>NC_091713.1:25310000-25935000 GCF_041296265.1 Equus caballus
ACCACCTCTGCACTCTCTGCAACCTCGGCTTGGGATGCTCTTTCAGCAGATGCTCCTGTATCATTTTAGAAGAAGAAAATAAAAGAAAATGCCTGAACTTATTATTGCATTTAGATTGGACCTGTGCTGCATCTAGGAAAAAAAATATATGAATAAGACGTAGAAAGTGGTTGGCCAGATGCTCAGAAATCTCTCTCCCTTCCTTCCTTTGAGACTCCGTACAAGTGCCATCCTATCTGAGATGTACACCTTTTCTCTACCTTGCTTTATGTTTCTTCATAGCACTAATTGATACTCAAAATATTACAGATGCATTGCTTGTTAATTGTCAGCTTCTTCCCACTGGAACATAAACTCCATGAGGGCAATTACTTAGTTTTATTCACGGCTGCTAGAATAGTGGTTGGCACAGAAAGAGTATTCTTTTTATTAAGCAAATGAATTTTAAAAGTCAACATTTTCAGACCGGATTAATAACGTGTCCACTTGTAAACTGTTTGTAAAGCCAAATGACACAGAAAACGTGAAAGTAATGTAGGGGAAGTCCATAAGATGCAATGAGTTCCAAAGGAAAGTAGAAGCTACAATGCCAACATTATAAAAGGTACAATTTCAAATAGAAATAATAGAGAGATAAGGAGCCTGCAGATGGAAAAGAAGTGCAATTCTCAATTATGACATTATTACCATGTAATGTCGTGAATATTTTGCGCTTAATCTTATCTTGATTCAGATATACATAAAATTAAAGCTGTAAGAAATTAAAAGAAAACTAAATTTTCACAAGAAATCTTGAAGAGGTGGTAAGGGGATTGTTTACCATCAGTTTCTCTCTCTTCTGTTTCTTAGCAGCTGATTTTCTCATAAATATATAACGTTAAGTGGAGACTTTCTTGGGCAGAATGATTTAGAGAAAATTCTCCTTGGAATTTAAGAAAATTTACAGCTCATGTGTCATGTTGTCCAGCAGTATTCCTGTTGCGTCTCATGATAAATGTTGTGTTTGGGGTTAAGGAAAGTTTACTTACCTGAGAAATATGACTTCTGCCTCTTCCCCCACTCCCTCTGGCTGGGCACTTTCTGTGTCTTATTCATGTTTTTTCCTAGTTGCAGCACAGGTCCAATTTAAATGCAATAGTAAATTTAGTCATTTTCTTCTTCTAAAATGATACAAGAATAAAATTGCACACAGAATTACCTTTCCTGTATCTTGTAACGAGTAGAACACTGGACTTTCTCTCCTCATTTGATTTTTGTAGCTGACTTGAAATATAAATTGCATATTTTTCTTTATCAACTCATTATTTCATCCTTTTTTCTCTAGGTCTCACATGTAAGTGATAAACCATTATCGGGCACCGCGTGGCTGGGGTATTGTCCTTTCTTTTCTCAAGGCTAGTTTATAATCATGTTTTCTTTCTAGAAACCATCTTTCTTTTTAATCATCTGCAACTCGTCCTTACACTTTTGTTAGGTAATTTGATAGTATTTGATATATTGCTGTAATTATTTTAATAATAAAACCAAATTATTGGATGGCTATTGTCTCAGAAAAATCCTATGAGATGCAATTGAACTAAAGCCTGTGTTATAATTAAGGACTTTAGGGCAAACGGCTTAGATATGCCATTAACAAGGTTAAACATGTAAAGAAAACCTCTCTAGTTTAAAAAGGGAGATTGGGGAGGTTTCGTTTTGATTTTCCTTCTGATCATGTTAAAAGTCACCTTGAAAGAGATTTTTTTCATAGCAAATTTCAGTTTTATGTTCTTGTTGCAAATGTTGTCACAGCACCTTTGAGTTAAAACTTCCTTGAAAAGTTGCAGCGTTCTTAAAATACAATTCTTGATATTTGTACATTGAACAACAAGCAAATACAAACCCAAATAATTACTTAGATAAAGAACTGTGATCTGTCACACTATGAAGGGAGAAAATTGTGAAAGAAACCAAGCAAATCATAATTTGACAAATTTAGCAATTCTTAATTTCCAAGCTAATGCTAAACACTAATTTTCCTTAAGCCAAAGGCTAGCTAATACCTAAGAGGGCAAGGATATGCTTTAAATGATTACACATATTACTTTCCTCCTACCTCTATCAATTTCTTACTTCCTATATTATTTCAGCATCTCAGCTTGGTTCTTTGCACCTCTGTCCCTCTGCAGTTTTCCTTATATAAATATTCTCATTAACCATCTATCAGACCTCTTTTTCTTGTGTTATTTTGTAGTTTTTTATAGTCAAACTAGGACTGGCAATGAGGTTTATTTTGGAGGCAAATTGCCTTTGATAGACAAACTGTCTGCCCCACTCACTAAGTGGGGAAAGATCCCAGGGTTTGTCTGGGCTTGATATGAAGGAAATCATAGTCAATTAGTGACGGTTGCTTCTGCAGAAGGAATGAAACAAAGCGACGTGAATAACAAGGGTTCCTTGCTATACACTCTGCCTCCCCTACACATTAGGATAAATGGGCATGACCACATGCTGAAAACGATTGCATCCTGGGGTCTTCTCCACCTTCATGTTGAAATATCCTCCAGCTGGCACATACCTTCTAATGGATCACTCTGTCCCCTGACAACACAGCCACTGTTCTAACAATAGCTCCCACTTTGTCTACTCCATTAGCTCAAGATTTCCTACCTTGCTTGTTCTCTTTCATTAGCAACACCAATGCCACCACTATTCTTAGACAAACCTCCTATAGACATCCTGGCATATAGGCACCACACCAACTCTGCCCTCCCTTTATGTCTATTACTGATGCTATAGAACTTGCTGTACCCTCTGGAATATAGAAGCTCAGTCATATTGAGCTTGCCCTCCACATGTCAGCCTGACAGTTACTTGGTCATTCTCATATTTGTCTCTTATTCATTTTCAGAATGATCCTCTAGTCGTGAAAGCTTGGCAGTTCTTGGTCCCCATCCTTCTGAGCTTCTCTCTTGGCATTTTCTGCCTCAGAGAGTTTTTCCTTTCTTAAGCCTTCAGTGGTCACCTCTATAGATTTGACTGCCAATTCTATAGAATTTCTCCCTCATAAAACACATAAACTACATCTGTATTACACATAGAAAGACTAATAGAATGAAAACAGTGAAGGAGAAAGTTGAGAAGTGTTCCGACTAATTGTATTTATTTTTCTCTGAAAAAGAGTAAGATAGATTATGTGTTTATGAGCCTGAATGCTAGAAGCAAACTTCCTGGGCTGAATCCCAGGTCCTCAACCTCTTAAGCACAATTTTCTATCCTGTAAGATGGAAATCATAATCAACCCCTTATATCAGAAGCAAACTACAGAAATTGTTCATAGGTGAATAAAGCAGACAATGAATGAATTAAAAGGAATTGAGAAGGTCACAGAAATTTCCAGTAGGCTCTGTAAGAAGTCTGGCTCGAGCCACCCGTCAAGCAAATCCCAACCCTTCAGGACCTCTTGCCTGCCTCCACTGAGACTCGAAGTGTGGGGCCACCTCACCCCAGGGTCCTGGCCATGTGTAGGGGACCCGGCTGTGTTGCAGTGGTTGAATTGCAGCCCTAATTGTGTGATTTTCCTTCAAAATCCCACATATAAATTCGTACCTTTTATTCTGACCACAGACATCCCTAACAACTATAGGTGGATCCTGATTTAGGATGGTTTTACTTACAATTTTCTGACTTTACGATGGTGTGAAAGCCATACACATTCAATAGTAACTGTACTTCCAATTTTGAATTTTGCTCTTTTCCTAGGCAAGCGATATTCAGTAAAATACTCTGTTGTGATGCTGGGTAGCAGCAGCCCTGGTCAGCCCCACAATCACGAAGGTAAACAACTGATCAACTTACAACCATTCTGACCCATCGAACCATTCTGTTCTTCACTTTCAGTACAATATTCAAGAAATTGCATGAGGTACTCAACACTTTATTATAAATTAGGCTTTGTGTGAAATGATTTTGCCCAGCTGTAGGCTATAGTGAACATTCTGAGCACGTTTAAGGAAGGCTAGGCTCAGAGACCATGTTCAGTAGGTTAGGTGTATTAAATGCATTTTCGATTTACAATATTTTCAACTTATGATGGGTTTGTTGGGACATAACCCCATCGTATATTGAGGAAGATCTGTACTTCTATCTTTATCCAACTTGACCTCTAAGACAATTGACATTGTTGACCATTTATTCTCCTTCTTCCTAAAGTTCTTGTCTTGGATTCCATCATCTTTTGACCTTTCTCTATTTCTCCTGCTCCTCCTTATCAGTAGTCTTTTAAATATCATGGATCTCTAGATTTCAGTCATTGGCCACCAGCTCTTGTTAGTCTCCTTGACCTCTTTCGTTGTCAGAGCCATAGGGTAGCATTAGAGGCCACGAGCCTGTCGTCAGAGTGTTGAGGAGGAGAGGAAATGTGCTATTACCCAGCCTGCCATTGATCTTGCCCATTTCTGACCTCAGTTATCAGCCTACCAGAAATTTCTGTGACATTCTCAATTCCACTTAATTCATTTTCTGCTTTTGTCACCTACGAACAATTTCTGTACTTTGTTTCTGATATAAAGGGTCGATTATGAGTCCCATCTTACAGGATAGGAAACTGAGTTTAAGAAGGGTTGAGGGACTGCAATTCAACTCAAGCAGTTTGATTCTTGAGTTCAGGCTCATGAACACATAATCTAGATTACTCTTTTTCAGAGAAAAATAAGGACAATTAGTTGGAATGCCTCTCAACTTACCTCCCTAATTATTCTTATTCTATTAATTTTTCTATATGTAATGCAGATGATTTTAGGCAAGCATTTTGCACTTGTCCTTAGGTCTCTCACTTCTATCTCAGAGGAGGTAACACCTTCCTCTTCTCCAATATCTGGCCCCTGTACCCCTATTCTTCTGCAATGACTTTGTTCTAGTAATCAGCTCCTTTTCCTCTGACTTCTTTGTCTTTACACATAAAATTCTCCTGTAACAAAAATGTTCCTCCAACCCTCCCGTTACTGTGAGATGTCTCATTGTCTTCTCTGCCAAGATTTTGTAAATGTGATCAAGTCTCTACTTTTAATCCCTAATGACTGCATGATGGTAAAATTTTAGGGGTGTATGTCACATGTTTTGTTTCCTGAAACCAGTCTCTCTGTTTCCCTAAACCCCTGCTAATACATTAAATTGATATTTGTGGTTTCTTTCATGCCTCTTCTTAGAATTTCTATTTCCTCAGGCACAGTCTGCTTTTCTCATGTTATTCTCTAGACATGATTCTCAAATTTTAATGTGCAAGCAAGTCACTGGTAGATCGTCTTCAACTGCAGTTGTGATCCCGGTGAGTGTGGGGCCCAAGATTCTGCTTTTCTGTCAAGTTCCCGGGTGAACCAAATGCTATGGTTCAAAGGACCACACGCTGAGTAGTAAGACAGGAGACTTTTTCCCTCTGTCCTCCTCATCTCTGTATATTCTGATAACTACCAAGTCTATCTGTATCTTGGGCCTGTTTTGCAAGTACCACAGCTCTGCCTACCTGGCTTCTCAAATTGGACGTCTTTCAGCATCTCCAATTCAAAATGGAAGTCACTATCCGTGCACAGCCAAGCAAAAATTTCTTCCTTGTAGTATGTGTATGAGTGAGAGTAACATCATCTACAGTTATTCAAACTGTCAAACCCAAATTCTTATTTTACACTCTGCTTTCCTTGTCTTTTAGTCATCAGATCTGTAGATTCTAGAAAGAAAGGAAGAATAAAATATGCTAATTCAGGTAAGCCTTATGGTAGGTGCTTTCACATCCAATCTCTTTGAAAACATTTTCTTTAGACGCTCCTCCCATTTTCCTGCAAATTTAGTAACCATATTTGTATACTTTTCAATTTTGTAGTTATATATTGCCAACATTTCTCTTCATTTTCAAAGTTCCTTATCTAAACTACTCTGACACTTTTGCTACTATATTAATTATATTATATTTTATTAGTTTTTCCATATCACATTTTTCATTTTGGATTTCAGGCAATCCCATTTGTCTAAATTGATGTTTTAGAATTTTTCACATGCTTTTTATTGATTAACATGTAGGCTGAATTTTTATGTTACATAATTTATTCTTAAATTACAAATATCAACCTAATAAAGACATTTTCACTCAAATTTTTTCAATGTTTATCCACATGTGAAATAATTTATGTTGTAACCATTATCATAAACAAACTTACAGTCTACATTTTGCATATTATTTCATAAATATTCTTTCCTATTTTTAAATAATTTCACAGTGATTATTTATGGGCAGAATATCATTTAATGTTATTGTATGCACAAACATCTATGTTTCTTATTTGAACTAAATAAAACTTCAACCAATTTTATGTCATTCTGAGGAAGCTATATAATAAAATAAACAATATAATTCCAATCAATAGTAATTTAAATTTCCATCAAATGATTTTGGGTACAACTGAGTATATTAGTCTAAGATACATCTTTAGTTTCCAAAGTTCAGATACAATATTTTTTATCACTTGAATTGTGAATTGTACTAAGTACAGGAAATAGAGATGTTGTCAGCAATCTAAAAATATATTCCTGAGAAAATCTCTTAGAGATGCATACCAAATATAAATATGCTCTAGACAAAAACTAAATGGCAAGTAGGTGTTTTAAGTCTTAGAAATGAGATCTGCAAAGAGGTTTATTGGAATGACATGTTGTTTACGCTTTTCTCTTGGCATCTGATATTTATTTTTAGGCTCTTCACTTAGGAGAAGATCAGGATAAATGAAGCAAGAAGGCCACAGTTATTGATGGTCCACTGAGTACATATATTTACAGAGAATTTCCCTTCTCGAAGCCTCCGCATAAATCAATATCAAAGTTTATTTTATCATCCCTAAGTAAACTTTATTTCAGCAAACTGATAATCATTCATTGTTGAGCTCTTTTAACTGGTCGAGTTGACACAAAATATACCCTGCTCTTTTGTTCCACTAACGTTAATAGATACACAGCATCCTTCTTTGTATAAAAAAGGACTATAAATATCTACATGCATTAGCTTGGTTTAAATGAACCATTCTTTGATGTGTCGCCACTAATAGAGCTAACTTTAGATGATTCTCAGCTGTTCACTAGAAAAATATCCCCAATGAATGCTTTCAGATACTTTATTGAAATTACTGGTTTCTCTTGTGCTTTCGAACTTTATTTGCATGAAAAGAATAGTAGACTTGAGTCAATTTCCCCCAATTTCAGCTACTCAAAATGTATAATTCATCCAAAATTGTAGTAACTACTTCCCTGTATAAACGCTTAGAACAGTCTGTCTGGTAATGTTATATATCACAAGCAAATAACCAGGAGATTAGAAAGAAGAAATAATTGAATGATGAGCAGAGCTGGAAAGCTGAATCAATCTGCTATTTGCTTTCTACAATATTTCGGCCAAACACTATAATTCCTCTCTCAGTTTCTTTTCTTCTTTTAAGTATACCAGAGCTTCTTTAAATTGACTAGTTCTCCTCCTTGAATGATTAACATCTTGTAACTCTTTGCCAGGTCTTTTTGTTTGTTTATTTCTTTATTTCACAAATATTTATTGTCTGCCTATTCCGTGTCAGACAGTGTTTAGATGCCACAAGAGAGAAAAGTCTTTGATTTCATAAACTTTATATTACAGCCAGGGAAGGTTGGTATCTAACAAGTAAGCAATAAAAATTCTAATGTTGATTAATGAAAACTGCTCTAAAGAGTATAAAATACACGATGGGGGCAGGACAGCGGTATGTCAACTTCAGCGGTAAGAAATCTCTGCGAGATGACATCTGCACTGAGTCCATTTTTGAAGATCTGGGGAAATGATATTTCATGCAGGGGAACAGGGGTGCAAAGACTCGGAGGCTGAACCTTAGCCCACATGTGTAATGGGTGACTGGAGCCTGGTGAACAAGAAGAGAAATTGTGAGACATGAGTTGAGATAATTAGGTGGAGGTATGTTGGATTTTGTTAGCCATGGCAAGGAGTTAGATTATATTCTAATTACAATGAGAAAACGTTAGAAGATTTTTAACCTGAAGATGATGTAATCTGATTTATATTTGGATGACATCTCTCTAGCTATCAGCTTAGATGCTATTGCCACAGTCCAGGTGAGAAATGAGCATTCTTTGTGCCAGAGTTGTCACAATGGTGATGTTGCGGAAGTATTAAATGAAGGATATATGTTCATGGTAAAGCCGGCAGGATTTGCTGATTTATTGAATGTAGAGTATGAAGGAGAAAGAGATAAATATGCCTACTTGCCTGGGTAGTTGCGTGGTACTGTTGCCATTAACTGAGATGGAGAAGATAAGGAAGACAGAGACAGTGGGAAGAAGAGCTTGAAAATCCATAGTTCAGTTTGGAGCCTGCTAATTCTGACAATCCCATAAAACATGGATATTGCTATATCTGTGACAAGTGCCATTTTTAATCAAGTAATAATCATCTATTTTAATTGTAACGGGTTTCCTCTTTGAAAATGCCCACTTCTCACTTAGTCTTTATAGATAACTATAATAGAATTAGAAAGAGTTTGTTCTATGTACAGCTGGTGTGAGAATTTTCTTTAGTGAGAGTCAATGTTCTCAAGAAAGTGGTTTAATGAGCTTGGTTAAGGAGATGAGACAAGATGAGACCTGTAGAGTATGACAGCTGGTTAGTGTCATGCTGGATAGTTCTACATACGAGTGAAAGAGGTTGTTTCCCCAGAAAAAAAGAAGAGAGAGGTGGTAGAAAAAGAGAAAGGATGGGGCGAGAGAAAGCTGTAGGGGAAGCCCATTTGTCCCACCACGTCATCCTGTCATATTCTCCTAAATCTCCGGGAGAGTGATAAAACCTTGGCCTTTTGGATGTATGTGTGTGTGTTATATATACTACTCAAATTTTATAGTTCTTATGTTTGTTATGGTAAGTTGTATGTTTCCAAGAATTTGTCCAGTTTATCTAAATTTGTAAATTTGCTCGTAATATTCTCTGCGTGTCTTTTTGACGTCTTTTGGATCTGAAATGATGTGTTCCTTTTCATTTATGATCTAGTAATTTTTCTTCTATTTCTTCCTGATCAGGCTTATTAAGGATTTGTCAATTTTATTAACCTTTTCCAAGTGTCTGTTTCCTCTTTAGGCGTACTTAAAAATCATTGCTTTGGAAAGCCTTTCTTTATCTTTAAAAGTGGATTAAGAGCCCATCCTTTTATATCATTCATAGTGCTCTCTACTGCTGCACACACTTTATAAACTTGAATTGAAAATGAAACCTGTTGTTGAATACCTATCTTTCCTTCTTGACTGAAAACCCCCAGAGGTCAAGAAACTTATCTGGTTTGCTTTCACTCTGTACCTGGATCCAAGTAATATTTGTTCACCATCTGAAAAGTGTCATAGTGGAATAACAGAAGTATGTACAAGATGCTACAAAAATATTGAAGAGTGAGTTCCCACCAGCACGGCCCGGGTAGGCCTTTTTAACTGGAGCTCTTGAAAAGGCTTCAGGAATGATTGGTGTTTGTGTCTATGTGGGCAGTAAAAATATCTGTCCTAACTATCTCACAAAAATACCAATGATCATCAAGTGAAATAATGTATAAGGACTTTAAAAATTATCAGATACTCAGTAAGCATAATCCTGTTACCGTGCAGAGAAATCAGTATAGAGCTGGTATGTAGGGGAACTGGCTTCCATCGTTTCTACACTCTGATGTAGCCTACTTATAGAAGTTGGATGTGATTTTAAAGTGAAGAGTTATGGAATCATGTCAAAAGGATTGGAAGCCAGGACAAGAGAAAGATTCAGAAGAGTTTTGAGAATGACCGTATGATCCAACTATTCCCCTTCTGGGTATTTATCCAAAGATAAACACATGAAGAGATAAAGACAAAAATAAAGAACATGAAAACACGAATGCGAAAGAGTATTTGCACTCCTATGTTCACTGAAGCATTATTCACAATAGTCCAAACTTAGAAACAACCTAAGTCTCATCAATGGATGAACGGATAAAGAAGATGTGGTATATATACACAATGGAATACTATTCAACCCTAAAAAGGATGAAATTGTGCCTTTTGTGACAACACAGATGGACCTTGAGGGTATTATGCTGAGTGAAATAAGTCAGACAGAGAAAGTCAAATACCGTATGAGTTTACCCATAAGCAGAAGATAAAAACAACAACAAACAAACACATAGACACAGAGATTAGATTGGTGGTTACCAGAGAGGAAGCGGGGAGGGGGCAGGATGAAAGAGGTGATAGGGCACACGTGTAGGGTGATGGATGGTAATTAGTCTTTGGTGGTGAACTTGATGTCTATAGAGAAATAGAAATATAAGGATATATACATGAAATTTATATAATGTTATAAGCCAATGTTACCTCAATAATAAATAGATTAAATAAATAAATGCTAGAAGTACAGGTAAACAAAATAACAAATCACAACTGGGAAAATAAATCAAACATAAGCAGGAAGAAGGAGCTCAAGGAAAGTGTCCTCAGAAAAGGATGTGTCCTCTGCTTTGTACCATTACATTTCAGATGTCCAACTCTCCATGTATCTTGTTGCTGAGGGTCTTCTGTTCGATGGTAATTTTATGCAGGAGATTTGCATGAGGTCAACCTATTTGGCTGTCCAAATCCTTACGTGTGTCCTCAATAGGAAATCAAGATATTATTTCACATGGCACTTTGGTATCTAAAGAAAGGGTTTAGGTAGGAATGTCCTTTATTTACCTCTATTAAAAGTTTCTGAGTAACTTTACAAAAAGGGAAAATGAAGAGGAGAAGAAAATCCCTTTGTCAGCCAGGCAGAGAGATACAGAACTTTCTGTTAGTTTTACTGTGAACTTGTTTTTTCTTTTTTCTGTCAGCATTTGTTTCATAGAAAACATCTGTTCACCGCTCACATCAAACATTTGGATGATTCATCAGCCACTTGCAACTTGTCTGGCTTCCGTACGGTGGAGACGGAGGTGGGGGAGTTCTGTTAAACTAATCCTAGGAGCGTGTGCGTCATAATCTCCAGATCATTCAGGCCCCCTCTGCTGCTCTTCTCCCTGGCATGAACCTGGGTGATCTAACAGGTGATTCCTGACACAAAAATTCAAACTGTAGGCCCTCAAACCACAAAAGGCAACATTTTGGTTTTTAAAGTTTATTTATTTAATTAATTAATTGCAGTAACAGTGGATTATAACATTATATAACATTCAGTTGTACGTCATAATATATTTTGAATTCTGTGTAGATTACATCTTGTTCACCACCCGAAGACTAAATACAATCCATCACCATACATTTGTGCTTAATCCCCCCTTTCACCCTCCTCCCTCCGCCCTTTCCCCTCTGGTAACCTCCAATCCAATCTCTGCTGCTATGTGTCTGTCATTTTTATCTCCTACTTATGAGTGAGATCATATAGCATTTGACTTTCTACCTCTGAATAATTTCACTCAGCATAATACCCTCAAGGTCCATCCATGTTGTCACAAATGGCCAGATTTCATCATTTCTTATGGCTGAGTAGTATTCCATTGTGTATATATACCACATTTCCTTTATCCATTCGTCCCTTGATGGGCACTTAGGTTACATCTAAGTCTTGGCTATTGTGAATGAGGCTGTGATGAATATAGGGGTGCATGTATCTTTATGTATTTGTGTTTTCAAGTTCTTTGGATAAATACCCAGCAGTGGGATAGCTGGATCATATGGTAGAGCCATTCTTAATTTTCCGAGGCTACTCCATACTCTTTTCCATAGTGGCTGGACCAGTTTGCACTCCCACCAGCAGTGTACCAGGGTTCCCTTCTCTCCACACCCTCTCCAACACTTGTTGTTTCCTGACTTGTTAATTATAGCCATTCTGACCAGAGTGAGGTGATATCTCATTGTAGTTTTGATTGGCATTTCCCTGATAGCTAATGATGTTGAGCATTTGTTCATATGCCTGTTGGCCATCCGTATATCTTTTTTGGAGAAATCTCTGTTCAGATCTTTTTCCCATTTTTTAATTGGGTTGTTGGTTGTTTTGTTGTTGAGACCTATGAGTTCTTTGTATATTTTGGATATTAACCCCTTATCTGATATATGGTTTGCAAATATCTTCTCCCAATTGTTAGGTTGTCTTTTTGTTTTGTTGATGGTTCCCTTTGCTGTGCAGAAGCTTTTTAGTTTGATGTAGTCCCATTTGTTTTATTTTTCTTTTATTTCCCTTGTCTGGTCAGACATGGGACTTGAAAATATGATGCTAAGACTGATGTCAAAGGGTATACTGCCTATGTTTTCTTCTAGAAGTTTCATGGTTTCAGGTCTTACATTCAAGTCTCTAATCCATTTTGAGTTGATTTTTGTGCATGGTGTAAGGGAATGGTCTACTTTGATTCTTTTGCATGTGGCTGTCCAGTTTTCTCAACATCATTTGTTGAAGAGACTCTCCTTTCTCCATTGTATGCTCTTGGCTTCCTTGTTGAATATTGGCTGTCCATAAATGTGTGGGTTTATTTATGGGTTCTCGATTCTACTCCATTGATCTGTGTGTCTATTTTTGTGCCAGTACCATGCTGTTTTGATTACTATAGCTTTGCAGTATATTTTGAAATCAGGGAGTGTGATACCTCCAGCTTTGTTCTTTTTCCTCAGGATTGCTTTGGCTATTCAGAGCCTTTTGTTTTTCCATACAAATTTTAGGATTCTTTGTTCTATTTCTGTGAAAAATGTTGTTGGAACTTTGATAGGGATTGCATTGAATCTGTAGATTGCTTTAGGAAGTACGGACATTTTAACTATGTTAATTCTTCCAATCCAAGAGCACGGAATATCTTTCCATTTCTTTGTGTCTTCTTCGATTTCTTTCAACAATGTTTTATAGTTTTTGGTGTACAGATCTTTCATCTCTTTGGTTAAGTTTATTCCTAGGTATTTTATTCTTTTTGTTGCAATTGTAAATGTGATCATATTCTTGATTTCTCTTTCTGCTACTTTGTTGTTAGTGTATAGAAATGCAACTGATTTTTATATGTTGATTTAGTATCCTGCTACTTGACTATATTCATTTATTATTTCTAAAAGTTTTTTAGTGGATTCTTTAGGGTTTTCTACATATAAACTCATGTCGTCTGCAAATAGTGACAGTTTCACTTCTTCTTTTCCAATTTGGATTCATTTTATTTCTTTTGCTTGAAAGGCAACATTTTAAAATGTAAAAAAAAAAAAAAAAAAAAAAAATGACAGCACTCCTTAATCTGAAAGATATTCTCTGAACTATAACAACAACAAAAAATGTGTTTCCACTTTGCTCTAGAAAAGAAATGACTTCATAATATTTTATTTTAAATTCACAGGTACAAACCTGAGAATGAAGCTACGTTTTTTGAAGTTTTAAATATAATAGACTTAACTGGTTATAAATCCAAAGTGACTTGTTAACAGTGCCTAGTGTCAGATTCTCTGGGTTCCGTTTCTCAGTTTGCCAGTTAGGAGGTAAGACTCGGGGCAAAATTTTCAAACTCTCTGGACCTTTGTGTCTACAGCTATAAAATAAGGAAATTAATAGCATCTACAGAGACTGACCTTCACCATGGGATTCTGGAAATAGGTTTTTCACATGTTGATAGAGACATGAATAAATAATTTGCTCAAGAAAACGGGACATAAATGATGTCCTGAGTGCAGTGACATCTTGTTTACTCATAATACCACCATCATTGCCTGAGTTGGAGTTGGAAGATGTTGTGGGATCAAGTGACTATGGCTATTGATTGCTATGGTGATTATGGCGACTACTGTGGGCCAACTTCTTCTGATTTCCCTGGAAGATCTTACACAAAGGAAAAGTCACACCAACAATTTTGAATATCCCAAAATGCATTGGCAGCAAGTCAAAAAGCCTGTATGGAATTGTTCAAAAATCCCTTATCTTCTGTAGTCATGGCTGACAATGGCCCCAAGTCCACATTGCAAATGTTGCAGAGTTGCAACACCAAATATTACCTGCCCCAAGTCTCACTTACTAAAGTAGAGGAAAACTTAGAAAACTCAGAGATGTAGAAAGGAGACGTTAGAGCAAACACAATAAGGTCTGAGAGTTTGAACTTCCAAATATCCCTAAAATGATCTTGCCTTTGGAAAGAGCTCTTCTTTACCTCTTCTGATGGAACCAGACTTCAGTAGATTAAACTTTCTAATGACTTATCTGGGCACTGCTCATAAGGCAATAACTGTTATTTCCAGGTCCATAGAGTTGGATCACAGAATTTCTGAGATGGAGTAGTGCAAGGTCTTCCGTGAAACTGGAGAGTTATAGTCTCAAGAAATTGAAAGATCTTGCCAATTTTTATTGGCAAATATGCAAATGGATTCTAATGCTATTAGGCAGAAATAAAAGATTGGATCAAGCTGCATTAGTCCACTCACCCAGAAATAGAGATTCAATATGTTGGCTCAAATGCCTGGAAGTGGTACTAATAGTTGGATTCAATGGTAGCACACTATACAGGAAAGATTTTGGAAGCTCAGGAACATGGGAATGTTGGAATAGATCTAGTACATGTAAACTGCTCAGGCAATCCCTAACCACACTCCCCAGGAATAGTCCAAAGGACTTTTAACGCATAAGAAATGCATTGAGAGGGGAGCACAAGCATCCTTTAAAAGCTCTCTTCTGGTCGTCTTCAGATGTCTGAAAAAATTGTTATGGACCAAATCGTGTCCCCCCAAAATTAAAATGTTGACACCCTGACCCAGTATCTCAGAATATAACTATATTTGGAGATAGGGCCTTTGAAGAGTTAATTAAGTTAAAGGGAGATGCACGCATGCACCACATAACAACATTTTAGTCAATGATGGACTGTATATATGATGGAGGTCCCATAAGTTTAGTCCCATCATATAGACTAAGTGTGTAGCAGGCTATGTCATCTAGGTTTCTGTAAGTGCACTCTATGATATTCACACAACAACAAAATCATCTAATGATGCACTTCTCGGAACATATCCTCATCGTTAAGCGACACATAACTGTATTAGGGTTAGCCCTAATCCAATATGATTGTGTCCTTATAAGAAGAGGAAATCAGAAGGAAAAAAGGGACAGCAGGGATGTGTGCACACAGAGAAAAGGCCATTTAAGGACACAGCCAGAAGGTGGCCATCCACAAGCCAAAGAGAGAGGCCTCAGGAGAAACCAACCTGCCAACCCCTTGATCTCAGACTGTCAGGCTCCAGAGCTGTGAGAAATAAATTCCTGCTCTTTAAGCCTTCCAGTCTGTGGTATTTTGTTATGGCCGCCCTAGCAGACTAACACGATAAGAATGGGAAAAGGCCACAGTGGAATTTGCTTCCCCCGTTTTGTAAGATCAATGGGACTAAGAGTGGCCGAGGCCAAGTGGCAGCATAGACCTACCAGAGACAGGTGGCAACATTTACCATAACAAGCCACAGGAGCAAAATGGTAAGCAAAATGTTTTTGTCCAAAGTATCTGTGGTGGTGGCAAATTGATTGTTGTGTCCTTACGAATAAAATAGGTGGCATGCTCAAGTGCTGCTTGACCCACAGAAGTTGTAAAGTTCTAGGTTAGCCAGGCAGAGACTTGACTCAAGTCACTGTGGCAGAGATTTACTGCCTGTTACTCAGGACCCAGAGCCCCTTGATTGACAAGAAGGCCAGGTCCTTTTAAGAAAGGTCCCTGAAACATAGCCACAAGTAAACCTTCCTCCAGGATTTTAGTGCAAGGACTCAAAACAATTTACCAGGGCAACTGTGCATGAAGGAAATGGAAATGTCCATAAGTTTTGGGAGTTATTAAATACCAGCACTGAATTGACAAAAATGCCACTGCGCATGGGTCAAAGTGAGGCTTATAAAAGTCAGGTGATAAAGGGAATCTTGGCCCACGTCAATCTCACCGTTGCTTCAGTAGGGCTGTAGACCCATTCTATGGCTATTTCGCAAGTCTGGAATTGATAGTGGGACTACTTTTTATTGTTGTGCATTTTTAAATTTATCCTTATGATTCTGCCCTTTTATTTTTATTATGTAACATCATTTGAGGTTATGTTGCTAAATGCACTCATGTTCATTGAGCTATTATTTTAGGAAGGACCAAATAAAAGAAGCTTCTGGAACTCCCCTTCCCTCATGCCCTGATTGAATAGTACCCCCAAAGCAACACCATATCCCCAGGGGAATTGCAAAGACTTGAGCCACTGTCAAAGAGCTGAAAGAGGAACCATGTTGACTCCTACTCCATCTCAGTTAATTTACCGGTTTGGGAAAACGTTACTGTAGTCTGGGATTAAACAATTCTGTTGTTAATTGCTTAATAATCAGAATGGAGAGGGAGAGAACCCAGTCTACTTTTCTTCTCTAGTCACCCAGACAGGGGCCCAGGAACTCACCACCCTTTATAAGCCTTCATTTGCACTTTGAGAATGCCCAGAGCAGCTCCCATCTTTTTTTGACAGCTCGCTTGTGTGCATATTTTTGACTGTGTTTCTCTCTTTATCCATTAGATCTTGTCTGCTTTCCTTTTTAAAGTTTCCTCAAAGATTGTCGTTTAAAAATATTATTTCTCTTATTTTCTATTACTATGATTGATTTATTAATTTTTTGGTCAGTTCTAGGAAATTGCAACAGGAAGTCAATGTGGGAACATAAGCTCTGTCTGCATCTAGTTAAGAAATTTCTCCCTAATTTTTTCTTTACCTAATGTCTATGTTTAATGTAATAGCTTAGACTGCATATGCATTGCATTATGAGTATTTTCTTCACAACATTAATTTTCAATGTTAGAATAGCAAATGTGTAACTAGACACCCCAAATATATTTAGCCATAATGTTGTCATTGGAAATTTAGATTGTTTTTAAGTCTTTACTAATTTATTTATTTATTTATTTTTGCCATTAAGAATTTATTTTATTTTTTTAAAATTTTTTTAAGGTATCTGTATTTTTATTTATTTATTTTTTAATTTTTATTTTTTTCGGATGTACATCATATTTCGAATTCTGTATACATTACATCGTGTTCACCACCTGAATACTAATTATAGTCCATCCCCTGACATGTGAGCCTAATCACCCCTTTTGCCTTCCCCCCTCCCCCCTTCCCCAATGGTAACCACCAATCCAATCTCCAATGCTATGTGTTTTTTTTTTTGTCATTTTTATCTTCTACTTATGAGTAAATTGTTCTAAAATGAACATTTTTCTCCAAGTCAATTTCTCACATTTTTGATCTTTACTTTAGGAGAGATTCCTATACGAAAAATCACTTCTACAAAGTATCTCAATCTTTTAAAATTCTTGTTATATATTGCCAAATTGATTTCCAGAAAGTGTGAACCTGAATTTCTGATTAGCTAGCTATATGTACAAATATCTATCACACTTCACTCTTGCTCGCATTTTGGATTATGCTTAAAATTAAAAAGAAAAAAGTGAACCAGATAGATTTTTAGAAATACACTCTTTATTCTTTTACTACACTTTAGTGAGCAACTACTAAGCAGCAAACCATGTTCTAAGTGTCAGGGATACAGTGGTGAACACAGTAGACAGTATTTACCTGGAGTTTACCTTCTGCGTGGGAAACGGGGAAGGGAGAGGGTAATAGACAATGAAAAGAATAAGTAAGTTAATAACGCAACTTAGAAATGATACCATGGAGAAAAATAAAGCAGAGAAAGAGAATAGCAGTGCAGTTGTCATTACGCTATTCATCAAATACTTGTTACTTTTAAACTTCTAACTAATTCTGGAAGCCTTCGGTTGGCTGGAGCCATTTGACTAATTCTTCCCAGTGAGTTTTGAGTCAGAGTGACCTGTGTCACTTTCTGAGCTGGGGTATTGAGTAGACAGGCAGAGACACAGCAGGGACCTCTGTTTTGCTTACTGCCATGACTGGCAAAGTTGTACAGTTGGACAGTTTGTAAAGTTGTTCAGTTTCTATGCCACCTTAGTCTGGACTGGAGGTCTTGGGTCTGGTCTGAGAGTGCTAAGCAGAACCCACACCTGTCCCATGAATGACATATGGCAAGGACAAGAAATAAATCATGTAAAAAAGAAGAGAAAGAAATCCCAGTTTTAAGTTCCTGGAGTTTTGGGGTTAACATAAAAGCAAAGTAATATACCTTGTATTTTTTTATAAATTGCATTTATTATTACTGAGAATGAACATTATTTTTTATTGATTATCAACTTATATTTCCTCTTCTAGGAATTGTCTGCTCACATCCTTCACTCATTATTTTTTCTCATGGGCATTGGTATTTTTCTTGTTGATATAAGAGCAATTTATAGGTCAAAGATTTCAACTCTTTGTAACATATGCTGAAAATCTACCATATGATCCAGCTATCCCACTGCTGGGTATTTATCTAAAGTACTTGAAAACGCAAAGGCATAAAGACACTTGCACCCCTATGTTCATTGCAGCATTATACACAATAGCCAAGACTTGGAAGCAACCTAGATGACCATCAAGAGATGAATGGATAAAGAAGATATGGTAAATATACACAATGGAATACTACTCAGCCATAAGAAATGATGAAATCCGGCCATTTGTGACAACATGGATGGACCTTGAGGGTATTATGCTGAGTGAAATAAGTCAGAGGGAGAAAGTCAAATGCTGTATGAACTCACTCATAAGTAGAAGATAAAAACAATGACAAACAAACACATAGCATTGGAGATTGGATTGGTGCTTACCATAGGGAAAGGGCGGAGGGGGGAGGGCAAAAGGGGTGATTAGGCTCACATGTGAGGGGATGCACTATAATTAGTTTTTGGGTAGTGAACGTGATGTAATCTGCACAGAATTTGAAATATATTATGATGTATATCCAAAAGCTATATAATGTTATAATCCAATGTTACTGAAATTAAAAAAAAATTAATTAATTAAAAAAATAACTTTCAAGTTTATTACCTCTGTATTAATGTAGTTTCATTGACATAATCTTGTACTTGGTATTTTACATTTCTGAAAATATTTCTTAGAAATTTCCAGTTGACTTCTGAATATATGTGATGACGTGGATAGCACATACAGATAGATTTGAAATCAAAGGTAAGACACCTACAAAGGGACTAAAGCAATCAGAAGCTTGTGAAAAGAAAATGTGACGTGCAGACCTCAGCTTTCAGGTGAACAAGAGAAAAACACTCATTCATTGAAACCAGTTCATTGGAAATCACTCAGCATAAACTCAGAGCCCTGAAGGATTTGGTCACTGGGAAGAGCCAAGATATTGTCTGTTTCCAAATGGAATTGCCCCAGAGACAAACCTGCTTCCTATCAGCAGCTCAGCTGAAGACAGTTTTCTTCTGTGGCTTGCATGGAATTTTATAATTTTTTAGGGGATAGCTCCTCTCTGTCTCCTGTCATTCCTAGATTTTGAGGGAGGAAAGATATTGGGCTTGAGTAGTTTTGTTGCATAATGCCAAATTTTCTCTATGAAAAGAGACAAAGGAAATGAAAGGTATTCATTGAGATTGACGTGTCCTAAATCAATACTAACTTGTCAGTGGGAAAATAAGCCAAAAGTAATCACTAAAAACTTAAATGCAACCATACTACAATTACAAGCAAGGGGGCTTACAATAGCATAGTTGTGGATAGGTAATATCAAGACATAATATCAGGGGCCAGCCCCATGGCCGAGTGGTTGAGTTCAAGTGCTCTGCTTAAGTGGCCCAGGGTTTTGCTGGTTTGGATCCTGGGTGCAGACCTAGCACTGCTCATCAGGCCACAGTGAGGTGGTGTTCCACATAGCACAACCAGAAGGGCCTGCAGCTACAATATACAACTATGTACTGGGGGGCTATAGGGAGAAGAAGAAGAATTAAAAAAAACAAAAGAAGAAGATTGGCAACAGATCTTAGCTCAGGTGCCAATCTTTAAAAAAGAGAAAAAGAAAAAGATGCAATATCGTTTTTTCTTTTTTTAACTTTGGGTTTTATTTATTTATTTATTTGTTGTTTTGGTGAGGAAGATTTGCCTTGGGCTACTATCTATTGCCAATCCTCCTCTTCTTTTGCTTGAGGAAGATTTGCCCTGAGTTAACATCTGCACCAATCTTCCTCTACTTTGTATGTAGGATGCCTCCACAGCGTGGATAATGAGTGGAGTAGGTCCACACCTGGGATCCGAACCCATGAACCTCATGCTGCTGAAGCAGAGCACAGAACTTTAACCCCTTAGCCATGGGGCCAGCTCCTGGTTTGTTTCTTTTCGTTTTCACAGAGTGATGAATCAATTGCTGGATAAGTTTTCTAGTATTTGGCAACTGCTTAAAATACCTAAGCACCTTACATCATTGTTCTTTGAACTCTTGACAGGATTACCCATTACTGCTTCATGCTATTGTAGGAGAGGAAGACAATTCCTCTACCTTCTAGGTCCTTCTGGCTGGTCTAAGAATTAAATTGACATGAGACAGATTAACAGGGGAAAATCAAACAAAAGTTTTATAACATGTATACATGGCAGAAACCCAGGAAAACTGAGTAACTCACCAGAGTGACTGAAGCCTCCACCATAAATATCATCTTCAGCTAAAAACAAAGGAGGATGTTGGGGGTAGTGGTTTCGGACTTCAAAGGGCAGGAAGGAAATTTACATGGAGATGGAAATGCAAATGTTTTTCAAACAACTGTTTGTTGAGCCATCTGTAGACAATGTGACCCAAGAGAAAGAACTTTTATAAAAATGGGCTTGCTGGTACCTTTCTATTTATCACACCTATTTTACATTAGACTATGGTTATCCTATGGTGATAGCTCCTTTCTGGGACAGGCCTTCTATTTTAAATTGTTTTAGGCAGTTAGGAGGAAGGTCAAAGTTTCCTTCAGAGTCTTTTGTTCTTAAAAACAATCAAGGCAAAGAGATGCATTTTGGGGTGGCCAATTATGATGCCCTACACTATGTTATTCTTAGTTTGTATTCAGAAAAGAAAATGGAGTCATCAAGAGCATCACCTTCTCCAGCAAAGCAGGGACTATGTCAGTGGTGTGTGCGTGTGCATGTGTCTCTTTATCATAGTCTATCAAGTATGAGTGCTGAGGCCATAATAGGGCTCAAGACATATTTATTAAATGAATAAGAAACCATGTAAGGTGTAAAATTTAATTTTGAGAACTTTTACTAAGGTTAAGAATGTCTCCATTGCATTTTGTTTTATAATCACTAACCTTTACCCTGAATAAACATAAAAGTATAAATGAACTCAATGAAGTCAACTTAATTCACTAGTAGTTATTGAATAGTCTCTGTGTACAAGGAACTATCCTGTGTAGATAATGGTAGCAGGCACATGTACACCCAGACACATCACATCCCCGCTCACAAAGAGATTAGGAAATCTTTAGTGTACTAACAACATTTCATTGAGAGCTGTGCCAGCGGTGCCTAGATCAGAATCCCTTTCTATGGAGTGTGTGTTGGCCTATTGTGGATGAGGGGAGAAATGAATGACATGGAGATAAAAAAATGAATTAATCCTATTCAGACTGTGCAGTATATGTGTGTATGAAAAAGAATGAGATATTCATACTATTAGGGATACACTTTCCTCTAGTGGCATATGAATCATACTTTCCTGAGGAAATAACAAAAACCTGACTTTCCCTTTCATAAAAAGAAAGAGAGAAACTTAGACACATCATTTTTTTCCCTTTTATTCTTTCTTGAATATATGCATTGGGAGAAGTTAGGGAGATGTTTATAAAAGAACAGTTTGAATCTTGATAGCCAGCAGTAGATGTTCAAATAACATTGCCAAAAAAAGGAAAATTCTCTTTATAAAAGACATATTTGCAAGTTCTTCTTCTGGTTTTACATTCCATACTCTTTTGGGTTAACATAGGGTCAAACTATTCATTTTCAATAACAAGGTGTAAGTGAAGAAAAATGAAAGAAGTATGGGTTACAGAATGTGTACTATCAGCCGTTTTCTTCATGTCGTCTCTCCCTCTCCCCTTTATCTTACTTTTTCTCTCCTTCTGCTGCTGGTCGTTATGAAATTTCCTTGCCTGTTCATCTCCCTTATTTGCTGATAAAGGGAAAAAACATGGACCTATAAACTCTTTCAGAAATATGCATACATTTCATGTTTTACATGAACCAACACCTACAGCTTAAAAAAAATCATAATGACTGGGCCAGCCTTATGGCAGAGTGGTTAAGTTTGCAAGCCCCATTTCAGTGGCCCAGTGTTTCGCCGGTTCAGATCTTAGACGTGGACACAGCACTGCTCATAAAGACATTCTGAGGGAGCATCCCACATAACACAACCAGAAGGACGTACAGCACTGCTCATAAAGACATTCTGAGGGAGCATCCCACATAACACAACCAGAAGGACCTACAACCAGAAAATACAACTATGTACTGGGGGGCTTTGGGGAGAAAAAGAAGAAAAAAAAAGGATGAAGAAGATTGGCAACAGATGTTAGCTCAGGTGTGAATCTTTAAAAAAAAATCATCATCATAATGGCTTCAAGAGCATGACATGGAATGTCAGGAAAGTTTAAAAATAATTTTGTTTCTTTCATCTGATGCCTGCTAAATTAGTCCAATCTGTTTAATTATTGCCTACAAAACTTCTTGAATGGGAAATCCTGCTTAAAGAGATTTATGCATGTAGTTGTGTGTATGATAAAATACAATGCAAGGCACCCAAAGAGCTTCTCAAGAAAATTCTTTTTAATTGTTGGAAACTCCTTTGTTCTCCATTTCTGTATTATGCTGTTAAAGCTAAACCCTTTATTGCTCAAAATGAAGCAAGAGGTTTACCTTAGAAGTCTTCATTCACCTGACTCAGTTAGTGAAGAGATTGCCTACATTTACATGTTAAAACTTGTGACTTTACTGTACATCCTCTCTGTGACATTTGGCTTAAGCTTCCTCTCTTCTGTTTTTGCTAAGAGCCAATGGTTTTTCTACATTCAGAGTAAGTTACTTACCTTCTTGTTACGTTGATGAAGACATAGTTTTTCAGGTCAATCCCATTTAAAAACAAATGACAACAAATCAAAAACAAAAGGAGGAAGAAGCAGAGAAGTAGAGAGTGAGAAGGAGGAGGAGGGGGAGGAAGAAGAGGAAGAAGAAGAAATCCTTCGAAATATCTCCTGAATTGAATTTGCTTATCTTCATAATTTCAGTCAGCTATTAAAGATTTGATCTAAGTGCCATTTAAACTTTTATTGGCTTTCAAACTGCTCCCCAAAAGAAGTGAGTTTCTTAGATAGTCACATTGGGTGGGATATTCTAAATATTTTATTATGAAACCTTTAGGAATTAAAATGGGGACAAGGAGTCCTTAATACCACTTTTCTTGAATTGGTGAAATTTTATAGGGAAATAGTTAGATCTTTACAGTTAATCAGAAAAATAACAAGTATATGACAATTCTGACATTAGATTTCTACTATTATATTTTTTAGAAAGAAAACTATGAAAAGTATTTAAGGATTCTTTCAGTCTTACTTTTTCCACTGATAGATTGCCAAAATGTCTGCTGTCTTGACTGATATATGTGACCTCAGCTATCTAAGTAGCCAATTAGAAGGGACACTTCTGCTACTGCTGTTAGAAGTCTCCGACTCTACACTATTACAGCATTTGGGTTACCCATTAAAAAGAGATTTAAAAGCCAAAAAATGTTTCTAGTAAATCTCTCTTAGGCTCCTCTACAGGCAGCTTTCTAAGCTGGATCTTTTGGCCCAGAGTAGGAATGAAATTCTTTAGTTCTTTCTAACCTTTCTGACTGCTTGTCAATCAGGATATAATATTCCTAAGTTTAAAACACAAAATCCACATTTTGGATTTGTAAAAAGGGTGATTCATCGTATTTCAAAGGACAGAACACAAATTAAATAGTGGGGAAAAAGGAGAATCAATTTAACTGCAAGACTATGGCTTCTTAAAAACATAAACAGGAAAGCTATTTGAAATTTCAAGTATCTTTATTCTAACATTCAGACACGGCTAATGAGATAGCTTATATTAGCTGTATATAAATAATTTAAGATACCTCCAGTGTCAGCCAGAGACAAATGGAAAAAATGTGCACCCCTGTAGTCACTTATGCAAATATCCTCTCATATTTTCTACCAAGTGGTAAAAAGTAATAAAAACTTTACACTAATAATAAAAACTATATAAACTCTATGGTTGCCCAATCTGTTTTCATATCATTGTCAACCTTCATAAATGCACCTGGTGGTGGACCTGAGGTGGGGGGATGGACAAGGAAGATGCAATGACTCCAGGCCCAGAATAAACGGAAAATACTGCTCCCATTTCACAGTAGTGGAGGGTCAGAAAACAGACAACAGGCTATATTTGTTTAAAATTTTGATATTTTTGTTCCTGTAGAGGAGGAAGACATTTCCTCTACCCTCTCTGGGTTCGTCTGGCTGGAGATCGAATTAAATTCACATGAGACAGAATAGCAGGAGAAAATTAAAGAAAGCTTTATAACATGTATACATGGGAGAGGCTCAGGCAAGCTGAGCAACTCACCAAAATGGCTGAAGTCCCCACCTTAAATATCATATCCAGCTAAAGACAAAGGAGGATGTTGGGGGTGGGAGGAGTCAGTTACAGGAGGTTACCAGAAACAGGAATAAGATTATTATGAAGATTTAACTCCTTGCATTCTGTATTGATAGGAGTTTCTAGAGATAAGGTCATCCCCCTCTTCTTCCTGGTACAGAGAGGGAGGGACCTTTACAGATGGAGATTCTTTACAATGTAAATGTCTCCTAACAAAGGGCAAGCAAGTTCCACTCCGCAGGGCCTCGTTTTCTGTCGGCAGTTTATTAAAAGCAATCAGCCCCAAATAATCCTCATGCCAAAGAGACATATCTTGGGGTGGCCAATTCCAGTCCCCCACATTCCTCATGGAATTTTTGCATTAATTTTGACTTTTGAACTGTTGTGGTGTGTTACTTATCTTGATTACCGAGTTTTCTGGCACTTTCTTAATTTTGTTCCTAAAGTGAGTGTGTCATTCACTTCATCCTAATCCTAGCCCTCACCAATGCCAACATTCAAGCAAAAATTGTATTCTTGGAAGAGCCTTAAAGAATTAGATGAAATAGAAGAGCTATCAGGCAACAAGGGAAAATATTTCGGGGCCACATCGCTGTTGTTGGTATAACAAGACCATCCTCTCCCAGTGATTTAATCAGGAGAAATTCTAAAACGGTTGAGCACAGGAAGTTCAAGGGCCGCCATTGATTTGTTAATCAGTCCAAAAAATATTGAATTTCTACATTTAGTTTTCTGCAGCTAAAGGAAACTTGGCTATAAAGAAACATTTCTCTACCATAAGATCTTACATTTCAATATTTTCTAAAGTTAACTGACTGATGAGAATTCTTAATCTCATCCTCTATGGACCCCCATGATAAAGGATTCAATTTAATCTTGCCGTAAGGACAGAGACTGTTTGTTTAACTCTCTTTTCTCAAGTGGTAGAAATTAAAGCTTTTTCTCAACGCAGAACCAAATTAGCAGGAATATATCCCCCAATTCTGTCACTTATTCTCTCTGATATTTGCCTGAACGCACAGCCACTTGTCCTAGGAGTCATCTCACTGCTCCCTGCTTGTATTGTGTATTCAAATAAACCTGCAAAGGGACTAAATGGATGCTGGTATCTTTTCCTCTGATAATGGATAATTGAGCTCAATATTATTTTATCACCAGCCTCTGTGATTTCCAAATGGCCTTAACAGGTTGCTCTGTATAAAATCGAGCTAGGGAATGATTCTTTTGAAAATTAGCACGTTCAATCAAAATCCAACTGACTTTCCTTTTTCAAAGCAACTGTTGTCATTTCAAATTCATGAACCACTTTAGCACTGTCTGTGACATCAATTGGCTTTTGAGCTATCAGTTCCTAGTATGTAGCAATATGCATTCTACTGAATGTTAGTAAAAGACAATATCTGCCTTAGATGGCTTATCAAAGTGTTTTGATTAAGCCACCATTCAGCATCATTCTTGTGGTATGCTTTGGGGTTTCAGCCTAGGAAGATCCATTCATCTGAAAGAAATGGGGAAATAGAATTAGGCAGATCCAAGCACTACAGCCTTTGTTCTGTTCCTCAAAGAACGATTCTTATGCTTGAGTTAAGAATTAAGGAGACAATGGGCAGAGCTCCAATGTCTCAGTCAGTAATATTTATATACCATCCTCAACAGGGCCAAGTACAGCAGCTAAAATTCATGAACAGAAATTCTTCATAAGCCCAGAGTCGGTTAAGAAATTAAAAATTAAGAATTTAAATTATGTGAACAGTATCTTTTATGATAATTCAGTTTCTGAAAATTTTTATTTGGGAAGGGGGGACCTCCTACAACATAGATCAGTTCTTCTTAATCTTTGGAGTGCTTAACAAATACCAGATAGGCTGGTTAAAAATGCACCTGTCCCAGCCTCATCCCCCAGAGATTTGGATTCTCATTCAATAAACTTAGAGTCAGCCTTGAAACTTACAACTCAGCCGATAAGGATGCAATTAGTCCAAGGATCTCAATTTGAGTAAAAATTACATACATTTTGATGTATATAATCACACGTGGCACCTAGTAGAACTCAATAGCTATTAGTTTCTTTCCTACCTTTTCTTTGTGTCAACCCTCAGTTTCATTACCTTTAAGGCAACATGCTAAAATTAATAACCCCCAAATTCTAATTTGCAATTTGTGCATTAAAGTTATTACTTTTTCTTGGGAAAAAATAATTTTTTTCCAGAGATTTAGTTTGAGTTGATTTTTTCTTGTTGTAATATTTTTCCATAGAGTCCTCAAGTTTATAACGAATGTTAAGGGGAAAATAAAATGCAAGTATTACAAAAAATCATTTCCAGCAAGTCTCTTTCCAGAATATGTCTATTCCTAGAGAAAGTAGCACCCATAGTAGAAAATCAATTTCTATTCTTACAAAGATAAGTATAAATTGGCAGATGCTCATAAAACCTTAGCTTGAAATATATTAAGCTTTAAAGAAACCAAGGTATAGTTGAAGAAGGATTTAGTTACATTTTTTAAAAAAATATTTAACAACCATACTACTTCTGTATTTTCTATGATCATGCTTTATCCAATTAATGCAGACCTCTTTTGTAACATAGTTAAAAAGGAGAATTACCGGCTAAAATGAGAACAAGATTTAATTGGAAATCCAAATACAAGATAACTTTTATCTTGGCCTCAAAATATCAGTAAACAACACCCATTGCTAAAATATGTAATGTTGATGTTTCTTCCAACTTTTTACACTAAGTAATGAACCATGTACTGTGTATTAAGAAAAATGATGTTTTTATATAAACACATATACAATGTTCCCATGTAATCTAAATATCATCCATATAGTGTTGTGTGGTCCAGTCAAGAGATCGTCTCTGACTGGAACTGACTGATTTTATTTATTGCCAACACAATGACCGCTTGCACCTGCCTTATGGATGATTTCTTTTGACTTTGAAGTATCCTTAATGCTTTCTTGATCAAGTAAGTATGTTGTGTGTTTTAAACCTGTCTACAGATACTTGGTCCTGCTCAGGGCCTATAACTTTGGAATCTTGGGCCTAACAAAGGAACTCATATTATGTGTTCAGCTTAAGTAGGCGTCTTTAAAAACAAAGATGGTCACCTAGAATTGTGTGACTTCAGAGTCACAGGAAAATAGGGCCCTACACAAAAAGGGACCCAGCTGCCATTTGATTTCTGAAATCTTACCAATATATAAATTCCTTCAGGACCTCCCCCAGTTTTTTGTTTTTCTGTTTTTTAAGGGCCAAATATAAACACCACTAGAAATAACAAATTTATCACATTATAAATGTTATAACTGACATAGTCTGAGCAAGGTATTTAGATCTTTTTCTCTTTTCCTGAGAGTCATTTTCCGTAGGCTAGAAGTTGAAAAGCAGCTGAAATTGACATCTCTTGTGAGTATATTTGTGTGTGTGTGTGTGTGTGTGTGTGTGTGTGTGAATGATCTGCCAAAAAGAATGGGTAGTCTGGAGAATATTACAATCACACTACATTTTATTACTTAATAATTCAGCGTAGGGCTTGCACTGGATATTGTGTGCACTTTTAGGTTATTATGAAACTGTCATTTAGAATCATCCAATCTAAAAAACATAATAATGTTTGCCAACTGACTTGGTTAACACCTGTCACTGACTTGGAGTTCAGAGAAATGATTTTAATAAAACACTTTTACAGGCAGAGGAGAAGTGTGTTGTCTCTGTTCAGTGAGGGACAGTGGCATTTCAGTTCACCGGCACAGTGTGCTTTTCTCCATTCAGCGTGCGGTGTCACTAAATCAGTAATTGGGTTTGCTCTCTAGAGCCAAGCTGTTTCTGCCATACTTGGGAATTTAAATGCCTGGTATAGGACTTAAAATTAATTTTTGGTACAGCTAACCATTTCTCATTTCTTGATTGCATTTCAGCACCCTTGACAAACACAACACATGTTTTCTTTCATTATTCCAGTAAAGCATAAATACATATATATGGAAAATAAAAATATAGTTACTCCTCACTATCCACAGGGAACTGATTCCAGGACCCAAGCAGATACCAAAATTCCCAGATGCTCAAGTGCCTTATATAAAATTGTGTAATATTTGCATATAACCTATGCACATCCTCCCATGTACTTTAAATCGTCTCTAGATCACCTATAATACTTAATACAACATAAATGCTATATACATAGTTGTTATACTGTAGTGTTTAGGGAATAATGACAAGAAAAAAAGTCTGTACATTTTCAGTACGGACAAAACCATGGTAGGCCTTTTGCTTCACTGTTGGTTGAAAGTGAAACCTGTGAATACAGAGGACTGACTGTAATATTTTTAGATTTTATTAATTTTTATTTACTTTTTAGAGTTTTATTTAAAACAATTCTGAAGTCTTATGCATAAGAAAGAAGGCTCATGTTTTTTACAAAGATGGGTATTGAAGACTCAGAGTAAGGAGGTAGGAGGTTATTAAGCTGGGGGAGCGTAATAGAAAATGAATGGCCTTACTTTTTTTCTCTCTCTTTTTCTATTTTTTATGTTAGTACAATGCCTGCAATGAAAGTGTTTGGCTGTTTTAAAAGACTCTTATTATTGGTTTCTTTTTATCTATTTTTATTTAGATTGCTCACAGTGTGATGAAATAAAAATATGCTGATGTCAGATGACAGGCACACACCCTGTGTGTGAGTCAGGGCCAGGGCTGAGAGAATGCTAGAAGGTGCATTCAGTAAAGCTACATGGCCAACCATCTCAGACACAAGTGACGCCGTCGACCTGAACTCCCCTCTGCCTTCCTGTGCCCGGCTTCACTTGGTGAGGCCATTGCGTTGCTTTGTTTACACATCTATTACTCTTATGGAATGTATTGTATTATGTGTGTGTGTGTGTGTGTGTGTGTGTGAGAGAGAGAGAGGGAAAGAGAGATGGAGAGAGAGAGTGAGAGGACCAGATAGACAGAAGTAAAGAAAAGGAGAAGAGTGCAAAAACACACTTTTCCCCCTAAATCTGGGATCTTTGCCAATATCGCTACTATATTGCTATTCTACTGAGAGACTCATCTATTGTAAAACTATTTTACATCAACCCATCCTAACATGCTTGTGATGTGCTTGAACCATAAAAAGAAGGTTTAAGGTAAGGGAAAAATTATTTCTCTTAATGATTGGCAGATAACATTTTCCAGACCACTACCATCCATGGATAACCGTCAGGGGCTCCATGGACCACCCAAAAATGTGTTTAATTCCAGAGAGGTAGTGTTTTGCAGTGTTTAAGAATAGAGGCTCTGGAGCCAGAGTACTGAGTTCAGATCCCTTAGGATCAAATTCTTGTGACCTTTGGCAAGTTATTTGACTTCTCCATGCATCCACCTTTTTTTTTCTAACCATAAAAAGGAGATAATAACAATAAAACCTAAGTGATAAGATTGTTTTTAAAATTAAATGGCTTAGTACATATAAAATGTTCAGAAGAGTGCTTGTATACTAGATTCCTATTAACTGCTGTAACAAATTATCACAAACTTAGTGGCTTTAAACAACACAAATTTATAGTCTTACCATTATGTAGTTCAGAAGTTGGAAACGTGTCTCACTAGGCTAAAATCAAGGTGACAGTAGGGCTGTGTGCCTTGCTGGAAGCTCTTGAAAGAATCTGTTTCCTTGGCTTATTCCAGCTTCTAGAGGCTGCTGGCATTCCTTGGCTCCTGGCCCCCTTCCATCTTCAAAGCCAGCTATGGCTGGTTGAGTCTCTCTCATATTGTGTCACTCTGACTCGTCTGCTTCCCTCTTCCACATGTAAAAGACCCTTGTGATTACGTTGGGCCCACCTAGATAATCCAAGACAATCTCCTAATTTTAAGGTCAGCTAATTAGCAATCTTAATGCCATCTGCAACCTTAATTCCCAATTGCCGTGTAACCTAACACAGTGCCAATGATTAGGATGTGGGCATCATTGGTTGGGCCATTATTCTGCCTAACACAGCCTGACACATAGTAAGAATTTTTACATGTCAATTATAGTTATAATATTTTTGGAAAATAAATATATGCAGACTTTTCTGTAAAGATTCAGAGCTTTGATAAACTCAATCCAAAAATGGATAAAGAAATCATTATTTGAAGACTTAAAGTACATGAGTTAGAAAATAATGTATGTGCGTTGAGATGAATACTGAAGTGGGAATGATCAGAATAAATCTTCACCGAATGGATCTAAACTGATTTTTGTTTCTCTTGGAGAAGTACTCTTTTAATTGAAAAAAATGTTAAGATTTATTTTCTAGCCAATCCTCCACTTCTCGTTACATACACAACTAATGAGAAATGGATAAAAATTATTGAGCTCTATAGAGAAGTATATGCAGATCTGCTTTGTTAAATTCCAGAACAAAGTCACTAATATTAACTGAGGAAGGGAAACTAACCAAGTGCCTACAATATTCTGGACACTATGCCTGGTGCTCTGTTTGTTGCTTCATCCTCTCCAAAAGTCACGTGTAGTTCAGAAGTAGTTGTCCCATTTTCCAGATAAGAAACTTGAGATTCAGAATGGTTGAGCATCTTGATGAAAGTTACACAGCCAGTAAGATGTGAAGCTAGCATATTGACCAGATTTTTCTAACTCAAAGGTCTTGCTTCTCTCTCCACACTCTGTTTTCTTTCTAAACTGCAAATTATGTTGGTTTCCCATCTGTACCATTACATTTCTCATAAGACGTTGCCTGGTCTCCATATTATACTGGCACATATAACATAACCACACAACCTATAAGACAACATTTTGGGCAGTTGTAACATTATTTCCTAATGCCCTATTAAGTGAGCAGAAATGACTATTTTAAGGGCAAATAACACTTTTCAGTTAGTAGTTAGCATATTTATAATTTTCAGTCAATGCAAGTTTTCAATTTCACACCATGTGATTCTGAACTAACAATTTCAAGCCAATGGTATTTGTCTTTGTCACCTTCTTAATGAACTGAATATTTCTAAAAAATTCAATAATGTAATTGTATTGCTAAGAAAGATAAAGTCACTTCCTCTGCAGAAAATAGTCTTACTATGCTAAAAGACTGGGATTAGTTGAGAGTGACCCATAAGAATAATTAAATTCAGTTTGGTCAAGCTTGGCAATTGGTTCTCCCCAAGCATAAAAACTCTCTTTTTCCTTATATTTCCTGTCTCTTATGCTTATTCATATTGTGTGTGTGATAATCATTTCTAATTCTTCAAGGAGATTTGAAGTAGATTATGAGTTCCTTGAAGACAAAGCTTATGTTTCTGTTTTATTCCCATGATGTCTAACATAAAAATATAGTCGTATTCTTCTTTGGGTGAGCAGTTAACAGATGCATTTTAAAGGACTCTAGCAGAACTATATGTTTTTTACCTCCCTCTCCTTATAAAGACTTTTCTTTTTATAACAATGTGATAGATTGAATGTCTGTGTCTGACCAAGATTAATAGGCTCAAAACGTAATACCTGAAGTGAATGGTACTTCAAAGTGGGGCCTTTGGGAGGTGATTAGGTCATGAGGTGGAGCCCTCAAGAACAGAATTAGTCCCCTTATGAAAAAAGGCCCAAAGGCAGGCCCCATGGCCTAGTGGTTAATTTTGGCATGCTCTGCTTCAGTGGCTCAGGTTTGGTTCCTGGTCCCGGACCTACACCACTCATCAGTGGCCATGTTGTGGTGGTGACCCACATACAAAATAGAGGAAGATTGGCACAGATGTTAGCTCAGGACAAATCTTCCTCAGCAAAAAAAAAGGCCCATGCAGGCTCCCTTGCCCCTTGCACCATGTGAGGATACAATGAAAAGGTGCCATCCATGAACCAGAATGTGTTCTCTCACTGGACAGTGAAACTCCCAGAGCCTGGACTTCTCAGGCTCCAGAACTGTAAGAAAAAAACTTCTGTTGTTTATAAGCTACCCGGTTTACAACATTTTTTAATGGCTGCTCGAATGGCCTAAGACAAACAAATACCTTAATCTAGTGATAACACAGCATGGTACCACCTGCAGAATCCTGAGCTTCCTTCAGCTAGCTGTCTTTGAGTCTGTTCTCCATGCTTCACCAGCTCTCTTTCAGAAGACCCAAGGTGAGCAAACAGGCTAGCAATGTAAATTACTCCTTTATAGCTTGGAGTTATGGTAAGAAAACATGTATTTGTGAAAAGCTTCAAGTTACTGTATAAATAATTTGTAGGCAAATCATCAAAATTATAAATGGTTTAATGAGCAAAAGTAGTGTACACACGAAAATAGTTAAAAAAAAATGAGAGTGTGTCTTATCTTTGTTAGCAGTCATATTTCCTAATTGTAAAATGGCTTTAGAAGCACAAGAGACAGACATCTACGACTTATTCATCGTTCCACAACAGTACATTTTGGAATCAGTATATAATTGACTTAAACTATAAAGACAAGGGATAATTTGCTCTATTCCATGGGTTTGTTGGCATATTTCCTTACTGATTCCTCATATAAGAAAGTAATGCTTTCAAATATTCTTTGCAGGGAAAAACAGAATTATATCACTATGAGAGAATTTTTTAATAATAATGACCACACTGAAATTCTCTCTAAATGAGGATTCTTAAAAAGAAAGGAAAGAAATGCAGATTAAATGTTGTTAAAGTGTTAAATGTTGTTGAAGTTCTGCTGTCAGAATTGAGGATGTATTTCAGGTTCATTAATTAAGCATTGGCATTCTGGAATCAAGAGAGTTGTTTTTAATAATTCATCTTTGCTGTTGTCCCAGCCCACTACATCTTCTGCTTATTCATTACACAGAAACAGAATTGCACTTATTTCCGTTTGGATGGTTTCATCTTTTTCTTGGTTGCTAGCTGAATCTCCATAATTTGGGGTACTTGACAAAATGTTGATGCTAGGTCAGGGGGAGGACTCATGTGACAGACTAATGAAATCCAGATACTTTGAGATTTATAGGGAGGGAACTGAGTAAAGGAGAAAGGTCACTGGGAAGGGAGAAGGAGATTTTCTCTGCAATTATATGTCTTAGTCAATACGTTCATTTTAGAGTTTGGATGGAGGCATCTATGTCTAGTTCCCAGGCTACAAGGCATGACATCACAGTACCACTCACATCTTAGCATCTGTGAGACTCTGAACAATCCCGAAAAGGTATTCTGACCTTTTTCTTGATAGAGGTGACACTGTACTAAAAGAGGAGCTGAACAGTTTTGCTCTCTTCCCCATCATATGTTAACACTTACTATCTTCTCAAAAAAGACGTCCTATGATTCTTCTGTTTACTTCTTTTCCTAGTTCATAAATAGCTTTAAAACGATTTCTGTCAAACAAATTTTTGAATAAGCCTGAGCTTATTTTAAGCTTGTTTTGTTCTTTTGACATTGTGGCTCTTTCATATAATCACACCTGATCTTATAGCTCTCTTTCCAACATTTGTATAGATCATTAAAAATTCCGAGTTCATCATATAGCTCCCTGTCATTTGCATTGATTTAAGTGCCTTCTTTTTTCTCCTTCACTGAAATAATGTGTGATTATATTAACATAACTTTTATAGTCTTCAAGTCTGCTTGAGTTATCAATATGCATAAGACTCTTAGAACATAGGGTCATAAAAATATTTTCCTAGAATGTTTTAATGTTATAAAATTATTTATTAGTTATTATTAGCTGAGTTATACATGTTTTATGAATTTATGAATAAAAGTCAAACAGGCCTGTAGTCAATGGACTTCTGGTAAGTGTTTAACAAAACCAGTTGTCTGGGGACTGAGGGGCAGTGGGAACGAAGACGTGTAGCATTTCTTGAATTCCTCAGTGTAAACACTCTCACCATGGTCAATTTCAAGCTATCAGTATTATGTTACTGAACTGGGAGTAGGGAAGAGATGAGAACATCTAGCTCTGGGAGCTAGAATGAACTGGCCCCAGCATAGCTTTGATTATAGTAACAGTGGTTTCATGCCCGGAACCTCCTCCCAGTCTCCCGCGTCCTCACTCCAGAGCTGACAGCTTTGGACCCCGTTAGGTACTTTTGACTTACTATTTTAGATATTACACATTGACTTCTTATGGTAGAGGAGAATTTAATTCTCTAACACTGTCATCTCTTTTGTTTCCCTTCCGCCTTCCTTTTGTATTGTTGAGTGACAATTTTTTAAGTCAATATTAAGTTTTACTTTTCTCTGTTTATGAATATATGATTCACATATTGCTGTGTACTATAATTATTTTTCATTTCCTGCTTTTCCCTAAAGCTAATGATTACCTTTTTAAGAATTTGCAGTTTTCTTTGTACCTATTGCTAATTTTTTCCCATGTTTTGAAATAGCTTCTCAGTACTTCTCAAAAGATTAATTACATCATGTAATCTAAGAATTCCAAAGCTTTCTTGGAATCATTTCTCCTAGAGACCTTTTTGTCTACTCTGTAGTCCTACTGAATAACTCCCATTCTGGAACTTCCTGCTTTCCTAAGAGCTCTCTTTGCTTTTCTCCTAGTTGGCTTATCTATTTACCCATTTGATGGATCTTATGTATTTATCTTTCTTGATTCTTTCTCTCTCTTTCATTGGAGAACATTCTCTCGTGGCTTCATCAAAATAAAGAGGAAGCCAAATGATAGAGAACATGGTGTTAACGGCCTCAGTATATTGACCATGAGTCACACTGCTTCTCTTTGCTTAGCACACACCTGCCATTCTGGGATTCCCTTTTATCATAATCCTAGAGAAGGATTCTTCAACTTCTCTCAAGGGTTTGTGCTCCTGTTTTCTGATTACACAATACCTTACTGTGTTTTGGTTTATTCCTTTCTTTTTGTGGAGCATATCTTCTAACAATTTCCTGAGAAAGGGAGGTAGATATTTCAAGATCATGTACATCTGAAAATGTCTTTACTCTACTCTCCCATTTAATTGACAGTTTGGGCATAAAGTTTTGGACTGGAAATCATTTCCCATCAATATTTTGGAGGCAATTTTCAATTGCCGTCTCTCATCAACATGTGCTGTTAAAAAATTGGAAGCCGTTCCAATTCCTTTCCCTTTTATGCGACCATTTTCCCCCTCTGGATGTTTGTAGTACACTCAGTGCTACACCATTGCTTTGAAATGTCAAAACGACATGCCTTAATGTGAGCTGACTTTCTTTCATTATATTGGGAGCTCAGTGGGATCTTTCAATCTGGCAATCTTTGTCCTCAAGATCCTAGAAATTTTCCTGAATTATGCCTTTTACAATTTTTTCTCCTTTTGTCTTCTGGTAGCATTCTTACTTATTGGAAACTGAGTTTTTCTAAGTGCTTTTTAAAGTTTCTTATCCTTTTTCTTCTGTTTCTGGAAGAACCTTTCTGGAAATTTTCCTCAGTTTTATTCCCTAACTCTTCTATTCAATTTTTAATTTCTTTTCTCATGTTTTTCTTTTTAACAGCTTTTTTTTCCTTTGAATGATCCTTTAATAGATCCACTTCTTTCTTGGATGCAATATGTTTATTTCTCTGAGGTTATTAATAACATATTTTTGAAGAATTTTTTCCTCCTTCAGGGTGTCTGTTTTTTCCAATATTCTTTATCTTTTCATTTCTTTTGCTTTTGCTGTCACATGTTAAGAGACTTTTCTTAGAAGTCCAGTAATCCTCGATTGTCTATTCCAGTTAAAGAGTGAGGTACTAAAAGGCCAACTGATAACTTTGAACCTATAGGTGGTACTTGTAACTAAGGACATTACTGGGGGCCGTTTGTCCACAGGTGTGGGCCATTTGTGGAGAAACTCTAAGGTAAGTATGGTGAAATGTTTCTTCTTGAGCTTGTTAGATTCTCGCAGAAAAGAATCTTGTAATCTTTTGCTTGCAGAGTAATGGCCAGCCAATGTTTTTGGAGCTCAAACGGGGAAAAGGCGAGTGGGTTGGAAGAGATTTGAGCATTCAACGCTCAGTCTGCATATGTTTATTTTATTTTTCTGCTTTGGAGTGGTGTCTCCACCCTCAGTTATGGCGGCTCTTCCAACTTGTGGAGCCCAGGTTTTAACCTCTCCAAAGAATGAAGCTTCCACGTCTGTTGAGATATGGGCAGGTGGTCAGACAGTTATGTGTTGGAAAAGATTCTAAGTGTCTAGTTTCTTAAATAGCTTTCAATCCATCCTCAATAGTTTCACTCGTCCTTCTAAGTATCTTGTGACATCTGATGCCCCCAGTTCCTGAGCCACTTGGAAATTCTGTGTACAGATTGCATTGTTTCTTGTTTTTTTCCAATTGCCAATTTAGGGTTTGGCTTTTTAGTTTAGTTTTGTTTTGTTTTTTTCTGCCAGGTCAGTTAGAACTTGTATATCTCCTTTGCAGCTTCTAAAAGTTTGTTGTGGTTGTCTCCTCTCTATTCCCTCCATCCTTGTGGGTTTGTGTCTAGTTAAAAAAAATCGGTTTACCGTAGCTTTAGTGGGGTTTGTGGAAGGAACAGATCAGATGCCTGGTTAAATCTGCCATCGTATTCAGCAGCCCTTTCTCTGAACTTTTTGAAAATCTCCTTTTCTAAAGCACAGAGCACGTTTCTGGTGAGACCCAGGTCTCCCATCTGATGATCACAGACTCTAAGAGTGCATGTTCATCACATCCCAGAGTTCCTGTCATTTCTGCTTCACTGAGTTGGTTCTCTGCATTTGGTTGTCATCGTATCCATGGTTACGGTTCCCCTTGTTACTTACTCAAACTTGAGAGAGATAAAATAAAAAGGAAGTTAGAGCATCTTTGTGCAAAATATGCTTCTTTTTCTGGACAAGTTCTTGCTTCACAAGAGGAGACAGTGGTGATTAGATGGGAAAAATGGACTGGAACAGTGTAATTGATGCTGATTATAGAGAGTTTCAAGAACCCCCACAACCAACAATAAATTTGCTAGTAAATGTTAGCTAATGGTTTTCTTTGGGGCTTAATCTCAAAAGATGCTTCTTACTGTTCAGAATTGAGTAATGCATATTTGAACAATTAAGAAGATGGATGTGTCCACTTGTATCCAAGTTATACTTGAGGTGGAACAGAAATCCTTCCCTAGTTCTGAAGACTTTAGGAAATGTACAGAACGTTATTTTCCTGTGCCTTAAAAGAGAAAAACAATCCCCAAACATTAAAAAAAAAATCCTAAATAACATTTTCCCTACTACAATCTTCTATAGCCTATGCCTTCTCACTGGTATCAACCATGGCAGTCCAGTGAAACTGGCATCCAGGTTGGGCAATGCAGGTGCCTCCCTCCTGCTGAGTCACGACATCAGGAGCACATCCTGATCAACTCTAAGGGCATCTTAATATTTCTCCTTAACATGTCCCGTCTTCCTAAAGAAGGCTAACGATACTGTACCCTGGATAGGTATTTTTTAAAAGTCTCCTTTGTCTTCTGTGTAGGAAGTAGAATGAAGACTGTAATCTCCACATGGCGGTCATATCTATATTAACTGCAATCTGATAGAATAGTAACATGGATTTTAATGATTCGTGTTCTTAGTCCACTCATTTGTGTCTAGTCAAGACAGCTGTTCCTTTGATGCCTCTAGAGTGGAGTGTCCTCAAGGTACCATCTCTAACCTGTTATAGTCCTCCATTCCCAGTTTCTGTGAGCACAGAGGCAAATTCACATCTCTCACCCTCTCCCACCACACACTCTCTCTTGTCTCAAGCCCCTCAGGTTCTGTGGATAAGGATCCACTAGCATTCTAGAGACCTTTTCCTAGAAGATCATACGGACATTTCTCAGCCCACAAAGAAGAAATCAGGCCAATGGATGTGATGGGAGAATTATTGGCTTTGAAGTTAAGGTTTTCAGTCTGCCCCGAGAAAGGAAGCATGGCTGGTAAATGTGCTCGAACAAGTCACTTCCTACCCACGAAACTCAGTCTCTCAGTCTATAAAAGGGGAACGATAACTTCTCTTTGCAAAAGCTTTGAGATTTAGTAATGCTATTTGTAAAACACGTAGCACTTTGCCTAATAAACATGGATGGCCAACTAATAGTAGCTAATACTAGCATTTATAAATGCTAACTTAAATTGAGAATTAATTATAATAAAATATTTAAAGAGGAAATAGCCTCCAAATTCCTTCAATAGACTAAATAGTCAAGAAATATTTTTATTTCATCTCTTTACGTTAAAGTGGCAGACAGTACATTGCAGTCTCTGTGACCACTGTGTGGAATTGTTTGGCTTGTGAAATATGAACATGGTTTTGAAAGTTAGCTGTGTCACAGAGCACATTCGTTACTGCTAATGGAATTCAAACTAAATATCTTTTTAATGGTCAGGCTCAAAGCCTTTTCATTAAATGATTTACTGTCTCATCAGTGGTAGAGTGAATAGCTGGGCATTGTTTTTGAATAACTAATAACGATAAACATCTTAGACAAAAATGTAGACAACCTAATGTGCCCAATAATGAGAAAAGATAATATTAGCATTTAACTTTAAAATGACCTTTTCTTCTGTCACTAGCAATTCATCAAATTTAATTCATCTTTTACTTGGCCATGGTGGAAATGTAGCATAAAGATCTATAAAATGGAAAAGCCACTGTGGAAAAGGAGGGAGCGAAAAAGCCAGAGGAACATGTAGGTGTCCTAGACATTACGTTGAATGCTTCCTTATGGGTTTTTTAGGAGTTTAGTAATTGAGAACATTGACTAATCTCGAGAAAGAATACCCTACATGGATTGAATACTTACTGTATCTCATTTGTGAGGATTAAAAGCAGGGTAAGACCCAGACGTTATCTTCAAGAAGTCTCCTTCTGGTGAAACTAGTGACTGAAATGCAGGATGATGGGCACAAGGACAGAGGTGAGCGCTAGGTACTTTGGGCAAAAGAAAGAGGGACACAGGGAGGGCATTCAGGGAAGATTTTATGATAATTCTGAGAACACAACATTTAAGAAGGCAACTGAGTTAACTAATCCAGTAGAAAGTTATGTCAAAAATAGAAATGACCCCGTGGCATAGTGGTTAAGTTTGTATGCTCCACTTTTGTGGCCCACCCATGGACCCACACACTGCTCATCAAGCCATGCTGTGGTGATGTCCCATATACAAAATAGAGGAAGACTGGCACAGATCTTAGCTCAGGAACAATCTTCCTCAAGCAAAAAGGGGAAGATTGGCAACAGATGTTAGCTCAGGGCCAATCTTCCTCACCAAAAAAAGAAGAAGAAGAAGAAGAAGAAGAAGAAGAAGAAGAAGAAGAAGAAGAAGAAGAAGAAGAAGTGGCAGTGAAATACATGTTTTAAGAATTTTCATTTTCAACTGGTTTGAAATAATTAAGCAAACAACACTACAGAATAGGATTCAGGGCTGATGGTAGCATACACTTTTATTGATTTCCATTTGACTATTTCTTGCTAGAGGTAACATCAAACAAAAATTTCATTTCTACTTGGATTCATTGTTTTATCTATGGCTGCCTGGCCCTGCAAAGCAGAGCTAATGACTGGACATCATTGAGAAAGCCACATGGACTGTGACAGCATTCATTCCTAATGCTTTGCTCTTAAAGCACAACATTTTCTCCAAGTTTCCATTTCCTTCATGTCTCAAATACTTACTTAGCCCCTTCTCTGCTCATTTTTAAGTCTCTAGCCCTATTTTTTCTCCCCTACATGTTTTTCTTTGCTGCGCTTCCATACTTGATATCTGTTTACCACCTGTTTCTTGCCTCCAGGGAGACGTGAGGGGCAATAAACAGAAAGCCATACCACGTCCTTCTGCTCCACTCAACGGGGTCATCAACTCTACTGTCCTAGCTCTCTAGTGTCCCCTAATTTGGGCTCAGGACACTAAGAGAACAATTAAGACCACTCACACTGTTGAAGGAGGGGAAAGAGAGGTAGCCTTTAGCTTTTACCACTTAGGAGGAGGTACGGTCACCCTAGTGTCTCCCCCATGCATTCAACTCTTCTTCCTTATTGCACACTTTTCTTTTGTCCCCTTTGACATCATTGTCCAATATATCTTTAAAGAAAATCCAAGTAAGATCATTGCATTCTTTTGCAGGTCCCCTGACATTAAAGCAAGCGTCAGCATCAATCTCTTCCTCTTGAATCATTGATTTTTTAAATCCCATATTCTTCCACCCACAGCTACTAATTGCCACTGTCTGTCACTCTTGCACGGACAGGAGAGTGAAGGCTGTTGTTTTGTTGAGTGAATTTGACGGTATGCAAAGCTGCAAAGAGGTGCCACCATGGAACTCTGCGTTCAACCAGTTTGTCCAGACATCAAATATTAGACGCACCTCTCCAGCTCTGCGGCAGCCAGCTCAGTCCTGGGGAGATGCACAAAGCAGGCACATTCTTGTTCTATGTCTCTGCTTTTTTCTCTGTCTCATCTCTGAGGGTTCTCTGTTTCTCTCCATTATTGTCAACACTTTAGCTCTCTATTTCTTTTAGCTTATGTTTTACACAGAAGACATAAAATGTCTTTAAAAAAATCATAGTCGTTACATAAACGAAGCTGCATTGAAGCTATTTTGTACGTATGTTTTTTATCTCTGGAAGGCAGGCGGCGCTGTATGCAAAGAAATCGGCTGTAGTAACTACGTAACATTCCCTGGACGGACACCTGCAGACATTTATAGCGCCACATTATCGAATTGCTTTAAAATGTTTCATTTCTCTCAGATGCTGCCAAATGTAAGATGATGCACGTCCTTCTGTGATATACAGACAGCAAATGTCATACACATATTCTTCTCATTGAAGAAGCAATGTGTTGTAACTAATAATGATTTCTTCAAATCGCAGATTAATTGGGGTGCAATTAATTGGGCATATCCGAAACATAGCAGAGTATCCTTCACCTGAGTTCATCTACAGTAATCAAACATTTTTTGCCGATAATATTGGTAAAATGCTCGGATCACACCTTTCTCGATAAAAGCTCCAATCTTCCATTGACCAGGTAAATGAGAAGTTAGGGAAAATATAAACTAAATATCTCTGTTTTTCCTTCCAAACAACTGATATATTTAAAATTGTTTCCCTCAAAAGGTTAAAATGTTGAAATATTTTCCTATGTAACTTGGAAATAGATAAAAGGAAAAATAAAGTGTAATGGACAGGATTCACATGAATTACAAGTACAAAAGGTATTACATAATTTCAAAAGCTTCCTAAAAGAGCTGGAACTACAAACTTTGAAAGGTCAGTGCGTATTGAAGTGTTTTGACACGCCAGATAGATAAAGAGCCTCAAGGACAGGCATTTTGACTTGTTCAAAAAAGGTATTATTTCTCTAAAACATTCTCTTTTGATATTTTCTCATATTACAGTTATCTGCAGACTAAATTGTACAGGATCAACAAGTAAGACACTTCAAAAAGCTTCTTTGCAGCAAGCAAAGCCCGGCATCTAAAATGAATTATCCAAGAGGAAGCATTCATTTTTAAGCGTTCAGGTCTTTCTAGACACGCAGAAGACGCCAAAGTGAATTTGAATGTTTGGTGGGAGTAACAGAAAGAAAGTCTGATCAATGAGAATGGATCTCCAGGGCCAGTTCAGAGCTACTCAGACTCAATAAATCTAAATGTGATGCGATATTTGTTTTTTAAAGTTCAAAATGTCAGGAAATAAGATAATCAAAGCCACTCGTAATTCATATTGACCCAATCAACTAATGTTGAGTAAGTGATGAACAGTAATTTGTGTTTATGGATGTTCTTTGTATCTGGAAGTTTCTTAATTTGGAGAATTTGTCAAAACTATCACATTAGGTATAAAACTGAGACTACTTGAATACCTAGTGATAAATTAGTTGAATTGTTTACTTATTGAGGGACTGTGCTAGAGAGTACAACCACCAATCTGCTGATTCAATCTCTGGAAAGTTAAAAAAAAAAATACCAAGGCCAGCCCCGGTGGCCTAGTGATTAAGTCTGGCACACTCTGCTTTGGTGGCCTGTGTTCAGTTCCCAGGCACGGACCTACACCACTTGTCTGTCAGTGGCCTTGCTATGGTGGCAGCTCATGTACAAAAAAGAGGAAGATTGGCAGTGGATGTTAGCTCAGGGTGAATCTTCCTCAGCAAAAATAATAATAATAACAATAGCAGAATAATAAAATAAAGGAAGAGCAGAAAAAAATTTAATACGTTTCATTTGTGATGACTACACCCCAAGGTGCAAGGAAAAGATGCCACGATTGCTACTGCTTTTATTCTTGGGAGCTTGAGAACAGTAATTTTGATAAGACAAATTAAGTAGTATAACATATTATATCTTAAAAATATTTACCCTTATGCTTTAAAATGCGTTTATTTCTGAGTACCAGATAATTGCGTGTGCCTACTTCATGAAACTTCCTGTTCACTCTTTCTGGGCAGTAAAAGGAAGTGGAAAGACAAAGAAGACATATTACGTGTCCTCAAGAGTGTTTATGGTCTGATGGAGGAAACGATGAATCAATCAAATAATACAAGCACGTGACAGAGGAAGAGAAAGGACAATTCTTGAATGTGTACTGATTAGAACAATTGTGGTCCGGTCAAAAAGAAAAAGAGACTAAAATCGGGAATTTCTAGGTTCAAAGATTGGCTCTGCTTCTTACTAGCTCTGTGATGTTTGGGCTTGTTCTTAATCCCTCTGAGCCAGTGATCTCACCAATAAAACAGAGATAAAGCTACCTTTCATTTTGTCAGTATGAGAATTAACATTAACAGGGAAAGGTATGTAAAAGCAGTTGACTCATAATCAAAACACGAAAGTGGTACTCCTCTCAACATGGGAGCTACCCTAGCACGAGATGCAAGCATCATGGTAGACTGGCTGAGTCGACTTCTGGGCTCAGAGGCAGCAAAGCAGGTTCTGACTGGTTCCTCTCTGTTCAGTCCTTCCCTGCCTCTTTATGCTGATTTAAAGGCAGAAGTCCGCTGCATGAATGGACGCACGAGAGAGGGTTTTTGTGGCCAGAGGATGTTGTTAAAAAGAAAATTCTCCTTAAATCCTAGCTTGTCAGGGATGCATCAGTTGAAGGAATATGACCGGTGCCCATTGGCCAGAATGTCACAGATGGGGAGCTTGGTTATAAGAAATGGGATACAAGGCTTAAGAGGCAAACCAAATAACATATACTGAATTCCCAGCCGAGTTAAGGCTCTTTAGTTTATTTCTCCCCAGATTTAATATGAGAAGCTAACATGGGACTGAGCCTGAAAGAGTGGGCAAGCAGCCTCAGTTGTGAGGAAAGAGTGTGTATGACAGCTGGGAATCAGGGAGGTGCTGACTTTCATGGAGAGGAAGACATTCACACAAACTCATTCATATAACCAATATTTATCATCACATTACTGTTCTAGGTGCTGGCGATGAAAGGGTACATGAAATGGACCTGCGTTCGTGAAACTTACATTCCAATGGAGGGGCTGTCGAGAATCAAGGCAGCAAGTATTCTAGATAGCAACAAATGATGAGAAATACAAGAAGTAGAGCAAAGGAAACAGGCATGTTATGGGAGTGTAAAATCTTAGGTAGGCTGGGCAGGGGAAGTCCCAGGGATAGGTAATATTTGAGTGAAAATATAAAGGAGTTGAGGGAGAGAACTGTGAAGATACCTGGGGGAAGAGATTTTTCAGCAGAGAGCATAACAAACGCAAAGCCCTGGGCTAAGAGCTTGCTTGGTTCCTGCTTGAGATGAGTCAAGCACATTAGTGTTGGTAGAGTGTAGCAAGTGAAAGAGAAAGAAAGAGGAGATTAGGTTAGAGAGGTAGCAGGTCAAGACCTTGTATGATGTCGGAGGCCATCTCGTTCTGGGTAAGACAGGGAGCGAGGCATTGCTGGGTTTATCAGTGAGCCAGTTTCCCAATAATTCAGTGTAATAAGTTATTCCTAAACCTGATGGTTTAAAGCAACAATCATCTGCTCTCCTTCATGCATCTTTGGGTGGCTGGTTGTCAGCTGATCCATGCTAGTTTCAGATGAGCTTCTTTCCAAGATAATGATTGGGTCTAGGTCTGCTCTATGTGTCTCTGATGTTCCTTGCACCCATGGGCTACCCAGGGGATGTTCTTCTCATAGTGATGCTAGAGGTACACGATAGCATGTTCAAATGCACGAGAACAGTTCAAGCTTCCACTTGCGTTGCATCCGCTAATATTTCATTGACCAACACACGTCACTTGGCTGAGTCCAAAGTCAAGAGGCAGGAACAAGCTCTCCAGCTCTAGTGGAAGAAGTGTAAAGTCACGGGCAAAGTGCGTGGATACAAGGGCTGACTTGCCTCTTGTGGCCCATAGTTCAATCTGTTGCATAGATTCGAGCAGAGGAATCACATGACTAACTTTTATGTTAACAAGATCACTCTGACAGCTGTTGAAAATAGATTGTAGAGAGAAAAGGAGACTTGGAGGAAGATCAATCCACAGGGAAAATGGTGGCTTAGAGCAAGGTGGTTAGCAGTACAGATGGCAAGGAATGTTTATATTCAGGTTATATTTTGAAATTACAGCGTGGTATTTGTCAAAGAAAAACTGCACTGGACACATTAAACAGGCAAGGGAGACTTTATTCAAGACTATTGCAATAGGGAAGAGAGAGAGAAGTCAATTCCACTAAAAACAATGGTGGGAGCATTTTTTTTTAAAGGTTCGCACCTGAGCTAACATCTGTTGCCAATCATTTTTTTTTTCTTCTTTCCCCCAAAGCCCCAGCACATAGCTGTATCTTCTAGTTGTAGGTCCTTCTGGCTCTGTTATGTGGGACACTGCCTCAGCATGGCTTGATGAGCAGTGCTAGGTCTGTGCCCAGGATCTGAACCAGCGAAACCCTGGGCCACCAAAGCGGAGCATGTGAACTTAAGCACTTGGCCATGGGGCTGGCCCCTATGTGGGAGGACTTTTAAGACTTGGGATAAACTAGTGGAAAAGTCCTGGAGGCTGCAAGGAGGGAGGTTGGGCAATGTGATTAGGCCATGTGTGTTTGCTGACTGGCACTTATCAGTTAGGCTTCCATCTTGCCACAGAGACTGGGTGATGGGGTGCTAGATCCTTCCATGATTACGTCACAGAAGGATAGCTCCCAGATCCCTGAGAAAGATACTCCTGGGTTGTAAAACTGCCAAGAGGCTGGGAGAAAATTTTTCTACCTTTCAAAGGGACAGGAAAAGAATTTGCAATTTGCAATTACAAATTTTCTAAAGTAAATGCTCTAAGGAAAAGGAGGTCAGGGGCTATAGCCAGGAAGAAACCTGTCTAAAGTTTAGTTAAGCTGAGGGGCACATCATGGCCATCTTGGTCACAGATGGTCCCTGGCATGAGACTACCAAGGTTGAATTCTGTCTCCTCTACTTCCTAACTTGTGACCTTAGAGCAGGAACTTAACATCTTGGTGCCTTCGTTTTTCTGTAAAATGGGGATGACAAAGGGCCAAACTCATAAAATTGTGTGAGGATTACAGTAGTCAATACGTATGTACAGAATTCAGAACAATTCCTGGCACACAGTGAGCATTGTTATTATTAAGGTCAAGCAAACAGATTCTCCTAAGGAGTCAGTGATCAGGTATGAGAGAAAGGGAGGAGTCAAGGATAACTTCAAAGGTTTTGGTCTTAGCTCCTGCAACAATGGAGTTGCCACTTACTGAGACAGGGAAGACTGAAGGTGCAGGGTGTGTTATACAAGAAGTGTAAGTCCAACAGAAGAGTTCAAGTTTGTGAGCCCTCAGAGGAAAGATTAAATGAAGCAATGCAACTTCCCTATCTTCCTTCCTAAAATAAATATCATATTCTGTATTTTGAAAGTTCTGAGTAGGATGTTTGGAGATTTTTGTTTTAATTCTTTCCTCTATAAATCAAATTAGACCATGAGAGTTATAGGGAAAGAGATATTAGGCAAGGATATTAGTTATTGTAAGCTTTAATTAAAAAGAACAAAACGTTGTGGGAAACTATTAGGAAAAGTTTGGTTGTTAACCCTAACTTGTATTTATCTGTGCCGTTAAGGAATCACCCTTAATGCAGAAAGCAAAGTATTTCCTTGAACAAATGTTCTACCGACAAAAGCTATGCCTAGTTTACCACGGTGTCCCCAGGTCCCAGAACAATCCCTGCCACACAGAATGTGCTCAATAAATATTTATGGAATGAATGGAACCACAGGCTGATGCTTTATATTTAAAGTAGCTGTGTACACATGAATATTGCTTTGTAATACTGTGAATTGCTTGACTCGTGGCACGTGCAACTCTGCGAACCTGCAATTTGCCAACTGATAGATCAATATATTAAAATTCTCAGCTTGAAGTTTGCGTTAGCATTTTTAGATAAAGAGCACAGCCAGCAGGGTAAATTTTATCTGAACCCTCGATAGGATTACAACACAGTAACTGTACTATTAATGAATACATTAAAAATAATTACAAAATAGCAATTGGGATTTTACTTCATTTAGATCAAACAGTTTACATAATGTGCTGGCTTGGTTTTTCTTTTGGCTAAGGATTAAATAATATGCTTTTGCATAAGACTATCTTTCTCAGTACTAAGGCTACTGGTTATCAGATTCAGCTTCTATCTCCCCCCGCATCCTCTCTCCTTGACTCTCTTCTTTTCTTTCTCCCTTAATCTCTCTCTTCCTTCCATCCTTCCTTCCTTCCTTCCTTCCTTCCTTCCATCATCTTTTTTCTAGAGAGAAATTTTGATCTCTGTAATGGGAACTAGATATACAGAGGTGGAAGTAGAAAAAGGTTTTTTTTTTTAAAGATTCATAAAGTCAGAGTTTTATTGTGAATAGTAGTATTTGCTTATTTTATCATCCTGATTCATAAATTTTTAGAAGAAATATAGTTAAAACACTTCCTCAAAGAAAGAAAAGGCTATCCATACGATTCTGTTGCAAATGTGTTATTATCTGAAATACTGAATAATTACATAAATGGTAGAATTCTTTAATCATTTGGGACTTTGTTAGGCAGACAGCGATTCCATACCCCATTTAAGAGAAGTAATTTGGAGGAGAAAACCAAGAACAAATACAAACAAAATAGAATAAGTAAACACAATTATAACTATTTTTAGCATTTTGCTTGCTTAATAGATAATATTTAAAGTATTGCATTTGAAGTCCTTTAAAATACATATGCACTTTATTTCACAATTAAGAGACGAGAGGTTTTTTTAAAGAAACAAAAGTCAGATTTGACAATTCTCCTGTAATATTGGCATAACTTACTTTGTGTTTGTTTCTCAAAAAATTCTGCATAAACTGACGTTTTGTGTCCTAAGCTTTATCTTTGATGCCTGTCTCAGATCTGTTTTACATTCATTTTTGATTGTCCTTCAATGGCACTATATATCCTTGTTAAATGGTATAGTCCTTCAGCCTCTTTGTTAAGCGGTTAATGATTTATAAACAAACATTTAAAAGCTAATTAAGAAAACTTAAAATCCTTGTGAAAAGTTATTCCCTAGTTTGATCCAATTTTTGTAAATTGAATCTGGGTAGGATCCTAAGATGGGGAATATTTTATTCTACAAGCAGCTGGACAACATCTTCCAAGGGCCCGCAAGGAAAACTACTTGAAATTTACTCTGATTGGTGCATCTGTGAGCTTGATTAGCAAGGTTGACTCCAGATCACAATCTCTGATACAATTCTGTTTAAGTTTGTGTTTCAAGTACAGATTTGAGTTGAAGTCTGACATTGGTAGGCTAAGAAAAAAAATTAGGATGGATTATATATTTTTGTTCTTTAGGTGGTATTAAAAATTACCGAACTTTCTGAATATTAAGACATTTCATAATGAAATAATATTTGTGATGAACAAGAAAGGAATTTCCTTTTGTAATTCCTTAACCTTACGAAAGATATATTAGAAAACATAAGAAAATGTACATAGTTATTTGTATTCTGTCTCCTCTTATGTTCCATTAATTGCTCATTTGTCTACCCAGAGACTATATGCCTTATTAGGGCAGAAATTCTGTTTATCTGTCTTTACTAATTAGCAGTTTATTTATTTCAATTCTCCAGCTAGTCTCTTTGCCATGTCATTGCAACCCAGGCATGAGTTTCAATATTTCAAAATTGAATTTTTATTATTTTCATAGATGTAATTGGACATGTATATTAACATTCATCACTCCATCCTTCCTTCTTATCTACTGCATATTTTCTGATATGGAAGCAATTATAGGATTTACATTAGGCTTTACCATATCCTCCAATATTCTGGTCAATCTGGCGAGTTGTTTGAGAATTCTTATGTGTTACCAAGATTGTTGCAATGGTATCATACAGCACCATGAGTCGATAAACAATCATAGCATAGTAAATACTCTATTCCCACTACTCTTTTATTTCCATGAGGATATTTGGTGAAAGTAGAGTGGTATAGGATTGGGAACTTGATAGCCTTTGTTTTATTATCTTTTTAAAAATTTATATTCAGTTGCTTTAAGCAGTTACAGATTTTCTAAGCCTTTTGCAAATCAGATTTGAAAAATGGGAAATGATCTATCTGTGGGTATAACTGTGTCTAGATGTTCAACTAATGAATACATTGAGATACTTTTTAGAGCAAAGAATTGTACTAACACTGTAGATGTGCTTTAGAGAACAAAGCAAGATTAAGATGTCTTGCCACATAAATTTAGTTGTTTACATCTAGTGTAGTGTGTTAAGACAGAATTAATGCATTGACTTCCATGGGTCTTTAGGCACCAGGGGGAGCTGAAGCCAGTATCATTATGTTATCATTAAAACATAAGCTAGTCTTACAGAGAAAAAGTACTTCCCTTGAGAGTAAGATAAAATGGAAGTTTAGTGCCTAGATTGGTTGTTAGCCCAAGGGAAGTATACATAAGTAATCAAATCCTACACATATAATTTTATTTTGTATACTTCAGTAGCATTGATTCTGAAGAATGAGGTGGATTACACTAAAATTTAGAAGTCTGTTATTATATTTATCAGTTTTCTTTTTTAATTCAACCCATTCCTTCTTTAATTTATTGGGTGAGGGGATGGGGTTACATTAATTAGCATATCTTTTATGTAACTCTTGATATTTGCAAGTTTCTTAATATTATTTGATAAATAAGTAAGAAATCTGAAAATGGATGCTTATTAGTACCAAGATTCCCAGAACAGGGAAATGGATTAACCAACCAGTAAACCGAAAGTATTTTTTTTTTAAAGATTTTATTTTTTTCCTTTATTCTCCCAAAAGTCCCCCGGTACATAGTTGTATATTCTTCCTTGTGGGTCCTTCTAGTTGTGGCATGCAGGATGCCACCTCAGTGTGGTTTGATGAGCAGTGCCATGTCTACGCCCAGGATTCTAACCAATGAAACACTGGGCCGCCTGCAGCGGAGCGCGCAAACTCAACCACTCGGCCACGGGGCCAGCCCCCACATTCTTTTTTGTGGCTCAAATCCTTTGGCGACTATCTTGGCTGATTATTTTGACATTTTTAGATCTGCCCTGACATAGTGCTTTTAATAAAGCTCTCAATTTACCTGGAATATAAACATAAGCATTACTGATTTTCAGTGTATGCAGAATAAACTTTTACATCAATGGTCATTTAACACATGACACACATTATCACCACAATATTTATATTTCTTCACATGTAACTAAGATTTCAGACAAGGAAATTATAAATAAAATAGTATCAGGTGTGTGGGCAAGTGTCTTCAAATAATACGTAAAAAAATTCTTCTAAAACAATTGATTATTTTTGGGTAAATAGAATGGTTACTCTTCCTCTCATTAGACACAAAGAATGAACCAAAGCAATTCTTTTTTTTAAAATCACGTGTTAGAGGAGTGGAAATTTAAGGTATGATTCTGAAGAGAAAGTTATTTCAAATTATGTTATAAAAGACTACAATGAAAAGAAAGCAATCCTTTAAAACATCAGGATGAGCAAAATTCTTTCTTTGAGGGAGCACAATAGCAATAGCAATATGACTTTGAGGATATTTGCCGTAAATCCTGAAGACCCAGTGTTCTAGCGTTGGAAGCATGAATGCAATGCGTTATGAAGCTTTGGATATTTTTTATATAAGAATAAAGGCAACAGTGAATGTGCAAATGATTCAAATGAGTAAAATAACTATAGAGAATCTTAGGTTCATCCTATTTTTTTTTAAATTTCAAAATTGAAGCAAAGTAAAAATATGTAAAGATTGTTATAGATATCAGTGGCTAAAAACGACCTGAAATTAATAACTCAATGTAAAAACCTTTAATTCAAAGTTACTTCTGTTTTTATATTCCAGTACTGACAGAAATAATTTGTTAGTTTACTGAAAAGTGTTGAGGTACGTATATACGTATACCCTTGTTCACTGTGGCGTTACTTCAGTGTTTGATTTTGTTAAAGAATCGTTTTCTATAATTGGATCATTCTGTATATCTTCATACACATTTTTTCTTTTTTCTTTTTTTTTAAAGATTTTCTTTTTTTCTTTTTCTCCCCAAAGTCCCCCGGTACATAGTTGTGTATTTTTAGTTGTGGGATATGGGACGCGACCTCAGCATGGCTTGATGAGCCATGCCATGTCTGTGCTCAGGATTCGAACCAGTGAAATCCTGGGTCACCGAAGTGGAGCTCATGAACTTAACCACTTGGCCACAGGGCCGGCCCATTCATACATATTTTTTCTTAAGAATGCTATTTTTATTTGAAGATTTTCAAGTTTATAGAGATTTTCTTGTAAAACTGAGTTCATTTTAAGTTGTATAAGTCTTGGATAAAAGTGTTTACATCTACCCATATATACACATCCATGTATCTATATAGGTGCATATACATGTGCATGTTTCATGAAATATATTTTGAAGTCAGACGTAGAACTGGGATCATCTTGAAAACCAGACTGAAAAGGATACAGAGAGAAATATAATGACTTTACCAAACTCTCTTTTAGTACCCATTCTCATAAGGAAGGTCTGTTTTGGCAGATTCACTTTTAGAAATATCCAGTAATTTGGATTATAGTTCTTTCTGTGATATAAACAAGTACATAAATAGATATGATCAAAATTATATGTATTATTTTCTAACTTTAAGTTTAGTTTTCCGTGGTTGATTTTTTATGGCTTATTCAAGGTTAATTTGAATACGGAAAATGATATAACATTATTTATCCTTGGGATGCGTACTTGATTAAAATAGCCGATGTTTAGGATCTAGGTAATTCCCTTGGTATGATGGTTTAGACGATAGCCATCAGGAAATTTATGGAGATTTATATGACAAAGAAACAAATTACCAGGAGCCCCAGGACTCCATTTCTAAGACATCTTACCCCAAATCTCCAAATCTTTCCCCATAGGCTTTGCTTTTTTGCTTTGCAATTATAGGATGAATAAAGTTGTAAGAACCCTGGCTTTCTAACTTTAGGGGATAAAATGAATGAAATAATATGAAGTGTCAACAACTGTATCTCAAAAGATACATTTCCTTAATGTTAGTAATCTTTGCAGGAGACAGTACTAAAGGTAAGACATTCATTTTTACTTACTGCTCTTGAAATGCCACCCACTTTCTTCAGTTGCTTCCACAGTGGCATTCCTTTCACATCAATGTGCTGCCTGACCACAGTTTAAAAGGGCAAGGTGACAATTACATTGTACCTGTTGACAATGCTTCTATTGATTAGATGGCATGGGAATAGTGTTGAGCAATAGGAAGTTTCAGCATTGTCAAGCCTTAATTTGATTTACAAAGTAATCATTTTGAGGACTAAAATGGTTTTTCATTGTCTCCAATTTCCGAAAGCCGAACTCTCCTTGCTCAAGAAACACAATGTCCAGTCAGTTGGAATTTTGTCTCTAGCACAAGATTTCACTTATGCTATTTATTAACTGTTACAATTTTAAGAAATAATATCAGTCTGGAGATTTTAAATACAGAAATACCCTGAATTTCCTAGCAACTGGGAATTTATTAATTCGGTCATTTTAGAGTGGATTAAGATTATCTATGCGATCCTAAATCATAGTGGAGGGCCCAGTTGGACCATCAATTAAATGAGTTAAATCCTAACTTCCTGCTCAGAGTTTATGTAAACACAGAACAAATATAAGAACTAAATCCACACAATGATGTCGTATGATACTTTTTAAGAAACCACTCTTTCTTATTTCCTAGGACTCGAGAGTGATGCTCCAATGAAATGATACTCTGTGCCCCAAAGTCATTGTATCGACCAATAGTGCTGGTAAGATTATGCTCCCTGGACTTCAGAGAACTTTTGTTAGGAATCAACCATATGAAGTGTCTTATCTACTCCAAATGTTGGACTAGCTCTATTAGGATGTCTTTTTCCTATTTTTTTGCCATCAGTCAATTATATTAGTTTTTTGCTTCACGCTTTATTTCATAAAAGAATTTCACACTAAAGCACATGGGACATATGACAATTGCCATCAAATTTAACTCCTTATTTAGTAATTTCCCTAGAAAATCTGGCTTGTTATTTTACCAGAAATAAAACGATCATCCACCATTGATTTTATGAAACTAGTCATGATTAGAAATTCCAGATTTGTTGTAATTTAGTTATTATTAACTTGTAATGTAAAATAACCTGTATTTTATTGTTATGTTTATTTTTAATTGTGAGCAAACTTATGCGTGTATGTGGTAGACCGCAACTAACGTGGGTTTCTTTGATTCTTTAGAAGAAAATTTAAGTGCATTTAAAAAAACTTATTAACTTTTTTGAAACAGGGCAGGGTAGGCAGAATAACAACCCCCTCAATGTCCACATCTGTGAATGTATTTCCTTATATGCCCAAGAGACTTTGCAGACACGATTAGGGGTAGGGGCCTAATGGAGAGATTAGCCTGGATTATCCTGGTGGGTCCCATCTAATCTCATGGCTCCTTAAAAGCAGAACGACCTGCCCAGCTTCGGTTAGGGAGAAAAATATGAAATTGGAGAAGACTCAGAGATGTGCAATGTTGCTGGTTTGAAGATACAAAGGGGTCACAAACCAAGGAATGTGGGTGGCCTCTAAAAGCTGGAGAAGGTGAGGAAACAGGTTCCCGATTAGACCCAGCCCCGCTGACACCTTGGTTTTAGCTATGTGAGACCCATATCAGATTTCCAACCTGCAGAACGGTAAGATAACATATTTGTGTTGTGTATTTTGCCAAGATTATGATGATTCCCTGAGATAGCAGTAGAAAATTAATACAAGAGTACTGGTTTTTAAAACAAACTGCCTCTCTGCTTTCACTCCTGTTTTAGACTAATTCTCCTATTATCGAAAGAGCTGCATTTCATCAACTTATGTACTGCTGTATCCATTCATGTTACAGAAAACTTGTGACTGTCTAAATAGAAAAGAGCTTGTGTATAGTTCATGAATCCTTCAAAACTTAGGGAGATAAAAAAATACCTCTTTTCTTTTCAGTTGTAGTTGTGTTTTCTTTAATAACATGCTTGTTTTTCCATTAAATGAAGAATACCATAATATCAGTGACAGACTCGCTGATCCTTTAGATTTTCCCAGGAGTTATAAACTCTTCTGCCCATCATCTGAGGTCGCTGGGACTAACATTTGCCTTGAGCATCCTCAGAGATTGGGATCTTCTTCCTCAAGGTGAGATGGGAGGATAAAGGCTGCCTTGTAAATTCAGTTACAATTTTTCATTTATTCTTCTTCCTTCTTTTCTCTTTGTATGACTGCTATACCCTTAGGAAGAAACAATTTAGAAAAACAAAACTGATGCTGCCAGTGTCCAGGACCCACCACTCCCAAGCAACACAGGAAGTACCATGTAGACATCTTTCAATGCCTATAGTTGTTTTAGAAACACTCTAAGGGCCCCATTAGCCACCATTGTCTGTTTTATGTGGATCAGAGATGATGACTGACAGGAGTTCATTTTGCCTCCAGATGCAGATAGGGTCTCCTAAATACTTAGGAATTATTTGCTTGCCTACTTTACATTAATCCATGTAAGTCACATAAATAGTTTCATTTTATTTCAAAGACAAAACAGGAAAAAGGTGTGAATTTTGTCTGAAATCAGTTCCACTGAATAGAAAAACATACTATTTTTCTGTGACTGATATCCTCAGATTCAAGCTTGTCACCACGGACCTGTCTATGCAGAGATGCCCTTTTCTCAAAAATGAATGTTAGACTTTTGGCATATGCTTTTTCTAGACAATTATGATAATATGTTCTCTTTTTAAAAACATTATTTATCTGTTAGTTCTGAAACGACTATCAATGCAGATAAATTTGAAATTCCGCCATTTTAGATTTCAACTAGAGTTCAAGTATTTGGTCTGCTAGCAATGATGCACATGATAAATTTTTGACATGCATTGATTTTTTTTTTGAGGAAGATTAGCCCTGAGCTAACCTCTGCTGCCAATCTTCCTCTTTGTGCTGAGGAAGACTGGTCCTGAAATAATGTAGAGGAGGAAGACATTTGCTCTACCCACTCTGGGTCCTTCTGGCTGGACAATGAATTAAATCCACATGAGACAGAATAACAGGAGAAAATTTTAAAAAGCTTTATAATATGTATACATGGGAGAGACCCAGAAAAACTGAGTAACTCACAAAAATGGTGGAAGCTCTCACCTTAAATACCACCCTCAGCTGAAGACAAAGGAGGATGTCGGGAGTTGGGGGAGCCAGTTATGGGAGATTACCAGAAAAGCACAGCAAACAAGAGCAAGGTTATTATGCAGATTTAAGTCCTTGCCTTCTGCACTGATAAGAGTTTCTAGAGATAAGGTCATCCCCCCTTCTTCCTGGTACAGAGAGGGAGACACCTTTCGAGATGGAGATTTCCTTTACAAATGTCAATGTCTCTTAACAAAGGGTAACTTCTGCTTCTCAGAGTTTCTCTCATATCTGCGGTTTTTTTAAAAGTAACCAGCCCAAAATAATCCTCATGCCAAAGAGATGTATCTTGGGGTGGCTAATTCCAGCCCCCTACACTAACATCCGTGCCCATCTTCCTCTACTTTATATATGGGATGCCTGCCACAGCATGGCTGCACAAGCAGTGTGTAGGTCTGCACCCAGGATCCAAACTGGTGAACCCCAGCCCGCCAAGCAGAACATGCGAACTTAACCGCTGCACCACCAGACCAGGCCCGACAAGCATTGATTTTTATTTCTGATTTCCTATCAGATAAGTCTGTTGTAAAACGTCATTACTAAAGCAGTGAAAGCTCTGTTAGGAAAATCAAAATTACCTTGAAAGTATCATAAGCTATTAAATTCACACACATACACACACACACACACAAGGTTTAGGAGGAAATGTTTCAGATCTTTCCACAAACTAAAGTTGTGTTGACAAGACTGTTCAATGTGTTAAGTGACTGTCATCTGTAATTAGTATATATTGAGCAAGAAGATAGATGTTCCATCAGGTAGAGAATTGTGCTAAAGAATCTTACGGCAATTTCTATTGCGAGCAGAGATGTACACTGAATATAGAGAGCCTGTTTTACAATCTTTTGCCAAAACATGAGCTTGATTTTGACTTTCGCTTTTCCCAACGTGCATGTTTTATGTGGAAAATGCTGCATGCTTTTAATTTTAGTGACATGCTACATGGATGCAATGCCATACGATTGAGCATTTATCACTGTTATTATGCTTTAACACTTTTGATGATGCTTAAAAGGAGCCAGCTTGCTTCCAAAATCCACTGCTTCTTTCGTTAAATTCTTAAAATGGTGCTTCTGTTGCCAAATGCTAAACATATGGTATTGTCTTATGAATGCTTTTTTCCTTTGTTAATAAGGTCACTCAAACGTAGCATTTAAGAATTGTGCTGAATATCTTAACTGATGGCTAAAGGCAGAAATATCAAGAAGTTGTCCTTTATACTACTCTGGCTTTTTGGTTTTTAATTTTCTTATTTTATTGTCATTGCTTTTTATTCAACCAGGAAGCCATTCCTATATTTTTATTCATGGTTTTCTCATTTTAAGGCGCTATTGTTTTAAAAATAGTGATGCCATTAGCACTCTCTCTAATAACAATAATCATAGCTCACACTTATATGGCACTTTTTACGGCCCAGAAGCTGTTCTAAGCACTTCCCATATATTAACTCAGCTTCCTAACAGTCCTTTGAGATCATTAATATTAATATTCCCATTTCTTAGGTGAGACTGAGGTACAGAAAATAAAAAACTTGCCCAGCTGTAAGGTGATGGAGCTTGGACTTGAACCCCAGGATTCTGACTTCAGGATCCACGCTTTTAAGCCCTACCGCAAACCCATTAACAAAATGAATTTGAACAGGATTGACAGAATGTTAATCATTGTTAAAGCATTCAAGGTATTTTCTCTCTAGTGTTGCTTGAAAAAAAATCCCTAGTAAATAGTAGGTGCATTTTATATGAAAATATTTTTAAAGCCTGTAAATCGAATCACCCGTTCTCCTTTAATTCTGTCCATATTTTTATAGTCTTGTAGTACTGATTATTCTGCAAGTGTTGCTTCCTCCTACAGACTCCATATTGTTTTCTGAGGGAGGTTGTATTTGCTGAGATGTTAAGTGATCTTAAACCACGTCAAAGTTCATATCACATTTCTAGTGACGTGAAATGCGTCTGTCCTTGGGGGCCCCAATGTTGGATAGGAGTCATATCTGCATTTATAAGGTTTCTGAAATGCTTTCAAAACCCTGGGATAAGCATCCTCTAGGTTAGATGATTCACTTCACAGAGCTTATTTTTACTATAAGGAAACATTTTAAATGAGTAAAAAGAAATTGGGAAAACCATCCTAATGTGGACTGGTTCAGCTCCTTGTCTCAGTTTTCAGTTTAATTTAACAAACTCTGTGGAGGGCACCCATATACCAGTGACTATTGGAGCATGTTTGGATGGCAGCTGTGGAATGAGAAGACTATGGCCACATGTGACTTCATCGGGCACAGGGCAGGAATTGGAGTCAACGATGCTGAAGGAGCTGACCCCTCCCCAATGCAGCTGGGCAGTCTAAGGTCCAGTCCTAATATTAGTGAGCTAAGGCATGATTCAGGTCCTTATCAAGGCTAAGAGGGCCAACCTGGTTGGTGGAACACAGTGACAGAGAAGCTGAGCAAAGATAATATCCTAAATCTGACAGGTGGCAATTATAGGCCTGGGACTATAGTAAATACTTGGCAGGCGATAAATGGACATACAGAAAGCTGAGCATAATATTGATGACCCAGTTAAACGTTCTGCTATTCAGAACCAGAGTGTGCCCTGAAATATCCCATGGGATGGTTAAACAGAAATCAGCAGGAGAATAAGCAAAGTCATCCGGATGGAAGAGAAGGCTAGGGGAGAGCGAGTGTCCTATTCTGGTATCTATTTGTTTTACCATCCAAACACCAAATCTTTACTCCTAACATTATCATCCTACTAAGTCCTAATCATCCATAATATTGAGCTAAGGAGAACAGAAGTGTAAAATTGAAGGAAGTTATCCAAAAATAACTTCTAAAGCAACAGGACATCTTTAGACTATTAATAAGGGTCACAGAATTATACATCTACTCAAGCCTTGGTTAAAAGATTAATTTAACACTCTGCTTAGGAAAAAGTCTTGCTAAAATTTTTGGCACTTAATTTGTTAATATAATTTTAAAAATAAATTAAACATATTTGAATTAAGATTAGAAATAGGCTCAAGAGAAATGCTATGAAACTGTTATGAATATAATATATATCTTTTTTTTCACCCTGAAAATAGATTCTAGAGTATTGATTCATTTTTGGTGGAGCACATCTTGCTGCAAACTATAGAGAAAAGGTCAGTTTTCTGCAAAATTGCTTTCATTATGTTGTCTCTGAATGTACAAGACAAGTTAATTTAAAATTGCAATTACATCTTCACACCAAATATATCTGGATTAAAAATAACAAGGAAGTTTTTTTTAGTTAAAATTTTTAAAAAGTCAAATTAACTTAAATGTCATTAAGCCTGTCTTTTATTTTAAGTAAACATCCAATAAGAGCTTGGTTATGTGAAGTTAAAATATAATACTTTCGGGATAGCTGTAAATTTGAATAACTGATTTTAATGGAAAATGAGAAATTCAGTCAGAATACTTTGTAAGCTTTATGGAAGTATAATTGATATACAAAAAATTGCTCGTTTTTTAATGTATACTTTTTGACAAGTTTGGGCTTATGTACACACGTGTGGTACCGTCACCACAATCAAGGTACTAAATATTATCAGTGACCTCCAAAAATTTCCTTGTGTGGTTGTTGTTGTTTTATTCTGTTTTTGTGGTAAGAACACATAACATGACATTTATACTATTAACATATTATGAAGTGCACAACATCATGTTATTAACTATAGACACTATGTTGTGTGGTCAATCTCTAGAACTTATTTCTTTTGCGCAACTGAAAATTTAGACCCATTGAGCAACAGTTCTCCATTTATTAGAGATCAGTTTCAGAAATCAAAATGCCTGTTTCTTACATAGCAGACAATTATGTTTACAGAGGAAATAATTGTTGATTACTCAGTAGAACTCTACATCTCATTTTAATGTATAATTTGCCATTAAATAAATTCTTCTATAATATCACGTTTTAGGTAATTTTCTTCATAGTAACATTTGCAGGAAAAGAAGAAAAATATTTGTTGGGTTCTATTAAGAGCTAATGTCTTACATATGTTGTCTCAGTTATCAGAATAAAAACAGAAGCTCAGAGACATTAAATAATTTATCCAAATGACAAATGTACTAAATGGATTTCTAGAAGAGATTTATATTTAGTTATGTGATTCCACATGTGTGCTCTTGGCCCCATGCCCCCTCAAGACAACATTTTTTTCCTGGGTCACTCCTGCCAGCCTGGGTCACCAGGGTCACCTGTGTGCTGGTCTCACTGCTGCCAGTCCAGAATTCTGAGCCTGTCACAGAGAACTGCAACAAGTCTGCCACATCCACAGCTTTTGAGGCTCTAAAGGATACACAAAATCTCTCTAGTCAATAGCACAATGACTTGGTCTGCACAGTTCAACGATGCAGCTCACAATTGAAGAACCAAGACTGTCTATCTCCACACTCCACCTGGACCCTGAGAACAGAAACCACATGTTTCTGTGTGTGACAGTATGAGATTGCCATTTTGCTGTCTTCATTAGCATTACTTTGCTTTTCAGGGACCCTTCTGCCCAGACAAATAGTTTGATTGTTCCTTATAGTCACTTCTCAAAAGACTCATCTACTCCTCAATGGAAAGTATTAACAGACATCAAAGCATCAAAGGTCACTTTTCTGCAAAATTGCCTCCATTATGTTGTCCCTGAAGATACAAGACAGTTAATATAAGATTCCAATTTGAGTTTGAGCCGTAAGATTCTGTGAATGTCTCCACCAACACTGAACTGTTGTGTCTTGCTTCCCACCTAATCCTAATCAATCTCCCTCTTTGAAAGAACTGCCTTAAATCAAATTTCCAATTCTCAATAATTTCTGACCCTCCCGTCTCCCCTCTGATACACTGCCAATGCTTTTAAGGGGAGGAAGAACCATTCCTTTACGCTTTAGGTCCTTCTGGCTGGCCTAAGAATTAAATTGACATGAGACAGAATAACAGAAGAACATCAAACAAAGTTTAAAAACATCTTTATATGAGAGAAACCCAGGAAAACTGAGTAACTCACCAAAATTGCCAAAGCTACCACCTTAAATACCATCTTCAGCTAAAGACAAGGGAGGATGTTGGGGGTAGTGGTTTGGGGCTTCAAAGGGGAAGAAGGCAATTTACATGGAGAAGAAAAAACAAATATTTGATAAACAAGTGTTTGCTGGGCCATCTATAGACAATGTGACCCAAGAGACAGAACTTTGATAAAAATGGGCTTAGCAAGGACCCTCGCAGTCTACCATACCCAGAGTTATCTATGGTGATGGTCTGTCCGGGGGACAGGCCTTCTATCTTAAAGTCTCTTAGGCAGTTAGGGGGAAGGTCAAAGTTTCTTTCAGAGTCTTTTATTCTTAAAAATAATCAAGTGAAAGAGACACATTTTCACGTGGCAAATTCTGATCCCCGACAGTCTGTTCTCAGCTATAAGCAATAAACTAAGCTTTGTCTTTTCAACAGGTTGCTGTTGAAATTTGGGGAGCCACCTTTTGACAATTTCCAATCCAGAACCATTTTCTTATAGGTGCATACGTTGCCGTTTGAGAAGAGTTCCTTTCTCCTCAATCTACTGCTCCCAGACCTAAATAGAGCTGCATGTTTCCAACATGGAACCAGTATCTGGGGGGTGCCTATTCACCAGTCTTACATAGGAAAGCAGTCTCCCGGGCTGCTACATGGATAGCCATGTTACATTCCTTGGAGAGAGACATTTTAAGGGGAGATGTTTGGGAAGAAAAATCAACTAGGCAAAGAAAATTCTATTTGAGCAGGTACAAATTAAGAGGTAGTAAAATTTTGAGTGTTCATGTTAAAGATGGAACATGTGAGGTCAGAGGCTGCTAAGACTGAGACATTTGGATTTTGTACTAGGTCACACTTATCTTACATAATGACAAAGATTCTCTCCTTGACCAAACTTTGGGCAGGCTCTTCTGAGCTTTCTTTTCAACTAGGCCCAACCTTGGGCTCCTGTGTCCTTCCTTATTGAACCCAGTTCTAGCAGGAATCCTGTTAAGTCTGTTTAGTCAGAATCCCCCACCCTCGATGATAACTGATCACCTCAATATCTGATTGGGTTCCTTATTTCCCACCTTCCCCCAGATGATGTCTGATCACCCTGGCTTGCCTCCAGCAGGAATCCTGTTAGGTCCATTTTGCCACAATCCCCTGCCTTGCCCTGATGTTTTCTCTTAGTGCTTTTCCATCCTCCCACCCCTTCACCCTGCTCCTTGGCTATAATTCCCACTTTTCCTTGTTGTACTCAAAGTTGAGTCCCATCTCTCTCCCCTACTGCAAAAGCCCACTGCAGTGGTCCCTATGTCTATCATGACAGTCCCTTGAATAAAGTCTGCCTTACCATCTTTAATAAGTGAATGAATAATTTCTATTTAGTAGTTGATATAGTTGCATAAAAATGAACTCTGAAATTTCCCCCTCTGATACTCCTCTGATTCTTACATTCTTGTTGTCTATCACATATGTTAAAAGCTCTCTGTGTTTGCAATACAACATCCAGGGCCTTCATCTTCCTGACCTTGCTCAACATTTCCTAAACCACGGTACACGGACCACTCGTAGATTCTAAGGTATGGTAACAGACCTTCAGAAAAATAATACAACATTATATGCCTTCTTTGGAGATTCATGTTTTGTTTTATAACATTAAAAAATCTGAGCCAAACTGAAGTTAAAAAAACAAAACTGAAAAAACTCATCAACTTTGTTCAGTTCGATGCTTCCTAGAAGAATTTGAAACCATTTTTTAAAATGTTTTTCTTACTAACACCTTGCTGACCCTTTTTGTTTCAAGAGAAACAGTTTGGAAAATGGTCCCCTAGTCATTAAGAGGGACTGCCACCCCTTGTTGCTTGTATTTCTGATACAAACTTTGTAATCTGATAACACTCTCCTAAATTGAAACACCCTTTCAAACTTCTGCCCAAAAAAACTCCCAAAGTGGAAAAAAAAAAAAAAAACAACTTCAGGTCTCTCCTGTCATATCCTTACCCCCATTTTTCTTTAATATTCTTAGATTTTTTTTCCCCTTAATCCACCTGTTGGAAAACTCCTATTGTCTTCATGAGGCAACTTCCCCAAGGCCAACCATTATTCCTTTGTAGATTCTCCTGTGACCCCTAATTCATGTTCAGATTTTTCCCCAAAGATCTGAAATGTGTGAAAACAGTACAATAACTGAAATCCAGTACTCAAGTCCAGAATTTTACCATCTATTCTGGTTTGTATCAATAGCTATGTCCAAACACATTGCCTAATATAGCCCATCAAAGTTCTGCAAAGAGATCAAATGGCAACATTAAAACTTAACAATAATAAGGAGTGAACATAAACACACCCCCAATTTGAATATAAATCTCCCAATATCAAAATTCCTGGAAAAAATATAAATTATACTCCCTGCCAATTTTAAAGTTTATGGGCATTAAAATCCAACGTAAATTTCAAAAGTTAAGTTGTTTTTCCCTTTGTGAGCCCGATGAAATAAAACATGTTTTTGAATGTCTTATTTGCAGTCTTAGCTAAAGGGGTTATGGATTCCTAGGTTGAGTTGGGGTTCCTTTAGCAACTCCACACATGGGCTGTCTTCCATGGAAATAGTCACAATTCTTTCAGGACTTCAGAAGATGTATATCCATGTGAAATCTCTTATGTGTTTCATTTCCAAGAACATCCAAAGAGTTAGAAGGACATACAAGATTATCACCAATAACCTTGCCACCCCCTCACCAGCCAACAAATTTAGGAAACAAAGTGGTCTCCAGTCCCTGGAGAAAATTCCCCATTAAAATTGCATTCGTTTAACCCAGTACTTTGTTTTTCCATTGACCATAGCAGAAACGCAGCGGTAGTGGAGGGAAGGAGTGGAGGAGAGACTAAGTTCTTCTAGGTATCCACTTCATCAAATGTTAGTCAGTGAAGTCAGACATTGAGAAATCACCGCAAGAAAATATATTAATTAGCAGAAATCTCCCATAAACCAGTTAAATTTGGCCCTGCTTGGGGAAAATTTATCATACACAGGGGGTGATAGTGGTAAGCAAATACCACAGATTGTCATTCTATCAGAGAGTGGCATTAAAATACTGCGGTCTTCTTGCAAAGCTTAGATATTTGATGTGGCAGCTGCTATTGTCACTAAATACATTTCTTTACCACCCACTATTTAAAACCTTGTGATTTCCCTTTTTCGTAATCTCTGTCACTTAGCATAATGTTTTTGAGGTTTATTTATATTGCTGCATGTATCATTAGTTCATCCTTTTGCATTGTTGAGTAATATTCCATCATATGGACATACCATATTTAGTTTATCCATATGCGAGTTGATGAACATTTAGATTCGTTCCACTTTTGGGCTATTTTAAATAACACTGCTCTCAATATTTAAGTACGAATCTTTGTGTGGACGTGTCTTCCTAACCCGCCAAGGAGTAGAATTGTTGGGTCTTACAAGTTTTTGAGAAGCTGAAAACTGTTTTTCCAAAGTAGCTGTAACATTTTACATCTTTGCTAACAATATATGAAGGTTCCAATTTCCCTACATCCTCACCAATGCCTGGGGTTGAAAGTCATTTCTATTTTAGCAATATAATAATGTGTAGAGGTATCACTCTGTGGTTTGAAGTGTCATTTTCATAATGAATAATATTATTGAGGTTCTCTTCACATGTGTATTTGCATTTGTGTATTTTATTAGATGAAGTGTCTAGTTAAACATTTTTGTCCTTTTTTTTTTTAAATGTTTGTCTTCTTATGGTGATGATTGTTTTAAGAGTTTATTACATATTCGGGATACAAGTCTTTTATCAAAAACATGTTTTGTAAATATTTTCTGCTTTCCTGTGGCTTATCTTTTTGTTTTCTTAAGGATGTTTTCTTGAAGATCAAGAGATTTAAATTTTTATGAAGTCTGGTTTATCTTTATTTTAAGTTTTAGGGATTATGCTTTTTGTGTTATATTCAAGAAATCTTTTCCTAACCTAAAGTCACAAGGGTTATTTCATATTTTTCTTTGAGAAGTTTTATAGTTTTGAACTTAAATATAAGTCTATGATCCATTGCAAGTTATTTGTGTGTGTGTGTGGTGTGAGGTAAGGGTTTGGGCTTATGCTTTCTCTTCCTTAACATGTCAATTTCCAATGGCTGTAGAATCATTTTTTGAAAAGACTATCTTTTCCCTGTTGAATTCCATTGGCACTTTTGTTGACAATCAATTAATCTTATATGTGTTAATTTATTTCTGGACTCTTTATTTGGTTCCATTGATCTATCTGTCTACCTTTATGCCAATTCTATATTGTCTTGATTACTAGGCCCTTTGAGTAAATTGTGAAATCAGATAATGTGTCTTCTACTTCATGCATCTTTTTCAAAATTGTTTGGCTATTCTAGACTCTTTGCATTTCCAGCTAGTCACTTTAATTAAAAAAAAAAATAGAATGCAAAACCCTGCATGTGGATGTTTATAGCAGCTTAATTCCTAATTTCCAAAACTTGGAAGCAAACAAGATGTAGGTGAATGGGTAAATAAACCATGGTGCATCTAGACAATGGGATATTATTCAGTGCTAAAAAGGAATGAACTACCAAGCCATGAAAAAACATGGAGAAAACTTAAATGCATATTACTTTTGGTTTTTTATGGAGGCTTCATTGCATAGGCATTATTAAGCTGCCTCATTAACATAACAAAAGACACCTCTATCGCTGTCATCAGTTAAGAAATTTCAAGGGTTTTAGGAGCTCTGTGCCAGAAACAGGGACAAAGACCAAATATATATTTCTTATTATAAATCACAATGGCACACTGCCCTATCAAGATGAAGGTCAAACTATATCAGCTCTAAACGTAAGGCTTGTGTCTTTCCTGAAAGCCGGCACCGGGCTCATCTCAGACGATCCCAGACTTTACAGAGCACTGCGAGTGTTTTCTGAGACTCATCCTCACTAGCTCAAGGATGGGCTAGACATATACAAGGACTGTTAACCTTGGGAAAACGCGATCTTCCATGTGGCCTAGATATTCAATTAAGACTCAGCTGTTAAACTTGTAACCACAAAAATACAGTCACATTGCAGAAATACAGGCCTCTGTAAACTTCTCACATGACCTGAGTTAATACAATGTCTCCAACACCCAAAGCTGCTTCTTCAAGGTTTTGGTAAATAAACGAAAAGCAATAGGATATATTGGAGTATATGAGGAAGCCATTTGGTTTAAAACTAATTCGGCCAGAACTGGTTTTTCCAAAAGGGACTGACATGACCTGTTGAGCATGCATTGTACATCTGCTTTAAGTATTTGCTATGTCCCAAAGACAAGAATGATGCCCTTAAAGACAGGGCTGTAGCTTCCCCCATATTAGCTTGTCCTTAAGGATAAGTACTTCTCCTTAAACTAAGGATTAATTACTGACCTACTGTGCTCACCTTGTGGCCACTCACCTTGTGACCACCCAACCTGCTGTTGACAAATAGAGATGGCAAGCAATAGGATACACTGGAGTATATGAGGAAGCCATTTGGTGTAAATCTAATTCGGCCTAACTTTGTTTTTTCCAAAAGGGCCTGACATGGCCATTGACCATGCATTGTATATCTGCTTTAGACATTTCCTATGGCAAGAACAAAGGCCCTTGAAATAAGGGTGCAACTTCCCTTCCCCCATGTTGGCATTTCCTTAAAGATTAAGCATCTTTTCTTAGGCTAGGAACTGATTGCTGCACTCGCCTTTGACCACCCAGCTCACCTGTAACCACCCAGCTCGAGACAGCAGACCCACTACTTGCTGTGTCTGTCAAACATTGTGCCAACAGAGCAATCATGTGACTATTGTAAGAGGGACATTTCAATCATATGTGAAACATCCTCCTTGGGGGTATATAACCACCCCGTACACCCCAACTTCTTTGGAGTGCTCCGTTCCTTTGTGGAAGGACTCTCCTGGGCCATGGTCCTCACATTTCAGCTCAGAATAAACTCACCCCAATTTTGATTTATAGATTGGTTATGGGTTATTTGCGTCGACACTGTGTTCACCAATCTGCTTTGCCAGCAAAGCAATCTTGTGACTATGGTAAAAGGGACATTCCTGTCATGTGTGGTGTATGCTCTTTGTCCCAAGAGAGTTTATAACCACTCTGTACACTCCACTTCTTTGCTGCTCTTCCTTTCTTAGAGAAGGAGGGCCCAGACTAGTCCTCAGATCTGGTTCATAATAAACTCACCCCAAATTTGATTTATAGATTGATTATGGGTTATTTGCATTGACAGCTTTGCTAGATACCTTATTCTCATTATTTTGCTCCCTAAATGTCCATCTTATAATTACCATTTTCAGTGCACCAAATCTTATCACTTTCCTGAACTGGAATTGCTGCTCTCACAAATTTCAGAATCTCCCTTCCTTCCTCCATCCACTTTTTCCAGAAGGGGAATTCATGCTTTAGTAATTCTCACAGCATGGAAGAGCAAAGCAGAGAACACAAAGCCCTATAGACAGGTAGCCACATCCCCCAAAAAAGAGAGAGAAGGGGGCTGGAAGAGAATCATACTAATTTATTCCTCTCTCTCTGAAGAGGAGCAGTGGAGCAGAGGAAGGCTAGGGATGTTTTGCTAATGAAATTCCCTATGTGAAAGGAGATGTTAGCGTTGGGAAGGAAGCATTCCTTCCTAACTAATTCATGGTCACATAAATTCTCACAAATAGTCTTACTCTTATTTCTTTTTTTGAAATATTGCAAATATTCAATTCTGGGTAAATCCCACTGTCAACATTTTCAGTTCTTGTTTTCAGCCTGGCAAAATTTGCTAGGAATAAAGAACTCATGAATATACTGATTCATTAACTCTACTTTTTTTTTCTTTCCTGTGATAATGTTGTATTCTCTGAAGATGTCTAAACTGTGATTATTGTCAATTGCTAAGTGCACACCAGATGTGTTCTTTCTTACCTTGACTGATTTCTTCAGGACCATTCAATGATTACATCTCTCATCTTCCAATGTTAGTTTGCTACAGCAGTCATTGGAAACGTGTTCCGTTTTCCTCCAGTACCCAGATATTGAAATGCATACCTCAGATGATTTTTTATTTCCTCACAATTTTTCATTCACTCTTGCCCTTTTCCTCCTGTCTCAGAGAAGGACATTCATTGTCTTCCTCTTTGTAAGGTCAACTCCTCCATCTATAGAAATGTCCACAAAAGACCATTCTAATGTGCTAAATTTGTACCTCTTTGTGCTATTATAACTTTCTGACATAAATGGTATTTTATTACATAATCTTACTTTTTCTTATTCTTTTCCTGTCAGTGCTGCTTGTTGTTGCTGATGATGTTTCTGTCTAAATATCCTGAAAATCTATAGAAGAAAGATTTGCCCTAGAGATCCTTCTTTTTATTTTTTTAGTATGTATATCCTGTATACTATGTTAGAGTAAGTTTTAATATATTTGAAATCTTGTCATAAACTAAGAACAATTTGAGAATTGATGCAGGCTCGGTGAGCCAGAGTCAAAAGAAAGATTTCTTGGACTGTCAAGGTCTGGTAGTAGTGCTCCTTTATTCAGAGAATAGCATGGGGACAGTACCCACGGGCAGTGAAGGGCTGCCATGTGTTGAGGGTTAGGGCTAAATTTATAAGGCATGCGTACGTGACATTTTCTACTAGACAAAGGGAAGATGATGTAAAAAGTCATTAAAATGGTATCAGTGCAGGTGGGGTATGGTTATTGTGTGCTCATATAACTTTAGATATGAATCTGGTCATATAGATCGGCATATAGACTAGGATGCCTTGGGCTTCTCTCCCTGGGGCAGCCGTGATCCACATCAAGAATTCTCAACAATTCACAAAAAACTTTCGTTGTTAATCATTTAAGATGTAAAAGGACCCACAGGTTATTTTTCTTTTCTTTGTTTCTGTCTCACTGTGATTCCGTTGTTCCCAGTCCTGTAAGAAAGCTCAGTGTTTTTGATAATCAGTTTCAACCATCTCTCTCAACTGACTGCAGTGGTTTGTTTAAAATATGCTTCTGGCAATCTGTGAACCTAAATTCAGTGCAAAGTTTTCGTTATTCTTCAGCAAGAGAGACTGCCTGAAAATGAAGCCAACACAGGGGAAAGCAGAGGTAAGTTTAGGGGGAGAAGGAGAAGTGCAGGGAAGAACATAGCTAGTGGGAGATGTCTGGGTTCCTGCTTAAATGTGGTCAGTTGGGCCTGAAGCCAGATCCCTTTCTTTATCTTCAACTTATATGAATTCATAAATTCACTGTTTTTGCTAAAACTAGTTTGAGTTGGTTTTCTGACACTTACAAAGAAAGTGTGTTGAAAATCAGAAAAATTGGTAGTGAGAAGAAATTTCGGTAATTGAAAGACCTCAAGATGTGGAATCAAGTTGAGTCAAGGCAGAGTGGATGGCAGGGGAGGTATCTTTCCTTCAAACTGGGAGGTTAATTTTTTTTATAAGGAGCAAAGCAACTGATTAGACTGATACCTATAGTACGTCTGGAAATGGATATTTGCTTGAGTAACATTAGGAAGTAGGGATATCTTGCCTAATGCTTGTAGCCTGTAATAAAATATCAGGGGAAAAGAGATCGAAGCTTTGGTCTTGACTCGCCCAACTGACAGAAGAGAGGGAAGAGAAGGATTCAGTTTGCTGTGGCCAGGAATCCAGGATGACAGAGAGTTAGAGAACCATGCATAGTGGGAGACTGCACTAGCTGGATGCTGTGCCCTTGGCAAGGTGGGGTGTAGGAACAACATTCAGGGATGCCATTGGAAAATGGAGGAAACTGGATCCTCTAGTCTTCTGTGAAAACTTCCCATACTGTGTTCTCTTTATGATCAAATTAATTACCACTCACATGGCAGAGTCACCCACTAGGATTTAGCCTTGTGGTGAAGGGCAGAATACACTTAGTTCATATCTTAGCCATTAATTTGAAGGCAGAGGTCTGGTGGGAGGTTAGTAAAATAAAGATCAAGGTTGTGGGCAAAGCACCAAAGCCTGTGGCTAGAAGGCGGGACTGCCAGATCCAGATTAATCAGCTCTGACTTACAAAGATCTCTAGCTTTGATTACATGGTTGGGCAGTAGAAACAATGCAAATTTGCCAGCATCCTACTGCAATTTTGAGAGATATTTTGTTACCAAGAAAACCACAAGCTAAATGAGAAAATGTTTGTATGATTGTTTACCCCCCAAGGTTTGAAATCGACCTTGTAGAAAGCAGGATCCTAAAACAAATTAGCTGTCCAATTTTCTTTCTACATGTGAATAAGAAGGGCAAAAAAAGGGTGAATTTTCCAGTGAAAAGAAGCAGGGTCGTTGAGATTGGTTGGCCAAAGAACTCATTTCACAGCTTTGGCAGTGAGTCCTGGAAGTATGGTAGATGCCTTATACAGTCATCCTTTGGCGGGGATTTGGTATCACAGAGGGTACCAAAATCCAGTGATGCTCAAGTCCCTTATATCAAATGATGTAATATTTGCATATAACCTACACACATCCTCCCACAGACTTTAAATCATATCTAGAGTACTTATAATACCTAATACAATATAAATGCTATGTAAATAGTTGCTATATTGTATTGTTCAGGGAATAGTGATGAGAAAAAAAAAGTTGTATATTTTCAGTACAGACGCAACCATCGTAGGCCTTTCCATTCCTGGTTGGTTGAATCCGCGGATGCGGAACCTGCAGACATAGCAGCCTGACTATATGTTCTTTTTCTTTCCCTTCCTAATGGGAGGTTTAAGGGATGGTTATAATGTTTTATCTCCATGAGTGTATACTCGGTGTGTTGTGGTGGTTAAATATGTTATTTAGCCTTGGACTGCCTGACCTTGAGGCCATATCCGGACATGACGGGAAAGACTGCCCATCACCCAGAGACCAATGCACTAACTGGTTAAGACTTCAGTTAGTCACCCTCAGGAGGAAAGGACAAGTGAGAGTTGTTTATTAATGGAGTACTTGCATTTCATCATTCTGGGAGTTTTTGCATGGCTGGAAAGGCTATTTGTGGCTGATGGGAAGTCAAGGGATGAAATCACAGAAGGCATCCACTAAGTTTTTTCTTTCTGATCTCCACCATATCTCTTCAGAAAAAGCATTTCCTCCATTTCATATGATTCCAATGGGTTGTTAATTAAGATGGTTTGATATTTCCAAATAGAGATATAAGGATATGATCTGTTCTGACCAGAGTCACTTCATTTTCAAAGAAATATACATTAAGAGAAAGCAGTTGTCTCATATTCTGAGATTGTGATCACAAAGAGTGATGAAAGTCTGAGGACAGAAGGGCTACCCTTGCCACTATTATTCAGTGAATTAAAGTTATTGTAGACAGAACGGAACATGAGCAAATGATATCACAGCATAAGTGTCTATAGTGTTTTTTGGCTAATTGTCTCTACCCACATCTCCCTCTCGGAAATCCCTGCCTAGACTTCTGTCTGAGTGGTCAGTAGACTCCTTTAGTCAACAGCTGATTTAACCAACAATGGCACTGCATAGGGATGTAGAATATAAATAATGCAGCTTGAAAAGTTGAGCTGAGTCCATTTGAAACTTCAGTTGAGTAATCAGATCCAAGAGAAGTAGCAGAGATCCAGATAGTTGTAGATCCTTGATCTGAAAGGTCTGGCAACTGTTGCCATGTGAGCTACCATCAACTCTGAAATGTGATGGAGAAAAAGGTCATCCTTCCTCAAGAAGTTTGCTTTCATCTTTTAGAAAATTGTCATAACATAACTCACATTGTCAGAACAAGACATTTACCTTGGTGTTTATGAATATATAGCATCATCTTTAAATATGGCGCCCTTGTGTTGTACACAACCTTTACAACTAAATGCTCTGGCATTGGTTATGACAATATGTCAATATGAAGCCACATTTGAAATCAGCCTTAACTGAGTATAGTGTTTGGAACACTAAATAGTTTGGTGCAACATTGTTAAGCTCTAAGGGAGGGCTAATGACATCCTCCTTTCAGATATCTGAGATCATGGTGTTAAAGACTTTGTGGCTGTAATCAGAAGTTTAGGCTTTACGCTGTAAGCAGCGGTGAGCCACTAAATATTTTAAGATGGGAAGTCAGATACTCAGAGCTGTGATTCACAGTGGGAAGCTTATAATGAAAACAGGAGAAACTAGAATCAGTGACTGTTATTAAGAACCTGGGGCACTAGGGACAGTGTTGAAACACCTTCCAGTGTTACTTGTGTTGTTAATATCACAAGTATTGCTTATCTAACATCTATCTTGCCCAGGGTTTTAATCCATGGCTCTCTGCCAGAACAGAAGTGTCTGTTAGAGGAGTTTTGGAGAAATATATGTTGATCTCAGCTTATGCATCCTACAGAGTTTATAAGAAAAAGTTTATAAGAAAAAGAGTTGAAGAAAACACGTATGAACATAACATAGTTACATGTACTTATAAAAACAGGAGGAGAAATTTTGTATATAAACATTGGTCATATGGGCTTTTGCAGTAGACAATTTAGAAGAAAAAGAAAACCAGTTGTACTGGAGTCTTCAACTCAGAGATCTCACCCAGTACTAGACTTGACTAGATGATGTCAAGGTTATAGGCAGTCAGTGAACACATGAAGCAGAGAGAGCTCTGTGATGTCAAGGACAGCTTATAGGGTCCTGTTTTCCCCCATCGGGCATGTCTTTTCGGTTCAGAGTAAATGAGGTCTGTGGGTGCAATTTGTGGGGTTCCCCTTACTGTGGTGAGCCTTTCAGCTCTACTCCTTTATAGCCCAGAGTCGCACAGCTGAGCTGTCAAGCTCCAGGGAGCCATGCATCACTGACCCAAGCTTTTATTTACTCTGGGTAATCCTTAGTCAAAGCCATCTTTCCAAGGGCATTTTAGAGATAATGAATCTTTCTCCCAGCAAATCTTATTAGTTTCCTTACTTGAGAAAATCTGGTTGACAAGGAAATTAACTGTGTCGTCTGCCTTGCCCCCTTCCCAGGGTCATTCCATCTCCTACAGGGGAGGGAATGGATTGCTGGCCTGTTCCTTTAACTCCTTTCTCCCAGTGATATTTCAGAACCATTCTGAATTATTATTGAAGTAAAATGAGTTTTATGATCAGGAAATTTCCCACAGTTATAGCAGCCTAATAGAAGACATGGAAGAAGTTATGAAGAAGCAGGTCATCTTGGAAATAAGCTGACTTTCCTGAGGGGGAGTGAAGTGGAAGGTTTTTCAATTCTGAGAGAACTGACTGAAGAAATGTAAGGAAATTGGCTCTTCATTTACTCTTTAGCATATTGACTGCAGCTTGATTGACTGTGCAGTAGGTATTAGACAATTTTAGAATCGTTATATAAATCAGTATGTCTCTCACATTTAAAAATGTTTTCTTTTAAATTGATGAATGCTTGTCTTTCTTTTTAAGGAAAAATTCGATATCTGCATTCTGGGCAAACATATGGTATGCTTTAAAACTGTTAGCAAATAACCTATATAATTGGACAGCCCATTATCTTGATGATTATTATTAATTTCCACAGATACGGCATTTGACTAAAATGGTATTCACTCAAAGTAACTGACAAGTGTTAATTACTTAATGTGTTCATGTTCTTTATGGATAAGTTAAATATAGTTGAATATTTATGTGAGTACACACACACACATGCAGACCCTCCCAGGATTAATATAAAGTAAAAGGAAATATTTGTTGCCTGCTGAATGTGTATACAATAATGTCTACAAAATTCCCAACAAATGGGTATCAGTTTTCTTTTCAGAAATAATACTCTTAACCATAACATTTATCATGACTTTTGGACACATTTTTAGCATAAAAATTATTTTAGTCGTGAAGTTTTTTGCAGTTAAACTTTTGTGATAATTTTTCCAGCTTTATTGAGGTATAACTGACAAATAGAAATTGTATGTATTTAACGTATACCATGTGATTTTTCTTAAGACTGTTTTTTTTAGAGCAGCTTTAGGTTCACAGCAAAAGTGAAGGGAAGGTTCAGAGATTTCCCACATGCCCCCCTTCCCCACATATGTGTAGCCTCCACCATTGTTGACATCCTCCGCCAGAGTGGTACACTTGTTACAATTGATGAGCCTACAGCGATACATCAATATCATCCAATGTCTGTAGTTTACATTACAGTTCACTCTTGGTAATGTACATTCCACGAGTTTGGACAAAAGTGTTGTGACATGTATCCATCATTATGGTATCGTATGGAGAGTATTTTCATTGCTTTAAAAATCCTCTGTGCTCCATCTATTTACCCACCCCCCACCCCCACCCACTGGCAACCACTGATCTTCATACCTTTGCCTTTTCCAGAGTGTTATAGAGTTGGAATCACACAGTATGTATGCTTTTCAGATTGGCTTCTTTCACTTTGTAATATGCATTTAAGATAACTCTATGTCTTTTCATGGCTTAATACCTCATTTCGTTTTTAGTGATGAATAATGTTCCATTGTCTGGATGTGACACAGTTTATTAATCCATTTACTGAAAGGCATCTTGGTTGCTTCCAAGTTTTGGCGGTTATGAATAAAGCTGTGATAAACATCCATGAGCAGGTTTTCATGGTGGACATAAACTTTCAGTTTCTTTGGGTAAGTACCAAGAAGCGTAATTGTTGGATCATATAGTAAAAGTATGTTTAGTTTTAAGAAATTGGCAAATTGTCTTCCAAAGTGGCTGTCCCATTTTGCATTCCCTCAGGAAATGAATAAGACACCCCCCACCAGAGTGGTACATTTTTTACAATTGATGAGCCTACATTGATACATCATTATCATCCAAAGTCTATGGTTTACATTACAGTTCACTCTTGGAGTTGTACATTCTATGAGTTTGGACAAGAGTGTTGTGATGTGTATCCATCATTATGGTATCATACGGAGAATATTTTCTGTATGATACCATGTTGCTCCATATCCTCACCAGCATTTGATATTATCAAGAGTTCTGGATTTTGGCCATTTTAATAGGTCTGTAGAGTTCTTTTAATGTGCATTTCCTTGATGACACATGATGTGGAGCATCTTTTCATATGTTTATTAGCCACCTGTATCTTTGTTTTGCTAAGGTATCTGTTAAGGTCTTTCCCTATTTTTAATTGTGTTGTATGTTTATTATTGTTGAGTTTTAAGAGTTCTTTGCATATTATGGATAATTGTCCTTGATCAGATGTATCTTTTGCAAATATTTTCTCCTAGTCTGTGACTTGTCTTCTTGTTCTCTTGACTTTTGTAATAATTTGAATCCATTTCTTCTTGTGGAAAATAACACAATATCTTTTATTTTGTCTTCCCTGAAAGATGCCCTGAGGCACCCCCATATTGGGTCCTTGGATTGAAAGCAAAGAATTGAATAAATGGAAGAAAGACACATTCCCTCTTCCACTGTCTGAATCTACATTCATAATAGACTAGATGGTGAGTGTTATCAATTATTCTTCCCTTTCCTTCAATGGACTGGGATATTCTCTAGAATTATGCACCTGAAGAAAGTCAGCTCCCTGCCCTGGGTTAGATACAATCTATAGTCAAATAATATCTCAGGTGTATTTTCTTCTCACTTGGCAGGGTCCCCAAAGATGCCTAAATCTAATAGTCCTTCCTTGTGTTTGTCATATTTTCTCTAACTTAGGTAGAGGTTGGTATTCTGGGTCACTGAAGGAGGCTCTAGGGTGTCTAGAGTGAAAATAATGATGGTTTGTGATTAATCATTCCTCGCTCGTTAGAATCTGTAAAGAAAAGTGAAATCAGAAGTCCATCTTTAGCTTCAAACCCACAACATGAGCATCATACATGCCATTTTTGACTGAATGTACCATATAGGCCACTCTATGTCACATATAGATTCATGACTCTTAGACTGAATTGATTTTTATCTTTCAACCGGTCAACATTATAGTTTATAAAATATGATAGAAAATATGGAGCTTTTCCTCTGAGTCTCATGTGTTACACAACCCAGAGCTAAATAGGCAATAAATAGTCTAGGCTAACCGAATGGTGGGAAGTAAAGTTAAGGTGGGGTGGTACATCAGGGTGGTATAGCCTGTCCTGGGAAGAGGTTTCTTTAACATGAAGGATTCTAGAAGGAAAGATGAGGTTTAAACAGAAATCAAGCTGTTCCATCATCTATTCCAATGTAGTCTCTAGTTTTCTCTTGTTTTCTTTTAGGTCACTTTTGCTACAGAGTGAGTCTCTTTGAACTAAATCTGAGTTATAATTTGAAAAGCAGCCAGGTTTACCCTTTCCTCTGAGAATCTGATGAAAGACATGGATCCTCTACCCAGATAATACACATAAGCACAGAATTTTATGGATTAACATTTAAAGTCCATCCAAAGACCTCGTGAGTGATTCATGAAACATGTATTAAGAGTCCCTTGAGTGGGCCCTGATGGCCTAGTGGTTAAAGTTTGGTGCTCTCACCACTTCGCCAGCCTGGATTCTCTTCCCGGTCCAGAACCACAGCCCCGTCTATCAGTTGCTTATTAAAAACACTGGTAAATAATTTTGAGTTAGAAATCTTCTTGACTTCTTAAATGCTTTCTAATATTTTGTACCAACATAACCATCCTCATATTTCATGTTTTAAACTTTTTTCACATTGTGAAAGTATGACTAAGATCTTTTTTTTTTGAAATTGACATGATTGAGGGCAACTGTAATCTATACATGTGAGACTACAAATGCATCAACGGCAGCTCTTTTCATCTCATATGGGAGTAGCTCTGTAGTTCTTTAATTTATAGAGTCTGTGATTGGACTACGTGGCCTCTCACATGTTTGGATTTCTTGAATTCTTTATCTAAAAGAACTACTTCATAAATAACTGCCGATCCTTTCTCTGAGCTGTGTGATTATAAAAAGACATACCCACTAAAAAATCTGAATAAAAATGAAAGAGCTTGAAAAGGTGTTGGTTAATATATAATTATATAATAGTGTGGGGGTATGAGAATGGGGGAAAGTAGCTGTTCCTGTTATCTGTCGCTATGCAACAAGCCAACCTAAAACTAAGTGGCTTAAAACAACAATTTGCCGTCTCTCATGGTTCTTGGTTTGACTGCTCTCCACTAGGACTTCTCACTCGGAATCTCTCAAGGCGTTGCAGGCAGAAGGCAGGTGGCACTGTAGTCATCTGAAGGATAGACTGGGCTGACCACTGACGCTCTCTGTTGGCCAGTTGTTCAGCTGGAGTTGCCACCTGAGCATCCACATGAAGCCTTCCCATGTGGCAAGGGAGTCCTCACCGCATGGGTAGTTGGAATTCTTACATGGAGTCTAAGGGCTCGAAGGGAAAAGGTAGAAACTTCCAGAGCTTTTATAAAGGTCAGGCCCAGAACTGGAATAATGTCATTTTGCTCTAGATAAATCTAGCCATTAAGACCAACCCAGGTTCCATGGGGGAGAAATAAGACTCTATTCTTAGTGGGAGGAATAGCAAAAATGTAGTTTAATCTCTCTTAGTATCCACTGAGATAATTCCTGGAGATGAGCAGGCTTTCTGAGCTACGAGAGCAGGGATGTCTAATATGATATTCTAGATTGCTCACATTGCTGTGACATATCTCCCCCAATTTTTGTTAGTCTGCCACACATATATATAAAGTTTGTGGATAAAAGCATGAAAGTATTAAAAGAAAGCATAGCTTGTCCTATATTCACCACTCTGTTAATAAAAAAGGAGCAACATCCTCTTTAAAGATTATGTCTAGGGCATTGAGATAATGAGAAGCAGCCAAATGAACAATGGTACATGATGGAGTCAGAAGTCTATTTAAATCTTCATCATATAAAATCTTAATCACAATAAAAATATTTGAGAGGTCCTGAAGCAAAGATATCAGGTTGATCTTTTTCATGCCATTAGTTTCCAAACTTATTTCAGCATAGATTGAACATACTCTCTTTCTCTCTCTCCTGCTCCCTAACAACTCTCAATATCTAAAAGATCTGGTGTTTACTATATACACTTTGGAAAATGCTTCATACCAAAACAGGACAGAGAATGTGTTTAGTTGATGGGAAGGAAAATACCTTTGGATTATAGCTTTCAAGATACATTTAGGGGCCGGCCCAGTGGCGCAGTGGTCAAATTTTCATGTTCTGCCTTGGTAGCCCGAGATTCGCTGGTTCAGATCCCAGGTGCGTACCTACACATCGCTTGTCAAGCCATACTGTGGCAGGCGTCCCACATATAAAGTAGATGGAGATGGGCATGGATGTTAGCTCAGGGCCAGTCTTCTTCAGCCAAAAAGAGGAGGGTTGGCGGCAGATGTTAGCTCAGGGCTAATCTTCCTCAAAAATAAAAAAGATAGATTTAATAAAGGACCTAGAATCATTAATGAAATTTGTTTTGGAAGAGAGGGAAGGAAATTTTGTTACAAGTGATATTAGAAATTATTCAAGGGGCTGGCCCCGTGGCCGAGTGGTTAAGTTTGTGCACTCCACTGTGGCGGCCCAGGGTTTCGCCAGTTTGAGTCCTGGGCGTGGACATGGCACTGCTTGTCAGGCCACAGTGAGGTGGTGGCCCACATGCCACAACTAGAAGGACCTGCAACTAAGATATACAGTTATGTACCGGGGGGATTTGGGGAGATGAAGTAGAGAAAGAAAAAAAAAAAAAGATTGGCAACAGTTGTTAGCTCAGGTGCCAATCTTTAAAAAAAAAAAAAAGAAATTATTTAGGCCAAGAGTTTTCATAATATTTCAGCAGAATCCAAGGTGTTTCTGGAGCTGTTTCAGAGAAGACCTGGAGGGGCAGTGGGTAGACAAGCCAGTGAGAGTCTAATCTCTTAGCAAGAAACTTCCAAAGACTCTCGCTTTATACCTCTTCTCTGCGAGGAGCTGAATATTAGATTTGACTTGAAATAGTGATGCTGATTAAAAGATGGAGGAGCAGGAGCAGAAGGAGCGCAGGGGGAGGAGGGGAGAGTTCATACAAAGAATTAGCAACACAGAACAGAGATTCTCAAACTTTTAGACCAGGATGTTTCCGGTCATCTACATCATCTCTGAGGAGGGGGACTTCTGAGATTAGTAGAAAGTTAGGTTGTGCTCCTATTGTGTAAAACCTTGAATTCAGGATAAAAATTTTGTCATTACTCTTACAGATTTTGAAAATTCCGCAAATATCTCTTAGCAAAAAATAGAATTGCATTTTTAGGAAGATAGAGTGCTGGCAGTATGTGGTAAAACTGAGGAGAAAACTATTGCTACTGAGAAGGAAAATATTTGAAAAAATTTGACTCACTATTTATTTAAACAGTCCTAGCAAGAGGTGGTGAATTATGAGGACTCTTAATTCCACATCAATGGAAAGGCAAACAGAAAAAGGAATAGATTGCATGCATTGAAGTTCTTAAGAAATTTCCCTAATTTGGATGAACTTCATTCTTAATTCTGTATTCAAAATTTCTCATAACTGAATTTTAAGGTTTGATTGTAGCAATTTGTTTCAGTTACTGATAGCTATTTATGTATAAGCGTTATATCTCTAAGACAAGAGAATTTACAATTTTTATTTAAAAAATATTGGTGTTAAGATAAATTTCTACATCTTCTTCAATAATTTTGAGATGAAATCAGCCAGTGTTATTGGATAGTTCACTGAAGAAGGAAATTGATGGTGGTTTAGTACATTTAGTTGTGTAGACAAAGAACGTCATTACAAGACGCTATCTAAAACACACCACTTCAATTGTCAATGCCAGTTTTTGCAATTAAGCCAGTTCTTTAAGTCCTACTAGGACGGATTTATGTCTGCCCTATTTGCTATCATTTTCTCAGTGTCTGACACTTAATAGACACTCAAACAGTAGACACAGAATGATGTCTGTCACCTTGTAGGCACTCAAAGCTATTTGCAGAATACATATATGCTAATATGTGAAGCTCCTTATTTTCATGTAAGTATTTTATATAGTACACTATTACATTTTGAAATTTTGTAACTGTACTAAACCTTAATAATATAAGTTCTGTGAATAAATATGTTTGGATAAGACAAAAACATAACATTTTCTATAGAATGGAAAATGTTAAAATTGAAAATTACTTAGAAACTCTTCAAAGAAAATGTGGACGGACATATGATGCTGCAGAGGGTCAAGCCTCGTTGTCAGACAGCACATTCCTGTTCAGTCTAAATTAGTTCTTCCAATCAGACAACTGACGAGGCAATTTTTGCCATGCTTGAATTTTCCGCACAACCATAAAAAGGGTCTAATACGTAATTAGAAAGCCTGGAAGAAAATTTGCAAAGCCACATCTGTTTTCCTTTTACGTTTTTTGTCTATTCTTCCTCCTCTCAGCTGAAAAAAAAATTTTGATGTTGAATTTATGGATTAAATTTATGCATTTAAAATAAAATAATAATTTATCGTAAAGTAAGACTTTAAGACTCCCCAAATAATTACTCAAAATTGAGTGCAATTTGAATTTCTTTGAATGAATGCACATTTTCTAATATCAGACTATTACAATCACTGCAATTGAGTTTTGTAAGAAGAATCTATAACAGGGACTAAGGTAATTTCTCGCAATTTTGGCTACGTAGGATCTGATTGCAGAGCCTATCAGAAATTCTGATTAGCTGTTGTAGATGTGTTTGATTAATAAAAGTGATAAAGTCATCATTAGTTAATAAATAAATATATACAATAGTTTGTTTTGGAGGAAAATTCTCTTGCAAACACACGGGGAGCAGGGACCTCTGTCTCCTGGGTGGCAAAAATATTGGAGCCCGACGACCTCAATCTGGTTATAGGAATTAGGAGTTTTTCGATAGGGAGCGCTAGGAGGTAATTAATTTGCTTTTCCTTCAAGGTTTTTAAGTATCCAGCTTGATCTTTGTCCACCTGATTAACCAGTTAATTAAATTTTTATGTATGTCTTCTGACCGAGTTAATTTGCCAGGAGCATCCATTAACGGAGAGTAACAGAGGAGATTCCTTCTGAACGCTTGGTCCGAATCACTGCACCTCATCATCTGCTTCTACCAGAAGGAGCCCCTGCTTTTACCAACATATGAGCTGTTCTGGAAACAAATAAGCAGAAAGAGCAAACGGTAAAACTGGGAATGACTTACACTCCATAAGGTTCTACAGGAGCATCAAGACACTGAAAGGAGAAAGGGAAATGTTGGCAAAATTGACACAGTGCCTTTCAAGAGCGGAAGCACCTAAATGATCACTGAATAAACAAAATGATGAATGAATATATAAATGGCTTGTGGGCTATGCCTGCTTACTTTGTGGATATCATCCTCTAGCCAAAAACTCTGCTTTAATATTTTGTCTTAAAATTACAATACTCTTTAAAAAAGTCACCGGTTTTAAGACTTTAACAGCCCTTATCTTTTCGAGCTGTATGTTCTGTGTGGTTTAGGAAGCTGAACTTGAAGTGGCCATAGGACAGTGTTGATTAGATCAAGTGAGTCCCTTGGATGCATGAGAAAATGGGCGAAGAGGTCAGAGAAGAGGAAGGGACTAGAAATAAAAGGAATTTTAAAGTGTTTCTTAAGGTTAGGCCAACATTTTAGGAAGAGGCAGTGAATTTCCCCTCCACCTCATCCTCCACCTCCTTTCTCTTTTTCCACTCACTTCTCTCTTCTTCTCCTTTTTCTCCTTTCTAAACTTTGAGATCTTTATTTCCCAGGCTACAAATTCAAACTAAAATTATGTATTCTAACTTCAAGTATGTTTGAGTTAAACAAGGTTCAGCGAGGCCGGCCCGGTGGTGCAGGGGTTACGTTCGCTCATTCTGCTTCAGTGGTCCCGGGTTTGCCAGTTTGGATGCTGGGTGTAGACATGGCACCGCTTGTCAAGCCATGCTGTGGCAGGCATCCTACATACAAAGTAGAGGAAGATGGGCATGAATGTTAGCTCAGGGCCAGTCGTCCTCAGCAAAAAAGGAGGATTGGCAGCAGATATTAGCTCAGGGCTAATCTTCCTCCAAAAAAAAAAATATATATTTTATATATGGTTCAGAGACTTCAGATCCTACTCATAATAATTTCCTTGGGAGATGTTGCTTAGTTACAAATTTTGTATTTTAATGACAACACCAACAAAATTTCTAGGTCGAGGCCAGCTCATATTTCACAGATCAGTGGACTACCTATCTGATTTATTTTTACTTCCCATTAAAATAAAAGTCAAGATGTTCTAGCAAATTCCTTTCACTTAGTACCCCATTGATGGTTGTATTCTCAAATACCTGTGAAGAAAATTGATGAGCTTAGGCAGAGTACTAAAACTGTGCATATCCTTGGAAACTAATGTTGTCTTTAGCTTGAGGCATGATGGATTGATCTGGTGCCCTGTTACACTTTGTGGTTTCAGGAAAATGATTTATAAGAAGAAAAACAGGCATCATTTTGTTTATGATTTATGGGCTTTGATCTTTAATCCTGAATTTTTATATCATTAGTCCTGAGAAAGGGATATTATGAGACAGGTACAATGAGATTTCAAATATTTTCATATGTATAAATCAGTTTATTATCCATATTTTGGCCTTGGGTTTTACAATAGAGAACATAATCATGATGGAGCACACCATCTTTAACCCTAGCATGGTTGCTCAAATACACATATTCTCCAAATTGCATAACCATATGTATATTCAGATAGATATAGATGTATATATGTGTGTGTGAAAAATCAATTTAAGTATAAGTAAAGATTGCAATAGAGAACTAGTTTAGTCGAAGGAATTTAATGATTGAATACAAATAATCCATGTAGAAAATAAATTCCTTTTTAATATGTGAGGTCACCTACGTTTTATAAAATGGAACGATTTTCAAGGATTTATTGACCTAAGTTCAGGAGAATTGGCTTTCTCCTTGCCAGGCCACAAATAAATGAATAGGTTAGTTTTTATAAACGAGTGAGTAAAAGGCCCAGAACTCCATAGAGACGTCAGTCAGAAAGCTTTTTTTTAAAAGTTCCCTTTTTTCTGCTCAAGATAACATTGAAAAATTATTGTACATTACCTAGACTATTTTTTTCCGGCTTCAAAGAGTTCTTTCTCCTTGAACATTTTCAAGGGTTCAAGCTAAGCTCGAAGCTTCATGGGAGGAGGCAGAATGTGGCTTGTCCTATGTCAAGGCCTCTGGAAACTGCCTGTTCATGGCCTTTTTTTCTCAAGGTGACTGGCCTCCTTCTCTACAGCCAAGACAAGGGAGAAACGTCAGAGGATTAACCAGAGAAGCAGAACCAGTAGGGGATAGATATTAAAAGATTTATTTTAAGGAATTGGCTTAAGCGTTTGTGGGGGTTGGCTAGGCAAGTTCGAAATCCATAGGGCAGGCTGGAACTCTTGGGCATGCCCTGTCCACATGTGAAATTTCTTCTTTCTATGGGAAACCTTGTTAATGATCTTAAGGCCTTTCAAAAAATTGAATTCGGGGGCCAGCCCAGTGGTGCAGTGGCTAAGTTCATGTGCTCGGTTTCAGCAGCCCTGGGTTCACTAGTTCAGATCCCTGGTGCGGGCCTATGCATCACTTGTCAAGCCCTGCTGTGGCAGGCATCCCACATATAAGCTAGATGGGCACAGATGTTAGCTCAGGGCTAGTCCTCCTCAGAAAAAGAGGAGGATTGGCAGGAGATGTTAGCTCAGGGCTAATCTTCCACAAAAAAAAAAAAAAAAAAAAAAATTGAATCAGGTCCACCCAGATTGTTTTAGATAGTTGCTTTCTCTTGTTTAGTTTTTATGCATCATGAATAGGTAAGGGATTATCTAGGATAATCTCCCTTACTTTAAGTCAACTGATTGTGAACTTTAACCACAGCTACAAATACCTTCACAACAACACCTGGATTAGTCCAGATGGTCCCTGATTTAACTGTCATTTGATTTATGATTTTTTGACCTCACCATGGTGTCAAAGTGATATGCATTCGGTAGAAACTGTACTTCAGATGTTTGAATTTTCCTCTTTTCCCAGGCTAGCGATATGTGGTCTGATCCTCTCCCATGATGCTGGGCAGAGACGGCCCCCGCAGCTCCAGTCAGCCCCACGGTCACCAGGGTAAAAAACCGATAAACTGACAACCATTCCGTACCCAGACATCCATTCCGTTGTTCACTTTCAGTACAGTATTCAATAAAGCACATGAGGTATTCAGCACTTTGTTATAAAATAGGCTTTGTGTTAAGATGATTTTGCCCAACTGTAGGCTAATGTCAGTGTTCTGAGCACATTTAAGGTAAGCTGTGGTGTTTGGTAGGTTGGGTGTATTAAATCCATTTGTGACTTCCTATGGGTTTATCGGGACAAAGCCTCATAGATAGTCCAGGAAGATATGTATTTGATTGAAAACTGCAGACTCTAGCTTAGCCGACTGGACACATCCAAAGAGTATCACATTACAAGGATAATATACAATTATAGCTTTTCCTCTCTCATCTGGGGCACCCAAAGGCAAACGCTGTTAGGAATTGGTGCACAGTCAAGATACTAAGAACATTCTCGTGCTTTATGTCTTTTTTCTCCTGTAACTAAAACTGAGCCTTGTCTTACCATGCAGCCCGACTAACAATTCTACCAATTCCATTTATTCACAAAGGGAAGAAGCATTACCAGGAATTTCTGGCACTGGCACAGAGGGGTTCATATTGAAAATTTTGATTTTAAGTTAATTGGTAATTTTGTCATATTGATTAAAATATAAAATACAGGTTCATGGTTTAGGCTGTTTTTATAATCTACATAACAATTATTAAGGAGATGGAATATTTATTCTAGGTAAATGTAAAACATCTTTACATCATAAAAGTTTATACTCTTTTGGAGGATATTTATATTACTATAATTCTTTTATATGGATAGGGCAGAGGTTAAATTAACCAATGTTTTCAGCTAATATACTATTATATAATATTCTTTAGTTTTAAATATAATCTATCTACAAAGAAAATAAAAGTTTTGTTGGAATATTTCAATTGAAGACAATTTGGGGAGAGAAATCAGTATAAAAATCATTTTCTAGGGGGAAACTTTCATCACAGGCTTTGATTTTTTTATGTCTTAAAATGCTTATGCTCTTGTCACTTGAAACAAAAGTCGGTTTGAATTAGTCACCAGTCAAGATATGAAACCTAAATTAGGAGGAAAAAAAATCTTATCATTTCAGTCACCGCAAAAATAGAGTCAAAACAGTAGTAAATTTCTTGAGAAACCAAGATTTTCTTAAGAATTAGAGAATACAGTCAGCCCTCTGTATGCCTGGGTTCCGCATTCGAGGATTCAGCGAACCGTGGATGGAAAGGCCTATGATGGTTGGTCTGTACTGAGCATGTACAGACTTTTGTCCTTGTCATTATTCCCTAAATGATACAGTGTAACATGTACTTACACAGCATTTACATTGTATTAGATATTATAAGTAACCTAGAGATGATTTAAAGTATCCGGGAGGGTGTGCGTATGTTATACGCAAATACGACCCCATTTTATATAAGGATCTTGAGCATCGCAGGATTTTCCTTCCTTGGGGGTCCTGGAACCCATCCCCTGTGGATACCAAGGGATAGTCGTTTACTCCATCTTTTCCCCTCTGTCTAATCCCTTTTATTTGTTGTTTGGCTACTGCATTAATTATTAACTTTGTTTGTGAATATCTTCGAAGTAAACAGTAAGGGAACTTGGTTGGTCTTTTTAAGTTTTTTCCAAGATCACAGATTGTATACACTCACACCAAATAATTCAAAATTTTGCATCGGTTTCCTATCTAGGATTAATTGGGTCTTACTGTCTTTTCTTTTCTGTATTATCTTATAGCAGAGTGGGAGCATGCACACACTTAATAGCTGTTTTGTAAATATTTGTTGATTGATGACAGAGGCTAGTTAGAAGAGTTTTAATGAATCATTAGTACATTAAATTAATAAATCATGACAACAATATTAATGTTGGCTTAGCTATTTCTAGACTCTGCTTTCATAAACACAAACCGTCCATTGGTGGCTTTGAGTTCATTGCTCTACATATATAATTAAATAGAATATTCTTAATTAATTAGAGATAACAAAACTTCCTCAATAAATATTTAAAATTTATATCTCTATTTGTCTTCCTGTATATTCACTAAAATATTACATTGGTTCAGGAAAAAATAAAATGTTACCTTAGTCCACTCACCCACGACACATGCACACTTGAATCTAATTAATTTTTTGCCTATGAGCATCACTTCTTCTATAACCAAGGCAGACGATTTATCACAACAAAAGGAGGTGTCAAAAGAGGTGTTTTGCTTTGGGGACACTGATTGTTGCCTAACTGACCAGCAGTTTTGCTGCTTTAGCATTTCCCAGTCATAGCTGGGTTAACCTACCCTGCTTATGATGAAGAAAGCCAAACACGAGAAAACAATTTTTTCTCAGAAACCGTCTTTTTAATACTTTTATTGTGTTGTTGTCACTTCGTTTAAAGCTGAATTTGCTCCATCTTTTACATGGCCAAAAATATCGCCAATGATGGCTTAATTGACCTTCACTAATTGCTGATAGTAGTGTTTGAAAATGATTCTGAAGTTGGACTTCAGATGGCTTTTGGCTTCGCGGAGAATGGTGATATGGCCACTGAAGAGTCACGGAACTGGTCTGTTTCCCTGTGGCTGCTTCCTGCAAGGACAGCCAACTGCATGCTTGAGGGCAACTGGGCAGGTTGGAGTCCTGATTATTTATTGTTCTCCTCTTGTGTGGTTTCTCACGGGGTTAAGAAAGAGATGGTCCTTTGGCAATTACAAGCTTGTGAGACAGGCAGACATTCATGAGCAATTATAAAAAGATAGAGCTGGAGAACACTGAGGCAACATTAGAAGTGGAAGAATGGATGTGAGGAGTAGAGTCTAGGATTGAATCCTAAGAAACGCCAATGTTTAGAATAAGAGGAATCTGCAAAGGAGACAGAAAAAACAGCAATGAAATTGCAGGGAAACATGAAAAAATTGTGTGTCTTGGGAAAAAAGGGGAAGATCGCGTTTTGAGAAGAAAAAAGCGGGCAACTGAGACAAATACTACTGAAAGATAGAGGGAAATAAAGACTGGGCCACCATCTATTTCCTAAACTATTGCTTCTCCATTCTTCTTATGCCGTGGGCTGCCACTGATTAAACTTTGAGGGTTGGTGCTCCTCCATTGATGGAGCCCCAATTATTTCCAATGACTTGCCCGTGGTAAGAGTGAAGCCAGTAGAGTGGTTTGACTTGAGCCCAAATGGAAGCAGATTGAAGGACAAATAACAGAGTCCCACCTGAAGGACCTGTGAGGAATTGCTCAGCTTCTTGTCCTCATGCCTTCTCCCATGTTGTGAGGGCCCACTCTGCATTCGAGTGAACAAGCACAGCTCTGCAGTTCAGAAGAGTTACCTCTCTCAGGAGAGCCCCTCACCCTTGGGATACAGGAGCTGGTGGATAAATGTCCCCTCATGCCATTCTTCAGACACACAATTCTGAAGTGTTCCCTTCACTTCTCAGAAGGTCTCATAGTGGTGACCATGATACTGTGCCCTTATATTGGACTTTTTTTCTTTCCTGTTTACTCGCAGCAACTTCCTGATATCACCTCTCAAGTAAACTCTCTGCACTTGTTTCAGGGGAACCCAAATTAACATTGACTGGCAGTTGAAGTGAGATTTAGAATTTCAAGGAAGGGTTTTGTTCATTTCTTTGATTGTTTTAAGGTGGGAGAATTATAAATATATATAAAATCTAACCAGAAAATCCAGCAGTGAAAGAGAGAGTGAATACAAATGAGAGAAAGAGTATATAGAATCAATGGAGTGAGTTACTTTTGGAAGTAGAAAGTGATGGAATTCACCATCCTCAGTGATTATATTAAATGAGAAAAGGGGACATACACGCATTCGTGAACAAAAGGAAAAATTAGGTATGGATAAATGTTGTCTTGTAGATTTTATAATGGGAAATGCATGGAGTTTCTTCTGACTGCTTCTATATTTTCCACTATGTCCGTTCATTCATTCAACATTATTGCATGCCAACTACAAACCAGAAACTATGCTAAGCACTTGATACAGAGAACAAGATAGTTACCACTCTCTCGGGAAAACTCACAGTCCTGAGAGAAGGCATTTCTATTTTAATTTATTTTATTTTTATTGTATGCTTTTTTGGGAAGAAGATTGGCCCTGAACTAACATCTGTTGCCAATCTTTGCCTTTTTTTTTCTCTTCAAAGCCCCAGGACATAGCTGTATATCCTAGTTGTAAGTCCTTCTAGTTCTTTTATGTGGGATGCTGCCACAGCATGGCTTGCTGAGTGGTGTGTAGGTCCACACCCAGAATCCGAACTGGCAAACCCCAGGCTACTGAAGCAGAGTGCGTGAGTTAATCACTCAGCCACGGGTATTTGTAGATAATTTTTTATCTGAAAAGGCATTTGTAGATAAATTTTTATTTATTTTTAAGAATTTGTGGGGCCAGCCTGGTGGCACAGTGGTTAGGTGCACACGTTCCTCTTTGGTGGCCTGGGGTTTGCCAGTTTGGATCCCAGGTGTGGACATGGCACCGCCTGGCAAGCCATGCTGTGGTAGGTATCCCACATATAAAGTAGAGGAAGATGGGCACAGATGTTAGCTCAGGGCCAGTCTTCCTCAGCAAAAAGAGGAGGATTGGCAGATGTTAGCTCAGGGCTAATCTTCCTCAAAAAAAAAAAAAGAAAGAAAAAAGAATTTGTTTACCTTTTGAAGAAGAGAGAATCTGGACAGAAATCCACTTGTTATTTCTTTGAGTTTTATGTAATAAGTGTGCAACAATCAAAGTGGAATTTAAATATACATTTTGGAAATTTACATCATGGAAACTATATAGTCAAGAAACTTAGAAAAATGTGGAAAAGCAGAATTCAGGTAAATTCTATTGTGATTTCACTGAGATCATTATTTACATTTTCATTTATGTTCTTCCAGTTTTCCATGCATATATTTAAAAATACAGTTATAATTGCATTATTCACATACCTGTGTAGTTTATTTTATTCACTTAACATTATAACAAAACTATTTTTCTTTGTCACTTTTCAATCTTTTCAAAATAATTTTACTTATTATAATACTTGAGATATGGATACGTTATCACATACTCAACCATTCCCCTCTTTGTGACTTGTAGATTTTCTCCATACTATTTTTCATATTATTTGAATGCAATTTTTGAATAAGTACTAGATTCACATGGTTCAAAATCCAAAAGATTCTTAAGGGTTAACCTTGAAAAGTCTCTCTCCCTCTCAGCTACCAGCAGAGACCTACACAGTAGGTAAATTAGTCTCCAGTCTCCGAGCCCTCAACTGTGGACAGGTGAGTTGGCAACTTCCCTCTCGTTCCTCCTCCCACACCATGGCCCAGGCTTTCCAGCATCAGGATCTTAGAGAGATTGCCTTCAGGAACCACTAGGTTGATCTGCAAATATATTATGCCCTGAACTTCCCATGCTCCTGCTGTTGCCTCTATTGCCATAGGCAACATTGTTAAGGGGTAACCTGGAGCAGATCTTGGTTTAGTTGTTACACTAGCATCACACCTCCTGGCAGGGACATTTTAATGGCTGTTGTTGCTGCTCTAGCTGGACTCTAGCTGGACTGATCATGTAACACCATCTAAAATGGTACATCTTTGAGCCAAAGTGGATTCTATTAATAATTACACTGGGACAACAGGTATAAATTGCTTGAGCAACCTGTACCCATGGTCACTTTATGATAGCAGGGCTCTCTGTTCACCAACATTAGATTTATTTCCTTGGTTGCTTACAGCTGGCTTTCTTAAAGACTTCAGAAAACGTTCATGTGAGTGATTGAGAAGATAATGTTAAGGTACTATGGAATGCTAAGTCCACCCAAGACAGCCTTTGATCCTGACAAGGTCTGAACCCCTATGGTGCACCCTGAGTGAGGGTGAATTAGTATTCACTCCCCTTTTGCCAGAATCTTAATTATGAGGCTGTGGTGTTGTAGGCTGTCAACAGTACGACAACTCCTTTTCCTTCTTCTGCTAAGAAGTCCACCAAGGTTGTACAAAGTGAAGTTGAAGGCTGCAAAGAACAACGCCCACGGTGGGATGGGGTGGCTTCCGAGGGCCTGAGATTACAGCTTCTGGTTTTCCAGAAGAACATGTTCTCCAAAGAACATGACATCAACAATTCAATAAGCCAATAAAAAAATTCAATTAAAAAAACAGCTAACACATTAAGGAGAGGTGTGGTAGAGATGCTTTGCTTATATATTGTAATTGTTTTTTTTGTTGTTTAGCATTATATTTACAGATCACATATAAGAGAAATTTGGTTTTGCTTTTAATATTTGGTTTATAACGTTCTATAATATATAAAGGGTAACAAAAATTAAATTGGCATAATAGATTAAAGGCAACTTGTGCAAACATTTTAAGACCAGTATATTTAAACAGACTTTTCATTTAATTATTTTTATCTTTATTGTACATTCATGCATAATTCACAGAAGACACTAGAAATAACGTGTTTAAGGCTCTGCCTGACTTGATTCAGACATTGGCAAGTGACCGTTTGAAAAACATTGATCAACTAAACGCAAATATTTTAAGTATCTGAAAAGTTAAATTGGAACATGAAAAGCCAGACTTGTCTTATGTTTCACAAAGATGCCCAAGCGTTGGGTTCTTTAACATGGAATTATTTCACATAGCTCTCTGGAGCTCCCAGAGTTAGGAAGTCTACCACATCTGAATGCTATAATCAACTCATAGATGAATTCCTAAAGAAAACAAATGTTCCCAAATTCCATAAAGATTGATGATGCCCCTGAAAGGATGACATATATTTTGTGACAGAGCAAGATTTTTTATCTGTCCTGGGAGCCATTGACTGCAGGCACATTGCTATTCAAGCAGTGATGGTTAATGATTTAATCTTTACTAATAGGAGAAGAGATTCCATTTGTTTAATATGCAGGTTATTTGTGATGCTAAATGCAATATAATTGATGTAATTTAAAAGTTCCAGGGATAATGTCATGATTAATTCATCTGTAAACAATCTGGCATCTTTCATTTTATTGAGGCAGGCAAAATTTTTAACTAGCTGAAATGTGGGTAAGAACATTTATGACAACAATTATCATTTAAAAATATAAGGCAGGATGAAAGATGAATGTCCTACAGGGCATTTTGCTTTTGCCGTAAGGTCTTAAGAGCTGTAATTTGGTGTGATTCATTGTCTCTATATGAGAGAAACGCGAGGACAGCATAACTAGCTTTGTGTCTTTGGGCTGAATAAGGTTTTAGAATTTCATGAAAGAGGTTACTGAGCATATTTCAAGGGTCAATTTCTTAAGAGCTTTGCTGCCCCTATGCAACTATTCATTCATTGAATCATTTATTCATCCATTCAATAAATATTATGGAGTGCCTTTTAAAGGACAAGTACTTTGAAAGGGACTAGTGATATGTACACATATAATATTGTTTCTGCCATCAAAGAACATCTAAAGTATTAAGAAGCTAGTTTAAGTAAAATAGAATCAACATACCAGGGCGTACCTAACAAGTATACTGTGGGAGCAATGAGACTGGGCGTTTAACCCAGGTTTGGCGAATTTGCTGGAGGAATTGACCTGTCTTACTTTTAAACTTACTTAAAACTGCATCTTACGTAAAGGATGAAAGTAAAATTAAGTAAAGTTATTCTAGGCAGAGGACATGACATGCAAAAAGATGAGTTTTTAAAACAAAATGAAACAAAACTGTGTTATCTGTGAAACAATGCAGAGTTGTCAGAGAGTAGTGTGCAAGGCCAGAAATGTTGTGGAGTGCTATTATTTTTAGGTAGATAACCTTGGGGATTTAAAAGGGATGAGACGAGGAGCAGAGAAACTGGTCAGGATTCTGTTGATACAATCTGGGGAAGAGAAGATAAAGGTGTGATTACTATTACCAGTGCATGGGGTTCTTGTTGTCCCCCAGGATAGAAATCAAGAGAGACAACAAATGGGAGTAGAAAAGTAAGAGTTTGTTAGCTTGTGCACAGGAGAGGCACAAGGGAGCTGGTGTGGAAAGGAAAGGGCAGGTGACTGGCTCATTAAGGAATGGGATTGTGGGGCTTTTATTAGGCAAACGCTGGGGAGGAGGGCCTTGTCCTGGCATGTAGAGAGGGGGTTGTGCTTGTGCCTGTGCTGTCATGTAACATGCTACTACACGCAATGCGTGTATCATTAGCATGCTAGCTCTCCACCCCTGGGTGTTATTTTTAGTATGGTAATGGGGCTAGAGTCACCTTCAGAGAACTCATGGGTGCTAGGGGTCATGCGTAGACTTGAGGAAGCCCCAAAGCTGCAGAATGTGGGTCTTGATGGTCTCTATCTGATTCTCCTAGCTTGCCAATTATTAGGCCAGGGGCCCTTCTGTTGACCCCATCTCGTTAGGCTGGTTCCTGTCTCAGTTACCACTGGGTGATGGCTGAAACTTGAGAGTGAATGGTATAATTCAGCATAAATTTGCTGTTTCAACAGCATAGAGGTCAAAGGCCAAATAAACAGAGGAATTTCAACACATAGTGAAATGAGGGTTGCATAGGGGGTACAGAGAGAAGAGCCCATAAAGATGACAAGAAAAGAAATGGTGAGAGAAAGACTTGGGGAATTAGGAGAGCGTTGTCATAAAATGAAAGGAATAAGTGACCAACAAAAATTCTAGTGATGGGGTAGGAACAAGAAAGATGGCTTTAACTATGAGGTTATCATTGGTGACTTTGGAAGAGCAATTTCAGTGGAATACTACGGGTAGAACACAAATTTCAGTGGGTAGAGTAGTGGATGGAGTGCGGAGTTGAGGAAATGGAAGTGACATGTTGATAGTTGTGTCTCTGAGAGAAGATAGCCTGGACACTGAATGCCCTGGATCCTCAACTTGCCATTGGCTATGACCAATGTTGCAGTTGCAAATATACACAAAGGACAAAAAGTAGTCCACTGGTTACTTATTATTATTGGCTAAAGCTCTTACCCCAAACTCCAATATATTCTTCTGAATAAGCTGAGTTGATGAAACAAACTCTTCGAATGCAGGCCAGCTTGTAAAACCAGCTGGGTCAGTGAATGGGGGGGAGGGATTAACTTCAGGGGCTGCCCACGGGAAGAAAGAATAAAAGTGGAATAGAGCCACATATCTTTAAAAATGTTAACTATTTAAGTATTTTTAAAATTGGATGAGATACAAATTTACTGTTACAGATGAGCCAACAGAAACACAGAAAGAGTAAGTTAATTGCTCAAGGTCACAGTGCTGTGAGAAGAGCCAGGATTTGAAGTCAGGTGGCCTGGCTTCAGAGTCCCTGCTCTTCCAGGCTCTTAATATGTTACATTGTACATTTTCTTGGATTTGCCGATAAGGATCTAGAGTAGTGACTTAAAGATATCATTTGAGATCTTCTGGATTTGATCTTGCTTAATAATAACTAAAGAAGTCCTTTAATTCAGAGCTTTAGAAATACAGCAATAGCTTAATTATGAAAAACTGGGCTCATCATGTAATGAGTTCCTACGCTACTTTATATAGAGAGTTAAAAAGAATATGCAAGTGCCATTCTACTGATATTTATTCATTGGTATCCTTAACCTTGAGTTTCTAAAATGGATCACCTCCAAGAATGAGAAACACAGGACTGGAAGAGAACGTAAAGGTTTTGGAATGGGCATTATGAAAAATGAGACAATGAGATGGAGATTCAACTAGAGACTAGTAAAAGGCATGTTAATCAGCTACAAAGCACATCCTGGCAGTGGACCAACTGGTCTTGACTTTCAGTAGCAACAGTCAATAGAGCAGGAAGATATGTGTGCGTGGATATGTGTGTTCGTGTTATCCGGGGCTGGGGAAACAAATGATCTTGTCTGCTTAGGGTTACTGAAGGGAAATGCAGTCAGGCAGACGGAGAAGGGAGCAATTGGATTTTTAGGAATATGTATTTCCATAGTTTTGTACAGTTCGGTAATAATCCAGATAAATTGCCTGAGCCAGATGGTTGGTTTATCCAGCCATGCTGTGTGCCTTTTTGTATGTAAATGAAATGTCTACATATCAAGAGAGTTTTGGGAAGATTCCAAAGTGAATCAGCCAATTCAACCTAAAAGATGATAAATTTAGGACCCAGAGAGGAGAATAGTGGAGGTTGACAGTATTGTTTCCTAATATATCCTAGTGATTTAGTTTTAATAAATAAATGTGAACTCACTGATCGCCTAACTATTCTCTAATAGGTATATTGTGGAGTAATCTTTCACATAAGCAGGTTGCAGAAGAGGCCGACAAAACTAAAATGTTCTTTCATTTTTGGTTTATTCAAACCATTTCAATTTAAATTTTCCAAAAATTAATCATTGGAGGAAAATTAAGAAGCCCCTAAGTGGTTAAGAAATTGCAAATTCTCACAATAGCTTCGTGGAAATCAAAGTTGGGGAGGAAAGCACAGTTGACCAGAACAGGAAGGCAGCCTGAAGTCGTGACAAAATTAATGGCGTCTGTTCAACCCTAAGGCCCTGCCCGCCTCAGTAACTGTGTTTTTTAAAATCAGGTTATTCTCCCTCCTTGGATTGGGACAGGTGGGGGGGATGTGACTCTCATAGGCTGCCCACTACATTCCTTAAAAAGAAGAGCTGGCAAATCAAATACTGCTATTGATAATCTAAGATTGGGAAAGTGGTTACTGATTTATCTAGAATTAGGAACTAAAGCAAAATTTGAAAGACAGAGAAATGATAAAATGGCACAAATGGTGGGTAAGCAAAGGATTCTTCCTGGAAGAGAAAGGAGTGTAGAGGAGAAATTTCATGAGCCAAAGACAAAGCAGCCTCTGAGATTGATAGAGAGAAATTAGTTATCTGGGTGGAATGAGTTGAGTTGTCCAATCATTTTGGTAAATTTTTCTATCCTCCCAACCAACTTCTCTTAATAAACTCAGATTCCCTGGCCACAGAAGTAAGCTATGACCTAAGCCTAGCCAATTATATCATCCCATCTGCCTGGCAACAATGATTGGTCCAAGGAGTAGGCGTGTGGTCCAAGCAAGACCAATCAGATTTTTCCTTTGGGATTGTTATTTGGACGTTGATAGGAAGAAATTCTTTTTCCTGTGGGAGTTGCTAAACTGAGATGCTGGCAGTCATCTTTCTTAGACGCTGTGGATTTAACCTACTTGCAGTAGAAGAGAAAGATTGACTTCTCAAAACAGAAACAGGCAGAAATGAGAAACAAATGGAAAGAGGATCTCCATTTCTATCTCTACCCTGTCCTGACTTGGTTACTGATGTCTTTCAGGTCCCAGTTTTAAGTTCTATTCTGGTTTAAACAAAATTAGCCACCTACAATTAACCACTCACTTTGGTCTTCCCTGAGTCACCCAAGAGTGTGCTTTCTGTAAGAAGAGCATCACTAAGTAAAACTGTGGCTTGAAAAATGAAATCATACACGGCTGTGGCCAGAAGGAGGAATTCTAGAATTCAGAATTTGAAAATGCATCAGTTCTGAGAGATGGCAAGATCTAATAGAAGAAATGACTGATCAAGTTGGGTCCTACCAATGTCAATGTATTCTTCCTAAAGGCCATGAGAATGACGGATCAGAGGTGTGGGTGGAGAGTGTCTTGCTGTTTCACTTAGAAATCGTCCAGAGGGAAAAGACATTGGAGGTTGGTAGGGCCCAGCAATGAGGATTTTGAGGCTATGGTATAAGTAGAATGTGAAATCAGAAGGGAAAACCTGTTGAACCACAGTGGGGGAGCAAAATATTAGACGAAGCAGTGATAATGTAACGAAACCTACTAAACATGTTGAGTGTCAGGTACAGGCAGAGCAGTAGAGTATGTCTATTTTAGATTTTATGGTTCAAATGGAAGGCTTTTTTGTTTGTTTTGCTATTTGGGGTAACAAAGAGAACATTTATGAGTAAAATCCAAGGAGACTCCATTGGGAATAGAGTCTACAGAAATAGCCTAATTTATGTCCAAGGAGAACTTTGCTTGTGAGGGTTGCTGCCTCCTCAAGGAGAAGGTTCTTTCCTGGTGATCACTTTGAATTTCCGCAGGGACTATAAGGGTGCTCCAAGGCCAAAAGCGTGGCTGAGTATGAAGTTAATAAATTCTCCAAATTAAAAATAATCTCCACTAGGTGGCAGCACATTATGATTTTATTTAAGACTATCTTCAAATATATTTGCAAGTATATTTAATTACCTCTGAAATCTTAAGAATTTGATTTACAAATTGGTATTTTCAACATGTGGGTATCTTAGAGAAGCTTCTACTGAAGTTTTCTTCTTTTACTGATGCATCTGTTTCCAGAACCACTGAAAGTTGCATCCTGTAGAAAAGCTCCTGACCAATCTGTGTGCCTTGGCTTGGGGCTAACCAGAGAAAGGGCACTTTTTTAAAAAATGAATCTTTCAAAAGAGAACACACTTATGAGTTTTGCTCCAAGGCACGTATAGCCTAGTGGTTGACCAAGGGTCTCTCCTCTCTTTAGCTTAGGCAGAATTAAAATGCTACGCAATAACTTTCCGGTCCACTGTGCTTACTCACTATCACACCAGTGTACTCTGGGTGCAAAATCACTGGTATTTGATTAATACCTTTCTCCTACATAGACCACACACCACATGATTGCATGGCTTATGTGTTTTATTCCAGTTGGAAAAGCCACAGATTAGAACAGGCCCTGGCGAATAGTAGCCCTATATGAATATTTTTGAGTAAATATATGAGCACAAAATAGTTTATCTGACTACATACTCAGTAATCATACCTTCAAACCTAACATATCCTTTTTCATCGAACTTCAGGACAACTTCCGTGAATATTTATCAGCTAGAGAAAACCAGGAAAAAAAAAAAGAGGTAACCAAGTTAAAATCTTAGACATACACAAAAATGAGTGATAACAGAGGATTCAGACTGGGAGAAGGTGTGCTAACTGGTTTCCAGACAAGGTAAAGAATATCATGCTAGGAATACGCTGGATCTCAGAGGGTAAAACAATAACATCTAAACTCTCTCGTCTGCATTACAAATGCCATTTGCATTTCACTGATACTACACAGTAAGGAATATGTTCTACTAAGTTTGTTAGATAAGCCCCTTGTGCTCTGTTTCAAGTCTCATAGAAATAAAAGTGATCCAGTTCTTTGACAGATTTACATAATTCTCTAACTGGACTCCCACTGATTCCCCTTAAGAAATGTAGATAGACTCTCTATGAAAAATAGAGTTTCCAAAATCCACCTTCCTATGTGAATTGTGTTATTACTTCATAGAAAAATATAATTTCTAGCTGTTTTCTTGTTGCTCCCAGGAGCTTTTCCAATTCCTTTATATATCTATCCTAGATGTTCAATTTTCTCAAGCTCCTTAAAAATCATTCATGCCTTTCTACTCATTTTCATGTGCTAATCTTGACCCAGTTTTCTCTGGGTCTCATATTTTACCTTTTTACCTTCATTTCATCCTTCCCCTCCCCAGCTCCCTAAATAAATTGTATTTTCAGGTCATCCTATATACATACTGTTTTTCTGACCCAACAGTTTTTCTATGAAACTGAGGAGGAACATTATTGAAGGGCGGAAGGCATTATTTTTCCCTAGGACACAAAGTTTCCAACACAAATTAATTCTTCTTATCATATGAAATAACTGATTTGTCATACTTTCAGTGGCATTTTAAATTAGAGCACAGGTTACGATTGCAACCCCAGAATGTACCTATGCTCAGTTAAAATTTATGTATTCATTCATTCCTTTTCTCAGTACACCACAGGGTGTGTGCATCTCTTTTACGTGGCATTGCCACTGATTTTCTTCCTGGTGAGCCTGAGGCATCCATCTTTCCAGCAGTGTTATCACGAGATGAGGACTGTTATAAAAGAAGTGCAAAGAGAAAGAATTACTATTCTAAGTAGAATTTTGTAAGTAAAATGTTAAATATTTTAACAAAGAATGTCAAAAGTCAAAACCAGAGATCTCAGATGAAGTTGTTTCTTCTTTAAGGGAGAGATTTAACCCCTCCCACCAATGAGGGTGAGGCGTTGGGACAATTTACTGTTCTAAGTAATGAGGAGGATAGAGAAGAGGTAGAGAATCTGAAACTCTCTTTACGGAGCTAAGGGATTTTGAAAGGAATGAGAAAAGAGATGGGCGAGGCAGAGAATCAGCCACATGAACTTTCTCTTCTCTCTTAAGTCCAATGTGTTGATAGGCAATCTAGAAATGCCCAAAATGGGGGATTTTGACTGGAAAAAAGTTTGGGATTTTGTGAAGGGTGAGCTTCAGCCAACTGCCCCTGCGACAGCTTGAGGGTGACACATCAGGGGAAACACAGGGGCACAGTGTGGTTACGGACAGGGCTGATGGTCAGCATGCCTGCATCACTCTTCCTTTCTGTGAAGCACAGAGACAGCCTTACATTCTAAGGAGGGACTTAATGGTGGCTGTGTGGAGAGTGGCCCGGTCTGCCATGTGGCCCACTTGAGGGGTTGGTGATGCCTTAGATGGACTGCCCTGACCAGGGGCTCACTGGAGGTGTCACAGAGATGCAGAAAGGTCTATAGTGCAAGCAGGAGTTAAGATGAGGGCAACTAGCCATTGATCACTACTAGAGTCTCACGAAGCCTGGGGAGGCCACCCTGTGAGTTAAACCCTCCTCCAGATTAAGCCACCCTGCTGACATGTTAGCAAGGACTGAGAGGATGAAGGACGATGAAGGCCTTGAGTGAGGACCAAAGGAGTGAGAGGATGAGGTGTAGATCCTGGAATGACTCCAACCCACCGGCACAAGGACAAGCTAATCCAGGGTACCACACGGGCAATAGAAAGAAGATTGCAGAAATCGGAAAGGCTAAACAACTCTCTTAAGGACACTAGAAAAGACCTAATTGTTCCAACTGAGTTTTAAACCAAATGAATCCATTTTGAATTATCTCCCAAACTGAATTTAATTTGGGGGAGAGTGGAGGATTCTTGAAGGTGATTAGATCAGCTATACAAAAGGAGCAATCACACATCTATATGGCATCTGTAGCTCATATGTATATATGTATAAAACACATCTAAGTAGCTGTGTGAGAAGCTCTGATACACATATTGTGTTTCAGTGGACAAGTCATTTCAATACTGTATTAATTCACATTTTCATTTGGAAAAATAAATGAATTGCGCTACATAATTCTTAAGGTCTTTTCCAATTGTGGGAGTCTGTGTGTACGTGTAGCCTGCCCGTTTTATATAGAGGACACCAATGTCCTATTTCTTTAGTTTTTTAATGATAGAATCAAACTGATGTATTGAACTGGCCTCTTTCAGCCATGCTTGTGGAAAGAGTCATCAATTTTGAAGACAGCTACCCAAATCAAGGAATGTTAGGTTACGGCTGTAAAATAGAACAGAGATATCTAGTCTATAGAAATTGAACTTGTCACTCTCTGCTGAATAAGAAGATGGTTCAGCCAACTGTAAACAAATACAAACAAATATATCTCGGGCAGATCCCTGACACCCTTATCTCCTCATCATGTCCACAATACCCAGCCCGGCTCCAGCTGGGTCACAGAAAATTTTGTTCCCAGAATATTCCATTTCCCTAGTTAAATCTGTAACTTTTTACATGCTGTTTCCATTAAAAGAATTTTTTTTGATTACCTTCCTGACCACACGCCCCTCTTGTCTGACAGTAGACAGTTTGGTAAATTCCTAATGTTTCTTCTAAAAACCCTAATTCTAATTAAATTAATTCTAATTTCTTCTAATTCTAATTTCTTCTAATTACCCTAAAAATGACATTCTTTGTGACATTTCCTGAATCTGCTGGTCTAGCCATCTCCATTGCTAAGACATCTTCATCTGTTGTTCCTGACTTCCGGGATCTGTCTCTCTTACGGCACGTATGTATTCCACTGCATTAATGGGTCCATCCACTTTTCTGAACTCTGGGAGCTTAAACCATACTGCATTCTAACATGTCATCAGCAGATAATATGAGCCCCCAACCCTGACCACAAACACAAGCATTACTCCACGAGCTCCTTGAGGTCAGAAATGGCACCTTAGTCAGCTGTAATCTACTACAGTTCCTGGTCCGTTGGGGTGCAGAGCAGAAAGGATAACTCTCATTCAACACCCATATTCTCTTCCTATGTCTTATTCCACTGGATACTCCTTGTTCACGGCCCTTTTGTGTTTCCTTTAATTTATCCTTGCATCCCTTTAATTCCAGGTCCTCACTTTCAAACCAGTCCTTTCCATGGGTTAAAAACAGATTTTTGGACAGTTTATTGATATGCTCAGTAGTGTGGGTCAGTATTTTATAAATGCCAGATAATTTAGGAAATTATATTTTAAATTCCTCTGTGATCAACTATTATCACTATTATTATTTCCCCTAAGATAGTTATGCACAGATGGATATTACTTTGTTATCCAAAATAGCAAAGCAATGATTTCAATATGTTCCTGACTATCACATGCTGTACTTTTAAATTTTAAATAGGAAGACTGGGCAAGATACACAAATCTTGAATGTGCAGAACTTTCTTCCCATAACTGAACCGGGGATAGAACATAAGTCAGTTTTATTCCTCACCTGGGAAAGCTAATATTACTTCCTCTGTATCCGCTTTTGTTATAGTCAGTAGAATAAATAATAGGAAAGTGACTCTATTTGTAAAGGAGAATGGTCCAGAAAACCTTGAATAGGAATTTCAAATAACACGGTAGTTACAAGCTGAGTGACTTATTTTTCATGGAATCAGTAAAGCTATATGTGAGAGGTGATGGGAGAAAACTAGACAAAAATTGTATAACACAGCAATAGAAATACACCTGGAAATGCGAAGAAATGAATTTGAAACCTATTTCATTGCTTGAATGGAGTCTGTGTTCTGAATGATAAGAGAACCCATTGTGTATTTTCTATCTGAATGATCTTTTGTGATTTAAGCCACAAAAATATCATGTGAAACTGCCCAGCGGAGATTAAGCTGTGCACTACATGTATTCTGAAACAGGCTGTGGGCTTGGAATTAGTGAAGTAATTGATAAATAGAAAGCTTCAGCCTGACACATAATTTAATTTTCAAATGTTGAAATGGAAACCCGGTGTCTCGGAGGTGCATGCTATTTTAGTAAGCATTGCTTCTTGCATCACAGCGCAATTCCAGACAGAGATGTGATTCTTTTCCTTCAAATTAAATAACTTGCCAATGCTGTTTTTTGAAAGATGCTCTTTTCTGACAGTCACTTTTTGCACGGCCGCTTTGGGAATGAGGGTTGGGGTGGTGCCTCAGACCCTGCAGACAGTTGATTTCCTTCTCAATTTATTTAGAGCAATAGTTTTGTATTTAACCCCTGGAGTGGAATCTAGATTTCTACATGTGGAGATGATCCAAGAAGTTCGTAATGAGGAAAGGCACTTGAGAATTAGAACAAGTCAGAGACGGACAAAGGTCTCTCCTTCAAATTATAACTTTCCAAACTAACGCCTTAGTTTGTCAGATGCAAATAGGAAAACCTGTCTTCATATCCACTATGTCTTTTTATGTTCTTTAAGGAATAAGAAGTCTGATAGCATTCTCCACCTCTCTATAGGGGAAGAGACTTAAAGGAAACTGCATGCAGTGTGACTACAATTGCATGGTCTCAATATATATTCATCTACATGTACACATATATGTGTGTGCATATATGCATACGTGTGTACACACACACAGAGTTCTCAGGCTACTCCAATCTTCAGAGTGAAATGTTTTTTGAGTTGGAAAACAGCTATAGCAGTCAAAATTAGCATTTTAGAGAAAGAAAAGCACAAATATAACATTAAAAGACATTGCTCTATATTCTATTCCTTCCATAGTGTATTAGAAATTAGTTTTGCTACTTCAGTATGTAATAGCACATCTGGATATATATATACATATATATAAATATATATATCCACACACATATGTATATATATTTTTGTAAGTTTCTTTCTTACATTTTTGATCGTTTTTAATATGGTAATAAAATGTGGTTTTGTAAGTAATTTTTTTATAAGAAAAAAAAGATAAATTATCAGGAAAATAAATGTCTGTGATGTAAGGGACATTACATTACAGATGTCATCATCAGCGATGCTTAGCTTAAATGATGGCTCTGACAATGAATAGGTGACAGATTAAAGCCAGCCATGACTGTGTGGGGTTTATTCCAGTAATACCAAGTGTAATTCAAGATTAGTACCTTTATTAATGCAGTTAGTCACATCTCTAAGACAAAGTTGAAAATCCATAACACCACCTCCAAACTGGAAAGAGATTTGGTAAATTTCACATCTATTCCTTATTTCTTTTAAGTTGGTTAGTAGGAGTAGAAAGACATTTATCTTTTTTTTTTTTTTTGAGGAAGATTAGCCCTGAGCTAACATCTACCACCAATTCTCCTCTTTTTGCTGAGGAAGACTGGCCCTGAGCTAACATCCGTGCCCATCTTCCTCTACTTTATGTGTGGGACACCTGCCACAGCATGGCTTGATAAGTGATGCATAGGTCCGCACCTGGGATCCAACCCAGTGAACCCCAGGCTGCCAAAGTGGAACATGAGAACTTAACCACTGCCCCACCGGGCCGGCCCCTAGAATGACATTTTTTTTTAATTTGACAAGCCAATAGTTGGATCTTTCCTTTACTGGGAGCTTCCTCTTCACTATGTTCCATCAGCTGTGCATCCTGCCAGTATTAACTCGTGAAAACTTTCAACCCACTCCCTCCAGCTCCTCTGTCCTGCTCACCTCTGTCTTTCATTATCTTTCACTTGGACAATTACAATCACCTCCTAATTCTTCCTTCTGTTTTTCTCACTCACCTGCCTTGCAGCTGTCAGAGTAATCTTTCCAAAATGCAAATCTTATTTCCCTATTTTAAAAAATTAATGACTTCTTAGTACCTGTTGAAGAAATTTCCAACTTCTGAACACAACGTGCTAGACCTGCCATGTTTTGGTACCTGACCAACCACAAGATTTTACCTTCTACCTTTGTCACAATCACAGTGAAAGTTCCAACTGTGCTCAGTTTAATTTTCTGAATGTCAGTTCCCTCATAGCTTGTGACACTTCTCATGGTTGGTAACCGTGGCTTGGAATGCTTTTCCTACTGTATGCATCCTCAGAGAATTAAGATTTACAGCAAGCATCCACTCCTTGGAGGAATCTATTCCGATCCCCAGAAGTTAGATACTTCTAGGATTTCACAGTATCCTTTTTTGGTCAGTGATGTAGCAGTCTCCATTGTATGATGCATGCTGGTTTACATCTCCTGGAGAGAGACATTATATTTCATTCGGTTTTGTATCCTCAGTATACACACTATGTCTGGGAAATAATAGGCACTTGTGAAATGTATGAAGAAAGAATTGATAAATATTTTTCCCTGAAATGTGTTCATTATAATGTTCCGTGGATATAGGAGCATCCTGTAGAAATATAGTAGGCTGTTTCAACTTCAATCTGTGCACATGTTTTCTAGGTGCCTACAATCTCTCTAGAATTCACGTTAGGATTAGGGTTGTTTGCGTTCCTAAAAGTGTACTTGAAATTCTACAGGGAAATTCTCTACTGTCACTTTGATCCCTGGTGCTGTTTATTTCAAGCAAGATATGCCTTGAACATGATCTGCTTGTCGTATTCATAATCCCCATACAGACAGCACTGGACAAAGAGAAAGAGAACACGAGTGCCAGGTCCACAACCTCAACCTTCACACCTTACTCGACTCTAATATCTCATCCTTCCCTGTTAAATGCTCTTCTCTCTTCACCTCTATGTCATTCTGCCCTCTTGGCTCTTTTCCTATTTCCCTGATTTCTCTTGCTTTAGATTGTCCTGATCTTAAAGGCCAAGCTTTAATTAGTGTGTTTTTCAAAATTCTCTCTTTAGCCATCATTTCTCTTAGCCATTTATATGGTTTAATCGTTTATTTCCAGGCTATTTTGTTTTCTACCAAATACGTATTTCTATATGTGACATCCCTCATATTTTCCAGAACAATCTATTTAGTTGACCTTAATTTTAAAGACATCCCAGTAGCATCTCAAACTAAACATGTACAGAAATATTTGTCTTCTTCACAAATTTGTTCCTATTTGTGTGCTTCCTAACATTGTTTTTGGAGGCATTACCCTCCAAATAACCCTGGAAGAAAATATCAGTGTTATTCACCACTCTTATATTTCTCATCTGTGTAGTCAATAAATGTCACCATACTGCAAAAAACTGTGAAGGGTCGGAGATATTTTTTGGCTGAGGGAGTTTTCCCCTGAGCTAACATCTGTTGCCAATCTTCCTCTTTTTGCTTGAGGAAAATTCGCCCTGAGATAACATCTGTGCCTAACATCTTCTTCTAGTTTGTATGTGGGTCACCATCACAGCATGGCCACTGATAGATGAGTGGTGTAGGTCTGTGCCTGGGCACCGAACTGCAGCCGCTGAAGCAGAGCATGCTGAATTTAACCACTAGGCCATGGAGCCAGCCCTGAGTGTCTGAGATTTTTATTATATTTATAAGCTAACAAGTTAGCCTACTATAATTTCATGGATGCTGGCATAAGACACAGGACTCCAGGGTCAGAGACAAAGGACTTTATTACTCATGGCACAGCAGGAAGCATGAGCTTCATGATCACATCAGTTCCCTTTGGCTCCTCAGTCTCATAGGTGTGGTGTAAAGAAAACCCAGCTGGATGCTATGCACACAGTAGGTTTGTTTCATAGCTGAGAAACACTGACCTTATAAAGCCCAAATCTTTTATAAGGGGTCTGCAAGTGAAACAACTAAAATTTTGCTCTGGAGGGAGACATCATGTCTGTCTTCCAAGAATGTAGAAGATAAAAACATTCTAGAAAGATAGTCAGGGACATGTTGCCAAAACATGCAGGAACATGAGAAATCCATAAAGAATTCCTAGCTCTCCTATTCTCTCTTCTCTCTTTCATCTTATTAGCTGTGTGAACGTGGATCAGTTACTTCTTTGTGCCACAATTTTCCCATGTGTCAATGGGAATAATTGTACTTAAATTATAGTGTCATTGCAAAGTTTCAATGAGGTAATACACATAAGACAGAATAGCAGAGTCTAGCACATTAAAAGTGCTCTGTAAGTTTGGGAATTATTATTGCTATCATTATTATATTTGCTTCTCCTTTCCTGTTTCCATTGTCTTTGGTTCCTAACTTCTCCCCTTAGTCTCCCGGAGTATGATCTTACTATGACTCCGCCTCCTGGCTGTCAGCTTTCCTGTCTATCCTTTTCACTATTTCCAAAGCTTATTTCTTAAACTACATTATCAGTGATGTTCATCCCATTCTTTCAGAAATGTTTGGTGGTCCCAGGCTCCATACAGAAGCGGTCCCCAGAACTCAGAGTCCCCTCTCATATTACTTGATGCAAACTCTCTAGACTCCTTTTCTGTTAGGCTCCGGTAGTTTTAACTTTTTTGTTCTGTGACCAGGTTATGCACATTTACGCCTCCACACTTTTGCTACCACTGCTCCCTCAGTCTGAAATGCTTTGACTCTTTATCTTTACCTATGGAAATCCTTGCAATATTACAAAGGTCAGTTCATGCCATTGGTTCTTTAAAGTGTTCTTGCAAACATGTACTACACTTTGCTCATTTTCAGTGTTCCCTTGGTTGTAAAATCATTTCAAGCTACATGATCCTCATACTCATAATCCACCCTCATCTTTACAGTCTTTCCACTTTCTTCCCATCTAGTTACCTTGTCTTTGCTTGTCAACATATTCTAATAATTCTCTCCATCCACGTGAATTGATGTAGCAGCCTCACTTTCCTACAGCTAGAGTCTACCCGGGTGGCTTCCTTTTGGATATGTGATTTGGACTGATCCAGCAACAAACTCTGTCTACACTACTTTCCCTGTGGTACTGCTGAGTCCTGGCTCTAGGGTTGTGGCCCTACAAGTCTAGAAAGAAATCATCAATGCCTCACAATCCTCCCCTCCGCTGTTTTTGGTCTAACACACATTTTTTGTGTAGGAGGTTTGTCATCTTGATAATGAAATGGAAAGCTAAGCACCAAAAAGCCACTTGTAGTCAAAACCACAAACACTAAGGAAATGTTTTGATGAGTATAAAGAAAGAAGACACATAACCTTCTCAATATAGCCTGTGTCAATTAAGAATGTGTAGGAGGAGATTTATTGCAATTAAATCATTTAAAATATTATATATAATCATAGTTAATTGAGCAAAAATGTGATAGGATTCAAGAGAAAAGAGAAAAGGAAAATCAGTATAAAATAAAAATATGTATATCCTACGTGTCTATTTGAACTTATAAAGGACTTTACATTACAGCTCTAAATTGATTTAGTTTCTTATGTCAATTGCACATCTCTTTTCATTGTTTTTAGCAATGTGTTCAATTTCAGAGTACTAGATTTCTCGAAAATCATAATGTTTATGTTTCTTTGCATCTTTTAAAAAAATCAAACTTATAAAAGGCATCCAATCAATGGCTTTTGCTGCATTAAAAACAAAGAAATGAAAATAATCTGTCGACTTAAAATGCTACTGTTCATTAATACACACATAAAGGCAGTGATTGAAAGATTAGTTAAGATAAATGTAAATTATTCTGTATATTAAAAAGCACTTGAAACAAAATTTGACGTCCATCAACAAAATGAAAGAAATAACATAAGTGGTAACTAACATAAAGATAGAGAGTATTAAAAATCAAAACTAAGGTGCATATGATCAAAGAGAATGTTTGCTATAGGAAGAAAAATGATAACACGTGAAAGAAATAGTGAAAATAGTAAAAGTGAATATTGGAGGTCACAAAGTATCTTTCTAAAATTTGCCTCATAGGTATTTAGTACAACAATAAAAAGTGTAACATGTGCCTTTGGAATATACAAGATGGCATGCCCACCATGTCCTGGGCCTTTGTAACCAGAGCAATCGCCCTAGTTCCTGCCAAGATACTGGCGTGGTACATCAGCACAAGATGAAGAGCAGTGACAGTTTTCCCTGGCCGCTCTGGCACTTGGAGTAGGTATGTTACTACTTCTTATGAAGGGCGTGATGTCAAACAGGCTTCCAATGGCTGTAAATGATCTCAGATTGCCTGCTAGTCATGAGCTCATCTCATTTGCCAGTGATCGAAGTAAGATTCATCTCATGTGTTTGGATGAACCCATAATTAAGTGGCCAGGGTCAGTGTGAGTTACTTCCTCCAACCTCCTTATCTTCTAGATCCCGCCACTTATCTCCATCCTCCAGCACAGTTTTCCATAAATTCTTAAAATTGGACCACTCAAACGAACTGTTTGGAATAACTGGAATCACAGAAGAGATCTACTTGGCATCATATCAACTGAACACCTGGCTCTGATTTTCTCTTCTTGACTACATTCATTTTAAGAAATAAGTAGTCTATTCCTACTCCAGCCAGTGTTCTTTTTCTTTACTCCCAACAAGCATTCCCCATAATAATTCATCTTTTAAAATCCATATCAATGATCCACTAGATTTCTTTAAAATTGCATGCCCTGGAATTTTCTTAGCCCTGTGAAACCTAAGCAGGAAATAGGCACATTTATTCAAAGAAAATGACATTCAAATTTTGATGAGAAAGCAGGGCTTCAATTTACAAACAAAAGGCTTGACTTTTTTCCCTACCTATTATTACTTTATTGATATTTATCTCTAATTACCTCATATAAAATGTATAGTAAGACAAACACAGTCAGAAAATTCAGTATCTCAGTCTATTGTCATTAGATAGAGATGATTACTTTTTTTCTAAATCAAGATAATCAGATCTCAGAATAACAAAGTGTTACTTAGCCTAGAAATATTCACTTTAAAAAAGCCTTTAATGGAAACCCATTTTAGTCCTTTATTCATTCTTCTTTGTAGAATTTATGTACATTTAATTGGACATTTTTGATATTTTCCTGAGATTAATATATGCCTGTGAAACTTTCCCTCTAGTTAAGCTTTATTTATTCATTATATGGATTATCTTTTAAAATCATTTTTATGCTTGATTTTGACAACTATTGATATACTCTGGTTGGAATATTTTGTTTCTAAATGCTAAATCAAACTGCTGATGTAATTGAATTACTGTTGTTGTAGTAGCAGACCATTAATAAATTGACGAATGAATTGAATGAATTGAAACAAACCCAGCTTAACTCTACTCATGAATCTTTTCCAAAACCATTCTTTGCATTCACTGGAATAGAATTTAGATAGATTGCTCAATAGCTCTATAGATAGACGGATAGACAAATAGTTGCTCATGCATTGTTCCAGCATAAACTTTCCAATGACACTGATTAAATGTTCAATTTAAAAGCAACACTATATGAAGAGGACAATATTTTCTTGTAATCATGAAAGAAATTATGACAATATTCTTTTTTAATTGCTAAAATTCAATTTAGCAGTTTTAAAAAAATAGTTTCCTAGAAATGTATCAGTATTTTGGATTATAGTATGCCATCATTTTATTGCTGATCTGAAGGGCTACAAAAACTTCCCCAAGAAAGAAGTCATCTTTTTCACAGTATTCTTTTCTATATTGGAAGTCTTGATTTCAAATTATGGGTACTGGTGAGGCAGAGCTCCCAAACATTATAGCCAATCCAGACTTTTCCTAGACTCAAGGGTCTATGGAAAAAAAACAAACAAACCAACTTGAAAGTTGTCATTTGCCAGGGCATCATTTCATGGAACCATTGTTAAGTGTCTACTATGTTTAAGGTTCCATAAGAAGACAGAAGTCAAAGATGTGGCTCCAAGGAACATATATTCAATGATGATGTATTGAACATCCCATGTACAGGGTCTGTACTTGATTATAGGAATACAGAAAGGAATAAGCCAGATAATTCCTGTGCTCTCATGAAGCCCACAATGCAGAGAATGAGATGAACCTTAAATAATTATACAAATTGTTATTTATTGGTAGTTGTAATAAGCATAGCAGTCTGTGAGAAGGTAACTTGGACTCCGCTCTGGTCTGCAAGTATTGACGTCTTTCCTGAGGAATGTGCATTTAACCTGAATTGGAGCTGAAGAAAGAGCAAATGAACAGGCAAAGTGGTGACCAAATCAGCTAGTATTAAATTGAGTGATTTTTATAGTATAGATTATGTATATCTGTAAAGAAACCTTCACAAATTAGCCACCTCCAATCATTTGAAAATGTAGAATGGCATGACTACCTATGGACAAAGACCAGTGGCAAACCGATTGAATAATGAATACTGGAGTAATGAGGAAGAGAAGAACTTGACCTGATTCTAAAGGACAAGTAGTTTTGGGATAGAAATAAGCGAAATAACTTATCTTATTCCATTTATTCAATATCCCACCAATGTTTAGGTAGGACCTAGTATGTTCCAGCAACTGTGTTGAGTGCTAGGAAGACAAAGCACAGTAAGAATCAATTCCCTGCTTTTGAGGAGCTCATAATCCAAGATGGCAGATAGACATATTTCAAAATATGTCAATACAATACAAGTAGCTTAGACAGAGATGTGGTGATTGCCCTGAGAAGGGAGTGTATAACTGTACAAGGGGGTTAGAGCTGATTGGCAGAGGAGATGATGATAATAATAACTAATTATTAGGCTAAGTGCTTACTATGTGGCAGTAATTGCTCTGATTCAATTATTAACTCATTTAAACTTCATATCAACATTATGAGTAGAGATCACTATTGGGCCCTGTTAAGAAATGAGGAAACTGAGGCACACAGAAGTAAAGGAACTTTCCCAAGGTCATCCAAACAGTAAATGGTGAAGACAGGATTCAATTACAGGGAGTCTGACTCTGAGGGCCATGCTCTTACCCACTATTCCTATTAAAATCATCATCTTTGCAAGGGGAATGAAACAGGAAGCTATGGCATGTGTGAGAGCAGCTGGCATCCAGCAAACCCAGTGTGATGTGAGCATCTTTGAGATCAACAAGTTCCAGGAGCTGTTTCTCAGCTTTCTAGACTCTCAAATTCAACATCATTTGTCTATATTAGGGTAATTTGGCATAGGGATTAAATAACGGTGACCAGTTATGCTACAGTAACTAGCCTGGGGCAGTCACGCGCGTTGAAGAACAGAGTTTGATGTCAGACACAATGGTGACTGAACCTTAGCTCCACCTCATAGTACCTGCTTGTCTTTGACCAGGATAGCTCATGTCTTAGAGTCTATGTGTAAAATGGAAATAATGCTAACCTACGGGATTCTTGAGATGTGTGTGTGTGTGTGTGTGTGTGCACATGTAGTGTAAAGCGATTGCTACAGTGCCTGGAGTAGAGTAAGAAACCTGTCATCAGAATGGTAAAGGTAGTGATTGTAGCTGTTGTCACTGAAATGTGCCTCACACAGGTGTTGATCTGGACAGATTTCCTTCTGGATATTGTAAGCTGCACACTGCCACTGTGAACCTCTCGCTCTCGCTTTTTTTGTTTTGTTTTTTTTGAGGAAGTTTAGCCCTGAGCTAACATCTGCTGCCAATCCTCCTCTTTTTGCTGAGGAAGGCTGGCCCCGAGCTAACACCTGTGCCCATCTTCCTCCACTTTATATGTGGGACGCCTGCCACAGCATGACTTGACAAGTGGTGTGTAGGTCCGCATGTGGGATTCGAACCTGCAAACTGCGGACCACTGAAGCAGAACATGCGAACTTAACTGCTGCACCACTGGGCTGGCCCCTATTAACCTCTCTTTTTCCAGTTTCTATGGGGCAGATACTATCTTTAGGTTCCATTTTCTAGATGGGAAAACTGAGGAATAGAGAAGTAAAGAAACTTCTAGCTCTCTCTTCATCAGTGCCATTCCTTTCTCAGTGACTCATTATTTCTTTTCTTTTTTTTTTGTTTTGGTGAGAAAGCCTCACCCTAAGCTAACATCTGTTGTCAGGCTTCCTCTTTTTTTCCTTGAGGAAGATTAGCCCTGAGCTAACATCTGTATCAATCCTCCTCTATTTTGTATGTGGGCTGCTGACTCAGCATGGCTGATGAGTTGTGCAGGTCCTTGCCTGGGATCCAAACCCTTGAACCTTGGGCCGCCAAAGCGGAGCATGCTGAACTGAACCACTACGCCACAGAAATATGGGCCCCACAGTATTTCTTTAAATATATATATACATATGATTCAGTGACAGTTGGCTGGAACTGGGATCTGGTCTCGTTCATTTCTGTGACTCTGCAAATATCTGCTTTGACCCATTATAGGTTTATTTGATAGTTTAGTGTTCATTGTTACTGACTACATGTGGAGTGAAAGAGAAAGAGAGGAATTGAGAAGGTCGCTAAGGTTTTTATTTTGGGTGGTTGGTTCTATGACGATGCCAATAACCTAGAAAACATAGAGTGGTGAATGATACAGTAAATTAAGTTTTAGATATACTGAATTTATAATGAAAGCAGGCCTACTGGTTCCTACCATTAGGCATGCAAATATGAAAAACTTCATATATTGTCTTTTGCAAATATAATTGCAAACAACGTCTTATAAATTAATTCAATTTCCAAGTGTGTAAAGTGAGATATGTTCCACCTTCCTTTTCTAAATCTATCCTCCTCCTTAGAGGTAAACCCTGTTCAAAGTTGGGTAGCTATGCATCTGGAACTTACGTGGCCCTCAACACACATGCTAATATATCCAGACCAAACTTATGTTCCCTAAGCCTCATTTCCCCTGGGCCATTGGCCACTGCTCTCCTGACAGAGACTTTACTGAAATCACCAGTTCTGTGTAGATGGCCAAAACTCTGGTAGACACAAGCTGATAGCTCTTGTCTCCTGCCCTCTTGAACCTCCCACCTTCTGTCTCTGGGCTTCCTTGTTCATGCCTCCATTGAAGCTGGTCTCTCTAGGGGCCACACAAATATCTCCTAGTGCAGAGGGACTGACACACCTGTGAGGCAAAACTTCGACACGTGGGAGATGTTCCCTGGAATTACACTCTTTAATATCATAGTAGCACATAGGCTTTGCTTCAGAATTTGTTTTCTGTGGATATCACGGTAAGACAATTTATGTATGGAAATCATTGTACCTCCCTTTGTGGAAAGATCTCTCTTTCTTTTAGTAACTGACTATGTATCATCATTTATGTAGCCAATTTCTTTTTGATCAACTTTTAGATTTTTTTTCTACTTCATTGAAATTACAAGTGATATATGTCCTTTTAGGCTTTTTTATATAATTATTTTATATCTCTCCTACTATGAATGGATGTTTTTCCTAGTATATATATTTTAAAGATTGGCCCTGAGCTATCATCTGTTGCCAATCTTTTTTTTTTCCTTTTTCTCCTTCTCCCCAAAGCCCCCCAGAACATAGTTGTGTATTCTAGTTGTGGGTCCTTCTACTTCTGCTATGTGCGACGCCACCTCACATGCACTGATGATGGACTGATGAGCGGTGCCGTGTCCGCGCCTGGGATCTGAACTGGTAAAACTCTGGGCTGGTGAACCCAGAGTGGTCAAACTTAACTGCTTGGCCAAGGGGCCAGCCCCTCCCTGTATATTTGTTAATTGTAGCACCTAACATTTCCATAAAAATATCATTGTAGATACATGTACTATATTTCTTCAAGGTAGATTCTGGAGGTGAGATTCTGAGTTCAAATGGTGTGAAAGTTTTCATTGTCATCCTCTAAGTATACTCCTATAAGAGCATGCCTTACAAACCACATAAAACTGATATTATCAGGCCGGCCCCGTGGCCAAATGGTTAAGTTCACATGCTCTGCTTCGGCAGCCCAGGGTTTCAACAGTTCCAACCCTGGGCACGGACATGGCACCGCTCATCAAGCCAAGCTGAGGCGGCTTCCCACATGCCACAACTAGAAGGACCCACAGCTAAGAATACACAACTGTGTACCAGGGGGCTTTGGGAGAAGAAGGAAAAATAAAATCTTTTTTAAAAAAAACCCAAAACTGATATTATCAATATTAGTAAACAATTATTAATTTCTGTCAATCAACAAAAGGTGGATGCTGGATGTGTTACTGTGATTTCTTTTTTGATTTCCCTGATCACCAGTACGATTGAGCATGTTTGTGAATATTCATTGATCATTTCCACTGGATTCTTTTTCTTCTTCTTGTTCTTTCAGTTGGATTGTCTACCCACATCCTTTGTGCTTTAGTCTACTGGATTCATGTTTGGTTTTATTTTTCATGGTGGTTTGTAGAAGGTCTTTATATAATAAAAACATGTTCTTATATGTACCTCATAGACATTTGTCACTTATATTTTTACTTTGTTTATGGTATCTTCATCAATCCAAATTTTAAACTTGCTTATGCAAACATTTTTCTTTATTCTTTTGAATTTTATTCCTTTCTTCAAAAGATTTTTCCCACTCGTGTTTTAGTAAAAATGAAAATTTTCTACTAATTAAATGTGATTTTGCTGTTACATTCTACACCGTAACTGTAATCTGTATCTAATTTTTTTTTTTTTTTTTGAGGAAGATCAGCCCTGAGCTAACATCTGCTGCCAATCCTCCTCTTTTTGCTGAGGAAGACTGGCCCTGAGCTAACATCCATGCCCATCTTCCTCTACTTTATATGTGGGACACCTACCACAGCATGGCATGCCAAGTGGTGCCATGTCCACACCTGGGATCTGAACCAGCAAACCCCGGGGCATCAAAGCAGAATGTGTGAACTTAATTGCTGCACTTCCGGGCCAGCCCCCATATCTAATTTTTTTTTCTTTGATGAGGAAGATTGGTCCTGAGCTAATATCTCTTGCCAATCTTCCTCTTTTTGCTTGAGGAAGATGGTCACTGAGCTACCATCTGTGGCAGTCTTCCTCTATTTTATATGTGGGATGACACCATGGCTTGATGAGTGGTGTGTAGGTCTGTCCCTGGGATTCGAACCCATGAACCTGGGGCTGCTGAAGGAGGTACACAAACTGAACCACTACACCACCGGGCTTGCCTCTATGCTTTTTGTTTTTAAAGTTGGCTATTCTGTTGTATTTATCTTCTAATATAAAACTTTAGGCTAATTTGTTGTTATATTTTAAAAAATCAGTTAAGATTTTGATCATGATTTCATTTAATTTATAGCTTAATTTGGGGAAGGCTGGCATTCACTGTATTGAGTATTCCAATCTGTAATGCAAAGTGTTTCTATAAAGCTACTCAGGTATTATTTTACATGATTAAGTAAAATTGAAAAATAATATTAACATTAATATTTCAAATTCTTTTATATTGTTCTTTAGCGTTTCATTGTTTTTATTATTTTGATGGGAATTTTCAATCCTTTTTTGGGATATGAGAGTTCATAATATCTGTGTGTTGATCTTGAATTTGGTAATTCACTGATTTCTTTTTTTTCCTAGCTTTTCAGTCAACTCTTGAATTTTGTCTCCTCATTCTCAATTTGTGCATTTTTTTCTTTTTCTTTTCGAATGTTTAGGCTCTGTTAGGAGTACTTAAAATTAACAATAATGGTGCATATCTTTGTTTTGTTCCTAATGTTAATAGAAATATTCTGTTTCTCCATGAAGTTTGATAATTCCTAGAGGACTGACTTTTATACAGTAGAAGAAATTTCCTTATATTTCTAGTTTGATAGGTTATATTTCTTTTTAAAAAAATGTGGGTCCTTCTAGTTGTGGCATGTGGGACGCCACCTCAGCATGGCTTGATGAGCGGTGCCATGTCCGCATCCAGGATTTGAACTGGTGAAACCCTGGGCTGCTGAAGCAGAGTGCACGAACTTAACCAGTCAGCCACGGGGCCAGCCCCTGTAATATGTGTTTTTTTGAATGAATGGAAAGAGAAGGAACAGCCAAACATATCCAGGGAATCCAGGAGAAAATTCTGCAATTGGTAGTATTACAAAGATTAGGCTGGAAACCAGAGAGGCCTTTGGATTTAAAAAATTGGAGAAGTTCAGTAACTTTAGGAGGATCAATTTCAATGAAGTGATAGATAAGGGAGCTAGAACATAATGGAATGAGTAATGAACGAGAAGGGGTGAATTGAAGTAAGGTAGAACATAGTACTATTTCAAAAACTCTGGGAGTTACACCAAAAACAAAGAAAGGACGTTTAACTTGTGCGAGACGCTGTTTTAACGCTAGTCATTTCAAGAATGAGAGAAATGTTAAGTTTTGGATTATAAAGAAGGGCTCTTGAAGGAGTTTAAACTTGAGGGCATCTATCCTTTTTGAAGTAAAGATAATTGAGTTCCACATAATGTACAAATTCTGATTTTTAAAAAAGTCTGTCACCAGCACTTTAAATGGATCCATTAGTTTACATTTCTCATTTATGGAGAAAATATATTTTCCTTTCTTATTTTAGAGTGGTCAGAGAAATATAGACATAGTGCAATAATTAATAATGACGTTGGTAGACTTGGTTTCTTGGGAAGAAAACCCTAGAAAAGTAATGAAAAGTCATTTTCCATTTACTGATCTTGGCAGATTTCAGGACTGGGTCATCCAAAACAATTTGCTACATCTGGGAAGGAACATTCAATCTCCTTTTGCATAATGTCTGAAGTAAGCTTTTGTACATGATGAAATGTGAGTCTGTACAAAAGTTTTTATTATTCAAAACTGCCTTCCTTGCAGAATATGTCATCTGGATGTTTACATAAAGATTCAAAATTTGTATTTTATTTTCTTCATTTTTGGGTTCAGCGTGAGCTGATGAAAGAACCACCAGGTCAGCAGTTTTGTCACCAAAGAACTGTAAAAAGAGCATTCAAATTGTACTTAGCCCCCTCCTTGATTGTATTTGAGGGTTGTAAAGAAGATGCTTTTCACTTAAAAATTTGATGCAATTAACCAGCTTTGAATTTGCTCGCATCAGCAAATCTTGTATTCGAGTGATCTAACTGATTGCTGACACAAACTCCCAGCTAAGAGTGAAGAGCTTATCCCAGTGTATAAAAAGGTACATGTGATTGCTGTTTAAATTGGAGAGACTAACTTATAAGTTACAACAGCTCCCAGGAAATTATTAAGTTGGTTGTGTGTCTCTAAGAAATCGCTGTCAGCTTGAGTCAAGACAACCAAATCAGAGAGGAGGACTAATGAAACATCTTCCTTCAACCTTCCAGAATTGTTTTGATTCCTTGAAAATGTATATCAATGCCTTCACTGCATATAGCTTGCCTGTGTAACCCATTGTTTCATTCATTCAACTTTCAATTTACAGGACACGTTCCCTCCCTTTGAGATGAGCACACTTCTACCACTATGAGTATCGCCTTGGCTGTGGTTTGTCTGCTTACACAGTGGCATAACAGAAACAGAATCCACTCTGGAGCTGTGTGAACGTGGATATAAATAGCCAGTGCACCAGTTACTTGCAGTTTGTCCTTGACTCAGTTGCTGATTTTTCTGAGCCTCAATGTCTTCACCAGTATCATAGAAACAAGGCTAATTGCTTTGTGGCATTGTTGAATCGGATAGAAGATGTGTATTTACCTGCACATGGTGATAATTAGTGATGACCAACCGGGAGCGCGTATGCCCCTCTCAGTGTCTTACTTGCCTAGTTGCACCTGATCCACACAATAACCACAGGAGGTGGGAGCTCTCATTATCTAGTGAAAAAGTGACATCTTTGGGTATCTGAGATGGCCTTATTCCTCTAAAAATTGTAATTTATTTCTTCGTGCTTTCACTGTGTTTCCAAATTATTCTTTAAAAATTTGTTTTTTAAGGTCAGCCCCGTGGCATAGCGGTTAAGCTAGCGTGTTCTGCTTTGGCGGTTTGGATCCTGCACACTGACCTACACACCACTTATCAAGCCATGCTGTGGCAGGCATCCCACATATAAAATAGAGGAAGATGGGCGCAGATGTTAGCTCAGGGCCAATCTTCCTCAGCAACAAGAGGAGGAAGGGTGGAGGATGTTAGATCAGGGCTAATCTTCCTTAAAAAACAAAAACCGTTTTTCATGTCTGTAAATGACATATTAGGGAAACTGAATAGGGGCTGAGAAGAAACGCATCCTCCATAATTTCATCCTAATGGAATTAGTTTAATTGCCCATGAATATAGACGATGTGTGATTTCTGATTTATGCACTGAACTTCTTCATTCACATAATATGCTCTATTGTATGTGTGGCACGTTACTGTTACTTGGGGGATACAACAGGAAATGTAATTGTGGTCTCTGCTCTCAGGTAGCTTACATTCTAGTGGGGAAGACATCTAAGAAATCATAAATAAGCAGACAATTCCAGACAATTGTAATAAATGCGTAGGAGATGAGAAGAAGAAAGACCAGGAAAAACTAAAAAGGTTGCAAAGAAGCACAGAGTCCAAAAGGAATTGGACACAATAAATTAGGTGGCAGTCACTTTGGATGTTATAAGTCTCTCCATCAAATTTCAGCAGCTTGGATGTAGAAATTATCAGCGAGTAGAAGAACTAGATTGATATCGCTCTATGAGATAGAAAGCTTCTGGTTAAATATTATAGAAGATCTAATTCAATGTGGGTTATACATGGGGATGTTCATCATATCACCTGCCATGAAATTGAGAAAGAAAGTGAATCCAGTGTTGATTAATGAAGTGACTTAATGTTGTCATTCAGGTTCTAGGTCCCTTTCATCCTTTTGGTCCATGCTTCTGGGCTGTTGGCTCATGCCAATCCTCGTCTTGTTTGGAAAATTTCCATAGCAGTTCCAAGCTCTGAATTCATATATAACAGATTGCATAAAGTATTTATACTAATGCAAGCCAAGGGTAAGTGCATTAAGTACCAATAATTTAATGCAATGGCCACAAGAATTCCACATTAGAGAGAGAAGAGAGATGGTATGGTCCCCTCTTGTTTAGTCTTCTTATGTGCCACACAGTCATTTTATCTTCCTGGCAACCCTGTGCAGCGGAAATTTTATTATCTCCTTTTTTCAGATGAGTAAAATGAGGCACCAAATGATTGAATACTTTGCCTCTTACCACTCACCTGACAAGTTGTGGGGCCAAGATTGAATCCCATAGGCCCCTGGCTCTTGAACATTATGCCAGTGTGAGGTGGGGCTCTCAGGTTTTGGTTGTTCTCTGAATTTAAGTATGGTATTCATTCATTCATTTTTTTGTATACTTGTTCATTTAACATTACTTCTTTATTTCATTAATTTCAAATATTTCTTTGGCACCTATTCCATGTGAGGGACTGCACTCAGCTCTCCAGTTGCAGTGATGTACGAACAGACCCATTCCTAGCCCCCCAGTAGGAAAGCTAGACATTAAATAAACAATCACGCGTATATAGAATGACACAGTGGGATAAGTACAATGGAGTTCAGGAAGCTATGAAAAGACGTGGTATGGGGTCTAATCCAGTCTGGCAATCAGGGTATGATTTCTTGAGAAAGTGCCATTTGAATTGAAGTCTGAAGGATAAGTGAGTTAAGTAGGTAAACTGTGGGCGAAAGGCTGTTTTGGACAGAAGGCAATGGTATGTGCTCTCTTACTAGCAAATTCCAACTGAAGTAATCAGCATATCCTGCAAACAGAGAGACGTCTGCCTCAGCAGTGGACCCAGGCACAGAACAATCCTCATGGCAAAATGATGAAAGGATTTCTGCAGACACAGATGAAAGAAGCCTTTAAAGATTGGTACTCATCTCTATTTCACAGTGTGTCAAAAAGCTACTTGGGACGAAATCAAGGGCATTGGAATACCCCACAAATATGGGCCAGGCCTCAGATTTATTCTTGAAACAAATGTTCACACCATCCAGAGACTTGGGCAAGGCAGAGAGAGCCTTTCTCCCAGGTGTCCCATCTAAGTCATACACATGAAGCTCCCAGGTGTGCTCTTTCTCCCCATGTCTTGGGATGCTCTGGATCTCCAAATGGAGAATATATTGTATGTTGTTGCCATTGCAGCTGTTATTGGTTAATGTTGCATGTTTTTTAATTTATGAGGTATGGGCCTTTTACTATGCAAAGGATTTGACAGTGACTAACATCAGTCACTCAAAAAATCCAGTTGAAAATCTTCCTTGATCAACAAACGGTGCTGGAACAACTGGGCAACCACAGGCGAAAAATGAATCTAGCCACAGACCTTACACCCTCCACAGTATTAATTCAAAATGCATCACAGACCTAAATGTAAAAGGCAAAACTCCTAGAAGGTAACAAAGGAGAAAACCAAGATGACTTGGGTGTGGCAGTGACTTTTTAGATACAACATCAAAGGTCTGATCCATGAAAGAAATAATTGATAAGCTAGACTTCATTAAAATTAAAAACTTCTGCTCTATAAAAGACAATGTTAAGAAAATAAGACAGTGCACAGATTGGGAAAAAATATTTGCTAAAGACACATCTGACAATGGACTGTCATCCAGACTATAAAAGAATTCTTAAAGAATTTTTAAAACAACAATAAGAAAACAAACAACCCAGTTAAACATGGGCCAAGGACCCATTAACAGACACCTTACAAGAAAAGATAGACAGATGACAAATAAGCATATGAGAAGATGCTCCACAGCATATGTCATCAGGAAAATGCCAATTAGAACAACAGTCAGATACCCCTACACACCTATTAGAATGGCCAAAATCCAGAACACTTATACCACCAAATGCTGCTGAGGATGTGGAGCAACAGGAACTCTCATTCATGGCTGGTGGGAATGCAAAATGGTACAGTCACTTTGGGAGACAATTTGGTGGTTTCTCACAAAACTAAACATGCTCTTCCCATGCAATCCATCAATTACACTCCTAGGGATTTACCCAAAAGAGTTGAAAACTTATGTCCACATAAAAACCTGCACACAGATGTTTATAACAGCTTTATTCATTATTGCCCAAACGTGGAAGCAATCAAGATGTCCTTCAGTAGGTGAATGGATAAATAAACTGTGGTGCATCCAGACAGTGGAATATTATTCAGCGCTAAAAAGTAAAGAGCTACCAAGTCGTGAAAATAAAGGGAGGGAACTTAAGTGCATCTCACTAAGTGAAAGAAGCCAATCTGAAAAGGCTACATACTCTATGATCCCAACTATACGACATTCTGGAAAAAGCAAAACTACAGAGATAATAAAAAGGTCAGCTGTCGCCAGGGGTTGGGCTGTGGGGGAGAGATGAATAGGCGGAGCACATAGAATTTTTAGGGCAGTGAAGCTACTCTATATGAAACCATAATGGTGGACTCATGTCATTATTCATTTCTCCTGACCCATAGGATGTACAACACAAGGTAAACCATAAGGTAAACTGTGAGCTTTGGGTGATGATGGCGTGTGAATGTAGGTTCATCAGTTGTAACAGGTATATCACTCTGGTGGGGCATGTTGATAGTGGGGGGAGCTATGCGTGGGTGGGGGAGGAGAGTGTAGGAAAATCTCTGCACCTTCCCCTCAATTTTGCTGTGAACCTAAAACTGCCCTTAGAAAATAGTCTTAATTGCAAAAAAACCCTCCTTGAGCATACTAACAGCATAGAAATCTCTCTCTTTGTAGCTGATGACACAAACACATCACCACGCTGAATATATTGTAATAACTATCACTTATTAACCTTTACTGTATGCCACTCAAGGGACTAGCCACTTTATAAATTGCCTCTTACTCCTCATAACAACTTCATGTGTTTGGTATCATGCTTTCCCTTTCATATGTGAGGAAACTGAGGCTCCGAGAAGTAACATGCATAAAATCAAGCATCTTTTAAGTGGGAGAGTTGGGAGCCAGCCTCAAACCTGTCTTGCTCTGAAGTCCATGCTCTGTCCACCAGCCCACACTACCTTCCAGTTTAAAAGAAAGTATTATTCTGAAGATGACAGGAGAGGGCTTGATCTGAAATACGTGGTAGGTTTAACAAGCATTGCTTGCCTTACCCACTTGGGATGAAATATACTCTCATCTCTCTTTTTCTTTTTCCCTCCAAGTAATCACGTAAATACCCACTTACTGTATTGATAGAAAGCCTCATTTGTCTGTCTTAGAGCTGCTCCTCTTGCCTGAGCTGTTGTGGTAGAATCCTGGGAAGCAGAGCTGACTTCCTAATCTCAGTGGTTAGAGTACCGTCTTTGGTGAATCTGTGAAGCTCTTCTCCAGGCTGCTCTCAGGGCTGCTGTTGAAAAGTTGCCCCATGGAAGTGACAGATGATACTGGTTCCTTGATATTTCATATTTGTTCAGATCCCCTTGGTTCTGTAAGGGAGGATGACCCCACACTCTTGGGAGTAGGGGGAGAGAATGGGCATAAGGTACCTGTGCTTGGGAAAAAGAGATTGTTTTTTCCATTGTATCTTTTTTTTTATGGCTGAGAAATATTCGCCCTGAGCTAATATCAGCTGCAAATCTTCCTCTCTTTGTTTGTGAGCCATCACCACTGCATGGCCACTGACAGACAAGTGGTGTAGATCTGCACCCAGGAAACGAACCTGGGCCACCAAAGTGAAGTGCGTCAAACTTAACCACCAGACCACCGAGGCTGGTCTTGGTTGTATTTTTCTAAAAAGGGAGGAAACCTTTCTCAGAAGTCTCCCTGTAGACCCTCTCACATTTCAGTGGCCAGAATTGCATCCTATACTAAACCCAAACCAATCCTTGGCAGCGGACATGGGAGCTTCCATGATTGGCTGAGGTCAATCAGAACCCAAATGCTAGGCCTATGATTGGGGCCAGCCTACTTGATATCGAACCTGAAGTGAGTTCACTCACCCATTGCGCAACAAGCCAATCTCTCACACTGAGTGTAGTGGAAGAAAGTAGGACTTTATTATTACACAGCACTGAGCAAGGAGAGAGGGCAGCTAATGCTGAAATCCAAAACTCTCCAAAAAGCTCAAATGAAGGGTTTTTATTTGGGGTTTTAGGTAGGGGAGGGGGAGCATATGGCATTGTTGGTCAGAGCTTTCCCACCAGCCTGTGTTAGGCCTTGAGACTACTTGCAGAGAGGAGGGAGCCCGTGACCTTGCTGGTCAACAGCTTTCCCACCAACCTGTAGCTCCTTATGGGGAGGAGATAACGAATCCAGGTGCTGGTCCTTGGTTGTGAGTATCTCCATGGAGAATAGTGGATTCTGGAGCCAGGAAGCCAGGGAGTAAGCAGGGAATGAGCATTTTGGTTTTAACCCTGTATATGCTGGGTTTAATGTAGGGAAACTGATATCAGGGCCAGTATCATACCCTGTATGTAATCATGCAGAAAATGGCAGTACTTGAATGAAACAGGGGTTTTGCTAGTAAGAAGAAAGTAGGGGAAATCGTTTTGGGTAGGCAAACGAAAATGTCTGCTATCAACTTTAGAGTTTATCTGGTTGGGGTGCAGGAAGAAGATGGCGAGAGAGTGGACCATAGAGGTTTTCTGAAATGTCATCCCAGTAGTAATTATTCTACTCATTATTTCCACTACATTTTAGCATTTAATTAATAAAAGTAGACGTTTGGCTTGGGGAAAGCATACTTCAAATTGAAAATTCTACTCTACCAAAATGTAAGTAATATTATTTTTTTAAATATGACATGCTGGTTTTTACTGTGAGAGTAACTACTTTTATATTATTATACAAAACCTCTGGAACATTTGAATACGGCATAAAGAAATTACAAAATAGAGACTGATTTGGCTACAAAATGGGGCCATGTCTATATTCAATATCCTTCTTCCAGAAAGATGCCTTAGAGTAACAGAAGAAAAGCTACTGACTAATCTTTTAATGTTAAAGGTGCCACTTGAAAATGAGTAAACTATTTGCGAAATAAGTCATTCTTTATTCTCATAGGTGACCATAATTGGGTGTCACAGCCTTGAAATTATTTAGCTCAGATTTCTTATTTTGGAAAATTACATTTACTGTTAATTAGTAAAAAAAAATCACAATTCATAATTTTCTCACCAGTAAGATCAGAAAATTCTGGGTTTGAGTACACATTGCACAATTTTTAATTTATTGCACATTCTACCCTTTTATAGCAGATGCATGGATCACTGTGTAACTGCGTCATTAAGACTAACTAGACATTTTTAGGGGAAAGACCTGTTTAATTTAAGAGTAATATAAATATAGAACATGAAGATTAGCCCCAAAGGCATAACTACGAGAGGACCTAGACCTTATCAACTCATTCATCCCTCGTCTTTCTAGTCCTCTTCATTATTAAAATTAAGTCAACATTAAAATTTAACATAAATTAACATAATGTTCATTTACCATATTATGTTTGTGTATTTTCAAGTTTGTGAAATGTACTTAAAAACATTTTGAGAAAAAAGGAAATGATGAAAATTCACAAATGTAGAAGTAAAAACTTTAAGTTATGGAAATACATAGGAGCAAGCTTATATATGGCTCAGTTTTCAAACTCTTTATAGTCCTTTAGTTTAATTAATGTAGAGTGTTATTGGATGTAAAGAGAGAGGGCCAGCTGTGGAACATCTCCAGAAAGGGGTTTTCTCTGTTATACCCAGTTTCTCATCGGCAGTTTCTCCCTCAGGCCTATAGGACATCTGTCTCTTCTTGTTCCCGTAACTGTTCACGTTGACGACCCACTGAGGCCTTCTTTCCCAGAAGACCCTGATGTTAATTATAGTATCCAGTGCCCTCACCTTATTATCTAAAGACTCATAATGATTGACATATAGATTTGTTTATTCCTTCAAACCATTTGGGGCACCATAATTATTACCATTTTCTCTGCTCTCAGTACTCTAAGGAACAAGTGCAAAGCAGATAAGAGGCACCAGCCCAAGTAGCTCAGAGAAAAGCATTTATTTTCTGAATGTGCCTCTGTTGTTGTACTTTTACATGTGCAAAATTTAGAAATAACCCAAAGGTACTAAGGGTTGAAAAAAAGAAAAGCATATGGCATTCACCCATATAACTTTTAGTCTTCTGTTTAATCACCTTAATTCTTTTAAAATACTTTCTGTTATGTTTATTGACTGACTGATGGGTGGCTGGCTCCACCAATTACAGCGAGTGATCTCTATTCTTTTGATTAATATGCTCTGTTCTCTTCATATCTCTTTTTGAGTCTTCATCAGAGGATTATGGCCTGACAAGTAATTCTCCTGGAATGTGACCTTTCAGGTGAATCAAAATGGTATATAGTATGATGTTAAACAATTAACGTCCAATGCTCCCTTCTGTCATTGATTTTATTTCCTCATTAATCTGAACTGCATTAATTTTAAAAGACTATAATGATTGACATGTTGCTAGCTCACAGCTGTTAGTATATTGAATTTAGATTCAGAAAACATTCATTGAGTACCTACTCTACACTTGTCGCCCAAATTTTGATGAGCATCTCACTGGGCCGGGGAGGGGGTGTTAAAATTCAGATTCTGATTCAGTAGCTCTGGGATTGGCCTGTGAGTCTGAGTTTCTAAAATGCTCATAAGTGATGCTTATGTTACTGGTCTCTTGGACCACACCTGGAGTAGCAAGATGCTATGATTCTATCAAAGGCCTTATATTTGGTACTTTCCTGTTTATACCATTTTCTTCATTTGACAGAATATGTATTAAGTGACTGTTATTGACAGGCACTGTTCTGGGTCCTGGGGATAGAATGGTGAATGAAACAGATAAAATGTTTCATAGAGCTTTCATTTTAGTGGGATGGAGGATAGACAGTAAATAAATAAATGCATTGTATTTGATGGTGATGTTATACAGAGATGAATAAATCAGAGTGTGGGGATAAGTCACTGAATTAGGAGTGCCAGGTAGGGATGGTATTACAATTTTATGTAGAGTGGCCAATTAAGGCCTTGAAGAAGACAACATTTAAGAAATTACCTGGTGAGAATGCTGGCCATGAAGATATCAGGAGAAGAGGAATATAGGCAGAGAGAAACAGAAGTGCAGAAGACATATTTCAAGCTAAGAACCATTCTTTTTGTATTCATTGTAATATAAGCTACATCCATATTATAAATTAAATATCTTTCATGTAAAACTCAGATGCCCAGTAGAATTGTGTAACTTGTGCATTTGAAAAGAGGAAAAATAAGTGCACACATATGGCAACATCTGGTACTGGCTGACAGAAACCTTCAAGGCAGATTTTTGAAAAGTAAAGTATTATGTGAGAATTGGTCCCAGACTCCTCACCCAAGAGCCCCAAGAGGGCTTTCCTACAAGCCTGACTTCTGAATGAGTATCAACAACACTAAGATGAGACATGTCTTGGGTCTCTTGGCTATAGAATATCAAAGAGGCACTCAAACAAAACTACCTCTGCAGGATAACTCATGACCAGTTCTAGTCATTTCAAGAGTGTCCTCCTTTCTCATCGTGTTCAGAGTCAAGTTTGTACCAAACTATTATCAAACGAAGGATCTGGGCAGTCAAAAAATACACTTCCCATTCAAGACCTTGGCCTTCTGTTCTGCTATCAAAGCCTTGGCTTAGGATGACCCGTTTCCAATATGGCTGATTTCCTGCTGGTAGTTTGACCTGAGGCACCTAGATCAGAATGGTAGATGAACAGGATCCTCATTTCCCACCGATATGCCCTCACAGCTGTCTCCACCAGCTTCAGTCATCTCTAATTCCACGTTTAACACTGGCTTCCCCACTTTCACTCTCTAATCCAGACGGCCTTGACTGCATTCGATTGTGGAGTGTACTTGAACTTTTTAACTCTATTAAAAAAAAAAAAAGACTCCAAGAGACCAGGCACTTGCTCATGTGACACAGGTGATAAATTTAAATTGCAAACTAATGATTTAAAGTTCAGCATTCTGTATACGACACTACTACTAAAGCCATGTCTAATTTCCAGTGACATTATAAGGTCTAAATCTTCTTTGCCAGTTATGTCTGTTCATTCATTTCTCTAGACTTTCATTCTAGTCTTTTCTGCAAATTCCCAACATGTGACGTTGGTGGCACTCAGTTGTTTTAAGCTCACTGCTTTGGAGGAAATAGAATGAAATAAAGAAGTTAATATTAAATATACATTTTGAAAAGCTAAGGAGAAATAATTATAGCCTGGACAGTCAATTTTATTTTATGGCAATCTAATAATAATAAATTCTGTGGCATGTCTTATAGCAGTAATATTATTAATTTTTAAAGATTTGGATAATAAGCACATCTAACAATGTATTTCAAATCCCAGGCAAATTTCTTTAAAATTTATTTACCATCACTTTAACAAATGACTTCAAAAGTGTATTAATCAGGACAAATTAGCATAGCAAAGACCTGAGATTACCATTACTCTTGAAAAGTGTCTTGAAAAAAAAAATCTTAAAAACATATAAAACACTCTAGGAGAAAAATAAGTCAAGGAGAAGCATTATTAGGGAAAGGAATTTGGGCATGTACTAAAGGGGAGTGATCAACATAAAAATTACATCATTGGACCAAAGGCCTCTTTGGAAAATTCACAAATTTGATACAAGAAAGAATCTTAACAGATCTTTACCTACTAGGAATTTTACAGTTTGTTAGAACAAGCTCTTATTTTATTTCTTAAATTCTCCCTCTTTGTGTATTTTGATGCTTACGAGGGGAGCCAAAGAGTATTTAATACTCTGGAAATTGTGTGTAGTATATAAGATTAGTAAAACAAGGCCTCTTCTATAAAATGCAATAGCAGTTCCTGAGACTAACAGAGTGTCAATAAACTACCTAAATAGAAGACAGTCAATTGGCTGTGCCGCCTTTCTCTTTACTGGTAAGATTATGTGTCAACACCCTAATGGCTTTGAAGGATTTGTTTCTTTCTAGAGTTCAAATTACAACTCTAAATAGAGATGAAGCAATTCACTTCCCAGTGAGGAAGGAATTTGAATTAGACAATAAAATAACAGATAACAGAAGTGTGTTCTAAATATAAAGTTTTATTTTACCAGAGTGAATCGCTGACAGCATTCAAAGGGCCCTAGGCAAGTAGACTGAGATTTTGAAAAGTAATATAAACCACAGGAACAAATAAATAAACAATATAAATGAATTTAAAAAAACCAACCCTGAAGTATTGCGTTTATTCTGTGCAGAACTGGTGAAGAGATATTAAATTTGAGTATAAACCTATCTATGTGTTCTATCTTTTGACACTTATTAATGGAAGAGAGTAAACAAGGGTTATTGAAACTAAAATTCATTGTGAGAAAACTTTTTCCAACCTGAATAATGGAGTGGATATGAAAGCAAAATTTTCCTTTCAATTTCAAACAATAAATTTAAACAATGGATGATAACACGGAGAACTCATCCAAGTGCAAGGCTGTAAATATCATCTACAACGCTGAAGGTTCCCAATTTTATTTCTTGAGCTTTGGTCTCTTTTTCTCTTGAATGCCACACTCATATGTTACGTTGCCTACTTTAAAATGTTAGTTGAATATCTGATAAAAATCTTAAATGTAATACGTCCAAACAGAATTCCTGATTGTCTCCTTCAAAAAACCTATCTGTCTTACGGTCTTTCTGGTCTCAGCTGACGACAACTCCATCCTCCATTCAGCTTCTGAGGCCAAAAAACTTGGAGTCATCTTGATTCTTTTCTTTGTCTCACACCCTACAGAATTTGACCGCTTTTCAGCACCTCCGTTGCTGCTCCTCTGTTCCGAGCTGCCACCATTTCTCAATTAGATTGTTACAATAGCTTCCTAATGGATTCTACTTGGTCTGCTTCCAATCTTGCCTCCCACCTCCCAACACGGTCTCTCCTCAACACTATCCAGAGTGATTCTTTCATTACCTGAGTCAGATCATAATTCTCATCTGTGTCAACCTCCAATGTCTCTCTTTTTCAGTATCTCTGTCTCTCTCTCTGTCTCTCACTCACTCACTTTCTCTTCCTCTCTCTCTCTCACATGCTTGTACACACACACACACACACAGCAGAAGACAAAGACAGCAAGGCTCAGATGTTCTGGCTTCTTTCTGATTTCTCTGATCTCATCTCCTAGTACTCATTCGTTTACCTACTCCACTCAAGCCAAACAGGTTTTCTTGCCTTTTTCTTTCTTCCTTTTTTTAAAATTATTTTATTGAGGCCATACTGGCTTCTAACATTGTGTAAATTTCAGATATACATTATTATATTTCAGCTTCTGTATAGACTGCATCAAGTTCACCACCAATAGCCTAGTTTTTATCTGTTACCATACACATGTCCCTTTACCTCTTTCACTCTCCCCCGACCCTCTTCCCTTCTGGTAACCACCCATCTGTTCTCCTTATCTATGTGTTTGTTTATCTTCCACATGTGAATGAAACCATATGATATTTGTCTTTGTCTGACTTATTTCACTTAGCATAATACCCTCAAGGTCCATCCATGTTACTGCAAATGGCACGATTTTGTCTTTTTTATGGCTGAGTAGTATTCCATTGTATAAGAAAGCTTGATCTTGGGACCTATTTGCTAGAATGCTCATTCCCCAGATATCCTCATGACTAATTCTCTAACTTCTTCCAAACACTGCTTAAATATCATCTAATCAGTGGCACATATCATAACCATTCTATTTAAAATTCGTTTTCTGTGCTTGGAGCATCAATAACAAATCAGAAAAAAAGAACAATGACATTTAGAAACTTAGCATATAGAGGATATAATAATAAATAAAGTAAATAAGATATTGTTTAAAAGATGGCAAGTATTGTAGAGATAAAAAGGAACATCCAGGACAAAGCCTTGACAATTACCTGCATTTAACCATGAGGTCTTCCAATTCCGTTCTTCCCATGCCCAAGGTACCTAGCACCCAGATTTCTAGATTTAGCATTCTCTTAATTTTTTAATATAATTATATTGCATTTATCTATCTATCTATTATAGTTACTTTAATTGTATTTATACAAAAACTATCATAGTGCATGTAATTTGGGATCTATCTTCTCACTTAATATCATATTGCTAAAAATTGTCCATCACTGTAGTTTGTTTGTTCAATAATATTTCATTCTGTCTATTTCTCACACTTTAGACATCCATTCTCATGGGGATGAGAATTTGAATGGTTCTATTATGAATGGTACCATTCTTGTTTAATTCTCCTTTGAGATATGCTCTCTCTTCACAAAATTCCAACAATTTGTTATCTCTTATTCTTAATCTAAAGCTTCTAAAATTAGTATGAAATTTGATGCATTGACCAATGTCAAGAGAGTTGCCACAGGGGACGGCCTGGTGGAGCAACGGTTAAGTAAGTATGCTCCGCTTTGGCAGCCCAGGGTTTGCTGGTTCGGATCCTGGGCGCAGACATGACACTGCTTGTCAAGCCATGCTGTGGTAGGCATCCCACACATAAAGCAGAAGAAGATGGGCATGGATGTTAGCTCAGGGCCAGTTTTCCTCAGCAAAAAGAGGAGGATTGGCAGCAGATGTTGGCTCAGGGCTAATCTTCCTCAAAAAGAAAATCTTGAAAAAAAGGAGAGTTGCCACAGATCTCTCATCCTCCTGTGTTGGGCCCCTGACTTTCAGGAGTCCACCTGCCCCCGACGGGCTTATTCCGAAGGGCTGTTCACAAAGCTATTGGAGAAGTTCTGATAACGGCAGTTTTCCTTCCTTGAATCTTTAGTGCAGAACCCTCGTCTTCCCTCCCAGAATCTGCCCCCACCACGATCTACCACATCCTTCTTTGGTGCGTAGCCACCAGAGATTGCTTTGGGGCTGAAAGCAGCAGGATCAGAGAAGAAGTCTTACTCCCCCTGGATTGGATAGGGGGAAGCACGTCTCTGGCCAGTGAGGACAGATTCCAGAATTCTCATTTAGAAATGGGAAGCTATTTTCTACTAAAATTGTATAAAGCATGTTTTAACTGCTTTAGTTCCTAAATATTGTTAGCACTATAAATCAGCTGTATTATTTCTTGGGAAAATGTATTCTGAGTTCCGAATAACCTATTTACAAATGACCTTTTGGAACATAACCTGTTTACAAGTTAGGGACACTGGATAATGCATCCCAGAGCTAAATGCAAATAGTTTTTCATTATCTGTTGTTATGGATCATCTGCTTCATTGCTCCTCTTCATTAGCACACATAATAGAGACCTAACTGAATTACTGCTTTCAAGCATATCCATTACTTTTCTTCTGTACTATACAAATTTCCTTGGGCCCTTAACATCATTTTCAGCTTGATGTTTTAGCTCCCTGTTTTTGAATAGAAAACCCTCTAATATAACTAGTGACCTCCATAAAATGCCAATAAACAGACAAGCTGAATAAGTTTTGCCTCCTTTATGGAAGAACCACCTCAGGGTGTTAATGTGGTGTCAGGGACTGTAGGATACATAGAAATAGAGCATGCTTTCAATAAATCTATCAAATCTTTATTGAGAACCTATGTATACAGGGCATTCTTCTAGTTGTTAGGGATGGCTACAAAGCAATAGACATGGTTCACGCACTAACGGATCTTAAATTCAAGTGGGGGAAGATGACAATCAATATTTTAGAGACTAATACATGCAATGTAGTATATAAAGCTGGTCAAGTGGTAATGAGATGATGTAATGCATGAGGAGGGATTCTTTTAGGCGTGATGATCAGAGAAGTCCTCTGTGAGGAAGCGATATTTGAAATGAGATCTGAATAATGAGATGGAGCCAACCATGGAAAGAACAGTGTAAAGATGCTCCAGACAGAGATCAAGTGTGAAGGTCTTGAACTAGAAACAGGTTTGATGTGCTTCAAGGACAAAAAGAAGTCAACCAGGGTCCAAAATATAGGAATTCTATTTAAAAAACCTCCATGTTTTAACAGTTGGTAAAGACAATAATATGCTATTAACAAAACCATTCAAATGCAAAAAAATAAAGAGATGAAAGACAAGACAGAAGATCTGATAACAGAAGCAATGTGTGCATATAGAGAGGAATAGACTATGTGGATGGGAAGTACATCCCAAATGTTAAAGATAACATATATTAGTTATTTTTATGGCTAAGATAATAATAGCCAGCATTTGTTGAATTCTTACCATGTCAAGTACTCCTCAAAGTATCCCTGGGAAGATCCTAAAAAAGTTATCTTTTAATATATGAGAGAATTTTAGCACAGAAAGGTTAAGGAACTTGTCCAAGCTCAGATAGATAGTACTTAATGACACTGGGCTCCAAATCCATGGCAGTCTGACTCACCACTATTGTTAATGATCTAGAACTTGAATTGTGGTCAATTGCAAAAATGGGACTAAGTTTTTGCATCCCCATATAAACACCTTTTTGCAGTGTGACTTGGAGCTACTCCATCAAGAGGTGGAGTCTACCTGGGTTTGACCATGTGACCAGTTTTGGCCAATGAGGCATTACTAAGCATGATGTAGGAAGAAGCTTGAACAGGGCTTATACATTGGCAATTGCCCTGAATGCTGCACTTGAGAATCCCATGACCACCATCGTGTAACCAAGCCTGGACTAGCCTGCTAGATGCTCAGTGGGAGATGCCCACTTCCCTCCATTATCCCTGCAGACAGCCACCCCTCCATAACCCCATCATACAGGCTTTTCTATTTCTAGTTGACCACAAGTGTGAGAGTGAGCCCAGCCAACACCACCTGAAACAGAATTGAGCCATCTCAGTTGAGCTAAGCTCAAACTGCTGAACCATAGAATTTTAAATAAGATTTGGGATAGTTTGTTACACAGCAAAAATTAGCTATTGTACAGACCAGAGTAAAATGATGACTTTTGGGTATTCGAAGATGTTGATCAATCATTCTGCTTTCTCTATTATGTGTGAAGATGCTGATATTCTGTCTTCAAGCAAAAGAAAGAGAGGAGACTAATCGAAGTGTGCTTTGCTCGTGATTATTTGTGGGCCAATGACTTTGTCTTAACAAACTGTTATGTTCCAAAGACCATGATACTTGATAAAGCAAAGCATTAGTAGAAGTATACTTCTAGCCAAACCCATCTGCCATTTTTCCTGGTACTTAATTTCAATGAGTAATCAAATAGCATCATGAGAATATTGATTGTGAGTAGCACAATTGGTGTCAGCATTAATTAAATTTTGTGTGTGTGTGTGTATGAGGAAGATTGGCCCTGAGCTATCATCTGTGCCAATCTTCCTCTGTTTTATGTGGCACCCCACCACAGCATGGCTTGATGAGCAGTACTATGTCTGTGCCCAGGATCCAAACCCATGAACCCTGGGCCGCCGAAGCAGAGCACACAAATGTAACCACTATGCCACTGGGCCAGCCCCTCAAATAAATATTTTTTTGCCAATAGAAGATATATATTTACTTTATTGCTTGACTAGAATTTTAGGGGAAAGTTGAAACTGATTGCTCAATTCAAAAACCCTTTAAAGAAATTGAAAATAAGGGAAAAAACCAAATTTCAGTTTTAATTGCTATTCACATGTAAATATTTGCCCTCAACAGCTAATTTTCATTATGGATATATAGCACTTATGTCCTCTTTAGATATTCTATTTTTATTACAGTAATATAATTATATATACATTTAGTAAAAATTTGAGATACAAGAGTCTAATAAAAATAATTTTACTCTGCATAATTTCAAGATAGTTAAGGACCATTTTCCCTTCAGAAGCTCCTTAGTTGTCTATTTCTATCTCTAGTCTTGCCGGCTGAAATAGGGCTGACTAGTTTGCTTTGCATCTCTCTTGACCTCCAGCAGATGGAAAGTCAGGAATCTTTGCACCTTAGTCTGCCCACAGAAGCCCATATCCCAACTCCGTAGCTGCTAAGTGTAACGCTGTTAGCATACGAACACTTCCTCATGGCCACCCCGTGTGTACACTCTGCTGCGTTGATCAGTTACATATGTTTTCACAGGAGGCTGAATCAGAGCAGCGACCATTCACCATATGTGATGATGCCATATGTGACTATCCCTTTTGCCATCTCTTACCCGCGAAATGAATACATGAGAGGCATTTTACCCACACATTTTGTTTCAAGTGTAAGATTAGCCATAGATAATTTTTAGGCTCTCCTAAATTTTAACCGTCATCAGGGCTTCGGGCTTCTTGCAAAGATGCTAACAAATCGTCAACAAAATCCCAACACTATTGATCATTATTCTATCCCTCACTATTCACATTCTTGTTCTTGTCTTCATCTTAATGAGGTGTCAGTTTCAGCCATCCGATCTGCATTCACTCTCAATGTAAAAATCTAAGATGATAAAATGGGAACGTAAGCTCATCTTACTCTTGGAATATTTTATGAAATGCAGCCCCAAAGTATCATCTACTGTAAATGAATCTTGAGTCACGGAAGTGCTAATGAGCAAACTGTCTTTGCTGACGCATGTATAAATTAGTGCTTGAGGTAGGAAAAGGAAGAATGTTGCTGCACTTTGAGAGTATTGGCTCGCTGACCTAACACGGGGCCAGTGCTCCAACCTCTGCAAGTTCACTAAGGGAGCTGTAACAAATAAGGAATAAGGTGCTGCTTTATTATTGGCTATTTGCTAATATCCTTCAATCAAAGCTTTGGTAAATATTGGGTAGAGAACACAATTATGACTCATTATCTAAGTGGTGATAATATGTGATCTCAAATCGTGTTCTTGGAAGCCTGCCATTATTTGGCCAAAATGCATAGGCAGACATCCAAAGTCATGATGAGTACTCTGGGACACATGCTCAAAGAAGGGAACCATGTACCCCTCCCCCCACCCCCACACACGCAACCTTTTAATGGACAGAGACCGCTTCCAGTAATAACTGATGTCCTAGAATTTGAACATTTATCCAATCTGTAAGTACTCCAGTTCCTTTTGAAGGAACAAGAAGGAATACAGTTGAAGGAATTTCAAGCAAAATTTCTTAGCATGAGGAGTGGACTAAGAGCTCCGCAACTTTCATGTTTATTTTCTTCTTCCTGTAACCCATATAATTCCACAAAGGATTTGAAATGGTTTTTGTTATCCATTTAATTTGCTTGCCTCTAAAATAGTTTAAATACACTTGAACTTTGAAGCCAGTTAATATGCTTCTACACCTAAGATTTCTGAACATTTTATTAATTTCTTTTTAAATATTGTTTGATTTATATACTTCCTCTTGATCATTACAAAGGCTTTACTGAATTGCTAAGAGAGACAGTCTATTTCATATTCTTAATTTACTAACCATCCGGTGTTTTTTTGCAAATTAAATTATTATTGCTATTGCTAGTCATGTACAAGCTACCAAGTTCAGCAGTGTAGACTTCAGAAAGTGCATTTCTGAGTAATTGTTGAGCAGATGTCAGATATGATCCCTTTGGTCCTTTTCTATATTGAAATCAAATGCATTTCTCTTTCGCTCTTCTCTCTTGTAATATTTCTTTGCAATTTCTTTCAATATCCATTGAGTAGTACTAATTTTTTCAGCAATCCTAAAGTTATATGGAGTTTAAATTAGCTTGCTGGTTTGTAATTCTTTATCTCATAGAGATCAAATATGAATAAGCAACACACTCTTTGTTCTGATTTACATAAGAAATATCACAAAATACTGCTTCTTTTTTCTTGTGAGGAACATTGGCCCTGAGCTAACATCTGTAGCCAATCTTCCTCTTTTTGCTTGAGGAAGATTGTCGCTGAGCTGACGTCTGTACCAATCTTCCTCTATTTTATGTGGGATGTCGTCACAGCATGAGTTGATGAGCAGTGCCAGGTCTGCTCCTGGGATCCGAACCCGCAAACCCTGGGCCGCCGAAGTGGAGAGTGTGCACTTAACCATTATGCCACCAGGCCAGCCCCACAAAATACTTCTTAAAAGATTAAAATATTGTGTGTACAATATGTTTTCCATGTTTATTGGCATTTCAGAAATAAATAATATTTTATTTCATTAAGACTTGCTTTTTCTTAACAAACTATAAAATATCCCCTTAGCCTTTCCCAATAAATAATTAAATCTTTCATCAAGCTTCGCTTCCTTCAAACTACATAGATAAAAACATTGCTCTATAAATCCCACTTCCTGAAGTACAATAATAGTGAAATCAACGTCTTAGGAAAAAATGCATCTATCCAACGTCTCGTTATTAAGCACTGAATAATAAAACCCACAGGGAAATATTTTCCCTATTCTCCATGGATGCATTGCATCAAAGTATTTTCATTAAAGCTAATATGAAATGACAGAAAGGAGAGAAAGGAGAATGCTCCTTATTTATTTTAGTTATTTTTGCCACATATCATATATTGATAAAGCAATTTTAAGAGACGTATGCATTATCTAATACAGCGAAATTGACTTTTCTTTTTCATAACCACGCGCACATTTTTACGTCTGCAGCAATGTTCTTTTTGAGTAGCTACCTGCAGTTAATTTCAAGTTCTCATTGATCTTCGGGGGTCTAGACAAGTTAAAGTGATGATAAAGCAGACGATCTGAATTATCAGCATACCAAATAGGATATGAAAACTTGGTCATGCACAGGAATTCATCTCTGATAATCTATAGTGGCAAACACCAAATTTAAAAATATAGTGTGTGCTTTTCAAGCCAGAACAGACTATAATGTGAAAACATACTGTTTATTTTCCTTATTTTGTGAGGTTGAGCTGCATGAACGTTTATTTAAAGTAACTACCCTCAAGGAAGCCATGAAAAAGAGCCCAAATAACCCTCCCTATTTAAGTGTAGCCGATAAAAGTGTTTAGAGGATCTAAAATAAAATTGGCTTAACGTTAAACTTATACTTACACTGCCGAAACCATTTTTTTGGGTCTCCCCACACTGAGAAGACATGTAGAGGGAAAACACTATTATGTATAATTCAATGTGAATTCAAGGTAGCAGTAAACTCTACAGAGAATTTCTAAAAGAGATTTAGGGAGAAAAGTAGATGGATCAAACTGGGGCATCCTAGACAGGATAAATATCATGGCTCTTTTTCTGCCACAGAAAATAGGAAAACCAGAGCGCTACGTTGCTGATGCTCTTTGAAAATTGGCACGTAGTTTTAGATAGAAAAGACTTGGAAATATTTCACTCTTTTTTTTAAGGTTTTGAAATGGGCTTTTTGTCCAGAAATATTTTCTGTGATCATTCTAACTAAATACTAACTAAAATCAATCTCAGGCCTCAGTCCCATATCTTTCCTGGTAGTGGACTTGTTTATAGAGCTCTTATTGACAAACAGTAAAGCGCCGATTTATAACTCTCCATAGCTAAATTGAAATAAAAGTAAGAAAAGCTACTGCATGGGAAAAAGCAATTTTAAAGTGAAGAGATTGTCCGAGTGAAAAGAACAACCCCTAGGTTGTGGCATGTTGGCAACACACTAGAAATTAGAGAAGAAAAAGCAATTTAAGCAAAGAAGAGTAAGATATTCTTCACCTGTTTCAAAGTTAGAAAGTCAGATAAAGAATTTAAGGCAATTGTTTCTCACAATCCTCTTATATTACATGTTACATACCCTTCTGTGGGATTTTGGCAGTGCTGTTACTTGTCAATATTTCATCTCTCCTTAAAGATTGTCATTCGTCCAATGGCGTGCTAGAGCCAGATGTTGCCCTGGTTTTCCAGAGTTGACTGTGCATATCCCTCTGAAACTTGGCATTCAGTGAATCTCAAATTGACAGCTTGAAATTAATCATATTGAAAGTATTTATCCCTTGGAAAACTGCAAATACTTCAAAGCAAGGCTTCTCTTCTCCCAGAAAGTCAATTGTCAAGCATTTGTCTACACACCACTGCCCTACTGAAGTCTAGCAAGGCATGATGCTTATGAGATTCAATAAAATTTTTTTTTTGAGGAAGATTAGCCTTGAGCTAACTACTACCAATTCTCCTCTGTTTTTGCTGAGGAAGACTGGCCCTGAGCTAACATCCATGTCCATCTTCCTCTACTTTATATGTGGGACGCCTACCACAGCATGGTTTTTTGCCAAGCGGTGCCATGTCCACACGTAGGATCTGAACCGGCGAACCCTGGGCCGCCGAGAAATGGAATGTGTGAACTTAACCTCCATGCCACTGGGCCGGCCCCTCAATAAATATTTTTGAATGAGTAAATTAATAAATTAATGTTTGGGACTACATAAGTATTTACATAAAGTTAAACTAGAAGACATCAGTCTTTCCATAAATATTCATACCAACAACCTTTTTAAAAATTGTCTTGACAATAATCAATATGTTGTGTGGTGGGACTTATGGGTTTGGGGACAGTGACCAGCTCTGCCACCAAATGATAACCTACTTGCAAGATTTTTTCACCCCTCACCTCTAGCGGCAGGGTGAGAAAATGAAATGAAATAGTGCAACTTGGAGTATTTTCAAAATGTAAAGTAGTTTATGAATGTATAATAATGTCATTTTTATAGGAAGATGTCTAAAAATGCAAAGCAGACAGAAAAGACAAAGGTATGTTCAAATATCAGTAAGGATCAGAACCTGAACTAGTCATACTCACATTCTAATTGCTACAGAAGAAACAATGCACACAAATATATCTAACCAATACATACAATATTTTAAAAACACTAAAATAGAAATACAAAGTGAAAATGTTCTGCTAGAAGTCTTACTAATGTTTGAGTGATTTGACAGAGGAGCAGAAGATAGATTTCCATGCCAGAAGTTATTTGGTAATATTAGTAAAAGAACTCCATGCTTTAAGCTCCTCCAATTTTGCATTTACATTTCCTTGGTCCAGATGCCATATTTTAACCTAAAGAACCAAAAAATAAAACTAGCCATCGGTATTTAAATTCCCTTGGTCCTGATGAAGGAGAAGACTGAAGATTATTTGCTCAAGCAGTGGAGATGGTGAAGAGGAGAAAACTCGATGTTTTCCTTTACACTCACTCGGACACTCAGAACTCTGGTCACCAAATGTGTGGGCATTTTTCCCCCACTGAGCAATTCTCTGATTCTCCAGATACCAACTGAGTGTTCTACAGTTTCACTCAATTCAAAGATAGCGTCCGATCCCACAGGTTAAGGGTTCATTCTCAAAAGACTGGCGCCCCAACTTCAGATGCCAATCTCAAATCCAGGTTGTTACCTGTGCTTCTGAGGACCTGCTATATTTTGGAGGTTCCCACGATCCCTCCTTGAGTTTGATTAATTTGCTGGAACAGCTTACAGAGCTCAAGAAATCAGTTTACTTACTATATGACCAGCTCGTTATAAAACAGTGAAACTCAGAAACAGCCAGATGGAAGAGATGCAGAGAGCAAGGTCTGGGGAAAGGATGCAGAGTTTTGGTGCTCTCTGCAGGTGTACCACCCTCCCAGCACTTCCACCTGTTCGCCAACCCAGGCCCTTGCAAGCTCTGTTCTTTGAAGCTTCTACGGAGTCTTTAGTACATAGACATGATTGATTAAATCATTGGCCATTGGAGTTTGAACTCAATCTCCAGCCCCTCTTCCATTCCTGGAGGTCTGGAGAGTGGCCTGAAAGGTCCACCCTTCTAATCACATGGTTGGTTCCAGGCCAGCCCTCAACCATAGGTGCTTCCAAAAGTCACCCCGTTAACATAAACTCAGGTGTGATTGAATGGGGCTTGTTATGAATAACAAAAGATATCCATTTCACCTTTATGGCTCTGGGGTTATTTCAAGAACTGGGAATAAAATTAAGCATTATAGGGGCTGGCCTGGTGATGTAATGGTTAAGTTTGCATGCTCCACTTTGGCGGCCCGGAGTTTGCAGGTTTGGATCCCTGGCACAGACCCACACAGTGCTCATTAAGCCACATTGTGACAGCATCCCACATACAAAATAGAGGAAGATTGGCATAGATGTTAGCTCAGCAGAAATCTTTCTCAAGCAAAAAGAGGAAGGCTGGCAACAGATGTTAGCTCAGGACCAATCTTCCTCACCAAAAGAAAAAAAAAATAAAAAACTATGTATTATAACAAGCAATGCCCCTATGGCTTTTATAAAGGAAATTACAAGGGTTTTAGAAGCTATGTGACAGGAACCATGTATGAAAACCAAATATCTTTTTCTTATTATAAACACTATCTCATAGTGTTGACACAAATAATCCATAGTCAACTTATAAATCAAAATTGGGGTGAGTTTATTATGAGCCAGATTTGAGGACTGTAGCCTGGGGCCTTCCATACCCAGGAAAGGAAGGGCACCAAAGAAGCAGGGTGTACAGAGGGGTTATATACCGTCTTGGAACAAAGAACACACATCACATAGGATAGGAATATCCCTTTTACTACTGTCAGGGGATGCTTAGCTGGCACAGCAGGTTGATGATTAATCCTTAGTTTCCAGGAAGAGACGCTTATCCTTAAAGAGATGCTGATATGGGGGAAGTTACATCTCTATCTTTAAGGGCGTCACTCTTGGCTTTAGGACATTGTAAATGTTAAAGCAGATGGACAATGCATGCTTAACAGGCCATGTCGTGCCCTTTTGGAAAAACAAGGTCAGGCTGAATTAGTTTTACACCAAATGGCTTCCTCATCTACTCCAATATAGCCCACTGCTTTTCAATTTTTTATCAACAGATAGTATTAAAAACAAAGAAATCATATTTTAAAAACTTGGTTTTTGTGGGGAAAGAATAATAGATGGCACATATTACTAAAATCTTTGTCCAAAGCAAAAATATTTTTAAACTTTTCTCGTGTATTTTTAAATTGATTATTAGAATCAATAGAATGAGTCATAAATTTAAGAGATTTGTATATGATCACAAATGCTTTTGATACAGTATTAGGAGGATATATGCTGCTGTACACACACTTTTGTTAAAGGAGGACATTGGACTAAGGTTGACATCCTAGTAAGCAACACAGATTTTACAAAACCTGTAAATGCCTCAGGGTTTAGCAATCAAAATCTGGAACAATCAATCACAAACAGCCTATTAGGCTTTCCCAAATATGGTCACCTGCTTCAGCTGTAGCCAATCAAATAGGTTTCCTGCTTTGCCTTCATGTCTTCCCTATAAAAGTCTTGCCCCTACCTCCTGTTGATGGAAGATCTTAACCACTTTTGGTTTGGAGCTGCCTGATTTGAATCAATTTTGGCTCAACTTTTTTGTGTGTGTGTGAGGAAGATTGGCCCTGAGCTATCATCTGTTGCCAATCTGCCTCTTTTTGCTTGAGGAAGATTGTTGCTGAGCTAACATCTGTGCTGATCTTCCTCTATTTTGTGTATGGGATGCTGCCACAGCATAGCTTAATGAGTGGTATGTATGTCCACACCCAGGATCCGAACCCGTGAACTCCGGGCTGCTGAAGTGGAGCATTCGAACTTAACCACTATGCCACTGGGCTGGCCTGCAGACTCCTAACATTTTTAATATGCCTCAGGTTACTTTTAAAAGTCTGTAGATAAATGTAGAGTGAAAAATTTCATCATGATCTTTTTGGCCTGGAATTATGAACTTTAAGGCAGCAATCTTTTTTTTTCTTTCCAGTTTTATTGAGATATAAGTGACCCACAGCATTATATGAACTTAGGGTACACAGCACAATGATTTGACTTACGTGTATCATGAAATGATTACCACAATAAGTTTGGTCAACATCCGTCATCTCATATAGATACTATATATACATACATATTTGTTATTTTTTCCTCTTGTGAAGAAAATTCTTAGGATTTACTCTCTTAACATCAGGCAGCCATCTTTACGTTTTGTGTTATATCCTGATCTGTCTCTACCAACCAGATCTGGACCTGCCACAAAAAAAGCACCCCATGAATCTTCATTGAACAAATGTCAAATTACTTACTGGAAATACTACCCGCTACATACTTTGTGTGCCTAATCGTTTTAATAATTGTTTTATTACCTTTGACGCCTTTGTAACTCAAACTTTTGTTTCTTCTCCAGACCTCAAGGCATCCTGTCATTTTCAGCATCTTGTTTATTATCTCCTAATTTTTTTTGATGTTACCCAAGGAAACCAGAATATGTCACCCCAAAGTATGCCTCTTTGACATAAAAATTATTTTGAGCTGAAGGCAATTAAGAAGCAGCAAACTGAAGGGACCAGCCCAGTGGCACAGTGGTTAAGTTCATGTGCTCTGCTTCGGTGGCCCAGGGTTCGCCAGTTTGGATCCTGAGCATGGACATACGCACCGTTTATCAAGCCATGCAGTGGAGGCATCTCACATATAAAGTAGAGGAAGATGAGCACAGATGTTAGCTCAGGGCCAACCTTCCTCAAAAAAAGAAGAAGGATGAAACTCCCCAAAAAGCTCCCCTTTTCTTCCTAAAGGCAGGAAATAAATTCTCCTTTGCTGGAGACAGACTCTTAACCAGCCCAGAGATGGCACCAGAGGGAAGTGCAGGCAAAGCTTACTCATTAGTTCCCCCTGTATATTTACCTTCCCATACTTTACCACCCTTGGAAACCCAAAACGACTTTCCCTCGTCTTGTCACTTCTCTACAAATGTATTGTTCTTTGTTGAAGATGCTATATAAGTTTGAATTCTAAGCTGCTATTTTGAGTTACTTTCGGTTTTGATTTCTCCTCCATGACGTGCGCTGCATGTGTTGATAAACTGTTTTTCTCTTGTTAACCTGTCTCTTTGTTAATGAATCCCAGCTGAGGGGCCGGCCCAGCAGTGTAGTGATTAAGTTCAGTGTGCTTTTCATTGGCAGCTCGGGTTCGTGGCTTCGGATCCCAGACGTGGACCTACCCCACTCATCAAGCCATGCTGTGGTGGTGACCCACATACAAAATAGGGGAAGATAGGCAGAGAGGTTAGCTCAGGACCAATCTTCCTCACAAAAAAAAAAAAAAGAGTCCCAGTTGAAAACCCAAGATGGGTAGAGGTAAAGTTTTGTCTTTCCTATGTTACCATATTAGTATTTGTCCATCATCAGGTAGGTTGTTAATATAAAGCACTTACTCCAAGATCATAGTTTTGCCCCTGTCATTGATCATATCTTAAGACATATTCTTTTTCATATCTTTGTGCTTCTTGCCTGGTTCAAATTCTTTTATTTCTTTTTTTAGAGATCGGCATCTGAGGGGCTGGCTTGGTGGTGTAGCAGTTAAGTGCACACATTCCCACTTCTTGGCTGCCCGGGGTTCACTGGTTCGGATCCCAGGTGCATGGCACCGCTTGGCACGCTATGCTGTGGCAGGCATCCCACATATAAAGTAGAGGAAGATGGGCACGGATGTTAGCTCAGGGCCAGGCTTTCTCAGCAAAAAGAGGAGGACTGGCAGTAGTTAGCTCAGGGCTAATCTTCCTCAAAAAAAAAAAGAAAAGATTGGCATTTGAGCTAACATCTGTTGCCAGTCTTCTTTTTTGCTTCTCCTTCTTCTCCTCCCCAAACTCCCCCAGTACATAGTTGTAGATTCCCGTTTTGCCTCTGGTTGGGTTATGTGGGATGCCGACTCAGCATGGCCTGATGAGTGGTGCCATGTCCACACCCGGGATCCAAACTGGCGAAACCCCTGGTTTCAACTCTTGGCATGGCTACCTTAGGAAGGCCTTGTCTGACACCCCTGTTTAAAATTGCCAATTGCCACCTCACCTCCCCCGGAACTCCTTACCTTGCTTCTCTGTTTCATTTACTGAGAGCAGACATTTCCTTTTACTTCATAGCATTTATTTACTTCTAATTCTAATGTAAGAGAAGGCAAGTCGCATAATGGAAAGTATGTATTCAGAGCTGCATCTCCAGCATCTAGAAGAGAGCCTGACATATACTAAGCACTCAATAGGGATTTCATATGTGAATGAATGAATGAATAAATAACAACAGGGATGTAAATCAAGAATGGGGAACTTCAAAATTAAGCTCTTAATTCTGGAAGTCAAACCATCTGATTTCTAATCAAATTTCCAACAATATTTGACGTCAGCAAGTAAGAGCAAATGGTCTTCAGAGGACTCATTTATTTGGAGAATGTGCTATCTTTCTCTTGATGCTCAAAATGCTGCAGAACTATCTTCAAGAGTCCTATAAGTCTTTCAGAGATTAGTTTTTAAATCTCTTGGAATTCTTCTTCCTTTTCTACTGTCAAAATGTATCACTAATCAGTGCTTAATTCAAAGGATTGCTCCTTCAGGAAGAAATCCCCAAGTAATATGTGTTTTCCATCTCTCAGTCTTACTTAGTACCATAACTTCCATATCATGCTTATCAAATGACTTTTGAATTATATCTTTATTGTACTTGGCTTACCTTTAATTATTAGGCATTTGGGTCTTTAAATATTAGGTATTGCTGTTGTGTACACTGACTCGATCATAATAGGCCCTTGAAAAATATTTTTGATTGAATACCAAGAGACTCAATTTATTCTTTCACTAAATTTTAATTTCTTATTTGTTTATCAAAGTTGTTTTTGTTTAAAGCACAATTCAGCAAGATATGTGATATAGAATAAAAGAATAAAACACAGATATTAAATAAAATAGTTAATGTATAACTCTAGAATTCTATATTGATTCAACCTGGGAAAGAAAACATATCATAAAGCAATTTTTCAAAGGTTGTTTTCTATTTGGAGAGATAGTTTTAAGGTATTAAATCAAGGAATATTTTCACTGAGATTTACATGAAAGTTGGACCTTTTTAAGGAAACATGAAAGACAGTACACTCCAAAGAAAAGAAATGAAAGTGTCTCTTTCAGTTTCTTGAACCTTCCTGGCACTTATTTTTTTAAAGATAAATGGTTGCTATGATTTCATGTTTCACAGTTATAATTAGAATTAGAAGACCCAAAAAGAGGAAACGCACTAGGATTGACTTTTAAATATATTCACATATTTCTGCCTTCACTCACAAGGTGGATGAAAAAAATACAGTGTTAAGAACACAATACTAACATTAGATATCATTTATTGAATGATGGAAGTATTGATGCTTATTTAAATGTGTATGTATCTTTACATGTATAAATGCAAACAGAATAACTAAAAGTAGGTGTGTTTAGTAAAAAAATTAACTTGATTGAATTATTGGGTATGCTGTATTTCAGGTTGTTTCTTGTCAACTCTGTTGCGTACTCCCCATCCCATAATACTTATTTCCATTATTGTTTTTGAGGCAGTATTGAAGCCACGTTCTTTGGCCTCCTGATTTCTCAAATGACTCCTATAGGGTAGTTAGATGAAGAAAATGTGGAATGAGTTCGTGTGCATCTTAGGCACAACTAAAAAAGTGGGTTTGGGAAACACAAATCTTGTACCTATGTCTATACCTACATCTGTGCCTATGCCTACACCTACATCTATCTACAACTATCTGTATCTACATTTATACCTATATGCCTTAGTGTTAAGTTCCATTTAGCTTATGGATGGTGAGTATCTCAGGATGGAAAAAAGATGATTCATTATATCCATGTTGTTCAACTTCACAAACTTAGATCAATTTTTTATGTTCACAGAAGAAAAATGGGAGCTTTGCAACAACTCTTTAGGCTATAAAGTTGAGACTTTCCAACCATGCAGCTTCCAGGAATTTATTTCAATGCTTGAAGCGGCTATCTTTAAACTTACAAAGATGCAGGCAGAAATTCTGAAAGACAAACGCAGACTTGATTTTTATCTGCAATATCACAGAAAAGTAAAACTAAAAATATTAGATATTTCTAAGTACTGATGAGAGAGGATCAATCAGAAGCTAATCTCTTTAAAAGTTTTGAAAAATGCTCTTAAAATATACGTGTTTATGTTACCAACAATCTTGATGATTTTGGCAAGAAATAGAAAACTATATTTTATAACCCATTCATATTAAATCATTTCAAAACAAATATGTATTTTAGGGTGCAAGGTACACTCTAAAGAATTTGATGAAATTGCAACATATTTAACTTACAGAAAGATACAAATAAAGAGTGGCTTGGGGGATATTGGAAGATGATTCTGGAAAGAAATGAATGCAGAGGAACATATACTCTTCCAAGAAGAAGAAATATGGTGAATGCAGTAGAATCAAAGAATTTTCCTCATTCAGAGGAAGACAATCAAAACTAGTTTTCACAAAGTCCAAAAAGTCACCACCAGTAGCTAAGTAGGAAGATATAAACCACAGTGCTTGATACTGACCCTGATATCAGTTTCCCCACATTAAACCCAGCATATATGGGGTTAAAACCAAAACACTCATTCCCTGCTTACTCTCTGGCTTCCTGGCTCCAGAATCCACTATCCTCCATGGAGACAGACACCATCAAGGACAAGCAGCTGGAATCATTATCTCCTCCCCCAACGAGATACAGACTGGTGGGAAAGCTGCTGACCAGCAAGGTCACGGGCTCCCTCCTCTCTGCAAGTGTCTCAAGGCCAAAGACAGGCTGGTGGGAAAGCTCCAACCAGCAAGGCCATATGCTCCCCCTCCCCTACCTAAAACCCCAAATAAAAACCCTTTTAGCTTTTCAGGGAGTTTGGGATTTGAGTGTTAGCTGCCCTCTCTCCTTGCTCAGCGCTGTGCAAAAATAAAATTCCTACTTTCTTCCACCACACCCGGTGTCAGAGATTGGCTTGCTGTGCAACGGGTGAGCGAACTCACTTCAGGTTCAGTAACACGCTGATTGTCCAGAAGAAAGTTGTTGTGAGAAGGAAAGTAAAAAAAAAAAAAAAAAGAACAGAGTGTGATTTCTTATGAACATATTCCAATGTGGACGGAAGCATCCCAAGGTATTGGGTAGAAGGAGGTGTGAGAAGGTGAGGAACACCTGTTCAGAGTATAAGCCCCATGGAGGTATCACCACCACCAAAGGTGTGGAGGGTGATGGGCCACAAGGACTTGCAAAGTCAACATACATTGAGGAATCGTAAATCAACACAACCCAACTGCAACAACTAAAACATAGGCCATAATTTATTTCATTGGACTATATGACACTGGCATTTTTGTGGGTCAAACACATTGAATATCATCTGGAAGAAAGCCTATTACTTGAATTCAATAAACACCACTTTAAGCTATAAATAATGAAATACATCGAAAGCATCATGGAGACAGCAGAGCTAAAGAAGCAAAGAGAAACCAAAGCATTACAGACTCATTAAAAATGAGACACACAATGAGATGGAATAAATTGTGCTAAAAATGTGATGGCTGGCTTAAGATAAGCCCAGGTGTCACTGTAAAGGAAATAAAGAAAGAAATTACAGGAATTAGGAGGAAGATGATAGATGAAAAGGACAAATATATCGGACTTAAGGATAATTGATGTCCCTAAGTAGCGGATCTTGTAATTGAAAGTATATATTCAGGGGCTGGACCGGTGGAATTGTGGGTAAGTTCTCGTGCTCTGCTTTGGTGGCCCGGGGTTCACAGGTTCAAATCCTGAGCGTGGACCTAGCACCACTTGTCAAGCCACGCTGTAGTGGTGTCCCACATAAAATAGAGGAAGATTGGCACAAATGTTAGCTCAGGGCCAATCTTCCTCACACACACACACACACACACAGAAAAAAAATATATATATATATATATTCAGAAATATAATATAGGATGATATACCTAAGATAATGGGAGAATTAAAATCTATACATCAAAGATGAACTGGAATAGCTAGAAAGTTTGACAAAAAATGATCGAAGTTGAGCTACATCCTTGTTAAGCAATTAAGCTTTGAGTATGAAGAAGACCCGGAAGGTGAACCATCCTTACACAGCCGGAAAACTCCAGTCAGGCTGGTATCAGACTTCATCAGAGCATCAGTCAATGCCACAAGACAGCACAGCAATATCTACAATGTTTTGAGAGAGAAAAAGTATGACTAGAATATTCTATATTCAGGCCAATTTTTGTTCTCGTTTTAAGAGGACAGAATTTTTCTCAAACATGAAATAACTCTGGGAATACAGAGTATCTTTAAAGACGTTCTAGAACAAAACACTTGGAGGATTAAATCCACCTAACCCAGACATTAATCAAAGTAATTTACTGAGAATGAGAAATATTTTGACATATAGACTGATGAACAATGACAATTTAAATTTATAAGTTCAACTAAATATCTGAACAAAATATAAATTGTATAAATTCTGAGAAAATTAAAGCATTATAAAGCAAAGAACGGAGAGATAGGATAAAGGAAAAAAGGAAACAGTGTAAGCAAGCTAATTAATTCATCATTCATAGGAAAAATCAAATCATCCCATAATATCTAAGACTCAAATATGTAGCTAAAAGGTAACTTCCAACGCATAATGGTTTTCATTATATATTTTCCTCAATCTAGAGATCTTTTTGAAGAATGAACTTATGGTAAAAAGAATATTTTTTCCAAAGTCAAATAGTTTTGGTTTTTTTCTGTTAAATTCAAGAAAATTGTAATTAACATTTTAATTTAAAGCATACCATTTATAGTATTAATGATTGAAAAATTCGTTCTGTCTATAGAGTACTCGTTCATCCTTCTATTCACTATTTTTTTTCTGCACAAAGTCATGTTGCACTGCTTATTTCTAGATAGGTTTTTGAGTAATGTGTTGATTTTTACTTCTGATCTTTTTTGCTTTTCTTGAATTTATTAAATTATGGACATAGATTATTTTTTTAAATAATAAAGTTGCTACTTTGAAAATATATATGCACTGGTCTATAATTTTTCAAATAAAAAAAACTGTCATGAAGTCTGTTGATTTTCACTTTATACGTTTTTAATATTGTTGACATGAGTTTTAAAAAATCACATTAGAAGCTATTTAAGAGCCTGTTTCTGAAACTTTCCCTGTGATTGAGCAACCCTCTATGGTTACATCTAAATTCAAATCTGTGGGTAATTTCATTGACGTATGTTGGTAAAGCATCTTAAAATATCATTTTTAAGGAAATTAATCTCATTAGGAAGTTGCAGGTATATTGATTGTGTTAACGGTATACTTCCAAACGTGCTGATTTTGTGAAAGAATTTCATAAGCTGTCTTTACAGTCTACTTTCATGCAAACATGAGCAAGTGATCAAGAGTGTTCAATAAGGATAGCAATGGCAATTTTCAGATGATTTTACCTCGATTGTAAGTTATTAGTAACCCCCCAAAAATAGCAAAGTGAATATAATTTTAAGTATGCACTTTAATTAAGAGTTCTAGAATCTTGTTTGTCATATCCAATATACTTAATTAGAGCTAGTGTTTAATTAATTTTTTTCTGTTGTGGAACAACTCAGAATTATATTCCTTTGAAATTACATGTGACATGCCTATGGAAAATTCTTTTCTGAGACTATGGAATGAAAGGTCTTGCCGGTATCTCTCTCTGCATGTTAAAAAGGACTTAGAAGAGTTACCAAAAATATTAAAGAAAAGAAAAAAATTGGAGGACTCATACCACACAATTTTAAGACTTACCAATAAAGCTACACTAATCAGGTATTGCAGTGTTGGCAAAAGAATAGAAAATGGACCAATGGAACAGAATAGAGAGGCCAGAAATAGACTCTCATAAATATGGTTACTGGCTTTGACAATGGTGCAAAGGCAATTCAGTGGAGAAACACTTGTGTTCTCAACAAACGGGGCTGGAACAATTGGATGCCCATATGCAAAAAGGTGAACCTAGACACAGACCTTACACCTTATTTAAAAAATAACCCAAAATGTATCATACACCTAAATGTAAACAATCTGCATGACCTTGGTTTGGTAATGAGCTTTCAGATATAACACCAAAAGCCTGACGTATAAAAGAAGAAGTTGATAAGTTGGATCTTTATTAAATTTAAAACTTTTGCTCTGTGAAATATACTGTTAAGAGAATGAAAAGACAAGCCACAGACTGAGAGAAAATATATTTGCATAACATATATTTGATAAAGGACCTGTATCCTAAATATACAAAAAGAGTTCTTAAAATTAAATGACATGAAAACAAGCTATCCAATTAAAATGGGCAAAAGATTGGTGCAGACACCTCACCAAAGAAGATATACCTATGGCAAATAAACATACAAAAAGATTCTCGACATCAAATTCAAGCATGCTATATTAGAAAGCAAAGATTTGGGGAGCAACCAAAAATCCTGAGAGAATATGTGCCTTATTACATGCTGATAGAAGGATTGAGTAGACTCTTATGATTTTAGTTGGTCTGAGATATTTTGTATTTGCTTTCCACATAGCAGGACATAAGAGCACGTGACGAAATCGATTCCTACTGTTATATGCTTGAATAAAATTTATTTACGAGAGAAAAAATAGACTGGGTTTCCCATTTGCCTAATGAATGAAACTTCAAATATATTGCTAGATATGAATACCTTAGGAAAGAGATTGCCATGTTTTATCTTATGGTTATGTATTACTTTGGCTTTAAACTGTGTCTGGGGAACAAACTGAAACATTTGTTATGTTCATTTTCTATTTTATAGCCGTTAAGATGGAAAATAAGCTGTCTCTGAAGAGGCCGAGTAGGATGCTTCCAGGCATTTCTCGTAACTTGTAGTACCACACTGCCTGAAATGATGGTGATATATTCTTTACTTAACTTTACAAACTTGCAGGTTTTATTATGAAGGCACACAAAAGAATCGACGAACACAGACTTGCAATGGAATAATGGTGCCCTGGATAATGTGAAAGCAATCGTTTTGTAATGTGTAATTCATTTCTTTGTAGGACAATCAGAAAATTGTTTTCCTGTCTGGACTGTTCTGAATTTTTACTCCAGCTGGAATCGTCATTGTTCTCGTTCAGACAGTACGGCCATTCACATGCTGAAGAGCAACAGACAGTTCGATTAATCTAGTAATTATTTTACATCCAAGAGATCCAGACTCACTTTTGTTTCCTTTCTTCTAAAACTTTCTTTGTGTGACTTTGTCTTTTAGGTAACAAAGGTTATCCCAAATGTCCTGTGAAGAAAATTACATAAGGCAAAATATCTTATCCTGTCATATGAAATCTGCGTAGATTGGCAAATCAATGTGCAATGTGCAAAGCATCTGAATGAGGCAGAAGGTAAACAGGACGGAGAACATTTTCTTCCGTCTGGAATGGCTCGACTGCCATTTGACTTGCTCTTTATACAGTCCTTTGTTATTCTGTCAGTGCTGGCATCTCCTGAGCACCAACCCCTCCTTCGTCGAGAACGAAGGCTTCTGGCACATAGTTCAGGTTTTATCTATACCTAAATCTCTCTTGAATAGTTGTTTTTCATAGGAAAGCGAGCAGGTGCCTGTGCCACTGTTTCTTTACTTCAGCTTCTCCTAATCATTAACTGAACACATTTTTCTTCCATATAACTGTGCCGTCCACTAGTCTAGATGCTTGGGATAGATTTGCGAACAAAGATTCCTGTCTCCTGGTGTCTACCCACTACTGAGGAGTGGCATGTTTAGGTAATACCTTAATAGTTAAGTTAATTATATATATATTAGAGGTAAAAAGTGCTGTGAAGAAAAAATGGTGGATGAGACAGTTTGCAGAATAAGAGTGGTCACGAAGCACGATTTGGACAAAGACGTGAAAGAAGGGAAAGAGTCTGCCAGACAAGGGGTGGTAGGCACATTGCAGGAAAGAGACCAGCCAGTGTGAGGTGGGCAGTGTGCCTGCCGAGGCTGAGGATTAGAACAAGACTGAAGAGAATTAAGCAAGAAGAAGAGTAATAGAAGGTGTGTCGGAGGGGATATTCTATGGCCTTTACTCAGAGGGAGATAGATATATGCAGGCTGCTTGACAGAGCATTGATGTGAGTTTACACTTATAAAATGATTACTGGTGGGGTATAGGCTGAGGATAGACTCTAGGGAGGCAAGGTGGAAGCAGAAATCCCCATTATTCCAGGGCAGAGAAGATGGTGAAAACTGGTCCAGAAGGAAGGAAGAGCAAACATGATTCCTGGTAAGTTGGGTGGGGCCATGATGGAAATAGAAGAATCGAGGATGACTCCAAGAATTGTCTTGAGCAACTGGAAGGATAGACTTGCCTTTATATAACTTAAAGTTTATTATCTTCTGGATAATCCTGACCCAGCTTTGAGATCCTAAACTTCAATATTCTGCTTTGAGCATTTTTTCCAGCTCTTATACTTCCTTAATCTCCCTGCGTCTTTCACCATTCCAAATACTTTGTGCCTTAAACTCTTTTATTTCCACTTTGATTTACTATGCTTCCGTCCCAGCTTGATTTCCCTTCTTATTGTATTAACTATTCTAACATCGCTGTGCTTAATTCCACACCCAACTGACCCTCCACTCAATCATCTTGAAAATAAACTTTCAAACTCTAGAGGTGGCCCCATAGTTCATCCTCAGAATCTTTTACCATGACTTTCACCAAAGGCAGAACCATGCAGGTTGGTACAACCACAAATTCATATATTCCTACTTTATTGGGGTCATTGCCAAATTGTTTTTGTCCTACCAGTTGAGAAAATTCATACTCCCCCCAGCCTTTACATTGTCCCTACATGCCTTTCATGCATTGTATAAAGATCATAGAGGCTTTGATAAATTAATGGTCTCACCCCTGTGCACATCCACGTATGCACATCTTATCCAAGAAAACTTGTTTCTCCTATTCAAGGCTGATGTCTACATCTTGCTTCAGAGCATCCTCTCTCAATTTTGCTCCCTCATTTATCTACATCCTTTTCTAGCTCCCGGATCTCCCTTTACAATGACTTTTCATCTCAGTCTATAAATGCATCCAAGGTTTTCCTCTGAATAAAGGGTAAACTGCTCCCTCTAGATATTAGACGAGCTCTCTCCTTGCCTTCAAAACCAATATTTATAGGACAGCTTGTATTTGCTCTCTCTCCTTCCTAACCTTCAAGTCCCACCTTAGCTCATCACAATTTGAGTTTGCTCCCACTACTTGGCAGAACTTGGCTGTGCTTAGTAATGTCACGTGTAACCTCCTAAGATATCATCTTTTCTAGAACGCTAGAATGTGGCACTACTGACCTCTCTTCTTCCTGATACCCTGGCTTTAGTTTGTTTCCTTAATATCTGACTCTGTGGACCATGTTTTTATTTTCTGTCTTCTGATGCTTTGACATCTGGGCCTTGCTGACCCTCGTAGGCTCAGCGTATTCCTAGAGAGTCATGCCATTCAAATCAAGACTAATGCAGAGCCCACATCCCCAACCACCTCCTTTGTCTCTCAAACTATAAGGCACTATCCACCCATCCTAATCCTTCCAGGCCCAGCACCAGACAACTAGGGACAGCTCCTATGCCCCAGAGCCTGCTGAAATTATTCAAACTAGCCAATCCTCAACACATTTACCCTGATTCACCCGTTCCCTCCTATGGAAACACGGGAAAAGCTCTTCCCCACATTTACTCCTCTCCTTTTGTCTTCTGACCTACCATCCCAGTACTTCCCCATGTGACCCGCCCCCCCCCCCCCCATGGTATGACATGCTCCCTCTTCTTGAGATCTGTCAGTATAACAAGCCATCATTTCAATGGCAGTCCTGTCCTGACCTATTGGCCTTGCACTACCTAAATAATAACAAAAAACTGACTTAAGGGGCCGGTCCAGTGGCTTAGTGGGTAAGTTTGCACACTCCGTTTGGGGCCTGTCGTTTGCGGGTCCGGATCCTGGGCATGGACTTAGCACTGCTCGTCAAGCCATGCTGTGGTGGCATCCCACATTAAACTGGTACAGCTGTTAGCTCAGCGACAATCTTCCTCACGCACACATACACACATACACACACCACTGACTTTCTCTGTTCTCCTCCCTTATGACCATTTTTCTCAACTTTCTTTGAACTCCTCTTCTGCTTTGCCCTTAAAATTTAGCATAAATAGCTGATAGGTGGGTGATCCATAACCTCTTTCCACAGGGCACTCCTGTGTTCCTTTATTTAATGAGGGAGGATATGCAAAGCCCCTAGTCCAGTATGCCTACCAGTGTAACTGATGCCCATGCCTGGCAATTAGTCATTAGTCAATAAATTTTGGTTGATTGCTTTTATCTAATACTCTCTCTCTGTGAAAATCCCAGGTGAAAATGTGAAAATTCCCCATGTAAAAATCCCAAAACATTTTAAGGTCCTAAACAGAATTTACTGTTTTTACACTGAAATTTGATCTACTCCATGGAGTACCTGGTACATGGTAGTCATTATATAAATGATTGTTAATTTTTGTGTGTGTGTGTGTGTGTGAGGAAGATTGGCCCTGACCTGACATCTGTTGCCAATCTTCCTCTTTTTTCTTGAGGGAGATTGTTCCTGAGCTAGCATCTGTGCCAATCTCCCTCTATTTTGTATGTGGGATGCTGCCATAGCATGATTTGATGAGCGGTGTGTATGTCCAGATCTGGAATCTGAACCTGTAATCCCTGGGCCACTGAAGCCGAGCAAGTGAACTTAACCACTATGCCACTGGGCTGGCCCCTGTGATTGTTAAATTTTTTTAAGTAAGTAAAACTTCATGGGGCCGCCCCTGTGGCACAGTGGTTAATTTCACACATTCAGCTTTAGCAGCCCAGGGTTCGCCGGTTCGGATCCCGGGTGCGGACATGGCACTGCTTGGCAAGCCACTCTGTGGTAGGCATCCCCACATATAAAGTGGAGGAAGACGGGTGTAGATGTTAGCTCAGGGCCAGTTTTCCTCAGCAAAAAGAGGAGGATTGGCAGCAGATGTGAGCTCAGGGCTAATCTTCCTCAAAAGAAAAAAGAAAAAGTAAAATTTCCCCATATTAATTAGTTGAATCCTTATACAGTGAATCACCAGTGTGTAAAGCTGATGATCATGATTAATTTTTTCCCCTCCTTCATCTCATCCATCATATTCTTTCCATTTTAATGCCTTGCTTGGCTATTTGATAGCACCCTAACCGATTCCCTCCTCCCTGCCTCCCCATCCCCAACTCTCGTTAAATATCTCCAAACCTATTCTCTGTACTGCCACAGCAAGGCAAACATTCTAAAAGTAAATCTGGTTACTAAACTCTCAATATTAACACACATTAAGATTTCTTATTTTGAGAGTAAGTTCTGAACTGCTATGCACAATATAATCTAGTCAAATATTCCCACCACATTTATTTTTAAGCAGAAGTCTAGGGGAGAAGAGGACTGTGAAACTTATTTTTAAAACGATGTCCAAGATAATTCAGATGACCATTCAAGGAGGAAAATGATAGAAGCCCTCTATCCCTTTCAACTCATTTGTTGAGCATTCTCCACCCTCATCCTCCAGATTATTAAAATACTTGAAGTTCTCTAACAGATTCTTATGCCTTCAAGGGCTGTGCACAATTTTCTCTCTGTTCCTAGGGGGCCTCCCCTCTCAACCCCTTGAGATAGGATATCATTGTACCTTCTGTAAAGAGGGCTGTCCTCTCCCATGTTACCCAATCGGACAGGTTTCATTGTTACTTTCTTCTGTGAACCCAGAGCTCCTTATAATTAATTCCATTTTAATCTAAACACACTGCTTTTTAAAAAATAATTGCCTTTTTCATTGTGGTAAAATACACATAACATAAAATTTAACATTTTCACCGTTTGTGTTTTGTATCTGCACATTATTGTGCAACCCATCCTCAGAACTCTCTTTATCTTCCAAAGCTGGCACTGTGTATCCATTAAACAATAAATCCCCATTCTCCCCACTCGCCTGCCACCCCAGCACCCGGCAAACACCATTCTACTTGTTAATGTCTATGAATTTGACTACTCTAGGTACTTTCTACAAATGGAATCATATGGTATTTGTCCTTTTGTGGCTGACTTATTTCACCTGGAATAATGTCTTTAAGATTCATCCATGTCGTAGCATGTGTGAGAATTTCCTTTCTTTTTAAGATTGAATAATATTCCACTGTATGTATATACCACATTTTATTATCTATTTCATCCATCCACGGCCACTTGGGTTGCTTCCACTTTTTAGCTATTGTGAATAATACTGCTATGAGCATGGGAGTACGGATATCTCTTCGAGTCCCTGCCTTCACTTTTGAGTATAAATCCAGTAGAATTGCTAAATCATATAGTATTTCCATATTTAACGTTTTGAGGAATTGCTATACCGTTTTCCACAGTGGTTGCACCATTTTATAGTCCCACCAGAAATACACAAGGGTACATATTCACATTATCAAGCTATTAGTCAAGGTTCTGAGAGACAGAACTGATAGAATATGTATGTTTTCTCTCTCTCTCTCTCTCTCTCTCTCTATACATATGTGTGTGTGTAAAAGATTTATTTTAAGAAATTGTCTCATGCAGTTGTGGAGGTTGGCAAGTCCAAAATCTGCAAGGTAGACCAGCAAGCTGGAGCCCCAGGGAAGCGTTGATGTTGCAGTCTGAGTCCAAAGGCAGTCTGCTGGTAGAATTCACTCTGCTTTGATGGAAGTCGGTGTTATTCCAGTTAAGTCCCTCAACTTATGGGATGAGATCCACCCACATTATGGAGGGTAATCTGCTTTACTCAAGGTCTACTGACTTAAATGTTAACCTGCTCTAAAGAGTACACTCTATGAAATATCTAGAATAATGATTTACCAAATATCTGGGTACTGTGGCCTGGCCAAGTTGACACACAAAATTAACCATCATATTTACTAACGTTTGTTATTTTCTGAGAGTTTTTCTTTTTTTTTGTTTTTTTTGGTAATAGCCATCCTTAAAGGTGTGAACTGATATCTCATTGTGGTTGGACTTCTCCCTTTTAGGAGAGTTTACAACCAACAACAACTAACTGACAAGACTAGACCAAAACTAAGTTTCTGACTCTTCCTAGCCCTTTCTCACCCTGATTTTTATGTCTATAGACATTTATTTGGAATTCCAGAGCTCTATCGTTGCTTATTTTTATATCAAGTCTTATTATTGTTGAGTTGTAGGAGTTCTTTACATATTCTGGAAATTAACCCCTTGTCAGATATATGATTTGCAAATATTTACTTCCATTCTGTGGGTGTTTCACGCTGTTCACAGTGCTGCACGAAAGTTTTTAGTTTTGATGTACTCCAATTTATCTATTTTTTTCTTTTGATGCCTGTGCATTTGGTGTCATATCCAAGAAATGATTGCCAAATCCAATCATGAAGCTCTTCCCCTATGTTTCTTCTGAGTTTCACAGTTTCTTTAAATTGAAGTATAATTGACATAAAATACCTTATTGGTTTAGGTGTACATCATAGTGATTTAATATGAGTTTTACAGTTTTAGCTCTTACAATTAGGTCTTTGTTCCAAACACTATTTTGGTTATTTATTTATCAATCTATTTTCCACACTATACTCTTAGTGATAACAGTAAAGGGGGATGGTCTTTAATTACAAGTCTCTGAGATGTTAAATTACTTGGCCAAAATTGCAGAGATAGTGGGTTACAAACCTTGAGCTTCATGTGCATAAATGTTGAAGCAGTTTAGAACAGTGTGATCTTCTAGACAGCAAACAGGGTGTAGCCTAGCTTCAGAAATTTGGCTCAGCACCAGAATTACTTGGAAGAACTTTTAAAAATACAGAGTTTTGGACTACACTCCAGAGTCTGGACTACACTCCAGATCTCCTGAGATACTGAGAACTGGTCTTTTAAAAATCATCTTGGGTGATTTTCATGCAGTCTGCCTGACATCTGCCTCAGCAAAATGGTTTGTGAGTCATTGAACACTAAACTTTCGCATTTGTGCTGGTAGGCAAAATGAACACAAAGCACTTGGAAATATATCCTTGCTGCTGTTATCTGCTATTCAAGCTATCTGTGTCCAATGAGAACTGAAGTTGTTTGACTGGAGAAGGAATACTCTGGGTACGTGTAGGGTTTGATTTACTGGACTGAGGAGCATTATTGCCGTTAGGAGATAAAAGGAAGGTATTAAAGAAATGTAGAGCCTAAACCTATATAGTGAGACCGGAAGTAGTTGCGTGCATAAATTAATTTGTATAAATCATACAGAAAGGAAATGTAAAGAAGAAATCTTGCAGACACTCTGCTCCAAGTCACTCATTTATAAATAACCTACGAGTAGTAGGCAAACTTCTTTTTTGAATGCAAACTAACAACTTGAATGAATCAATTAGTGACTAAATACAAAACGAATGAATTGACTCTATAGATGTGTAACGTCTCACCCGGCAATATGGTGACAGAATGGGAATTCCAACTTAAACTCCTGATTATCTTTCGTGCTATCCTTACCAAATGTCATTCTGCCCTACAGAGCCTAGAAAACATTTCAAAATGTTGGAGAATATGGAGCCTTATTTTCACTCATGTGGAGAAGCCATATGTAACTGCAGTAGCAAAACCTCCCCTCTTTCCAGAACCTGAACACGGAATGGGCACCTGAGAATTGGACCTAGTATTACTAGAAATAATTGCAGGTGTAGCCAAGTAGTAGCTGCCTGCATCCCAGCAGTGTGCCTCATTCTTATTTCTGATAGATCCTGAGTGCCTCATTTGAAAGCCGGGAATAAAGGAAGTGAATTAACAATATCTATGAAATAATGTGATCACTGTGTCCATTGTTTTGATTCTTTGAAGTACGACATGATCAGTAGACCATTTCCTTGCTTCCTCCTGTGGGTTTGGATTGCACTGCTTCCGAAAATGAATGTTTTTCATTGAGCAAGTGAAGTGTGTGTATAAGAGAGAGAAAAAAACTCAATTCCAATCTGGGCAACATGTGTGTGTGTGTGTGTGTGTGTGTGTGAGCATACCCACATAGTAGAAAGACTCAAAGATGAAAAATTCCAATCAGGGGTATCAGGAGGATGTGAGAACGAAGATACTTAAAACCATACCAGAGAAGTGTTCTGATAGAAAGGCTGCCCTCGAATGTGCTGTGGGATTTAGAATGCCATGAGCGAGATCACTAAGGGTCCTGCTAAAGGTATTATTTTTTATAAAAGATGAGTGAAGCTTTGAATATTAGAGGAAAAATTTACGTTGGAGAATAGATAAGATCTGAGGATAAAAAGTCAGATTCAAACAGAGGTGAACTCACAGAAGACCGACTTGTGAAAACATTAACATTGTACTTCTCTCCTTGATTATGGGAAAAGCCATATCATCGTGCATCTTTAAGTTTTTTCCCTCTTGTGTTGTGATTTATTTCACTTTATTTTCTTGTGTTTTGTATAAGCAAAGTATGTAATTCAATGAACATTTTGACTGGATCATCCAAAGAATTTTAGTTCATAAATAAGACAAAATTTCTAATATAGTTATTTTAATTTCTGAGCTCAAAACCTGTCGAAGATATGTTAGCAAATCTCCAAAACTGTGTATCTTTTTATAGTCCTCAGAATTCCAATATGCTATCATATTAAAATTGCTATGTTTACAAGAAAAAAATGTAGTATAGTTTTCTTGCAATGAATTAATAATATAAAGAAGGCATTGATATATTACATAAAGTATTGTTTCCTGCATACTTTTATAATAACAGGATATTTCATCATCCTCAAACATCGGTGCAGGGACGTTAAGAATACAGAAAGTCTCCTTATTCCCTGAGCACTCACTTTTTGTTTTACATTTGACTTATAAAAAAGAAGGTGTACACCCAGAAGATGCTATAATCTACCTGCTTACTTTCCTATTTCTCTTACAAGTCACCTTTAAATTTTATAATTTTCATCCGTTTCTGAGAAAATAAAGATAAAAACTCTGCATTAAAAACAGACATTGATGAGGGAATAATCCAGCCAAACTGCTTTGCTTTGGCATATTTCATCTGTCTTGGAACCTAATATGCATCTGTTGTCATTTCCATGAAAATGCTTCTGATTACCCATCAACCATTTTTATTAATAATAAGTTAATACCTCTCAATGATTTTACATTTTAATGAAAATGTAAATGCTGGATCTAAGGCAAGACATAGGAATTTGTGTGCCTACTGCAGGTACTAAGTTTCCTTAAGTGAACTATTGCAAGTGGTAAAACTTCAGAAACAATATTATTCCATCTGATTTTCTTAAGGAAACTAGTAATCCTCTATATCTCTTGAACTCCGCATTGTCCAGTTCTAAGTGGGATATTACAATTGACTGGTAGTAGATTTTCACCCCAGTAGGATGAAATGTTTCAGTTGGGCCAGAAGTCAAAGGATATATTTCAGTCCTTATCATCAAGGAGCTCTGAACATTATTTGACCCTATTAGCCATGTTCTCCTAATTGAAACACTTCACTTGGCTTCTTCCAGTTTTTACTTCTCGCTCTCTGGCCACCCTTCATTCACCAAGATGGCCTTATCCTTCTCCACCATTACCTCGCCATTAAAAGCTAGGTTTCTATGAGGCTCAGTTTTAGGCTATCTTCTTCTTTCTGTTCTCCCTCTCTATAGGTCATTGTATTAAAACCAGTGCTTTATTAGCCTTCAACATACCAACAATTACCAAATTTGTATCTTTTGTCAAAACCTTTCTTTGAGCCCAGAATCATACCAGCATTTTCATTTGGATGTCTCAGAAATTCCTTATTCTCAGTATGTCCAAAACTTTCCTCATAATATCCATCCTCTCCTACCCCAAAACTGGTCATTTTCCAGGAATTCATGTATTAAAGAATGGAATCACCAAACTTCTAGCTACACAAGCTAGAGACCTTGTTGTTTTCCATTCCCTTAAATCTTACATAGCAACCCAATGTCAAGTTTTCCATCTTTATTTCTGTTCTGTGAGCCACTCTACCAAATTAATTGAAGCTGAGGAGGTGTTCAAGGGAACCTCTGATTTGTAACCAGTTGCTCAAAAGCACAGGTGACAAACTGGGCTTGTGACTGGTGTCTAAATTGTGTATGTGTATGTGTGTGTGTGTGTGCGTGTGTATGTGTGTAGGCAGTCTCGTGGGACTGAGACCTTAACCTGTGGGATCTGGTGCTATCTCTGGGTAGATAACGTCAGAATTGAGTTAAATTGTAGGTGTCCCAGAGAATTGCTTGTCGTGGGGAAAAACCTCCACACATTTGGTGATCAGAAGTGTCAGAAGTGAAGTGTTCCGTGTGACTAGTAAAGGAGACACACAGCAAAGCAACACAGTAGGGAAGAACTGAGTTTTTCCCTACATAAGAAGAAAAACACCTGAGTTTTTCCTGTTACACAACATATAGTTGGATTTTTTATCTCCTCTGACTGTCAATCTCTATCTTTCAATTAGTGTATTAAGACCATTGACATTCAAAGTGGTTATTGATATAGTTGGATTAATATATATCATATTTCTTACTTTTTAAAATGCTTGCTCTCTTTCATTGTTCCTGTTTTTGTCTTCTACTATTTTTCTAACTTTGTGGCTTTGAGCATTTTGTATGATTTGCTTGTCTTGTCTTTCTTAACATATCAATTATACTTCCTTTTTTACTGTTTTTAGTGGTTGCTCTAGAATTTGCAATACGCATATCTAATCTAGATCCGCTTTCAAGTAACATAATACCACATCACTGGTAGTGTGAATGTCTCCTGTCCCTTGTATCATTGCTGTCATTCATGTCACATATGTATAAGTATACATCAGCACGTATGTATACATAAGGTATATAAATAACCATACATAATTGAATACACTTTGCTATTATTATTTTAAGCAAATTGTTATCTGTTAGATCAATTGAGAATAAAAAAGTAAACATTTTTATTTCACCTTCACTCACTCCTTTTTTGATATGCTTCTTTTCGTAGATCTGAGTGTCTGATCTATATCATTTACATTTTCTTTAAAGAACTTATTTTAACACTTCTTGCAAGGCAGGTCTACTGTCAACAAATTCCTTCAATTTTTGACTGAGAAAGTCTTTATTTCTCTTTCACTTTTGAAGGACAATTTTGCGGAATACAGAATTCTAGGTTGGTGAGATTTTTCTCTCAACGCTTTACATATTTTACTCCACTCTCTTCTTGCTTTCATAGTCTCCAAGGAAAAATTGAATTTAATTCTTATCTTTGTTCCTCTATAGGTAAGGTATTTTTCCCCTCTGGCTCTTTTTAGGATTTTTTCTTTATCTTTCATTTTCTGTTGTTTGAAAATGATATGCTTAGGTGTAGTGGTTTTTTTTGTTTTTTTTTTTTTTTTGTATTTATCCTGCTTGGTGTTGTCTGAGATTTCTAGATCTGTGGTTTTTCATTAGCATTAATTTGGGGACATTCTCAGTCATTATTGTTTCCAATAGTCTTCTGTTCTTTTCCCTCTTTGTTCCCCTTCCGGTATTCCCATTATGTATGTAACATTCCCAAAAGGTATGTTACACCTTTGGTAGTTTTCCCACAGTTCTTGGATATTCTGTTTTATTTTTTTTTATCCTTTGTTCTCTTTGCTTGTCAGTTTTCAAAGTTTTTATTGAGCTCTCTTTAAGCTCAGAGACTCTCTCCTCAGCTGTCCCCAGTCTACTAATAAGCCCATCAAAGGCATCTTTCGTTTCTGTTAAAGTGTTTTTGATCTCTAGCATTTCTTCTTGGTTCTTTCTTAGAATTTCCTTCGCTCTGCGTACATTGCCCATCTCCTCTTGCATGCTGTCTACTTTATCCATTAGAGCCCTTACCATATTAATCATAGTTGTTTTAAATTCTCAGTCTGATAATTCCAACATCCCTGCCGTATCTATTTCTGATATTTGCTCTGTCTCTTGAAATTGTGTTTTTTGTCTTTTGGTATGTCTTGTAACTTTTCCTGACAGACGGTGTACAGGGGAAAGGACCTGCTGTCAACAGGCTGTTAGTCATGTGGGGGTGAGGTGTTGGGGGAGGGGAAGCCTTATTTGTCCTATGATTAGGTCTCAGTCTTTGAGTGCACGTATGCCTTTGGACTCTGAATTATACAACTGTTTCTCAGGGTTTTTTCTCCCCTTAGGTCAGACAGGCTGACTAGAGCGGGCTGGAGGTGGCATTTCCCTTCTCCCACGTGGAAGGCTAAAGCTGACTGGAGTGGGCTATTTCCCTTCCCCCAGGTCAGTTAGGCTCTGATAATACTCCAGCTGGTTAGGCTCTGGTTAACTAGTTTCTCCTGAGGGCAGGCCTTGTTAAGAAGAGCAGAGTGCTCTATAGCATTTCGAAATGTTTCCTTTTCCCTTCCGCCTGCCAGTGGCAGGAGTGGATTTTTCTCTGACATCAGATAAGGTGAGAACCTGGCTGATGTTTTGAAGGTAAATCTCACAGAATTGTGGCGTCCCTCTGAGGGATGAGCAGGTCCTCATGGATTTTTTAACTCTTCCAGTTGTCCTCACTGAGCCTCCAACAATTCATCAATGCGCTTTGGGTTTTCCTACCCCACACTGACTCCTGCAAGGTGTCCACTCATGTCTCTGCTCAGGTAAGCCATGATGACCTGTATTCTCCTGTCCGTCTCTCCAATCTTGGGGATAGCAGTTTGCCTCGTGTCCTCCTCTCTCTTATGGATCCAAGAAGAGTTGATGACTTTTCAGTCTATTGAGCTTTTTACTTGTTGTTAATTGGGGTGCTGACTTCCAAGCTCCTTACATGTGGAATTGGTAACCAGAAGTCTATCCTATTGCTTTTAAATTAAAGATCAAACCACTTCATAAGGACCACTTGTTTTCATGTCCTGGTACCTGTCCACCCTTCTGGCTGCTTCTTTCACCACCTGTGCTCTCTGAGCTTCCATCACACAGGCCTCCCTATGTTTCCTCAAACTGGCCATCTTCTCTCCCATCACAGAGCTCTAAACATGGATTACCTCCCTCTGAAATGCTCTCCAAGCTCATCTTCTATCTTTGTCCAGTTAATCTCTACTCATCAGACACAATGGTTGACTAGAACTTTTGAGAGGTTCAGACAAAGATGCCTGTGTTTAAGATTTGACCTCATAAAATCATGTTTTTTCCTTTAAGACCCTTGCCTTGCTATGCAATTATACCTTTTCTGTCCTTCTACCTATGTTTCCTTCTTGCTATGAGGTCATTCTCAAACCGGCTTGCATCACCCAAGGCCTGATGTCAACCTTTACTCACAAAAGCACATTTGAATACATGCATGTGATATGATATTTGGCATGCATATAATTTTTCATTTGTCTTTTCCCCTCCCCACTATTTTTTAGGTATCCTGTTGTTTGTTTTACTTTGGTGTACAGGGTTTTTTTCTCCCAGGTTTTCTTTGTTCATTTCACTGTGTAGAAAATCTTACCTCCCCTTTGTAGCCTTGATCTCAACGAAAGGTTAATATTCACTTCAGGTTTATTTTAAAACATTTTGGCCTATTTTGAATTTTATTTTTATCTTTCCACAAACTTCTAAATAAAGTAATCATATTTTATTAAAATCATTTTTACAGAAAACTTTGATTCAAAGAAATCCAGTTACTTCCTATGACTCAGTGGTAGTCTGGACAGTAAACATGGCTGCCTGCTATAGGGTCACCACATATGACCGTGCTGGCTGTGAACTTAATGAAAATGGTTCCTCCTAGAGTTTTGCAGACTACAACCCTCACTACTATTCCTAGTGGCCTAGCAATACGATACCCACTGCAACAATGCAATTTATGATTCAATATTTTTTCCCCAGGGCCACTTTGCTTTTCTGCCAACAGGCATACACACACACACACGCACTCTTATGCACACATAAACACACACTGCCCTGCATTCATTGTCCTTATAGCCTCCAAATTAAATCAGTACTAGTTCTAGAAATAGGAAAAAAAATTTCTGGAATCAACCTTTATGCTAAGAATGAACAACAGTAATCGTTTCATAATATTACAGGGTGAAATATGCAGAAAAATATTTTCCTATGAATATACACACAGTGCACATACTTTCTTAAATACTCACTCCTCTCTGATCTGTATATTATCATAGTTTGACAAAGCAAAATTTTTGAATAATACTCTTAAATTAAAACATTCTAAAAATACCTGGCCATCAGTTCCTATATTTCAAGTCTGAGGTTTAAATAATAATATATTTTATAGTTTTTGTAAAGATATTCTGAGTTCTAAGAGAATTTAAACACAGATGCATGCTATAAATAGTTTAACAGTCTCTGTGGTTTATTTGCATGTGGGTATCAGGTGTCTAGATAGGGAGCAACACATAAAACGTTTGAGTTTTTAAGAGTAAATACAAAAAAAGAGAGATTACAATTTAGACATACTGCTTAAATGTTACTGACTGATTTCAAATATTTACTTAGTTCCAATAAGAAGAGAAATTAACAAATAACACAAACTATTGCTCCATTTTGAGAAATAGCAATCTTTGTAATCCACATTAAAGACCTCTAGGATAAATTATTTCTGAAACAGGAAAATTTTAAATAACCTAAATTAGCTTGGCACAGATTACCTAAAATTAAAATGCAACTGTCATTTCAGACTACTAAATAAGTGAATAATCTTTCTTTCTTCTTTTGGTGAAAAAGATTGGCCCTGAGCTAACCTCCATTGACAATCTTCCCCTTTTTGTTTAAGGAAGATTGTTGCTAAGCTAACATCTGTGGCAATCTTCCTCTATTTTGTATGTGGAATGCCACCACAGTATAGCTTGATGAGCGGTGTGTAGGTCCACACCCAGGAACTGAACCCGTGAACCCCAGGCTGCCAAAGTGGACGGCACAAACTTAACCACTATGCCACTGTGGCAGCCCCTGAATAATCTTTCTTAAGAGACCTAAATATATCATCTGACCCTCATATGGGAGAAATAGGAGCTGTAACTAGGGGAGCGTTTCTCTTGGTATCATCATCTTTCTAAGTGGTTAGGTCATTCATTCCACAAATAATTTTTTGGCTGAAATATTTGTGAGTTTTGTTAGAATTGCTGAGAATACTGTAGTGAACAAAAATGTATACACAAAAATAATAATAAACACTAAAAATTAAACTTCATGTCCTTATGGAATTAAATATTTGTGGGATAATCAATGGTTAATAAACCCATGAATAAATAATATAATTTTCTATAGTAATAAATGTTATCTAAAAAATAAAGCAATGAATGGAGATAGGTGGGAGAGTGAGTAGAGTGAAGGTACTCAGAGTGTCCCTGAGGATGTGACATTTGAGCAGAGACGGAAAGAGGGAGAGCTCTGTGGATATTTATGAGCTGAGCATTCCAGACTAGGGCATTGGCAGATGCAAAGACTCTGAGATAAGAGCATGACTAGGGTGTTTGAGAAATACAAAGAATATTAGTATGGCTTGAGCAGAGGAAGAGTAATAGGCAATTTATTTAGAGAGGTTGCCCGTGATCACGCCATGCAGAGGACACTAACAATTGGAGATTTTATTTTTACTATCATGAGAAACTATTCAAAAATAATGACATGATTTGTGGATATATATTTTGAAGAAATGACATGAACTGTTGTATTAGCTGTAGGTTAAGAGAAAAAGCAGAGTGAGGCTAGGAAGCTACTGCAGTGGTCTGCAGCGAGACCAATCTGGCTTGGATTAGGGAGGAAGAGCAAGAGGTGCTGAATATTCCTCACGTCAGGGATGGCGTGAGAAAATCCTAAGGGCTGCCTCCCATCACCTCAACACTAGACGTCCTGAGATAGGCAGCCAAACATCCTCTGGACTGTGAGCTGGAGGAAGTAGTTGTCATCCTTGACCATATCGCCCTTCAACAGACTGGCCTTTCCTCAGCATCAGCATAGCGGGATCTGACAACTCCGTGAGGGGTAAATGGGAGAACAGGCTGGTCAATGTGAGTTCTAGGCTATGCCATAGCCTCATTCATTAGGAATCTGTAGTGGGCTTTAGAAACAAAATTTTGCAAATAATACCTTACCCTGTCTTCACATATCTGCTATAGTTTGTGCGTACATGTAGCCTGAGGAGCTATTTCTGGAGTGGTGGCTGGTGAATGGCAGATACTTGGGTGCGGCTCTATGCCCTGGTATAAGAGCATCTATATGCCATTCCTTTAACATACAACACTCTTTAGTATAATTTTTGGCCGCAAACTTTATACCTATAACCTCCAGCTATGAATTTTGCTAATGCTTGAGAGACAAAACTCCCAAAGTGATTGAATTATCAATCCGTTGGTGAGTAACGAATGCTCTCAGCATATAAAGTATGAAATGTAGAAGGAATTTCACTTTAGAAAAAAGAAACAGAAATAGGAAGTTAGTAGAGAAATTCAAAAAGTACCATTTAAAGATAGGATTTACAAATAGACTAATATAACGTGCTACAATCATATATGACAACTGAAGTGGTTACTGCATGTTTGAGATACATAAAAATGCGATTCCCAAATTTTGCTGATTTACTCAATAATTACTATTAGTTCCTAATGCCAGGGTTTGCCTAGGAAGTGAGGTTACAACAGTTAAAATCTGATCACTAAAGTACCTGGAAACTTTGGAGAAAACTAGATATTTCCATGCCTTAAGCATGGATATTCTGCTACTGGTGGTAACAAAAGAATCTGAATTTTAAAAGCTCCTAATATACACCTTTACTTACTAACCACCAGTATGAAATATGATTCTTAATATATGATTGACAGTCATCATCCAAATCATTTTCAAACTCTGAGAACAGCTACTAAGTTTATATTAATAAATATCATAGGAAGTTACAAGACATAGCTGTATTTCTTACCGTTCTTTGATCTTCATTGCTCATACCATTAATATTATAACTATCCTTATCTGCAAAGAATTATCTCTTTCAAGACATTCATCACCACCTCTGCCACATTACTTATGCATATTTTATTACTTAAGAAAAAAAGAATTAAATATCCAAAATGAAATTTGTACCACTTTAAGGATTTAATTCTTTAAAACAAGGGCCTTCAGATCACAGAGTGAGTTTATAATCACTATTTTCTACTCTATCTAGGCATTGTCCAGAATTTCAACCATGAAATGCACGATATTCTAGCTAGCTTTACAACTCATGTAGTTGTGATCATGTGACGCAGTATCAGGGAAGTGTTCCCATAAAAAATTATTTCCTGTATCACTCAACCACCATGACAGGGCACAGAGTCCGTAGCGACTTTTTAAATGCTGCCCTTCCTCTCCCATCACTACAGCTTTTCTTATGCTTTTTTCTTAGACTCCCAGGACTTTTCACCTTTTGTCCTGGACTAGGAACTTGAGGAATCTTCTCCTTCTATCCTGCTCTCTCTTCCCCCAATTTGGCATCACAAAACCATAAAAAAAACAGGTATGGGTAGACAAAAGTAGGTCAACAACCATGTCAAGAGTAATCATAATAAGATTATTGCATGATTATAAAGTAGAAATATTGGTGAAGTGTATTTTGAATCTCTGGTGGAAATTCTGTAGCTAAGTCATTAAAGAAAGCTTGAAGTTGAATAGTAGAGCAAGGCACTAAGATAGAGATAGTTCAGAGATTTCATCCCGTTCTTCCTCTATACCCCTACTAAAGGTATATGGGGGCAAACAGTACAGGGTGGAGACTGAGGATCCATTTCTACAATTTACAACACATGGTGTATAAGGTGGCCATTACCAGTTCACTCTCAATGTTATATGTTATTAACACACATGCTAGAAATATATAAAGTCTACAATTTCCAAAAATATAGCATATTTCAAGTAGAAATGTACTAGCTACAGTACAGTGTAGTACACTATGATATGAAATTGGTAATATGAAAAGATTCATAGTAAAGGGTGTGAGATCAAGAGATCTGAGGGTTAATGTTGCTGAGTAAGAAGCATTATAAACTGCTTATAATAATCGAGGTTAAATTATCTGCATAGGCATAGCATTGACTTGTAAAAGGAGAGAATCTTTCTTCAATCCAACAGTGGTGACACCAGCTAAATAAAAGTTACCAACATTAATCATTTGACTGGGGTCTACAATTCAACTAGCCCTGTAATTTAAAACTTAAGAGGAAAAAATTTAAGAGGAAGAAAACTTTCTTAGAGTTTAGCTCAACCAGGTAGACAGTGAGATATTACCCCCCCCCCCCCAAAATGCAACAATCTTTTATTGTGGACATATTATCTTCTTTGAGTTTAAATAAGCTGGAAAAAAATAGGACTTAGGAAGGATGCTTCAACCTAAGCTATAAAAAAGTCTACTCCATATTTATCAGAAAATCCTATAAAAATATAGGAAAAGACAAATTTTAGAAAGTATATTTTATTTTTAGTAAAATTCAATAAAATCTGGGCACTTTTAAACACATGAATAGAACTATGTCATGAAGACTGAAATGGAAAGGTACTCATAAATGTGGATGGAGATGAGATAAGGGAAATGAATGGAGTAAAAAAAACTATAAATGAAAACCAAAACACAATTGTACATGTAATTTTTATTAGAAAGAGTAATATGCAGAAGGGACTCTGAAACTAAAGCTGAATCTTGATTTCAATTCTAATGCATGCAAGTCCAGAGATCAGAGAAAATAGCCAATAAATAGGAACTATTGAGCAACATCAGCATCATGGCAGCGTAAGATGTCCCTTGTTTTTGTCTCCTCCTTAACAACCAAAATTCAGGATCCATCCACAGACAAAAGTGCCTTTCAAGGAGCTGTGAGATCCACTACCATAGACCAAGGGACCTGGGAGGAGTCTTGCCTTCCTGTGTGTTGAGTAATAGACAAACCTGAGACCTGGCTGGGGACCCTGCAGAGGCTTGTGCACTAGCTTCATCCCCTCTTGGCTGCAGTCCAGGAGTCCTTGGAGAATACTGACTTAGACAATCGCTCACAGATGACAGAGCATCTTTGGAAGTCCAGGTTTCCAGAGGGGAAGTTCCAGAAGTCTGTTGGAGCAAAAAACCTCACAAGTTTGGATGCATTAAATGGGCGGTTAGTAAAGATTGGAGGAGGTGACTGCTACTTCAGATGCAAAGATAGCAAGTCAAACCTCCAAGGAACATGAAAAAGCAAGGAAACGTGACACCATCATAGGACAGAAATAATCTTCTATTAACTGAACTCAAAGACATGGAGATCGATTTACCAGAAAAAGAACTCAAAATAGCTATTTTAAGGAAACTCGATGAGCTACAAGAAAGCACAGAAAGACAATTCAACAAAATCAGGAAAACCCTAGACAAACAAAATAAGACATTTAAACAAAGAGATAGAAATCATTAAAAAAGAGCCTAACAGAAATTCCAGAGCTGAAAAATACAATGAATGAAATGAAAAATGCAATAGAAAGCAACAATAACAGACTTGACCAGGCAAAAGAAAGAACCAGTGATATTGAAGACAGAAATTTCCTGTCAGAAGACAGCATAGAAAAAAGAATTTTAAAAAGTGCAGAAAGCCTAATGGTCTATGGGATAATATAAAAAGGACCAATTTGTGAATCATTGGAATTCCAGAAGGAAAAAGACAGGGAGAAAGGGGCAGAAAGCTTATTTAAAGAAATAAATGGCTGAGAACTTTTCAAATCTGGGGAGAGATTTGTATATGCAAGTTCATGAAGCTCATAGGTCACCAAACAGAATTGACTTAACGAGATCCTCTCTAAGACAACTTATAATAAAACTCAAAATTCAAAGACAAAAAGAGAATCTTAAAAGTAGCAATGGGGCCGGCCCGGTGGCACAGCACTTAAGCGCGCATCTTCCACTTTGGTGGCCAGGGGTTTGCCAGTTCAGATCCCGGGTGTGGACATGGCACCACTTGGCAAGCCATGTTGTGGTAGGCATCCCATATACAAAGTAGAGGAGGATGGGCACAGATGTTAGCTCAGGGCCAGGCTTCCTCAGCAAAAAGAGGAGGATTGGCAGCAGATGTTAGCTCAGGGCTAATCTTCCTCAAAAAAAAAAAAATGGTAAGAGAATAAAAGCTTGTAACTCACAAGGAACCCCCCCCCCCATAAGGTTATCAGCATATTTCTTAGCAGAAATCTTACTGGCCAGGAGAGAGTGGGATGATATATTCAAAATGTTGAAAGAAAAACTGCCAATCAAGAAAACATTACTGGGCAAAAAATCCTTCAGAAATGAAGGCGAGAGAAATTTTTCCAGACAAACAAAAGCTGAGGGAATTCATCACCACTAGACCTGCCTGACAAGAAATGATGAAAGGAGTTCTTCAAGCTGAAATGAAAGGATGGTAATTAGTGGCATGAAAATATACAACACATTGGTATATAGTCAAATTCAGAAGACTCTAATACTGTAATGTGGTGGAGAGTTAGCCACTTAACTCTAGTATAAAGGATACAGAACGATAGTATTATGAATAACTATAGGTACAATAAGAGTTTGGTGTCCTACAAAAGTGATGTTTCATGGAAAGAATAGTAAAATCTAGGACTAGAGAAGATAGATGGAGCCTGATCAAAGAGAACATTGGATATTTATTTTAAGAGCTTGGCAATTGAATACCACTGAAGACCCTTAGGTGGTCATAGCTGTGTATTAGAAAGATTGATCTGGAAGACATGTATATAGTGTCTGACAGGTTAGTCTGATGATTTTTTCATCGTAAGTGAAGTGTTTGTCAATTAACTAAATCTCGAATGACGAGGCAGCCTCCTGGTCCTGGTGTTTACTATCAAGAAGTGCTTGTCATCCTTATTCCTACTTGGGTGATGGCCAGGCAACTTTTTCAGCCCAAATCTGGTTATGAATATCTAATTGTTTAAATCTAAATTTTATGAAGGGACATCCCTGGGAGATCTTATTTATTAATAAGAAAGCTGGGAAAAAAATCATCATTGGAATAAACACAATCCACCCCTATAGGCTGACTTCTCATTCCTCCCTGGAGATATGCAATGCTTTTCACGCTCATTCTTCTTACTTCCTTTTTGCTTAGTTTCCCGTGAGTTTTACGGTTCTTAAATAATTGTCACGCAGAGGTAAAGTCAGGGGAAGAGAAGTTACAGGTGAAAAAAAGACCACTTTGTTACCTCAAAGGGAACACCCAAACAAGTGTATGCATTTAATTTCTAGGTTTGTGCAAACCCTAGTGTGTGGGCAAGGGGGCAGACTTTGGTACGGGGATAGAGGCTTACCAAACTTTTTTCAGGCAGATAGTTTTGTTCTAATTCTGAATGTGTATCATGTATTCACTAAATTTGATTTTTGCTTAGTTCAATTAATCTTAGGCTTAAATGAAAATTCTCTTTAGATTCTTGTTGTGTTTTATTGCCCATGTTAATATATATTTCAGTTGAAAATTCTGAACGAGTGGATCAAAGACTATAAAGGAAGCTACATTTACACAAAATATCCTATTCTTATTTGATAAAAGACAGTAATAAATTGTATGATTGGTAAATATTTAACTCTGAAAAAATAAAAAAGCAGAGAATTTTTAGTATGCTATTATTATTTATTGCTCTTTTTTTCCGTGAATATTCAGAAAGGATGGAAGATTTTCAATGTCTTTTCCTGAGAGTCCATGTATCTAGTGATACATAATAATTTAATGAATGAATTGTTAGGTATGGAGCAGATTAAAAAAAAATTTTTCACTTGTATTCTCTTGCAATATAACTTGTTTTATCAAATGTGACACAGGCAGACACTTGAAACATACTTACACCTGGGGTTTGCTCCATTTGGAACCGTGTAAATGAATTCACACTAGTTTTCTGGAAGATGGGTGCCATGTGGAGAAGAAGTGATACACCCAGCTGACAACCAGTGGTCAAATAAGTGAGATGTGAGGAAGCTGTTGTAGGTCACCCACGCTCCAGCTCACCTAATAGGTAATGACAGCAGCCTACACATGCATGAAAGAGCCAGAAGAGGTCAAGCTGTGCCGGTCAAGACCAGAGGAACCGAATGTACCAAGAACAGATGTACTAACTCAAAACTAAAATAATTTTTTTGCATATAAATTATAAATTTTAATTGAATATGTGCATGTAAATGAGCTATAATTCTGCCCATCCCTTTATTGCTGATGGAAATTCACTGTGAACTAACATCTAAACTATCAGCTTGAACCAACTCTATTACGACCTATATTTATATACACATTTTTTTTTCGAGGATAACTATTTCAGCGGAATATCAGATATTGCATTCGGATGCAAGAGTTAATCCCAAAACAGTTTTAAATCTTTGCTAAATGATGTATGTGAGAGTCATTCTAAAAGTTCTGTCCATACTTACTCGCTAACTCTGCGCCACAAATATTGACTGCTGTATTTACTGGCTGAAATCTCAAGTTTGGAAAATATGCTTAACCATGATTGTCAAGGTACTTTGTTCCCACTTACTAAAAAATGATTAGCTTGTGTCATTTACTGGAAGGATTACACTTGATGAAATTCAGGAAAATTCAGTCAGTCTCCTGAATTTGATAAGTCAAAATGATCATATTCACGTTTGCATCAAATAACTGATATAGAATTCCCTTAATATCTCATAGATGTGATCATCTGCTTATTTTCCTTCCTCACTTTTCCAAAATTCCCCAAAGCATGAAACAAATGTACTCAATTTAAAATCCTTCAGGCTATATTCATACCATGCTATTGATAATTTAATCAAGTTTCTAAAATCAATTACACTCTCTACTATATAAGTATAATCTCACATTACCACTAAAGAGGCAGAAAATGAAATTTGATTGCTTTCTCAGGTTATCTGTCATGAGTGCCTAGTGGAAACTCGCCAAGCAAGCTTCCTGACCAGCCTATCTATACACCTCGCCAAATGTACTCACCAATGTTTTATGACACTTACTGTTCAGTAATGACAGTTATCATTCTAGGTCTCACAGTGTGAGTTTGTCCTATTGAAGAAAATGAAGCATTATCAAATATTGAACTTCTCATATTTCTTGATAACACTCAGAGGAACTACTCAGTTCTTATTCATCATTTCCGTATCTTAAAATTCTCTACATTATCTACAAAGTGATATCTAGAGTTCCAGCAAGCAGAATCTTAATACTCTAGATATTTAGTGTGAATGTCAAAGTCTGTGATTTCCCCCATAATAAATTTCAATTGACTGGTGTCACTTACGGGAAAGGTTACACGTGATTGAATTTATGACCATTTGCTGCTGAACTCAGCTTATAAATTGCTAATGATTCTGGCAGATGATTCAGTTTCTTATGCCAGTGAAATATTTGAGGTTAATTAAATAGCCTCCATCACCTCTTTTCACCAAAATGCCAATGAACTGCTGAGAAGTTAAATAAATGTACTACTTGGTACCCAGCGGTGCCAAATAAACCATTCTAAGTATTTACTTTACTGAGCCTATAATAACAATCTACTAAAACAGAGCATCAAGAGTTGGATCCTTAAACATTGCTAAATGGAAAAGTTATTTGAAATGTAAATGTTTTTCCTAGCACCATTAGGCAAAAATCTCCTCAGATCAAAGTAAGAGTAAAATAAATTTAATAATATAGTTCAGAAAAAAATCAGTTTCTTTTTTTGAGGAAGATTAGCCCTGAGCCAACATCTGCCACCAATCTTCCTCTTTGTGCTGAGGAAAAGTGGCCCTGAGCTAACATCTGTGACCATCTTCCCCTATTTTATATGTGGGACGCCTGCCATAGCGTGGCTTGATAAGTGGTGCATAGGTCCACACCCGGGACCCGAACCAGTGAACCCCGGGCTGCTGAAGCAGAACGTGCGAACTTAACCACTGCACCACTAGGATGACCCCAGAAAAAAATCAGTTTTAATATACAATGATTAACAAATATAAGATCATAAATAAAATGTTTTTCTGGACACAGAACACAATTTTTCACATCACATAGATGTTTTAAGATCATTTAAGATTATTGCACAAGTAAATAATCCATTATTTAAAATAATTTACATTTAACATAAAAATTATGCTCGATTATAGTAATCCAGGTAATGATTTTTTAAAATAAAACACTTAGTGTATTTCTTATAAGAAGTAGTATCTTCCAGCTCTCATTGTCTGAGGAAATATTCCCATTTTGCCATAGGTAGGTGTTATATATAAATACTTCTAAAGCTACATTGTTCAAAATCATTAGGACTTATGTGTGCGAGATTATTTTCCTGTCCTGTATCTATTCACCCTTCCTAGTTTTTATTAGAACCCTAGTTTTTTTTTTTTTAAGTGGCCCCATTCCTAGCAGGAAGATTACATTTCCCAGTACTCCTTGTACTCAGGAGTCAACACCGAAATGTAAGAAGTTATTGGGTAGAGTTTCAAGTAATCTCCTCAAGACTTTGTTTGAGAGATATGTCTATTTACCCTCCTTTCTGTCCTTTTTCTTTTAGTAATTCCCAAGTTCAGGCATCCAATCTGGATCATAGGTGATCTTGAGGATAATGGAGCAGAAAGATAGAATGAGGGTAGCTGATGATCTTGGAGCCATCTCCAGATTTATTTTATGTAAAAAAGAAAAAAATGCTATATTATTTAGGTCCTTTATTTGGTCACTTAGTAACTGAACTTTATCCTAACTTATATAGCTAACAAATAGTCATTAATGCATCAGGCGGGATGCTAAAATGTTCTAATAAAAATATTAGCCATTAGTTAAATGAGCAATAATTTGAGTTCCTCTAAGTGTCTGGTGCTGTGCTTGGGGATATGTATATATATGAACAAAAGACATTCAGTACCTGCCTTCACAAGAGTTGGCAGTCTACTGTGCATGATAGACATTAAATAGGCAAATTAGAAATCACAATATATTTGTAAATTTTGTAAAATGATGTAAATAATAGTTTAGGATTGCGGAAGGAGAATGACAGGATGGAAAATAATTAGGTTTGTTAGTCAGGGGAAAGATAATTATGAAGAGTCTAGAAAAAAGAGAGGGAGCCATCTAGGAAAAGAGGGAGGGAACAACATGTGAAAAGTCCCTAAAGTCAGGGTAAATAACTTTTTACTAAAAGGATGATCCATAAAGGAAAGTCCGTTGGAAATCCTCAAAGTGCTTAAAGCAGGTACATGACTTATTCCATTGAAAAGATCACTCATGCTGCTCTGTCAAGAAAGGAGAATAGATTGGATTGGAATAAGCTCAGTAAATTTGTTAAACTCTTTCAGCAGAAAGTTAGTAAACATGGATGTTTATGCGAAAGCCAGTTAAAGCAACTGATTGAAAAAAGTTAAAAATGTTTATGTTAGAAATTTTCATTGTTTTATTACAGAGGATTACTCATTCATGATGGCGAATGAAAATTTCATATATTCTGGGATGATGCATATGACAGTGCTTATGCATTGCTGTTAAGCATATAACGACTGTATTTTGAGTATTCTGTTGTTGTGTTTTATTTTTACTCTATAAAATAAAGGAAGTAATACTGAACTATTATTAAGCTATGGGAAAGTTGTGATTTGTTATATAAGCATTAATTTAAAACATTTCTTGGTTATCAATTTGATTTTCTTGCATGGGTATGCATGCATTTTTAGCAGGGAAAAGAGACTCAGATTTAATTATGAAAGTTCAAGGATGAACTTAATTATTTGATAGAAGTTCACTTGTTCCAAATATTGATGGAAAGCGTGTGCTGAGAAATTCCTATAGTTCAATGCATAGATGCGACGAAATAATACGGCAAGCACAGAAAAGAAGGAAATCAAATGATTTAGAGGTTTAACATTACAGTGTCTTCATATCTCCAGAGCAATAGCCAAAAAAGGGTAAAATAAGTGTATAACTAACAAGCTAAATGATAGGAAAAATAGAACAATAAAAATCCTTGATCAATTAAAAAGAAATCAGTGAGAGAAAAGGGAAATAAAATAGTTAAAAATAAAAAAAAAAGAGCAAAATGTAGACGTAAACCAAAATATATCAGCGATTACATTAAAAGTTAATAGAAAAATAATCTGGTTAATGTGGGATAAATTAAACCTAAGTATATACTACTGATCAAAAAATCACTTTAAATATAAAGATACTTAAAGATGGAAATTAAAAGGATAGAAAAATATGCCATGTGAAAAGAACAAAAACAAAAAGCTAATGTACATCAGATAAAGTAGACTTTTTGCAAGAGCATCCTTTTTGGTAATAGGTAGAGGAGAATATTCCTACCAGAAGAGATAAAAATTCTAAATTCACATGTACCTAATAATAGAGTTTCAATATATATAAAGCAAAAACAGAATGAAAAGGGAAATAGACAAACCTACAATCAAGATGAGAGACGTTTAACTCACCCTGCTCAGAACAAACGGAAAAATAAGTATATACAAAGTCTGAACTAAACAATTAACAAACCCAACTGAACCGACATATGTAGAACACCACCCCCTCAATGACAGAATACGCCTTCTGTTCAAGTGTCCGCAGAATGTTTACTAAAACTGAACACTTGCTGGACTATATAAAAGAAGACTCAAGTCATTTCAAGCGATAGAAATCATTCAGCATATTCTCTGACCATAGAAGAATCAATTTAGAAATGATTATGGAAAGATACCTAGAAATACATGTTAAGTACAACAACAAGCTGAAGTGCTTGCTGACGGCAAAGAAAACATGGAATGGGTCGTGGAAGGAGGTTGCTATAAGTATCAGCTACAACCACATGACCAGTTAAAAAAACAAGGACTGTAATTGTCATGAGAATTTCATCCTTATTTTGTTATAAATGTGTGTATGTGCATCAAGCAAATGTCTTTGTTTCTTTCCCACTCTCATCCTCTTACTATATAACATAAGATGTATTGACTTTATGTTGTAGTACTTAAGTATTCCTAACTTTACGTCATAGTACTTAAGGCACAGGATATCAAAATGAAGAGTGAACATCACCCAAAGACTTTGCACTCACTTCTGGGGAAAGGGTTAGTATGTTAGGGTTTTACGCAGGATAATTGTATCACATTAGGCAGAAGTATGACGCGTTATTGTCTTTATTTGGAGATCAGGTATAGTTTAAGGAGATGTGTATGGGTGCCAAGTTGACAAAGAGTGAACTTGTGCTGCTTTATGTTATGTCTCAACTTGACTGGGACACAGCACGAAACAGTGGTCAAACATTGGTCTGGATGTTTCCATGAGGGCATTTTTTAGATGAGATTAACATTTAAATCAATAAGTTTGGGACAAAGTAGATTATCCTCCATAGTGTGGATGGGCCTCATCCAATCAGTTGAAGGCCTTAGGAGAAAAAATACTGACCTCTCCCAAGGAAAAGCAATTGTGCCAGCAGACTGTCTTTGGACTCAAGCTGCAGTATCAACTCTTTCCTGGATCTCCAGTTTGCCACTGGACTTGGACTTGCCGACCTCCACAGCTCCAGTAGCTCATGTGAGCTAATTCCTTAAAATCTCTCTCTCTCTCTATACATATGTGTACATCCTTATATACATATGTATATGTAGATGTATATACACATCATATTTGTTCTGTTTCTCTGGGAACCTTGACCAATAAAACTGATAATAAAGTATGACTTCACAGAAAACCTAATAATAAATTAACAGCAAGATTTTTGTGAGAATTAACAAGATTATTTTAAAATCTGCATGTAAATGTGAAGGATCAAGAATAGTTAAGGTAATCTTGAACAAGAATAAAGCTAGAGGATGTACACTATCAGATAGCAAGACAATACAAAGCTACTACAATTAAAACAGTGAGATATTGATGTGAGAATGGACAAACATTTAACCGAACAGAATGGAGATGCCAAAAACCTGCTCACTCATAAGGTTATTTGATTTATATTTCAGATGTATATTGTATAATGGAAAAAGGATGAACTTCCCCATAGATGATTCTTAGTTAATTGGATATTCATATAAAAAGAAAATAAATCTTGACCTTTGCCACATCATATACAAAATGCAACTTCAGATGAATTGTGGATTTCATGTGAAGATAAAATAATAAGACTTCTAGAAGAAATTACAGGATAGTATTTTTATGACTTGAGAGTTGGCAGAGATTTCTTAAGCAGGGCACAAAAGTACTACCCATTAAGGGAAAATTGATCAACTAAGTTTCATTAAAATTAAGAAATTCTTGTAAAATCAGACAAAACTAATCAACCCTATTAGAAGTTGAGAGAGTAGGCAGGTAGAGTCTGGGGTTCATGACTGGAAGGAAGCAGAAGGGAGCTTTCTGAAGTGTTGGTCTTTTTTGATTTCTTGATCTTGATTGTCACATGAGGGTGTTCATTCTGTGAAAATATATTGATCTTGATTTTTACGGTAGTGCCCTTTTCTACATGTACCTTATACATGAATTCAACGTTAAGGAGAAAAAACAGAAACAAACTTCCCTTCTTCAATGGACACCGTTAAGGGAGAAAAAAAGGCAAATTATAAAATGGAGAAGATATTTGTAATACATATATCCAACAAAGAACATATATTTAAAGAACTCGTACAAGTCAACAAAAAATCATCAGCTAGAAAAAGACAGACTTGAAGAAATACTTCATGTCATGCCAATGAAGGCCAAACGGCCAATGACCATCTTAAAAGTTATTATTAGTAACTTTTAGTAACTATTCCTAATCAGGAATCAGGGAAATGCAAATAAAAATCATAAGAATTACTACATATCCACCAGAATGGTGAACCTAACGAGACATAATCTCAAATGGAGCAAGTGGAATTTTAATACACTGATAATTGAAATGTAAACAGATACATCCAATTTTGAAACCTGGCAGTATCTTCTAAAGTTGAACCCTTGTGTACCTTTTGAACCTACAATTCTGCTCCTAGGTGTATGGCCAATAGAAATCCTAACATAATGTACATGAAATGTGATGTACGACAGAGGCTGGCCCAGTTGCACTGTGGTTAAGTTCACAGACTCCACTGCAGTGGCCTGGGGTTCACAGCTTTGAATCCCTGGTGTGGACCTAGCAACACTTGTCAAGCCATGCTGTGGTGGCATCCCACATAAAATAGAGGAAGAAAGAAAAGTGATGTACAAGGATATTCATAGCACCACTATTTATAAGAGACAAAGATGGAAATACTCTACATGTCCATCAGAGGTCAAATGCATAAATAATTTGCAGTATATTTATACAATGTAGTATTATGGAACAATGAAAACTAATATATTAAAGCTACACAAAACATGGATAAATATCACAAACATAATACTAGGAGAAAGTAGCTAGATGCAAAATAAGTTATTCTGCATGATTCTATTTACAGAAATTTCAAAAACATAAGACTAATTGTTGGTGATATATGAGCAAAGTTAATTTTTACCTTTGGGAGGGGGTTAGTGGCTGGAAGTATATATGATGAGGCTTCATCTCTGCTGATAATACGCTGTTTTTCAAAATTTCCTGCTTGGTAAATTTTATGTTGTGAAAATTCATGGTATTGAACACTTGGAATTTGGTCATTTTTTTATCTTCATGTTATTTTTCAATAAGATTTTATTTTAATATTTAATATTTTATTCTACAAAAGAGAATAGAGAAATTAGAGGTGAATATGACTATAATGGGTCATATTTTATTTGCACTTCTTCTATGAGATGTAATTTTTTCTTAACCAAAATTACAGATGAGATAAAATAAATGAAGGAACCTGATGGAATATTTTAATTTCTTTTGAATGGAAAGAAAAGGCATATTCCATGTGCCTAACAAGAACGAACTAATTAAGATGAAATTCAGCCACACAAAAAGAGAAACTTATGATTATATTTTATATTATGCAAACACCAATTTTCTTTTTCGTTCTATTAAGCAACAGGATAGTAGTGTGGAAATTTATTTCAATATTAGAATTCATTTTATTTTGATCTTAATCTTCTATAAAACATGTAATACATTTTGAAACAATAAGATTATTTTTCCAAGGAGGAATTTACTTTGGCATAAATACTTATTCATTACGTAGAACTTTACAGTTGTTCTTACAATTTTTAAGGCATTTACTAATAGAATTATTCCCACAGACTAAAGATTACATCTTTATATATATATATAAAGATATATATCGGTCTATATTTCCAAAACTAACATTTTTCTCCACTTAGCCTAGCTTGTCTAGTTTTTACAACTTGCTTATATCAAAAAGACAATGTCCAATGCAGATAGATAAGTAAATATAAAATCTGTAATTATAAATTGTGATAAGTCAAATATAAGCAACAAACTTGATTATCTGCTATGATTGCCATATTCTTGAATGTTACAGAAGACAGAACATAACAGGGATTAAATATGCTTTTAAGAGAGAGCTCATGGGTCACCTTTTTGAGAAGATGACGTTTAAGTTGCTACCTGAAGAATGGAAAGGAGCAGCTAGGAGAGAATCCAGAGAGATGGCTGGGCCCAAGAGCTGATTCACATTGCAAAAGGCAATGCCAATGGGAATGGAGCTTAGCCACTGGGAAAATCAGTGTAAGAAGTAAAAAGAAGGTGGAAAAATAGATTCCATATCTTTCAGAACATTGTAGGCTTTTAAGGAAGCTTAGAATTCATTAAAAGTGTATTAGGATATTAATGATGATTTTTAAGCAGGTGAGTAAAATTTTGCAACTTAGTTGTGCTGTTTTGTCGATATGTTTATAAAGATTGCCTTAAATTTCATTTGTTTGTGGAATAGATCATAGGTGGTCAAGGGTAAAATCTTGGAGACCAGTGAGGGTGATATTGAACTAGTCCAAGTAAAAGCTGAAAGTGATTCGGATTAACGTGATGAGTGTGGAGATGGAGAAAGGTGAGCATATTAGAGAAACATTTAGAGAGTAGAAGCAAAGTGACTTCATGATATATTAAATATGGAAAGAAGTGAGAAAGACCAGAGAATAAAAATTAGTGCTGTTTATTGGAAGGTGCACAAGTTTAAGGGAACAAATCAAGTTAAAGTGAACTTCTTAAATCTGTCTTAATTATGAGACATTCAAGTGGAGATTTTTTTAGGAAAACGGTAGTTGGGTATATGGGTAAAGGGCAGGGAGAAAAGTTAGAATATGAGATAAAAATTTTGGAGTCATAAGCATATAGATGTTTCAACTTTGGGGATAACTGGAAAAAAAACTTCAATAAAAGAAGAACACCTGAATATAAGACCTCTTCATCAGCCCCATGTAGGCATTAGAAATAAGACAATAATAAAAAATTATTTTAAAATGAAAATGATCTAAACATCAACTTCAACAGAAAACACTTTTTCTCCATTTTTTGAACTTCAAAGTTTGTGCATATCTGCTTGATATATCTGGGTTCTTTGTATAGAAGAATCTGAAGGTATATGCAAATGGCTACCAGAAAATTAATTTTATTAGAAAACTCCATTTCAAATGAGCAGGGCTGACACCTCAAAGTGGCATAGATTTAATAGATTGTATTCTACCCACTTGAGTCTTCTGACCCAATCACAGCCCTAGGTTGATGCCCACATTCAATCTGAAAACAACTGCTTAGAATTTCACATCTTTATTAAAGATTATGGTGTACTTTTCTCTTACAGTGTATTACTAAACATTATAGGCTTACACCAAAACAATTTTAAATATCTCCTTTTTTCATAAAGAGAACCCGTGCAAATGTGATACTTGTACTGCAAACTTACACTAACTGAGAATTATATATGGTAAACTTTGAAAAAAACATCTTTTGATGGAATTCACAAAGAAAAGATAAGTACACTCTGACTGGAATCTGTATCTCTGCCTTGTTAGTTCTATTTGCTCCTTACTAGGGCTTTTGACGGCGGATTTATTTACTCGACCTATAGTTTATACCTTTTCCACTGTGTTGAACTCCTAGAATATGTACACTGTTTGTTGTCTTAAACAACGTGGGAAGTCGAAAACATTTAAATCACTTAGAATCATTAAAATAAAAAACCCGCACTTTATTGCTTTAACAAGTGATGTCTTTTGAACATGAAAACAGTGGCATTAATCTACATCACATTAATGAAATGTCAAGGAAAATACAATGTCAGAGGTTACTAATGACACCGGAGACGTGCATTCATATGAGCAAAACGATGAACGTTTATTTAGATCAGGCAATTCAGAAAAGGGTTATGCAATCTATTTGCCTTCCTTTGTATGGAGTAAATCACAAACATTGATATTTTTAATATGCCAAAGTTTGCAATGAACTTGTCCATCTCACTTTTGCATAAATGCTAAATTAAACATAAATAAGAACAGTTCAACAGTAGATTAAAAAAATAATCCAAGATAATGTGTGTTTTGTTCTAGAAATGTCGCAATTATTCAATATTTGGAAACCTATCAATATATTAATAGATCAAACCAAAAAGTCTGATAATGGTTAAAATACAGCATTTATTCTGGGTAGCTCTTCCTATACTAGGAATAGGAGATAGCAAGATTTCTCTCAAACCAACATTCAAGTCTTTGCAATATGAACTCCTAAAGCTTTAACATTCACTCCTAAGGCATTCCTGTTAAAATCGCAACTTAAGCATGATTGCTATCCTTCCTGTCACGTAGCAGTGATGTTGAGTGTTCTAATCATTACAGTAAGAGAAGAAATAGAAATAAAAGAGCAAAATAGCACATAAAATCATCATTTCTTTTGCAGACTCTGTGATTGCCTCAAGAAACTAGAAAACCCAAGGAAATCAAGAGACGAATACTATAATTATTAAGAGTAACAGAAGAGTTACACCAATTAATGGCCTTCATATACTGGGAACAAGCATTGATTTCTATTTTCCACAATGGAATGGGTTCATAGATTGTCTTCACTTCATATAAAGAATAATGTATTTCTATGATGAAATAAACAAAACATTGAAGTTTGAAAGAAAATGCTAACATATTTCAGCACATTTGTGACATACCTGCAATGTACCTGGAAGCATATGGAAGCATGTGAAAGATCTAGCACAAGTGGGTTATCATCACGTATTTTCCCCTTAAAGCACTTTTTGTTTTTCCCTATTTTCCTTCACTCCTCCAATCCTCGACCACTTCACCTGCTCCTCTCCCCTCAATTCGTATCTGCAAGGTGACCAGTGTTAACAACCTCGTGTGTATTTCTTTTTTCTACATTCTCTTTTCTCTGGTTTCATGTTATAGTGCACAGAAAATACACACACACACATACGCCTGTGTGAACATAGTTCTTTGCCACTATTTACTTAATCAAAAAGGAAAGATCAAATAGGCCTGTCCAGCTCTCTTTTCTCACTCAGCAGTACACCATCAAAATCTTTCTAAATCTACTCTTATAGCTCGACCTCATTCATTATAGTAGCTTTATATTTCTTGACATAATGTGCTATAGTTTATGTAAACTTTTTTCTTTTAAATATTTTATTTATTTTTTATTTTTCTTTCTCCCTAAATCCCCCAAGTACATAGTTGTATATTTTTTTTGGTTGTGGGTCCTTCTAGTTGTGACATGTCGGATGCCACCTCAGCATGGCCTGATGAGCAGTGCCATGTCTGCGCCCAGGATCCAAACTGGGAAAACCCTGGGCTACTGAAGGCGAGCGTGCGAACTTAACCACACAGCCATGGGGCTGGCCCCTATGTAAACTTTTTTAATACAGACTTTCACTATGATCCCAGTATTTCAGTTATCATCACAATGTTGAGTAAAGATTCCTATACATATTTATTTACATACAGGCATTTTTGTTTCCATCTGTGCTACTTATAGTCGTAGAGAGCCCCAGGGAAATTTATCATCAGCGAGGACTCCACATCTCAGTTCAGAGCTGAAGACACTGAACAGAAATTGTCTCAATTTCCCAACATCAAGCACGCAAATGTGCCTGCTTATGTATTATCTTTACTCTCCCCATCCTGGTAACATGAAATAGGTGTTCACGCTCCTGTTTCAGGCAAGTCCCTCCCCTGTGAATTTTAATCCCACCCATTTTGCATGTATCAAAATCTTCATTACATGGATGACCCTGAATATTCATCCATGCTGAATATTCGACCTCTTTCTATTTTTGCTTGACACTTGCCATCAGCATTTGAGCATGTGTAAGTCTCCTTCCATTGTAAAAAAAACAAAACAGGTAAACATAAACAACCTCATCTTCTCTTGACCCCACATTCTCTTCTGGTTACCACCTGTTTCTCTCCTCTCTTTTCCTGCCAAACTTCTTGAATTGTCAGTGCTTACTATCTCCATTGCTTGGCCTCCTGATCAGCTATAAACTCCTGAAATCTAGCTTGTGTACTCACAATGTCAAGATCCACAATGTCTTTTTGATAAATGCAAAAGTTAGGTTTGATCTTTTTTCAGCTTTTCACTCAAGTAGTAAACCAAGAATGGCTGTGATGGTTAATTCTATGTGTCAACTTGACTAGGCCACGGGGCACCCAGATATTTGGACTAAATTTATTCTGGGTGTTTCTGTGAGGTTGTATTTGGGTGAGAGTAACATTTGAATGGGCAGACTGAGTAAAGCAGATTGCCTTCCCTATTGTTGGTGGGCCTCGTCGAATCAGTTGAAGGCCTGAATAGAACAAAAAGACAGATGCTCACATGAGTAAGAGGGAACTCCTCCTGCCTGACTGCTTTGAATTGGAACGTGAGTCTTTTCTGGCCTTCAGACTCAAACTGAATTATTGGCTCTTCTTAGGTCTTGAGCCTGCTGACTTTCACACTGGAACTTATGTCACCAGCTCTTCTGGTTCTCAGACCTCCAGACTCAGACTGGAACTACACATTAATTTTCTTCAATCTCCAGCTTATCAACTGCAGATCTTGGAACTTCTCAGCCTCCATATTGCATGAGCCAATTCCTTTTAATAAATCTATTTATCTCTTAAACTATTAGTAGCTATATCTGGGATATGAAATTGTATACAATTTTTATTTTAATTTTTAGTGTCTTTGTCTTTCCTTTTTTTTTTCTTTTTGGTGAGGAAGATTGGCCCTGAGCTAACGTCTGTTGCCAATCTTCCTCTTTTTTTTCTCTTCTCGAAGCCCCAGTACATAGTTGTATATCCTAGTTGTAAGTTCTTCTAGTTCTTCTATGTGGGATGCCACCACAGCATGACTTGGTGAGCGGTGTGTGGGTCTGCACCCAGGATCCTAACCAGTGAACCCTGGGATGCTGAAGCGGAGCACATGAACTTAACCACCATACCACCAGGCCGGCCCCTGTGTCTTTCTAAAACGAGTATGATTCCTGTTTATTAGAATGAAGAAACAATGATGGTAGTTTTCCTTTTTTATTAACATATCTCGAGGAATAGATCTGTTATTGACTGAATGTTTGCATCTCCCAAAATTCACGTGTTGAAACCCCAACCTCCAATGTGATGTATTTGGAAGTGGAGCCTGTGGGAGGTAGTTACGTTTAGATAACGTCATGAGGATGGAGGCTCCTTGATGGGATTGGTGTCTTTCTAAGAAGACGAAGAGACTGGAGTTTTCATGCTTTCTGCGCCATGTGCAGTGAAAAGGCAGCTGTCTAGAGCCTGGAAGAGGGACCTTACCAGAACCTTCCATGCTGGCACCCTGATCTGGGACCTTTAGCCTCTAAGACTGTGAGAAATAAACTTGGGTCACTAAGCCACCCAATCTAGGGCATTTTTTTTATGACAGCCCAAGCTGACTATGAAAGCATCATGTCTAATAAGGAACATTTCAGGTACAAAAACTCACTTATTTTAAAAATAAAAGGCATAATAGCATAGTGGAAAGCGTTTGAGATTTGGAGTGTGATGAAGTTGGTTTTAGTACCAGTTCTGCCAGTGGACTTGGGATCGGTTACTGAGCTGCTGAGGACAAAGGAGTATTATCCCAAGAACACCTGTCTCAAAGTTTTATAAGAAATTGTGAAATAGTGAATTTAATGTGCTTACCTCCTAGTAGATGATCAATCAATAGAAGTTATTATATTTAGATTGGTCAAATATATTATATCAAATAGAATTCTATTTGTTTGTTACATGTTTCTCCCATTATCACAAAAGCTCCATGATGGCAGACACTGTGTTTGTTTTGTTCATGTCTGTTTGCCCAGAGAAATACTTGGAACATGCAAGGCATTCAATAAATGTTTTTAAATAGATGAATGAATAAATGAAAATTAGTAGGAAAAAAAATTCATCTTTATATGTATATCTTAGTCAAAACAATGCTGAATAATGACCATTAAAAGATTATTACATTGGGGTATCAATATTTTAATTAAAATGCATCCCAGAAACAGTATTAAAATATTTTAGGGAACTAAGAAGATTGGCTATTATTTAACCTATTAAGAAGCAGTCAGACTTGTTCTTGCATTAACCATCAGAGCTTTAAAAAGGCAAAAGAAAAAGATGAAAAAAATAGGAACTCATGTTAAGGTGATAAATTAATGCCAAAGGACCTTGTGAATACTGATTACTTTCCTGACATTCCAACTACCCTATTATTTATTATAATCCTAAACTAAGATTTACTTAGCCTTTTCTAAAAGATGAATGGTTCCAAAATTATGTCGCCGGACGTATTTCTTTTATTACCTAGCAATTTTCTCCTTCTGGCTCGTTTTGGAAAAAAAGAATATCATATATACGTATATATGTGTGTATGTATTATAAATAATATATATTTAATAAATTTGTATTTACCTATTCACGGTTACATATTAATGGTTGAGTTAGTTGTCAAGCTTTGATTATCTTAAAAATATATTTTTAAGCTGTAACTTCATAGTTAAACCATAGCTCAATTTCTTTTCCTGACAAATGAATTTCCTTTGAAAGTTCAAGGAGCAGCAAAAGAAAATTTAATTCTTGAAATTGTGTCTTTTTTTAAAGTATAGGTTCAGAGACGCCTAGGAATGGAAAGAACTTCAAAGATCTTTTGTCCAATCACTAAAAATGAATTTACGTAAAAAAACACCCATTCCAAATTGTTACTCAGGTGCTATTTAAATATCTTTGAAGTGAAAGTTCCATGAGAGAACTTTTTTCTCAGCACTGTGTCCTTGAAATCTAGAAAAAGGTTCACACAGAGTGAAGATTCAGTAAATATTTCTTGAATGAATGAATGAATGAATAAACTAATTGCCTTCTGAGGCAAACACAATTTTTATTCTTTTTTTAAGCTTCCTTAGTGTTTTTGTAAAAAGAAAAAAAGGTAGTGTCTACAATAGAAGAAAGATATGAAAAAAAATACGACATGGAACAGTAAGTCATGGATATCTTTTCTTGTCAATAAATATAGATCAATTACATCGCGTTTAATAGCTACAAGGAATTACTGTGATGAATATTTACATTGTATCACATTTTTGTTGCTATTCATAGCACTGTGATAAATATCCTTGTCCTTACATTGTTTCTTGTCTATGTGATTAAAAAAAGGACTTGATATAAATTGTTTAATTGCTCTCTAAAAAGCTCAGATCAATTTATATTTCTGCTGAAAGTGCATTAGAATGCCAACACCAGGCATTGTCTGTGTGTTTTAATCTCTATAAAGCTGATAGGTGAAAAAGTGGGATTTCATTGTTTATACTCACACATCCAGCGTAATGCAAGTGGTCCACAACGTGGATTTTAGAGTCAGGCTGCCTAAACTGGAATTTCCGGTTCAGCACTCAATAGACATGAAGCCTTGGTTAACGTCTCTGAGTCTCCCCTTTTCACCCTTTAAAATAGGATGAAAATAACACATACTGTATGGAGACCTTGTGAGATTCAAGGATGTAATGTGTGTTTACAGCTTGGAACAGTGGCTGACATGTTGGTAAGTGTTTTTTTTTTAAGTTGTTTGATCGTGTTTATTTTATTATTGCAACATTAAATATATTTTCTTCTCTTAGGAATAACATTTTTAGATAATGTTATCTATTTGTTTTCATTTTGTCTATATGTGGAAGTATACTATATATTCATCTATCTATCCGTCCATCCATCCATCTATCCATCTATCTGTCTATCATCTATCTATCTAAAATTTTAGCAATATGCATGCTTTTTACACCATATTCATATTTTTTCCTTTGGTCATTATGCAAATTTGCTAGGGCTGCCGTAACAAAACACCACAGTGGGTGACTTAAAGCATACACATATATATATTTTCACAGTTCTGGAGGCTGGAAGTCTAAGATCAAGGTATTGGCAGGTTTGATTTCTCCTCAAGCCTCTCTCCTTGGCTCCCACAACTTCTCGCTGTGTCCTCGCATGGCCTTTCCTCTGTCTAGGCACATCCCTGATGTCTCTTCCTCTTCTTATAAGGACAACAGTTAGATTGGATTAGGACCCGGTCCTTATGACCTCATTTAACCTTAAGTGCCTCTTTAAAGGCCCCATCTTCAGGACCGGTGCGGTGGCACAGTGGTTAAGTTGGCACATTCTGCTTCGGCGGCCCAGGGTTCGCAGGTTCGGATCTGGGGTGTGAACATGGCACCGTTTGGCACGCCATGCTGTGGTAGGCGTCCCAAACATAGAGGAAGATGGCCATAAATGTGAGCTCAGGGGCAGTCTTCCTCAGTAAAAAAAAGAGGAGGATTGGCAGCAGATGTTAGCTGAGGGCTAATCTTCTTCACCTAAAAAAAAAGAAAAAGGCCCTATCTCCAAATAGAGTCCTGGGGGTAGAGCTTCAACATGTGAATTTGGGGGGGGCACAATTCAGTGCATTACTGTCATTTTTGCTAACCATCTTATTCCCTGTAATATTTTTGCCTTAAAGACATTTCTTTTAAAACATTTTAATGGAAGTTTAATATACATAAATGAGTCCACAAATCATAAGTGTGCGGTCAATAACTTATTAGAATGTGAATGCACCTGTATAACCAATACCCAGGTCAGGAAATAAAAGATGACCAGCACTGCAGAAGCTCCCTGCCCCCCATATTCCCCCTCTAAATGCTTCTCTTCTCCCCTCTTTTGAACTTCAAATAAATGAATCATATAGTACTCATTTATTTGTGTCTTATTTCTTATGATCAATATTGTATTTATGAAATTTGCCCATGCTATAGCTTGAAGTTATAGTTCATTCATTTTCATTGCTATGTAATGTTTGTTTGAAAATTTTAAAACTTACACATATTACTGTTAATGAACGTTTGTGTTATTTCTAAGTTTGGAGCTGTTAAAAAGAATGGTACTATAATAATTCCCGTGCATATCTTTGGTGCATTCTTGCAGACATCATTGTTGAGTATAAACTTCAGATGAAATTGTTGGGTGAGAGGATATGAGTTTGATCACATATATAGTATAATATCAAAGAATTTTCCAAAGTAGCTGTACAAATTTACACTCTCACTGGAGTGTATGAGCGTTCTAACGGGTCTACATCTGAGAGAATTATGCTCAGGCTTTCTTACTTGCGTCCTTCTGGTGGGTATGTGGTGGTATCTCCTTTTTGATTTTAAGTTAATTTTCCCTGATTAATAAGGTTTGAACGATTTTTTAAATATATTTGTATATTTGAAAAACAAGTAAATTTTAAAGGTTTATGTAGTTAAATGCACTTTTTATGATTCCTAGTTTTTAAAATATAATAGAAAATTCTCCCAATCTAAATTTTTTTCATTAAATTCACCTCTGTTATCCTCTTGCATTTTCTTTTCTTTCTGCTTTTTTTCCCCAAATCCCTCCAGTACATAGTTGTATATTTTAGTTGTGGGTTCTTCTAGTTGTGGCATGTGGGACACCACCTCAGCATGGCCTGATGAGTGGTACCATGTGCACACCCAGGATCTGAACCAGCAAAACCCTGGCCTGCCGAAGCAGAGTGAATGAACTTAACCACTCAGCCATGGGGTTGGCCCCTCCTTTTGCATTTTTATGTTTTAATACATTATATTTAAATATTTGAGGAGCCGGTCCCATGGCCAAGTGGTTAAGTTCGTGTGCTCTGCTTCGGCAGCCCAGGGTTTCACCAGTTTGGATCCTGGGCGTGGACCTAGCACCGCTCATCAGGCCATGCTGGGGCAGCGTTCCCCATAGCACAACCAGAAGGACCTACGACTAGAATACACAGCTATGTAGTGGCGGGCTTTGGGGAGAAGAAGAAAAGAAACAGAAGACTTGGGCAGCTAGTGTTATCTCAGGTGCCAATCTTTAAAAAAAATAAATATTTGATCATCTTGGAATTACTTCTTATATAAGTTTGCTTGCAGATAGGAATCCGATTTTTCTCAGTCCAGGTACATTTTGTTGGTTGGGCTAGTCTTGGTTGGGTTGACCTTCGAAAATCTTTGAAGATGTAAAAACTTCACATCTGCTGACTGAGATTTTGACTTCTTATTGGCGCTGATTCTTTTTTCTGTGATTCAATTATGAAGCGTTTGCAGAAGATTGCCCTGTCCATGGGATACAGGCAAAGAACTTTTCTTTTATTTCTGGAAGAATTTTTCTTGCTAAATCTGAGCCGTATTTTCAGTCTTGTAGGGTCATGAGTCTTTTCAAGTTAATTCAAATTTTCGGTTTATTTGATCCCTCATTTAATATTTCAGAGAGAATCTCGGGATGAGCAGGCTGTTCTGGAAAGGAACTTCTCCAGTGCCTCCCTATCAGGTATCAGACATCCAGCTGTCTCTGCTGCTCTTAAAAATAACTATTATTTTTTGGTAACACATTTTTATATTTCTCATTTATAGTTTCTACTTACTATTTTCTATCTAACCTAAGTCTCTTGCATTAAATGTAAGGAATTCAGGGCACCAGATTTTAAGTTTCTTTATGTACAATATTCTATAATCAGTTTTATAAATTTACCTAATATTCTAGATCCCATAATCTGAATCAGAGAATGAAATATTTATCTAATAGTCTCACCTAGGGAAAATTAAATGTCTTTAATTATTTAGTCTCATAACGTATACTATAAGCCATTATATTCTGAGGTAATGATGACAAATATAGTAGGGCTCCATAAATAATTTTGAATGGATGAATGGACTCAGCTCATAGTGGGAAAAATGTGTTCATGATCCTTATCAAGAAAGCCATTAATCTAGTTCATAAACATTCATATGTTTGGTGTTTTGTAGGAATTTGGACTGTGAAGGAAAAAAAAAAAAGAGGAACAATGCTGAAAACACATAGCTAAAGCCAGAATTGCAATTAGGTTTTTTGGAATGGAGTCAAAACTTTAAATATACTCTTAGAATAGAATAGGCAGTTAGCAATTTATAGAACAAAAAAAATCAATCATATAAAAATCTTATTTATAGATACTTCAACAGAGTCCTTTTGGCACTCATTCCTGTGATCTGATTTTCAAGGACAAAATATTGCTTTCTGCTCTGATAAGGTCTCTTATGTCTTCCTGGTGCCGTCTTCCTGATCCTCGTCCCCCTCATCCGGAGTCCTTCCTCACCCCCCTACGTCACCTTTTGCCTGTCTCTGTAGTTAAGTTTACCACAGCCTTTTCAATAAACAAGTATATGTTTTTGTGTCTGTTTTCTACAGAATTCTATGAGGTCAGGGACTACTATATGTATCTTCGTGTTCTCAGCACTTTGCGTAATTCTTGACACATTGTAAATCTACTCTATGTAACTGTTTAGCAGAAAGAACTTTCGAATTGAAAGGCAGAATGAGGTCACTCTAGTGTGAGTAGAGGTTCATAAAAGGCTTTCCTCTTGATTCACACAGACTTGCCTATGACCTAGTGTCCTGAAGATAATTGAGGATAACTAATATTTATTTATCACTTATCGTGTTCAGGCCACATATGGATGCTGTATTAGTTTCCTAGGACTTCCACAGCAAATGGCCACAAACTTGATGGCTGAGAATAACATGAATTTATTCTGTCACAGTTCTGGAGGCAAGAACTCTGAAAACAAGGAGTCGGCAGATATTTTGGCCACACTCTGTGTCCATGCTTAAGCCTGGAGATGAAAAGTTTTTCAAGTTCTCCAGAGGATTCTCAATCACAGAGAGGCTGGAAAATTTCTATCCCATGGAACACTCCTCCATTAAAGAAAGAGCTTGGTCCTTGAATTTTGAAGCCCAAATTCTGAACTTGAGAAACCTCATATTCATCACTTAGTCTATGTCTCAGTTTCTTTATGCTCAAGATGAAGACTATTACCTGAATTGTTTACTGGGAGGAGTAAATGTGGAAACATAATACACAAATAATGATAATACTTACCAATTGCTGAATTCTTACCATGTGCTCGGCATTGTATTCAAGTCTTTTCATACATTATTTGTGTATCCCTGGCATATTACAGGAGCTTACTAATACATTCTTCTTTTCTGTGTGGCTTGTGTTCCAAAATATTGTGCTGTATAAGTTGAATAAATCAAGACACTTTTCTCTCTGAAGTCTTTAAGGAAGCATATTCAATAAATGAGACTTCTTTCTGGAAGGGGCAAATAAGAAATCAGCATATTAAGAATACAATAAAATTTAGATACCATAGCTATTCAAAGCAGCCGAGGCCATGGGGAGAGTGGAATGGTCTAGGCACCTCCATGCAAAACTTGGCTTGTCACTAACGCATCACGATTTCTCTGAAGTCAAAAATTTTCTCTGCCATACTGTCACTGACTAGTTGCCCCGAGGAACTCACGGGTGAATTTGGAAGCATTTAACTTTTTTCCAAATTGTTCTTTTTTCCTTTTGTTATGTCCAGGAGATGCCATCACCAACCACCCTGAACCAGACCAAGCCTCACCACAGCCACGCCTATGACCTTTGCCTTATTTTGAATGCTAAGGTCTCTCCAGGAGGAGCTTAGGCCTTATTACCCTAACCTGCAGCATATGTGGAAGCATGTTTGCCAACTGAGCCTGTGCAAGCGAATACCCCCCTCTGCGTTTTGAATATTCACTCCTCATCTGAAATAAATGTCCATGCTTCCCTTTGTTTGGGAACACCATAACTTTAGGAATAATTCTGCACGATCTCCTATTTGCCACCAATATACCTTACTTTGTGAGACAACCAGTTCTAGTGGACAGTGTGATGTAACTCGCCCAGAAGCGAACACACTTTGGTTTCAGTAACAATACAAGAAGCATCTATAATATGGGGACAAGGATGCTTTCCCACATTCTTTAAAATGTGTAAAATATATCAAAGCAGTTTAAGAAATCAGAAGTACTATAAAAAATACTATCAGCAACAGCCACATCAACCATCATTCAATAGTTAAAAAGAGAACGAGACCAGGGAAATATGAGATATTTTGGGGGTGGGGAGCCATGATGTTTAGCAGCTGTGAACAAAGTCAAAAGAGAGTTATTCTGCCCTGTATGCTTCCATTTAGGTGGTGGTGGTTCTTTGTGATGTTGCTGTTTATCCTGTTTCTAAATTCCTCTCAGGTCACTCTTGAATTTTCCCAATCCAGGGTCAAAGAAGTTTTAAAATTTTCTTAAGCGTATTTTTGTTCATCCGTGTGGGAGTGAGTGATGAAATTACTCAAAATTGCATCTTCTACCAAATACCTTTAATATGTTGTTAAAAATAGTTTTACTTGGGGCCGGCCCTGTGGCCGAGTGGTTAGGTTCGCACGCTCTGCTGCAGGCGGCCCAGTGTTTCGTTGGTTCGAATCCTGGGCACGGACATGGCACCACTCATCCAGCCATGCTGAGGCAGCATCCCACATGCCACAACTAGAAGGACCCACAACTAAGAATATACAACTATGTACTGGGGGGCCTTGGGGAGAAAAAAGGAAAAAAAATAAAATCTGTTTAAAAAAAATTGTTTTACTTGTCTAATAATTTTTTACACACAGCAAAACTTATAGCATCAAAAATAATGACGTTGGGCCGGCCCGGTGGCACAGCGGTTAAGTGTGCAGGTTCCGCTTCTGCGGCCCGGGTGTCGCAGATTCAGATCCTGGGTGGGGACATGGCACCACTTGGCAAGCCATGCTGTGGTAGGCGTCCCACATATAAAGTAGAGGAAGATGGGCATGGATATTAGCTCAGGACCATCCTTCCTCAGCAAAAAGAGGAGGATTGGCAGCAGATGTTAGCTCAGAGCTAGTCTTCCTCAAAAAAAAAAAATAATAATAATAATGGTGCTGCCAGGAACTTTTTGTACAGAGATACATGTCATTCAGAGATCAGAATAAATGAATCCAGTAATGATCTGATTTCAAACAAATATATATCAAACTTCAATTATGATGTATTCAGAGGTTTTGGCAATAAAATATTTTAAGATTCTATTATCGCATTTAAATTTCACTTGAGCATTTTGTTTAAACTATTAAGTTTAATTTAAAAATAGGAAACGTTATGTATTTATTCCTATTTTGTTTGTTCTTGATCAGTGAATCAATAAGAGATAAATACGTATGCTAAACCAAGTTTCAACCTTTTCTCCCAATTTTGTCTTGAGCCAAAACCTTTTAGAACTTCAAAAAAGTTAAAGGAAATTTCATTTTCACCACTTTTTTTTTTATTGTTGATCCTTCAGTGCTTTCAGATAATAAGTGAAGCGGGAGCTAGAAATGTTGAAATACTGTCAACCAGGTTTTCTCATTGTATTTCCAGTCTATACAGAAATCTCGTAAGGAAACTACTTTTCACAGTAGCTCAAAGAAGTGTGGGGAATTTAAATAGTATCCCAAAGTTTGGATTATTATTTAAAAGAATCCCCAAGTCATCTGAGGTTTTCTAAATTGTCACCTAGTCCTTTTTTTTGTTTTTTTATGGAGTAAAAGGAACTGAATATAAAACATTTCCATAACTGTATGTAGTTAGCAAAATGCTAATTTTGTAAACTATAGTACATTGGTAGAACTAGTAAAAGTCTTAATAAAACTTAATGGAATTTGAATTTGGTGAAAATATTTCAAATGAGTCTCAAAGTTCTTTATTGTTCACTGACATTATTTAGTTCTATACTCTTTAAGTTTGAGATTTCTTCTTCCTTAAGAGCTCATGCTGCATTTTAGTTTGTTAATCTAATATCTTTGGCTTTTTACACAAGAATAGGTGGGGTTTTTTGCCATATAAACATTTTATCTGAGAAAAGAGGCTTTGAATTATGCTACATATCTTGTTCTTGGAAATTGACCTTGAAAATGGCTTATTAAAGATGGAGAAATCCTGAAAATGTATTTAAATTCTTAATTCTTAAATTCAGGATTTACTTAAATCCTGTTAAATTTATTTAACACGGCATTTCACAAATTTTTTTTTAGCATAAAAGTTTTTTCTAATGAAGGCATTTTCCCCCCAAAATACTAATATCATTCTTCATTGAAAAGGAATAGTTCAGATAGAATGTTCCTTTTCCTGTCCCCTAAAACTGTAGAAATGTCAATGAAAAGTGTGAAAGAGTTTTAAAGCACAGTAGAGAAAAGAAGGAAGTGGATGTCATCGGTTTGTCAAAGCTGTAATTGGATTTGTGCAAAATGGAAAGTAGACGGAGGGGTGTTGACATATAATGAGAACTGAGGAGGAAAAGGCCCAGAAGATGCCCCAAAGAGAGAAACAACGGAAGTGGCTTTGTTTTCTTTTCAGAGCCCTGGAGAACCAGCACACCCAGAATCCTCGCATACGGATTACAGAAGAAGTGCAGAGCTGATCAGAAAAGGCTGATGAACCAGAAAGTCCACAAAGAATCCTGTTGGCTCGCAGCGCTTCCTGCCTCTTCGTGCTGAGTAACTCACAGTCCAGCCATTATCCACAGGCAAAAGCCAGAACACTGTATACATTCTATTACGTTGGGGGGGCAATTGGGATTTTGATGTTGTCAATGTTCCTGAGCAAACCCAGGACATTCTAGCATTTGGGATGACTGTGCTTACCTGTCTGCTCTCTAGCCATGCACCACAGAGCAGGGATGATCAGTGGAAGTGCTTGTGTATGTAAGCAGAGCTTCTAGTCAACTCTCTCATTGGTGGAGGGGTGAAGGGGCTACAGGAGAACAAAGCAACAGAAAAAAACCCAAGCCAACTGCTAATATGAGTGGATTTAGTCTTCATTTTAGAATAAGAATGGACATCCAAAATTACCACAGATATGTGAGAAAACCAGAACAAAAATTGAAGGATCTAAATGAATAAATAACATGTATAAGCTGGGAGGAAACAGAAACTCAGAGTAGAAAGAATTCCAAAAAAAATCAATTAGTATTCTTTTAGAGATATGACTATATAATACAATGAAAACCTAGATGTCTATCACAAAAAAAGAAAATAGAGAAAAGAAAAGAGTTCTTTAAGATTAAAATATGGTTTCTTAAAAAAAAAATTAAAGTTCCATTCAAAGCATGAAGGCAAAAATCAAAATCTTTTCCAAACATTCAGTATAAAGGCACCAATTCAAAAAATATAAAATAGGAATAGAATAGTAAAAGAAAAAGTGACAAATATGATCAATCTAAGAGGTCCGAATTCAAGAAATTGGAGTTAAAGAGACAACAGAGAACATGAAGCAAAATAATAAGAATAACAGAAGCACGTGCTCAAGAGTTAAAGAGAAATCTTCAAATGATGAAGCCTTCAAGTGCCAAATGTAATAAATGAAAAATGATTCACATAGACTTCATAAACTTCAGAAATACAGAAGTAAAGACAGTTTCCAAAAAGCGTCACTATAGAACTTATAATCCAACCACGGAAGATTTTATAGTCAAAGGCATGCCACTAAAATGACTCCAGACAATAATGGTGACCCAAGACTGTTCCAGACACAGTGTGACTTCTGGTAACTGTAACTATAGAGAGGACAACACAAACATATTTTCTCTCTACTTAGGGGAAATGATGATAAGCCTGGAATTTTATAGGAAATTGCCATAATGTCAAATATAAGGATGATATAAATGTTCCTATCTATATAGTCTCAGAAAATGTACTTTTTATGAACTCTTCCTGAAAAAAATGTTTGTATAATAATTAAATGAAACAATAGTCTCAAAAGTGGAATGATTAAGATCGAAGAAACAATAGAAACAAGGAAAAGAAATCCTGGGTTAACAGCTCACCACGAACTCAGCCCACAGAGGAAACATTTCATGCTTTACCAGAAAGGTTTGGCCTCCCACAAGCCTATCCCTTAAAAGAATGTGGACTCCATGGAATATATAGTTTAATTAGAAGAGCTGAGCATCTTAAGGATATGATAAACGTGAGTGCTTAGGGAAAAGACAAGGTAATGATAAACCCCAAGAAAAATGTAAAACGCTATTCAAGAAAACTGTGGTCAAAATATCAAGCACTTAAAAATGTGGCATAAATTCGATCTATCCAGTTACTCTTAGAATAGTCTTTTTTAAACGGCACAAGCTTAGAGCCATAGGGTGATATTTCCTTTCCCATAGGTCCGTCCCATCTAATGGCTTGGTTGTAAATTGAACTTTATTTATATAATCATAATGTATTCAATGCTATTTATTGCTTTTTTTCAAATTTTAAATCAACCTATAGTCATAAAAACTTCATTACAGTTTTGGAATAAAATGTAAATGTTCTAAACCTTGTTAGTATAAAAATAATGTTAGAATTGGCAGAAATTGGGATGTGAAAAGGGAGAATAGGAAGAAGGCAATCTAAGTTGCTCATTTTTTCTTTTATATATTCGGCAATTAGAGAATACTGTCAAAAATCAACCGGTCAAGAATAAAAGCTTAAGGGGCTGGCCCATGTTGTAGTGGTTAAGTTCCTGTGCTCCGCTTGGGCCCAGGGTTCCCAGGTTTGGATCCTGGGTACGGACCTGCACTGTTTGTCAGGCCACATTGTGGCAGCATCCCACATAAAATAGAGGAAGATTGGCACAGTTGTTAGCTCAGCAACAATCTTCCTCAAGCAAAAAGAGGAAGATTGGCCAGATGGTAGCTAAGGGCCAATCTCCCTCAAAAAAAAGAAAAAAAACAAGAATATAAGCTTAAGTACATAATTAAAAGTTTTAAGCCATTTGATATGAGGTAAAACAATTATATAAATTAAATAAAACAATTATATAAATTTATATAAGTTATATAATTTATATATAAAATATATTGTTTTATATGTATATAAAATTATACAAATTTAGAGGAAGGAAGAATGTGATTTAAGGGGAATGTAAATGAGTTAATTCCTTATTTTTTAAAGTAGAAATTTGATATTTACTGTCTAAACTTGATTAACCAAGAAATAGAGATGTAAGCATATTAGTTAGAATTTATAAATAACAACTCTAAGTTTAATAAGAGAACATTTAAAATGCTTGGCTTTAGAGGAGGGAAATTTAGAGTTAGATTATGTGGCTGAGAACTTTGATTATATGCTCCTCTGAAATGTTTGCATTTTTTTTCTTTTAACCATGTGTTAAACTTATGTTTTATAACCATATTTCTTTTTAACCCAGAAATATAAATACCAAAACTACACATAGATGTGTATTTGCATTAACAGAATCGTACTATACATACTATTTTGCAATCTGTTTTTTAATTGAATAACATATTTTGGAGAGTTTTCCATGTCCCCAAAAATAGTCCTAATACTTATTTTAATAGCAGAATGACTTGACTGTATCATATTTGATCAAACATTTTCCTTTCTCCTGAGAATATGGATATTTCCCATTTATTTGATATTATAAATTATATGCAAGACATGTATTTATGCATTTACTATTGCACATTTTACAAATTTCAATTTAGATTGAATTTATGGAAAAAGAATTATCCAGTAAACTGGTATGAACATATATATTACTACATGGCCTTCCAAAATGTTTAAACCAATAAAAACATCCTGAATGGTACACAGTAGTGCCTGTGCCCATATCCGTATCTACACTCAAGCTTTAACACGCATCAGAAGAAATTGGATGGCTTATTTAAATACAGCCGGGCCGTACCTCCCTCCAAAGTCTCTAACAGTGTAGGGTGGGTAAACACATTGGGATTTACATTTCTGGCAAGTTCCCAGGTGATGCTGACGTTGCAGTCAAGGCACCCCACTTTGTGAACCACTGTATCAGGGATTAGAAAGTGCGTCCTTAATTGAAAACATTCCATTTTGAGTTATCGCTATACCACTTCGTTTACAATGTAAGTTCTTTACAACAGGCTGAATCCATTGGCCCTCCCATTCTCTGTGCTATTGTCATTTACTTTATTTCTCTATATAGTAAAATTCACAATGTATTGCTATCATTTTTGCTTCTGATTGTCAATAATCTTATAAAGAAATTTAGAGGGAAAGACAGTCTTGATGTTTACCAGCATTTCATCCTAGCCAGTGCGCTTCCTTCTCTCTGGAGGATCCAGCCTGCTCCCTGGATTTATTTCTCTGTAGCCTGAATCACCTCCTTCAGCATCCGTGTAACAAGAGTCTCCTGGCAAGGAATTCTCTCAGATGTTGTGTATTTGAAAACATCTTTATTTCATCTTAATTCTTGAAAGATATTTTCACAGGGTATGGAAGTCTAAGTTGACAGTTTTGACATGCTTTTTATTTTCATTTATTACAAGTGAAAAAACTAAAATTCTTGTATCTGGAATTTAGGGCTTGCCTCTGTGTCTTCATTCTAGCTTTGTCATGTTGTCACCCGCTTCACCCCGCCACACACACTTTACTCTGACCATACTGACTTATTTTCTTGTTTCTTGCATACAGCCAGTGCTTTCTAAACTCATTTATTTGCAAATTTTACTTAAATCACAATCTCTTCCCATTTCCAGTCAATATCTGTTATTAATAACCAAATCCTCTTCTTTCTTCAAAGCCATGTGCAAACATACCTTATGTAGGAAGCATTTCTTTTATAATGAACTCTGAACTCTTCCAAATCCCAACACACTTTGTCTGACCCTACATAATGGTGTTCATCAATACAGAACACTTATTTGTCCTACCATCTTGTCTCTTCTAAACTCTGTTAGCGTTGGTGGTAAACTCTAGAAAGAGAGTTATGCTACTATCTTATTCATCCTTCTATTTCCTTAATTTCTAACAGGGTTGTTCCATAAATAACATGAATTATTTCATATTAAAAAATATTCTACAGAAAATGCAATTAGCATAATAGGTATGTTGTTGACTACAATAACTTCGTTTATGCTGCTTCATGAATTTTAAACTATTGACATAATTTCCCACGACATTTTTCTTGTTGAATCTAAAGGGACACAATTGACAGGACTGATTTATGACATGTGACATTTCCATCTGCAGTGGACACTGTGCTTCCCAGATTCCCCCTTAAGAATGAAGGACTTATTCTCCAGTTTCTGGGAGACCTGATAGCAGGCAGCCTTCAACTGTTAAACCCTTTCAGAGACTGATTCAACTGCAGAAAGCCCCTGTGCCTCAGACCACGCTCTTGGGCAATCCTTATCCATAGCAACTGATCAATATGATCAACCAGCCCAGCTTCCTCTCCTGAGCACAGAATAGAACTCCAAGTAAGGTTAACTGAGGCTTTATTGCATCGCATCCTGACGTCTCCCTCTGCCCCATTCTCTTCTTCCCTCTACACATGCTGATTCCTGGGACCTCCATAGCACACTTCCTTCCCTCTCATCTTCATCCCAGACACTGTTTCCAGGGGAACCCACGTTGCCACACAAGATTATGATCCAAAGCAAATACTAAATATGAGTTGTCTTTCTCTTACCAGATAATATACATGAAAGTTCTTCCCTTCCTCCCCGTGCTCCTGATGAATTAGCATGTGTAATAAAGATGCAAACTGGGGGCTGATCCTGTGGCTGAGTGGTCAAAGTTCCAGGCACTCTACTTCGGCGGCCCAGGTTCACGGGTTTGGATACTGGTGTGGACCTGCTCCACTCATCAGCCATGCTATGGAGGCATCCCACATACAAAGTAGAGGGAGACTGGCACAGCTCTTAGCTCAGGGCCAATCTTTCTCAACCAAAAGAAGAGGAGGATTGGCAGTGATGTTAACTCAGGGCAAATCTTCCTCACACACACACGCAAACAAATAAAATAAATAAAGATGTGAACAAAACACTGTCTTAGTTTAATCATAACTAGAAAAGTTCATTTATTCTAAAAGTTACGGGGAACTGTAAAGTCGTATTTGCCTCGTTAATTTGTCTATATCTCACTTACTTCTCATTAGCCCACATAGTCCAGGGCGTAGGCAAAAAGATAAAATGTGTAACTCAGTTTAATTTGTGAAATTTATGGGAATAAACCTCTTCAAACAGTGAATGTAGGTGCATATGCGTAGATCCAGAAATTGCCCTGAGCCGGCCTTTGCTGGGCAGTCTGACATTATACGGTTTCAAAGAAGATAAACTATCGGTATTTATAAAACTGGTCATAAAGCCATTTTGTAAAAACTCTTCCCTTTTTCACCTGCTGACTGAGGCAATATTTGATTATCATGGCACAGAGGAGAAATCGATCGTACCTTTTTACCAGAATAAAAATAAAAACAAATTCAAGAGACATGAGGAAAAGCTTTTTTGTTCCATTTAATACCCACTCAAACTGCTTCGATTCTGAGTTTTAAATTGAACTTGAGCTTTTTCAGATTTCTGCTCCTTTTATGGGTGGGGAAAAAACCATTCCCAGGTTCAATAAAGGAAACAAAAAGGAGGTATACCAGCTTAGTGTACACCAGCTTTACAGTATTTTGGAAAAATAGGTTTCTCATGAGACCCTTTTAAATTTTCTTTTCTGCTATGCAATACTCAGTTTTACAGTAAATGAGGGCTATGAAAAGAAAAAGCATACAACAAAATTCGGAGACTAGAGAAGAGATTGGAGAATATAAAAATCCTAAGCACGCCAACTGTCATGGAACCAGGAAGCATTAATGAGGACAAAAATCGGTGTTTTCTGTATGCGGCTCCTAAATATGGGAACGTATAAAGGACCAGAATGAGTCACAGTGAAAGCATGTCTCAGAATGTGAATGAGTTTTGATTCAAGAGAGTGTGGAGGTGGGTGGCCCCAGGCACCGAAAACAAAAGGAAAAGGGAAGATATGACATTGGCAGTAGGAAAAGAGCCCTCCTGTGCCCTGAATTCTCACAATGGGGCAGGGCTGCCATCTCATTTTGTTGGCGCCCCTGTGAGGAACATAGTTCATCACTTCTTGAATTTGTGTGTGCAGATGGAAAGTATATTCATGTACAAGTAAATACTACCCATAAGGGCCCACCCGGTGGCGCAGCGATTAAGTATGCACGTTCTACTTCGGTGGCCCAGGGTTTGCTGGTTTGGATCCTGGGTGTGGACATGGCACCACTTGGCAAGCCATGCTGTGGCAGGCATCCCACATACACAAAGTAGGGGAAGATGGGCATGGATGCTAACTCAGGGCCAGTTTTGCTCAGCAAAAAAGAAGGGGATTGGCAGCAGATGTTAGCTCAGGGCTAATCTTCCTCAAAAAATAAATAAAATAAAATACTACTCATACAAATTTCTTTTCAGTTTACAATTTTTTGTCTTTCAACCTGGAACTGTTCCTCTATACTGAAGACATTGTTTCTTGGACCATTTAATTTTGCTAAAGGGCCATTCTGACCAATTAGGTAAATGTGACAAAAATATTTCCTCAAAAATTCAACCTGCAGGATGAAACTAACATGGTTCTGGTCATGAGTGAGTATACATACAAAGTCTACAAAAGCAAGGTTTTAGGTAGAAGAGTCTATTCTGACAAACCAAGCCCTAGGCATCATCTTTCTTTGGGTGACTTAAACGGAACTGAGAAAAAATAAAGGGGAGGAGAGAGAAGAGGGGACCTACATTCATTCATTCATTCATTGGATATTTTTTTTCGAGAGAGGAATATTTCATACTGCTTGTTCTTTCTGTATTTTTCTTAGTCTGTTCAGTCTGCTATAACAGACTACCATAGTCTGGAAGGCTTATAAACAACAGAATTTTTTTTTTTTTTTGGTGAGGAAGATTAGCCCTAAGCTAACATCTGCTGCCAACCCTCCTCTTTTTTGCTGAGGAAGACTGGCCCGGAGCTAACATCCATGTGCATCTTCCTCTACTTTATATGTGGGACGCCTCCACAGTATGGCTTGACAAGCAGTGCGTAGGTCCGCACCTGGGATCCGAACTAGTGAACTCTGGGCCTCTGTAGCGGAACTTGCGAACTTAACTGCTGCACCACCAGGCCAACCCAAAGCAACAGAAATTTATTTCTCATAGTTCTAAAGTCTGGAAGTCCAAGATCAGGGTGCCAGCCTTGTTGGGCTCTGGTGAGAACCCTCTTCTGGATTGCAGACTGCCACCTTCTGGCTGTGTCCTCAAATGGCACAAAGGTCAAGGGAGCTCTCTGGGACCTCTTTATAAGGGCACTAATACCACTCATGAGGGCTCCACCCTCATGACCTAACCACTTCCCGAAGGCCCCACTTCCAAATACCATCATAGAAGGGATTAGGTTTCAACATATGAATTTTGGGCGAGGGACACACATATTCAACCTCCAGCAGGGCTCAAAGATTTCTCAATCAGGGAAACATGGCCACAGAAACAGTTAAAATGATTTGGGGTGGTGCAAAGTTTAAAAAAAAACCACCCAGATTTGAAAGTGCACCCAGGTCTTCCCAGAGCATCAGCGAAGACTTCAGAGAGAAGCAAAGTTAGAGTGAGGAGTTCGCTGGGGGCAGGCTCTGTCTGAGGAGGTGCCAAAGGACCATTTGGCCTGTGCCTCACATTCAAGACAGATGCTACATGGAAACTTTGTCCTTATGTTCAAGTGAGCCATATATATTAGAAACTCGTGTGTAAGTTTGTATGTGTATGTTTGCAGAGAGTGTTATTTTTGTTTAGTGTAAACATTTTATTTAATTAATTAATTAATTAGTTTATTTATTTATATTTATTTATTTATTTGAGGAAGATTAGCCCTGAGCTAACATCTGCTGCCAATCCTCCATTTGCTGAGGAAGACTGACCCTGAGCTAACATCCATGCCCATCTTCTTCTACTTTTTATGTGGGACGCCTATCACAGCATGGCTTGCCAAGCGGTGCCATGTCCGCACCCGGAATCCAAACCAGCGAACCCCAGGCTGCCGAAGCAGAATGTGCAATCTTAACTGCTGCACCAGTGGGCCGGCCCCAAATGTAAACAGTTTAAATATACCACATTTTAAATCCTATTGATAGTTTTTGAACTTTCTTTTTCTTTTTGGTGAGGAAGATTGGCCCAGAACTAACTCCTGTGCCAATCTTCCTCTGTTTTGTATGTGCAACGCAGCCACAGCATGGCTTGGTGAGTGGTGTGTAGGTCGGCACCCCAGATCCAAACCCATGCAGCCCGGGCCACCGAAGCAGAGCACACAGACAGCCACTACACTACTGGGCCAGCCCTGAGTTTTCGACCTTTTTAATTGTAATATAGTAATTCAGAAAATGGAAGAGATTCAGATTCTCACAGCTCTTGAAAGGTCCTGGATTGTTATGCATCTTACAGAAACAGAACATAATACTAGCATTACTCTCCCCTATCTCATAGACTGGAAGAAGCCTGTAATAGTTCGCTGTAGATCGGTTCCTGTTCCTACGTATATTCACTTGTCATGAATGTGCCTGATGCCATCCTTATCTACCCACACCCTGTCATCCCGCTTCAGCCTCCAGTCCTACGACCTCTGCCTTCTTTGCTTTTTTAAAGATTGGCACCTGAGCTAACAACTGTTCCCAATCTTCTTTTTTTTTAATTTTTTATTTATCTCCCCAAAGCCCCCCAGTACATAGTTGTGTATTCTAGTTGTGAGTGCCTCTGGTTGTGCTATGTGGGACGACACCCCAGCGTGGTCTAATGAGCAGTGCCATGTCCGTGCCCAGGATCCAAACCAGCGAAACCCTGGGTGGCCAAAGCAGAGTGTGCACACTTAACCACTTGGCCACAGGGCAGGCCCCATGATCTCTGCCTTCTTAAAATGTATATTCCAGAGCCAGCTTTGGTGGCCTAGTGGTTAAGTTTGCCACTCTCCACTTTGGTAGCCCAGGTTCAGTGCCCAGGCACAGACCTACACTACTTGTCTGTTAATGGCCATGCTGTGGTGGTGGCTCACTTACAAAAAGAGGAAGATAGGCAGGGGATGTTAGCTTAGGGCAAATCTTCCTCAGCAAAAAATAAAAAAATAAAAATAAATAAATAAATAAAATTATATCTCATAAGAAATTGTTCAGCCTAAGAAAGAACGTATGCACCCACATCCACTCATGAGTTGAGTTTCATACTAAAAATCTCTAATATTCATTCAACAATATTTGAATGATTACTGTGAGCTGGGCAATATTCTAGAACCTGTGATTAGTAGGAAAAATAATCCTTATCCTCATGGAGATTATAATTTAAAGTATTTTTTTCACCTATTATTTACACAATTTTATGTTCATATAGAAATTGTTCCTTTAGATGGTTCTCTGGAAATATATTTCATAAAGAAAAAAATGATAAAAATAAGAAGGAATGACCTTCCTGCCAACCCTCAAACAGATGAGATTTAGAATAAGCATATGGAAATGGCTTGTGTGACAAAGTTGTTAAGATCCCCAGAAACAGAAAAAGAGACAGGACCCATTTGTTTCTCAAGTCAACTATCCAATTTCTTTGCAAAATGATTCCCTCCAGGAGGAAGTTCTTTGTCTGTAACAGGGAAAAATAACAGATTCTGAAGCAGTATTTCCATAGTTTTCATTTTCGGAAATTCACTTGCAAAATATGTAACTTTTCTCCCAAGGTAGAGTTCTGCTTTCCCAAAGAGGTACTTAGACAGACTGTTGGCTTGGGTACCGGCACACTAAATAGTCAAGCTGGCTTTGAATTCTCACATTGCCCACCAACACATTTGTTTTCTCTGAGTCTATTTAGCCCAGCAGGAGACGTTATGACACCACTGAGAGCCAAGCTGCTACCCACCAATGCAGGATGTTTGCGCCTGCTTCCTTAATTACCTCAGTTGTGCATATGGCTGAACATTTACTGTGTGTGAAGGACCTATGATGTATGAACCATTTTATGGCTGAACCTACATTTTAATCCTTTTTTTATGAGCAAAGGAACTAGGCAAAGACATGGTAGATGAGGGAAAAAAGAGAAGAAGATTCACCTAAAAGGGAAAATTCACTCACCAAGTGATGCAATGGATATGTGCACATCTGCCTATAAAGATGTATTGACGTTATCTAATTATTTAGCAATGCTTCTTAATGGTATGCAGCAAAGGACTGTCTCCAAGTAGAATCCCACTGTCATCCCCTATTCTCACTCCCATGGCTAGTTTTAGAAGAGCATGTGAAATTTGGCTAGAAAGTATATTTCCTGGCTTTCCTTGTACTTACAACTGGCTCTCTGACTATGTTCGGGCCAATGAGATGCAAATGGAAATGATATGTGCAACTTGCAGGTTTCATCCCTATAAAGGAAGCTATGCATCTCACTTTCTCTTTCCCATTCCCATGATCTGGATCGTGGTGTGGGTAGGAATAAGACAGCTTTTTCCATTTGGAATAATGAAGGACAATATCCCAGATACATTAGAGCAAAAAGAGAGATTTGTATATTTACACATCTGTGAATGTGTATACATACATACAGAGCAGGATATTAAAAATTCTGTCATATGAAAATCCTTACATTGATTATCCCTCCCACAAAATCAAAATATGGATATTTTTTGTTAAAAGACTAAATTGTTCTGTGACCACATAACAGAGATTGTTCTCAATAAATAGTCTGTTAATGTCTTGATTTTGTAAGACAACAAAAAATTTCTATTAAGCATTGTTTCTTGACACAGTAAGTTTCCAAAATATTCTCTGTAATAATTTACTAATGTCTTAGATTCACATCTTGTCTCCATTGACAAGTTCTGATTTTGTCTTTTCCTAAAATTGCTAAATCTCTTTTTATGCCTAAACTACCTTTTGGCTTTTTGGAACGGCTATCAATAAAACACAGATTTGCTTCTCCATTTTATTTTTTAAAAAGGGTAAGTGAGTGGGAGAGGAGGGAAAGCAAAAATAATTTTTGATATTCTCTAAATGTTAATAACTTAAAAACTATTGAGAGAACTCTTCTGCTACAGTATTTACAAGTTAATGTATATAATTTTCTATCCAAATATTCTCATATTTAAAAATAAATACTACAATAGTTGTCTACAAAATTTTTGGTTCCAGATATCCAGGTTTAAACACTGTTGTTATCAGAGATTATCATAATATACTTTATGGGATAAGATAAGCTCTGGAAATGTGTTAATTCCCTGGTGATTGAATTCCCTTTAAACAAATCACCATGTATCATTGTAACAACCTGAAACTAACAATTCTTTCTCCTGCCAGAGGAATGAAAATTCTGCTGCTTTTTAATCTCTTAGAAAATCGTGTACACCTTAAACAGCACTTTTAGAGACTCTACCACATAATCCTGATTTAATATTGTTGGTTAATAGGTCATATTTAAAAACCCAAACTGGTCATTGTCTAGCAGGCAATATTATCACAGATTCAAATTCACCTTTGGAATATTAGCTCCCAAGAGCCAAATCAATTCAGGTGGCTGGGTTAATTGACTTTGGGCCTTCCAGGTAGCAAAACAAAAAAGAGCAATTATTTATACAAATGTTACATATGCTCTAAAATGCTTTGGTCATTTTTTGCTTATTTTTAGTTTGGATACAGGATTTTCTTTGCTGGTAAACTACATTTTACCGGGAAATTTATTTTAAGAATTTTGTAAAGCCTTTTACTCAGAAAACTTTATTGTTCTTATCCTCAACCTTCAGGAAAAAGTAGAGAGGGCAGATGAGATTTTAAATCTAAAATTGGTAAATCTCTAACAACTCTAAAACTGCATTCTCCAATATGGTAGCCACTAGCCACATATGGCTATTTAAATTTGAATTTGAATTAATTCAACAAATAAAAATCCAGTTCTTCAATTGCACTAGCCACATTTCAAGTCTGTAGCTATGTGTGTCTAATAGCTACCATATTAGCTAGCACAGGTAGGATCATATTCATCCTTATAAAAAGTTCTACTAGAGAGGATTGCTCCAAAACTTCTATGATTTTCAATGGAAATCTTAATGATATAGAATCTCCCCCAGTAAGTTAAGAAAAGGCTACCCCATGCCCCACTGAAATCTCATATTCAATCAAAGACTCTATCCGATAGAAAACCAATATGGAGAGAAACAATTCTTATCTTATACCAACAAAGTCTTATCCTTAAGCCAAAAGAAGCAAGCTTTCCAAAATGTCACATAGACAACTCCTGCAAGACCTGAAAGAGAGAGATATTGATTCACACTTCCACCTCTGTGAAAATGAGTTTATCACACTCTTAACTATCACCAAGAAGGATCTACCCTTGATCTTTGGATTTAAGAGCCCCAATTAAAAAGACAGTCTTCTTTGCTCATTCATTGGACTTCCATGCTATTGAGAGACCTTGAGCTGAGTAGCCTTCAGAATCCTCCAGAAGCTGACAATCCTGGAAGACAGTGACCAAGAAAACATTCCCCTCAGATTGACTAAAGTTTAGACAGGCTTCTTCGTGATTCTAGACCTCTGATTTTTCTGAGAGCCTTTACTTTAGAAAACTTGTAATAACAAATCCTTTCTTTGCCCCTTTGACATACAAATCTTTTTAAAATCCTGTTGCTGATTTTACAACCCATGAATGTCTTTCTCATGGACCTTGTCATGGAGCCATTCCTTTGACATGTAATCAAAGGAGATAGAGACTCATGTCCCAGTCTCTATGAGACAGCCCCTTGCTCCAAGTTAGAAAACTACCTCTTATAATGAAGATAAGAGAAAGTTTTCTTTTGGGTAAAGCCAATTAGTAAACACAAACGGCCTAAGAGCTGCCTAACTTAGCTCTTAAAAACTCTCCAGGCCCTCGTGACCGTAGAGATGGGGATCCGGTCTTGCCTTGTGCTGCCTCCTATTGCTGCCAACAGTATCAGAATAAAATCAATGCCTGTTTGCTCATCTTGTCAGGTGCAGTTTTCCTTTAGCACTAGATTTCTGACTCCAAGACTCTTGGTTTAGATGAAGAAACAAGGTAGATAATTTTCAACCGAGAAACTGAAATAATATTACCTTTCCAATCCTTCTGCACTTTTTCTCTTTCCTGTAATGCTAATCTTATCAGTTATTGTACTTCTATGCTCTCTGGTGATCAATTAAAGTGTCCTCAATATGCTCTCCTCTAACTTTGTTTTTCTACCTCTGCTCCCACAGTCTTTTAACTGCTGCTTAAGGAAAGAGAAAACCCTCTTAGGAGATTTTTTTGGGGACCGTAACTACTGATCTGAGCCTAATCATTGCTGTACGCGTCAGCCTTCATCTGACCCTGCTGATAAAAACTCAAATACTGCCTTAAATTCTTCAGAACATTGATTCCTCCCATAGACATTCCTGCAAATACTTACAATTTTCTTTCACTATTAATTCCAGCTTTCAATGTCTTTAAAGTGGTCTTTGACCCCATGTCAACAAAACGCTTCTACTGAAATCAATATAGTCCTTTCATCAAAACATAGCTTGATAAGAGTGGAAACAAGTAGGGGCTGGCCCGGTGACATAGTGGTTAAGTTCATGCACTCCACTTCAGCAGCCTGGGGTTCACAGGTTTGGATCACAGGCACAGACCTACACACCTCTCGTCAAGCTGTGCTGTGGCAGCAGCCCATACATGAAAAATAGAAGAAGATTGGCACAGATGTTAGCTCAGGGCCAATCTTCCTCACCGAAAAAAGAAAAAAATAGCATGGAAACAACCAGCAGGACTATTCTTTTATGTCACACTCAGTCTGTGGCTTTGCAGGTCCTCTTTAGAGTCACTCAGAAAATCTGCTTTCCTGAAAGTGCCAAAGATTGTCTAACTCTTGTTGCCGTAAATGATTCTTATATTCCTGATGCATTCTGTGGTCCCACAGTACTATTTCTTCTACAGACATCAAGTTTTCTCTGGTGATCCGACAGACCAATTCACAATTGTTTGTTTGTTTATTTATTTATTTATTTATTGGTGAGGAAGATTGGTCCTGAGCTAACATCTGTTGCCCATCTTCCTCTTTTTGCTTGAGGAAGATTGTCTCTGAGCTAACATCTGTGCCAGTCTTCCTCTGTCTTGTATGTGGGACATCGCCAAGGCATGGCTTGATGAGCAATGTGTAGGCCCACGCCCAGGATCCGAACTTGCAAACCCTGGGCCACTAAAATGGAGTGTGTAAACTTTACCGTTATACCACTGGGCCAGCCCCTACAATTATTATCCACAGTTGTTCTGGATCGTCACATTAGCCCTTGATTTTCTTTTGACTGGCTGGGAAAGAAAGTGTGCTATAACAAGCACTTCTTGGTGTTCTGTGTAGAAGAGTCCATGGCCAGGCCAATTAAAAAAAGCAAAAAGACAAAAACAACATGTGGTTCTCTGGAAAAACCCACCTGGACTGTGGAATACGTGTTTTGTAGACACAATTTGGCCATCTAGGCTCCTGGCTTCAGTCTGTTATAAGGATGAATAGCAATTTTTTTTCTGGTAAATGCGCGTATTGAAGTTGACTGATGAATCCAAAAGTTACTGTGTAGCCATTATCAAATTAGATGATAACATCCTATAACAGGAAAGACTAAATTGAACTAAAATTAGAGAAAATATTACCTGCACACTTTCTGATCAGCAAACTCTTGACAATGTCTTGAAGCCTGACTTTATCAGCCCTGGGCCAAAAGAAGTACTGAGAATGAGAAACAAAAACGCAAAAAACAAGAAAAATAGAAGCAATCCTAAGAACTGTCAGCTAGTGGCTGACCCAGTTGCTGTCAACTGGGCCACGGCATTCCCCTGATGAACATGATCAATTTCATACGATATCAACATCCAAGGAGGAATCTCCATGACCACTCCATTCTCAATCCTGAAAAAAGATGACAACAAAGACTCTATGACACCGCGCATAATTACCAAATATCTCACGTTTCCAGCTTATACAAGTGACTACTGCTACTTCAATGACTAGCCTCACTGTGCCCTTTTTGACTCTTATAGAAAAGACCCAAACACCAAATTGCACCCATTTTTTGACAGCACCCAATGTAGAACAGACTCCTGCTTCCTTTGACCTCTTCCCAAATGAAATCCTGTAATAGTAAGTCTCTGCCATGGTAGGGGCAAAACCAACATTCCAACACAGGGAGTTTGGCTCAAGAGTGCACGCTATCCAATTTAGGCTACGCTCAGATGCTGTGACGGAAGGAGAAGCTTTGCCAGCAGCTCTGTTCCAACTGCCACTACTGCAAACATGATGCAAAATAGTTTAACATGTTTAACTCAAAAAAGAAAACTGTACAAAGTAGATCATCCAGTGGCTCCTACGTGCCTTAGTTCAGTAAAGTCTCGCAATTTAGTTAAACATTTATTAGTGTATATCTTATTCATGAAATTACAACTCATTCTATTGCCTGGGGTCTAAATAAAATTGTAAATGTAAAGGAAATCAGTTTTCAAAAATAGGAATGTGGTTTATCTTTCTAATCCTTCTTTTATCTTCATGGGAATATGTTATTTATGGAAGAATTTATATTCTAACTTCGTAATAGGAGAGCAAAAATGATGGAAAAGAAACGAAGAGGTTGGCAAAAGTGAATCTGAGTGTTGTCAACTCTTTTTTTTTTTTTTTTGGCTACACAGGATTATTGTGGGCTCGGGAGAAATCAGCAAAACAACTGACAAGAAGCATTTAATCGTCATGTTTATTATGAATTTCTCATTCTGTTCATCACCTTGTATTTTATGAATTTTATTTCTTGTGACTTCTTGTGATATGAAATGATTATATCCTAGAATAAATATCTTTCATCCACGGAAAACACAAAATGTAGTGTGCAATCCTTAGGGTCAAGCCATTGATTAAAATGAAAGGCAATTATGGATATGCTATGGAAGGTATATTTTCTTTTAAGTATTTTTTCTTTGAACAGAATTACAGCTCTTATGCTATATTTTCTGGGCCCACTGACAGGGCAATTAGCAATCTGAACTATCAAATTCGTTTGGAGATAATAGAGCTTATCAATTCTTGTGTTATAATTGCTTTTCCGAGGCCCCTCCCTCTGCTTGCCTTTTCCCCCATCACTTACCCAGTACACTTAATCCTGTTTAAATAGCAACATGTCAAACATGTCTGCTAATCAACTGGCTGGCATCCCCGTGGAGATTTCTGCAGTTTTAAGCACTGAATTTCCCTGTGCAAGGATTTTTCCCAAATATTGACTTTTGGTTTTCAAGGTTACTGATGGTGTGCTCAGGCACATTAATCATTCTAACCACCTTAACAAAGAAGCTCATTAAAAAGACAAATACATTTACCAAGAATCATCAAGCAGATTATATACTTTCCACCCATAATAGATTATAGCCGAATAAATGACTTGGGTATTTTATAATTAAATATGCAGAACATTTAATATTTCAATACTCAGATCCTTCATTGAAGGACTAGATTTTCCAGCATATAATTAATATAGCATACTTTAATTGCAATTATGTGAGTTAAAAATAGGAATAGTACTTTGAATGCATAAACTAAATAATATTTTGATATCATGATAAAGCATCAAATCCAAAGACATTTGAAGTTCAACTGATTGGAAGTTTAATTTTTCTGGAACAACATTTTAGGATCTATTTCCGGTATCTAACAAATGTATAATTTGTGCCTTAGAAAGAAAGTTGTGGGTTTGGGGAGACAGTGGTAACTAGTCCTTTGCCTTTAGGCTGCTCTGCAGCTGAAGCGATTATTTCTTTTGTCTGCCAGATAATGCTTGAAAAGCTTGGAAAAGGCCTTGGGGTTAGTTTTCTCTGGGGTTTCAATCTTGCCTCCTGCTAAATTTCTCTCTAACATATCGCACACAAATCTGAGTTTTGTTTGGGGGAATTTTGCTTTTCTCTCTCTGGGTCTCCAAGTTAGTGGACCACAGACAGCCTTGAATTGTAGCCACCAGGGAGAATGGATCTGTCTCAGCAATTCCATATTTCCTTATTCCTCTGTTTTTATCGTCAAAGTAAATATATTGCTTTCTGGTAGACCCTTACTAAAATATGTACAAAATAGCGAACACGCACAATTATCCTAAAAATGTTGCTATGACATCCCCCAGTGTTGCTCGCTGAATCCCAAAGGGTAATAAACTATAGTTTCATTGAAATTTTTGTGACCATTTAACAAGTTTTGCTGTCTGCAGTGACTGCTGTCAAAGCAAAAATTCCACTAAAATTAAACAGATAGGAAAGACTTTATTCAATACCATTGCAATAGAGGAGAGAGACCAGAACTGAGAATGAGTTCGACCCGGCCAAACAAAGGGCAGGAGAGTTTTTAAGACCTCGCCAAGGGAGGATAGTGTCACTGTGTTTGCCAGTTGGCTTTAACTGAAGGAAAAGTAAACTTTCTTGAGTCTTCAGGATAAGAGGTAGTGTTACAACTTGGAGCAAGGGGCCTCCCAAAGTTAGGTTCCTACCCTAACACAGAGATTGCACTATAAGGGCTCTATCTCCTTCAATGACTACATTTCAAAGACATGGCTTCTAAATCCTTGAGAAGGACATGCCCAAAAGCTCTTAGAAAGAGATTTCAAAGGCCTAGAGTCAGGAAGAACCTTGTCTGAAGCTTAATCAAGCTGAGGGGAAATTTCAGGCCCTTTTCGTTGCTAGGTAAGTTACTATCTCCCAACCTAGCTCACATTTTACAGTCTGTTTCTTATAAGACTACATTTATCAGAGCAAATTCTGTGTCGGAATTCTTTATCACAATGAAGAAAACTCAACTTAAATTGGTTTAAACAATGAATTGATTGGGGAGTTTAAAGACGCAAGCAACTAAGACTTCCACAGATAGGCTGTTTCAGGCTCAGTGAATATGCCCCCTTCTATCTGTTGGCTTCATTCTCTGGCTGACTTCACCCATGATAGGAAGATTGCTTAATAGCAACAGGGCTATGTGTTTGTATTCAGGGAGAGAATTACTGGGGGCCTTTTCACAACTATCAGATGAAAATCTTGAGCTTTATGTTCATTGGACCACCCTTGAATCAAAGCTTGTGGCTAGGGTTCCCCAGGCACTTTTTTCCTTGAATCAGTCACTTTGGGAACGAAGACGGAATTTCCACAACAAGGTAGGGGGCACTCTGGAGCGAAGAGTAGGGTGAGTCCCTTCACATGTGTTGATCGCCACACAATGAAAGAGAGGAGGAATGAATTCTTGAGGTGCAGAGTGGGGGAAGAATTATCAGCTCTACTATACTGTAATTCCCAAGTATCCGTCTTAAACCTTGAACTGTCCTGCAGTCTACCAACATGGAGGACTTTTCACACGATAATTTGTTGCCACCCTAAATGTGACTTACCCATACCGAACTCATTCCTTTTCTTAAGTGCCCCACTTTGCTTTAGGGTCACTCTGGGGTATATTTTAAATCTAAGATTGCACGCTACTTGCATGATCGAGAGTAATTTACTAAACTCGTTCTATTGTTCCATCTGTGAAATAGGAATTAAAATTTCTCCCTGATAGGGTGTCATAGGAATTAAAAGAATCATCATGTGTCAGTTCTCTCCCTCCCCTTCCCATTGTCTACCACAACAGGTTAAGCCCTTCCGTCTGGACTTTTAGATATTTCATTATCTCAGTTCACTTATTTTCTTTAGGGGAATCAAAATCCTTTCGTGCTTGCCTCTCAGTGCATGCCACATTCTTTCTTAAGCATTTGCTGCCTGGAAAACCGGCTATCCACCTCCATCCCATGGGCCTTCTAAGATGCCTTATCTCAGGTGATAAGGCCTAACCAAACTCCCCTCTCTCTCTGCACGGCCTGCTCTGAGAAGACCAAGCGATTGTCTCAAATTGCAATTCAGCTCCACAGAGAAAGAAAACACAGCAAGCAATGGTTGGCCCAGAGTCACGCAGGCCTCTAAGGGACTTGAACTGGTTCTTTCATTTATAATTTGTATGATTTATGCAACTCCATGTTTCTGAGCTTTGGTTTAATCTGCTGAAAAGAAAGGAATAAGAGTATCTATCTCGTGGGTTGTTGTCAAAATCAAAAGAGATGCTCCAGGGCATGGACCACTAGTAATAACTAGAAAGTGCTGTAATTACTATTCCTGTAGCAGATATTGTACCCAGGGCCCTGGAAGCACATCCTCTCACTGTATTTATACGGATAATAAACCAAAATTGTTTTAAACATTTTTACTTTTTGAATCACTTCATTTTTAACTTATCTGAAAATTCTGAGAATTAGTGTTTTTTGAGGAATATTAGCTCTGAGATAAAATCTGCCACCAATTCTCCTCTTTTTTCTTTTGCTGAGGAAGACTTGCCCTGAGTTAACATCCATGCCCATCTTCCTCTATTTTTTATGTGGGACACCTGCCACAGCATGGCTTGACAAGGGGTACATAGGTCCACACCTGGGGTCCGAACCACTGAAGCCTGGGCCGCCAAAGTGGAACGTGCGAACTTAACCACTGTGCCACTGGGCTGGCCCCAAGAATGTTTTAACATTACAAAGAAGCACTGTAAAACCTTGATAAATTCTTCTTACATATCTTCCTAAATTAGATGAGAGTGGATAATAAATCTCTCTTTCGCCACCTTTCAGATATGACCAAATAAATTAACACATTCAGAAGAAGAATAAATTCAAGAAATCATTTCAGCTGGCTTCTTGGAATAAAGAAATTCAATAAAATCACATCATTCTGGTTAGGAATTAATTCTTACTGTCTGACGAGTTGAGAGTCACAGAGGGCCACCTCTCAAAATAATGACCCTCTTCCTTATCCTGGTTTTGAACCGTTTGAGAAATAAAAGAACAATAGATGGAAAACCAATACATTATTTTTATTACTCCAGATCATAGGACATGATTTAAGACAATATTAGCTAATTGATCGAGCTTATATTGATCCTTAAAATTCGGTAGACTTAACCCACTCTGTCCTGAGAGTAACTGAAGGAGAGTGGGTTTCTCCAAGAGCGTGAGAACCAGCCCCCAGAATAGCAGAACAGCATCCTTATTCCCTGATCTACTGGTCCCTCTGAAGAAGAGCTGCTATGGAAGAGCAGGTTTCCCTCCCAACTGGGCAGAGATCTCTGAGGCCACACCTGCTCCCAGGAAGAAAAAGGGAGAAGAACAATCCACACTCTGGTTCCTTCTGACAAGGTCCCAGCTACGTAAGTTTTCTCACCTTCCTTATGGTGGTGTAAGTGGCATGGTGGAGAGAGGCTGGAGCAAGGTGACGGAAAACCTCCCTTTATGTAAACCAGAGGAGTGAAGCAATGATGTTTCTCTTTACCACAACTCGAGCCAAGGAGATGGCCAAATATTTCACATTTTCCGAAAGGATACACAAATGAGATGAATTTCTCAGATCTGGTTAACACACACACACAAATAGTTTTCTTATTGATAAAGTACTTCTGCTTTCCCTTAAGTTAAGAGACATTGAGGGGTTGGACCCGTGGTCGAGTGGTTAAGTTCCTGCGCTCCGCTTCAGCGGCCCAGGGTTTCGCCAGTTCAGATCTGGGCATGGACATGGCACCGCTTATCAGGCCATGCTGAGGCGGTGTCCCACATAGTGAAGCCAGAGGAACTCACAACTGGAATACACAACTATGTCCTCGGGGGCTTTGGGGAGAAAAAGAAGGAAAAAAAAAAAAGAAGATTGGCAACAGTTGTTAGCTCAGGTGTCGATCTGAATAAAAAAGGAGACATTGAGACAGGTTGGTTATCTTAATTTTTGTTTCCTTTACCTTAAACTTTATAATGCATGCTTATTTTTTAGTTGAATACTTTTGTTTCCATCTTATTTATTTATTTATTTTATATTTTTTGTGAGGAAGATTAGCCCTGAGCTAACATCTGCTGCCAATCCTCCTCTTTTTGCTGAAGAAGACTGGCCCTGAGCTAACATCCATGTGCATCTTCCTCTACTTTATATGTGGGATGCCTACCATAGCATAGCTTGCCAATCAGTGCCATGTCCGCACCCAGGATCTGAACCAGCGAACCCCAGGCCGCCAAAGCGGAGCATGTGCATTTAACCGCTGTGCCACCAGGCCAGCCCCATTTTATTTATTTTTAAAGTTCCTATTTATGACAGTTTTACTTGTTTCCCATTTGTTTCAGTGATATAAAAATTTCTTTTTAATTTTGTAAAAATATGAGAAATTTACCAACTTTATTAAATCAATTACGGTATGGGCTGTATACAGATACAGTAAAAATTGTGAAGTCAGGACGTGGAAAACTAAAATTTTGGAAATATTGGTCTAATGGATATGAATCCTCTATTTCCAGTGTGGTAAGAGTCATAATAGTCCCCCAAAAGATATGAGCTAGTAGAGTCAAAACCAAGTCATGATGGCGAAACTATGATCAGTGATGTTCTTCCTCGAGAGCACTTTTTACCAGTGGGTGCACTTATCCCAAAAAACAAGGCACAGATTTTGAAGGTCGTGGATATGTCACCGCAGCCACCTTTGTTATCCATGTCTGCATTTTGTTCTGCATTTTACCATGAAAGTGCTTTAAAATTGATGAACATTCTTGGGCAAGATCCACTGTCAGGTTGTGGCAGATGTTACAGCAGCTGCTCTCACATTCTAAAATGTGCTCTACGTGACACAGCCCAACGCGATGGAGAGCGGCATTCGACACGGAAAGAGCAGCAGCTGTGGCTGCAGCGGACCTGCCAGTGATGGAGCCTGTGGAGGAGTCGAAATGGTTCCAAGAGACCAGGAAGCTGGGCTGATGGATACCCAGTCTCCATCCTGTCTCCACTGGCACGCCAGGTGCGAAGAATAGGAAGGAAGAGATGTGCCAACTGCTACTCTTGGGGTTGTAATGCATTTCACTCTGAAATGAATGTTCTTGGTATTTTTTTTTCTCCAAAATCTCATCAGCTTGTTGGACCTGCTCCTGCCTAGATGAAATTCTAAGATCAATATTTATTCATTTAACTAATACCTATTGGGCTTCTGATGTGGCAGGCACTGGGAGACCCTAGGAATTCAATAAAAAATAGGAGGAGAATTTTCCTTTTAAGGAGCCTAAGACTAATGGGGAAAGTAACATATAAGTTAAAATCTATATGTCAGGGGCTGGCCCTGTGGCCGAGAGGTTAAGTTTGTGCGCTCTGCTTCCGTGGCCCAGGGTTCGGATCCTGGGTGCAGACATGGCGCTGCTCATCAGGCCATGTTGAGGCAGCGTCCCATGTGCCACAACTAGAAGGACAACTAAAATATACAAATATATACTGGGGAGATTTGGGGAGAAAAAAGAAGAAAACAAAAAAAGATTGTCAACAGTTGTTAGCTTAGGTGCCAATCCTAAAAACAAACAAACAAACAAAACTATATGCCATCACTAAAGGCTACAATATTGACAAACAATGGGAGTTCAGAAGAAAGCTTCCTAACCTAGGTATCATATAGAAAGACCAGGAGATAGCTTGGTAAAGCTATCTGCAAAGAACAAGTGGACTTCATACTAAGGACAATGGGAAACAACAAAGGGTTTTAAACACAAAAGAAGATCATCTCTGTCTTAAAACAAACAAACAAACAAAACAATCATTGGAAGCAGGCACCTCTAGCAGCTTTTTCCTTGGAGACATCCCTTCCCAGTATGTCCAGTGCCAACATGCATTTTATTTAAAACATACGAAGGAGTCAAACCCAAGCCCATAGAGGCTTAAGCAGCCCTGGAACCAGGAGCAGGCCCCCCTGAAAAAGATAATGGTAAGAAAATGATAACTTCTGGTTCTAGCTGGTGGTTTTGAGCTCTTCAGCTCCCAGTGACTACTGGTGGCCATGCTCAACCAGATGGTCATGGTTGGCCCAACTATGCACTCAGGTGTATCCTGTGAGTCCATTCCTTGATTTCTGATCTATCTGTGATGGAGAAGATCATGGTTTATTGCTATTGTTATGAGAGGATATAATGGTGACATCATTCTAGTCCTAAGATGCAGCTCAAATCTAGAAAAGACTGAATTTCAAGAGTAGCCTTCTTCCATCCTCTCTCCTTCTCACCTTTCTCCCACTTCTTTTTCGCAAATCCTCCCACAACTATCATCTAGAGCCCGGGCCTGCTACATGGGCATAGGAACAGACCAGCAGCCCAGGGCCCTGTGCTCAGATGTGTGTCCCATGCTTGGGTTTGATGCTGCCTTGAAATACTTAATAACTTGATCTTTGAATTTGGTTTTTTGAGTGAAGTTGAATAGAACAACTGAGCACGCACCAAGGACTTCAGTGAGGTCTCCCCTTCCACTGCTACCTTGCCTCCTTGGGATGGGTTCTCAGCTGCCCACTTCCCTGACCCCACCCACCAGGCATGCTCTTCAGAGGCTAGGGCCTGGGGCACAGAGAGGGTCAGGGTGAGTTGCACACATTAGACAGCAAGTCGCTATTCAGGGCCCTGAGCAACAGGGAAGGTCTTCTCAAACCCTGCAAATATTTATGTGCCCCGAGGAGTGCAGCATTAAATAGCAACTAAAAAACACTGCAGAGGAGCTGGCCCGGTGGCGCAGCAGTTAAGTGCCCATGTTCCACTTGGGCAGCCTGGGGTTTGCCAGTTGGGATCCCAGATGCAGACATGGCACTGCTTGGCAAGCCATGCTGTGGAGGGCATTCCACATATAAAGCAGAGGAAGATGCACATGGATGTTAGCTCAGGGCCAGTCTTCCTCAGCAAAAAGAAAGAGGAGGATTGGCAGCAGATGTTAGCTCAGTGCTAATCTTCCTCAAATAAAAAAAAAAAACTGTAGCAAGTCAAGAGAGAAATTGCAGCAAAAAGGAAAATACTTCTAAGATGGTCCTACTTTAAGCTAAGGAGCAGGTGTTCTGGAATGCACCAGATCTTGGGCTTGACGGGACCCTCACTCTCTCCATTGCCTCCTAAACACTGTGATGGATGTTGGCATGATTGCTTTTATTCCTTTTGGTCTGCCTCACTTTTTGATAGCTATTGTTTGATTTTGGAACTTTAGTGTATGCTACAGGCCTGCCGGGCATACTTTGTGGAAGAGCTATAGTTTGAGGGAAAAAACAAATGCCAGCTGGAAGGCAGGCCTTGGTAGGGAAATCCAGCAGAGAGAAAGCATGAGGTAAGGCTCTGAGTTATGACTGAGAAGGTTGCACAATAGGCAAGTATTCTTCTAAAATGTTCAAAATTAAAATGTACATAATGATATGATCTTTCTTTACTCACTCAATTTCTTTCTAACTTACTGCATCTGTGTTATTTCGCACTGTATGGCCATATACTTCTAGGTTTTTACACAGCAATTAACACACTTGAATTCAAAGAAACTATTTTTGAAATATAACTTGCACATTCTGATTAATTTTTAGGGAACTAGCAGTTTTTGCAGTCTTCGTTTGTGGTTATAATGTTTGTGGAAATATTTTAGAGAGGAAATTAAAGGGATTGTTCACAAGAGGAAGACATAGGTGGGAAGAAAGCCATAAATAAAGATTAACTGCAATTTTTACAAGCAGCCCAGTTGCCGGAATAACAAAGAATTCTTTAAAGTGTTTTATCAGTTGGTTGATTTTGTGTGAAGGAAATCGCTATTGAGGAAATGTAATGAAATGTCTTCAGATGTGAAATTCAGAAATGGGAATGGATTCCATTCTATACACTGAATCAATTGAATCATTAAAAAGATCACAGTGATGGCATCTAGACACAGTGATAAGAGAAAAATGTAAGCTTAATTTGAAAGCAGTACCGTATATAAATAAGGCCAACCCAACTCTTAACAGGATGATTTAAATTACTTCAGTCTTTCATGACAGAAAAATAGATGGTATGTTTTAAATAAATTAAGTAAGTTAAAATGACTTTATATTGAATCAAAATTCAATGAGTTTCTTTTGAATTGTAAAAAATTACACTTTAAGGTTAATTTGCTTGGAATGTGTATTGACGATTATTTCTGACCTTTTGCACACAAATGCCATATTTACATATAAGCAATGAACTTAGGCAAGTTCACTGCGTGGACATAAAAATGAGAAACTCCGAGTATCTTCATTTTGCTGTCAGTCCCTTAGGCAAAGAGCTCTGCGAGCAGCTCTTTCGGGCTCCCAGGAGGGTTCAAGGATGTGCTGAACACTGGGAGAGGCTTTAATAAAGTCACAAAGCTGTATGTTGTCCTCAGTGTAGGTGTGCTCTGCCCCTGGGAGCAGCACAGATGGAAAACAGGAGCACGAGCACTGTGTATGCTTCCAGATTTCTATCCCCAGTGAGCACATCGCCAAGGTGAGTTTGGGGTTCACCTTCTGTGCCCAATCTCAGAAGGATGTATTTCCTCCCTTGTGCATTACATTCTTGTCCTCCTTAGCTGTCTTGTAATTCAAGGATAAGTATTACCTAAATTATTATATAACTTATGTAATTTTGTAACTTACAATTATTGCAATTTTAAGAGCCTTTATTAAATATCTATTGGATGACAGGCATGGCAAGGTATGGGGGCTACAGGTTTGACACCGTCATGGCCCTCTGGACAAGATCATGGGGATGCATACACTAAATAGGAAAGTACAAGCGTGTAACAAAATGGAAGAAGCTGGAATAATACCGAGAAACTAGAAAACTCTGGAAGAAGATCTCCCTGTACAGCAAAGCAGAGGTTTCAACAGAAACTATTTCAAAAGAAAAAAAAGCCAGTATGGATAACGATACAAAAGTCCAGATTTGCTAAATGACATTTTCATAAAGCAATTACCCTTGGCTTATAAGAGAAATAAGTATTAGCTTTGAATAAAACTATAGAAATATAGAAGCAAGGTATATGTACAAAGACATGTACAAATATAAAAGACAGGTGAAGTTTCACATTAGATAAAAGTAATGCGAAGTTCTAGTTTGAAACTATTTCTATTCTTTCAAGATCCAGTTCAAGTTAATCCCACCCATTGAGTGCCTAGTGGCTTTTGTATACTATACTCACCACTAAAGGGAAAAATAAAACAAACACACACATGGCTATACTATAATGATAAGACACGTTGGAATGAGGGGGGTTAAGACAAAAAAGATGACTCTGGTCTTCAAGTGTTTGGAGATTCTCTTCCTAATCTTGCTCATTTAAACTAGAATCATTTATAAAAAATAACAGATTAGTTATGTTGATTTATAAAAGATAAATTATTTACATATCTTAACTTCTCTAACAACATTGTCCATTTACTAAGTAACTCTATGTAGTGGATGAAATGATTAATTTTATAGAGTCGAACAATTTTCTTACTTTAAACAATATCTCAAACAAAAGCAGATGATTATCTTCCTCCCCCCAGCATTAACGAACTGCCAAAAATAGCCTTAAGTGGCTCATGTTAACATTCGGCATGACGATTAAACAAAACATAATTCTGATTTTCATTTTATAACTAAACCTTATTTTATTAAAATTTCCTTTAGGCTGTCACCTACTAGTAAAGAATAAACTACAAATCATATCTTCCATTTGGAATAGTTCTTATCCCCTAGGAAAAAATCAATACATCAAAATTAAATTTCAAAACTACATTAACTGCATCTTTGAGGTCAGATATTCTAATAGTCTCTGAGTGGAAACCAAATTACGGAGTTATTATATGTGGACAATATAATTATTTTTACTACCTTTTACTTTATAGAATACAACAAAAAGGGAATTAAATCTAGTATAGGAATTCAGTTAGAAAATAGAAATATGTTTATCTATGTCATCTTAATTCCACTGAATTTAATGATTTCACATGAGCGTTAGTTTGAACTTGCAGAATCTGAATTAAACTGTAGATATTTAAAAGCTTTAGCAAAATAGCAAAATTAAAGAAAATAGAAATTACTGGATTTAAGCTATTGACCTGTCTAGCAAACTACTAACTCTTTAAAGACATCAAAGTGTTATTTAATAGGATAGGAGAGCTGGAAGAAACTTTAGAAATCGATGAATCCAATCACATTTATTTTAAAGAAAAAGGGAACCATAATAATGAAGTTACAGATATGATCCTCAATTCCAGCTCATAAGAACTATTCTCATATAATCTCCTTTTTCGCCACCCGCATTCCCTCACAGGGCTGTCTGTGTTCGGGCCTGACTTCCTGGGAAATTTTGGTATTTGTGACGCCTGTTAGTTATGTTCCTATCTCCTGCTCCTAGGGGGCAGAAATTTGAGTCTGTTTTGTTCTGATGTGCTCCTTGGCACATACTTCATTCTGTAGTTAAGAGAGTCTTAAAGCAGGCAGGTGGATTTGAAGAATGGGGACACATAATGCACACACGGCCAGGACTCAAAACCGTTCGGCATCAAAATCTAAGAAAGCCACCATGATTTTGACCTGAAAATTCTTTGAAGATTATGTTGTCTTTAGGGAATGTTTCTTTTTCCTTAATATGGTGTGGCAGAGACTGCTAATTGAATCTCTAATGTCTATTTCTCCTTAATTTTATTACAACAGCTCCTATGTTTACCAGGGCACACGACTGCTAAGCCAGAGATTGCATTGGCCTGTCTACCATGCAGCTGGGTATGTCCATCTAACGAACTTTTGCTCAATAGTGTTTTAATATGAAGGGATTTGTGTGTCACAAACGCTCAAAAGGAAGTAACCTGTGCTTCACCTCTCTCCCTCTTGTCATTGGCTGAAATGTGAACATTGTGAAAGTGAACTGGCCCTGAATGTGAAGACAGAGACCATACTCAATGATGGTGGAACAAAAAAACAGACGGGGGCTGGCCCGGTGGCGTAGTGGTTAAGTTCGCTCACTCTACTTCAGCTGCCTGGGGTTTGTGGATTCAGATCCCGGGTGCAGACCTATGTACCGCTCATCAAGGGCTGCTGTGGCGGCATTCCACATGCAAAGTAAAGGAAGATGCACACAGATGTTAGCTCAGGGTGAACTTCCTCACCACACACACAAACAAAAACAAGAAAAAACAGATGGAATCAGGGTTCCCAAATAGCCTTATAAAGTACAACTACCCCATCCCCTGCCTTGCCTACCAGCTTTAAGCAAAAGCAGAACAAACCTTCAATCTGATTTAAGCCACTGGTTGTTGCTTTCTGATAAAGACCTCCAACCTTGAGGAACTATAACCAAAAAAATGCATAAGAATAAATATTCTGTCTGTATGGATCCTTGAGAAAGAGATGAGTGCGTGTGTGCACGTGTGCATGCACATTGTCAAAAGATTACAAAATAAATAAACGCAATACAACGTGAATGTGTGCATGGAAAAATCGTTAGAACCACAGAGAGAATCTTTAACTCATACGTGGCAAGGATTTCAAGACTGTCTTCACAAAACAGATTTCAAGATTGCCTTTTCTTACCTTGCCTCCAATTATTCTAGATTCTTCAAAGTGTGCTATCGTTGACCCTAGATATTAAGTTCTGATAAAGTGTTTACACATTAAAGAACTTAGTTTGATACGTCACTGTAATGACCTCGATTCAGGTTTATGCTGTAAATCTTGGAGGATTTTAGCTCTGAGGTATCTGAATTTTGCTGGTCATCTTCTCTATGCAAACCTCTCCTAGGGTCGGGACACCTTTTATATTCATCTATCCATGCCCAGGGCTCTTGTAGGCACTCAGTAATAATTTTTGGGGGGTTTTTTTTGAGGTAGATTGGCTCTGAGCTAACATCCATGCTCATCTTCCTCTACTTTATATGTGGGACGCCTGCCACAGCATGGTTTGACAAGCGGTGTGTAGATCTGCACCCAGGATTTGAACCAGCAAACCCCAGACCGCAGAAGCAGAACGTGCGAACTTAACCACTGCGCCACCAGGCTGGCCCTTCAGTAACAATTTTTAATACAGAAGTGTTTGCATTCAAAATACACATATGCACTATATAATCCATATGCATATGTGGGTGTATACGTAATTTATGTATTTACTTACAGTTAAACAGTAGAATTAGAATGGAGTTACAAGTTTTTTGTTATAATTTGTTACAAAACTATCTGTTGTTTGACTAGCTCTCTTGAACCAGTAGAAGGAAGCACATTTATTTTACTTAGAGAATTTTCACTAAAGAAATTTGTGGGTTGAGTTGGACTTCTATTATTTAGGATGATTACATGCATAAGGTAGTCACGAGTCAGAGAACACATATGATCTCTTCTAAGTATATTATTCCCTTCCTTTCAACTACCACGAGCTTGACTATGAAAGGGAACCTGATATCTGACCTTGAGCAGTGAATAGCTAACTCACAGATTTTTGGGGACAGTTAAATTAGATAATAACCAAGAAACTTGCTAAGACTACATTTATTACACTAAACTCATTTGAGTTCTCTTTCTCTCTTTAATTTCAGTTTTAATCACCAATAAAAGTAAGTTTTGTAAAACTTATTTCTCTGAAACTTAGTGTAAGCCAATGAATTGAGTTTATATGGGAGCTAATTACTATTATTCACATGAGTAAGATAACCCTATCTATATTATTTGTGTGCATAGTAGCAGTTAACATTTAACGGAAATTTTTTTGTGACCCAGCCATGGTATATGTATCATCTCCGAATAATATTATGGCAGAGCTCCTATTATTATGCTGATTTTACAAATGAGGAAATTAAAGTTTATAAACGCTAAGGAATGAGCCCAAGGTCACGTAGTTAATAAGAAATTCTGTCTATATAAATCTAGAGCCCATATCACTAACCACTACAATATACTGTTTTCTATAGTGCCTATCCACGTATTAATTTTGAAAATCTGTATTTTCCTGAAATATTTGAATTGAAGACACTAAAAGTCTCCAGTTATGGGATAATGGCAGAGTGTTGTGTTTCTTTTGCTAGGAGGCACCAGCAAGCATTTGTTGCTCTTTTCTTCCACCTCTGAACACAAGCAAGTTAGATTTTTAGAAAAGACCAAGACAAATAACTGAATGTGGTCCAGATCAATAAAGCAGTCGCTGCAGAACAGCCTGGGGCCCCGGAATTTCTGCTAAACTATCAACATCTAATGTCAGAGTGTTCTTTGAAGGATGAAAGTCAGCCTGATATCTTGAAAGTAATTTTCTCTTTGTATGTCAGTGATTGAATTTGGGTCAGTTTTTCAAATTGTTTAATAAGACAACACAAAATGTGATTCTTCACATCTCCTGCAAACAGAGCAACGATGAGTCACAGAATTCTAAGGTGTCTGAGGGTGAAGGACATCCTGGTCCAATAAGAATTACATAATTACATACTATGGAAATTTCACATATAACAACGTGGGATAAGACACTGTTTTCAGGATTGGTTCTATCTAATAATGCAATCTTTTTTGCTATATATATGTGAGCATGTTTGCATTTACGTATATACATACATACACCCACACATATATATAAAAACTTTTAGAAAATTACATTAAATATAAAAGGAATATTATGGTTGTTAAAAATATGACAAAATATTAATGCCAATTCTCTTATGGTAGTACTAGGAGATGTAAATAATTGGAAGGACATAGCGAGGAAGTTTATATCCTCACTGGAGAGTAACAGGTGAATGTAGGGAGCTGGGAGCTGAATTCTCTCTATTGCTGGATTTCTGTGCTTTGTGATTGTGACAAGTCATTTTACCACCAGGTTCCTCTTACATGAAGGAATCTGCCTAGATATTTCTTAAGATCTCCTCAATTTCTAAACTATCTGGACTTGCTGTGGTAATATTTTTATATTGGTCTACTTGGAACAGCAAAAGGAGTGCTTTATAAGTTGTTTTTCCTGTCAGTTAATTATAGAAATTATTTGTTTCTCGGGGCTGGCTCAGTGGTATAGAAGTTAAGTTCACTTGCTCTGCTTTGGCTGCCCAGGGTTCACAGGTTCGGATCCTGGGCACAGAACTAGCACTCTTTGTCAAGCCATGCTGCGGTGGCATCCCACACGAAATATAGGAAGATTGGCACAGATGTCAGCTCAGGAACAATCTTCCTCAAGCCAAAGGAGGAAGATTGGCAACAGTTGTTAGCTCAGGGCCAATCTCCCTCACACACACACAAAAAAGAAACTGTTTGGTTTTTTTGTAAAGAGAAGAGATTCCAGACCAGAATAGCATGTGTTACTCTCGCCATAACTGCCAATACCCATGGAACTGGTAGAAAGGGGACATGAAGCTACCACCTTCCAGAGGGTACGATTTTCTACTTCACATTTAAAATTTGCTTTCACAACCTTTCTCTGTCTATGCCCTTTCTTATTTGTGATACTATTGCCAATCTGTGAACTTTCATTAATGGGTATACTAGCTTAGTTTTCCCTCTTAAGTAAAGTAACTTTAAGAATGCACTTATATATTATATACTATACAGTAGAAGCACACGGTTGATGTCTGAAGTGATGTAATGAAAAACATTCAGAAAAATATAACTAGATGACAAAAAGAGTTTTAAATTAAGAAAGGTAAATTAAAAGACACCAACAGTTCGTGCTTCCGTAGCACATATAATAAGTGCTTTGGAACAGTACAAACGATATCAGCATGCCCCTGAGCAAACATGATGAGTAAATTCACAAATCATTCCTGACTTTTGTGCTTAGATTATAGCTTCCACGTACCCAGCCCCACAAAAGGGAATAATAGCTCCTTTTACAAATGTCTGATTCCAGATTCAGGGAAGGAAATTTGAAGATGAGCCCAGGAGAGCTCATGCCTAAAAGCAAAAATAATAGCTTTTGTCAAAAAGACAGAGAAGCCAACTTGAAAGGGTTAGCACTTGCCAATGATGTGATCATTTGAGCTTCCAAAAGAATAATAAATGCAAATAACTGAAAGATACTGAATACATAAATTTCCATAAGTTCCTGATGATTATCAAGTAAAAGAGAGAAAGCCCAATGACACACAAGAAAATAAATAATTAAATCTATTGGAAGTAATTAGGGCACCTACAACTTATTCTGTCCTTTTCGTACTAACTGTGTTTCAGGGTGGCCAAATAGTGTCAGCTGAGAAGTTATTTTCTTTAGAGATGAATTCAGGCTAAATTATTAAAAGAATAATAAAATTAGAAAATAACCATTTTACCACACTGAATTAAGTAATCGATTCAAGCAAGAATCATCAATAGTTGAAACCATTCAATGAAAGGTTGATGGGAAACTTGTAATGGAAGAATCAGATGTGAGTATCTACAACCACAGTCAACAACTAAAGGTGGGACCATAGACATGACGTGGTCCTGATGCAATACGATATGATGTCCACAGTACTACTCATGAAGTATTCTTCCCCAAAACGTGGAATCTGAATCTATAGCTAATCTAGAGTTAGAGGAAATGGGCATGAGGATGTTAGACAATCATGTTAAATGACACCACGAGGAAACAAGTGGAAAAATCAGAATATGAATTTTTCCACAGGACAACTGACTCAGTTTCTATAACAAAGAGAAAAAATAAATTAAGGGCCACAAGAGGGCTGGAAGGTTTTGCTCTAGTTCAAAAAACTTAAGAGACAGAATTATCAAATATAATGGGTGGACCTTATTTCAGATCCTTATTTGTAACTACAACCAACTGTAAAAAGACACTTCTGAAACAACCATGGAAATTTGATTATGGACTGATCTAAGAATGATTTTAGTTTTGTTAGAAATGATAATAACATCACAGCCACAGCCACATTTTAAAAATCCATATTTTTAGAGATATGTAGTGAAATACGCAAGGGTGAAATGACATGACATTTGAGATTTGCTTTAAAATACTTCATGAAAAATAGATGACTAGATAGGTAGGTAGAGTGCTATAAATAAAGAAAATGTGGCAAATTTTAATAATTGTAGAAGCTGGGTGATGTCTTTATTGGAGCTCATTTAACTAATTAACAATTTAACCATTCTCCCTCCTTTTGTGATATCTCAGATTTTTTCATAATAAAATTAATCAGTAGTATGTAGAGTTGAGTTAGGAATCAGATGAAAGTAAAAGGTATGATTGCTTTATAATAATCAGCTCTCAGCTCAGACCTGCACATCCTTAATCTTTTATTTCTTTAAAAAATAGAATTGAGTTCAAAATGTAACATTCTATGTCAAAAGTAGTTGGTACAATGAACCATATACAACCAGAGGACTAGAGATAGTGAATGTCACTGAATTTCATGCCTGTCTTAGACTATTAAAGCATAAAAATCCAAACAAAGAAATTGGTTCACAGCACACTATTTCCCCTATAGTACAGTGTTTTTCCTATGCACCATTAACTCTTAGGGTTTTGAACTCTTTCTACTATGAGATAACCTCTTCCAGAATTTTCCACAATTCCCTATGTATTAGTTTTCTATTTTTAGTTTTTGCCATGACAAAATACCACAGGCTGGGTGGCTTGTACAACAGAAATGTATTTCCTCACAGTTCTGGGGTCTAGAAGTCCAAGGGCAAGGGGTTGGCAGGGTTGATCTCTTCTGAGGCTGTCTTCTTGGCTTGTCGGTGGTAATCTTCTTTCAGTGTCTTCACCTGGTCTTCCTTCTGTGTCTGTATCCTAATCTCCTTTTCTTATAAGGGCACTAGTCTTTGTATTAGGACCCCCCTGAAAACCTCATTTTACCTGAGTTACCTCTTTAAAGACCTTATCTCCAAATACAGCCACATTCTGAGGTACTGGGGGGTCAGAACTTCAACATATGAATTTTGAGGGGGGCACAATTCAGCGCATGACACCCCATTATGACCATAAATTTAAATTAAGAAGGAGTTAAGAGAACTAAGATTTCCAGAAGGATAGTGAAGTTGGCAGAAGGAAAAATGAGATTTAGGCAGCAAAGAAAATTACTGCCTAAGAATAGAGATGGCCCTTGAACCCAGTCTTGGATTTTAAGAGTTCTGAGTCTGTATAGATGAAATCAGCAGGCTGAATTTGTAACATCCATTTCATGTGAGAAAGATCACTTAAAGCTTGGAAGATAATTACTATATTATTTTCAGTTCAACTGCCAAGTGATCAGCTCATGATATAAATTTAACTGTACCTCTTTTATAATTCATCCATATCCAATTGTACCCTATCAATACTTGCTCACAGTGTTGTAGCCTTTTAAATTTTCCTATGCTTTCATTGAACAATTTGTTTTATTCCCTCTCAGGATGTTGACTATCATTCCTCTATCCTGCCTCTGCTAGCTGCACCCCCCTCTACTGAGATGCTTTCTTCAGCTACAATTTTAATGGGAGATTAAAGGGAATGTTTCAGTAGTAGGTAAGTTATTTACTATGAACAAATCAAATTCCTTGTTAGAAGTGGGTGAAGTATAAATGATAAGTCTATCAATCAACTCCAGAGACTGCTGGATTAAACTGAAATGAAATGAACAATGATTCCGATTCAGTAATGAATGTGGTTGAGCATCACTTTATTCTGGAATTGCCAGTGCCTGTGTTTGATGAGGCAAATGTTTGATGGGCTTGCTAATTTGACTCTGAAGATTAATCGAGTAGTTTGTGAAAGACTAATAAATATGTAAAAAGAAAATAAGAAGTTAACTCTGAAAGCAGACTCCACCTTTTTAGTGGGATTAAACCTGTCTTCATCAGTAGCAATCACTGAGATTAATATTAATCATAATCAACAGACAAAAGACAGACTACAGTTGTCCATGTCTTTCTGCCTTTCTTTTATTCAAACAATATCATGGGTCTGAAAAGAGAAAACTACTTCCTGTGAGGAAACTGTTGACCCATGTTAGATAAATTAACTCTTCTAGGGCACTAAGGCATCTTTTAGTAAATGGTGTCTTTTGCGCGTGAAATGATATTCCCATGTCCTTGAAATGCTCACTCATCTCCATGCTATGAAATATGTGTGATTAGGTCTTTCTTTACTTTTTTCCCTTAACTGACCCTCAGGTTTTAAAAATGATCCTAAAACAATTGCATTTATTTTATTTGATAATTACAAATAAATCACCCTAAAATATCCATACTGCATTTTTAACATTCAAAAATTAACGGCTAAATGTTTTTAAAAACCCAACTGAAAATGAAAAGTTCTTTGTATTTTTTTAATAGAAGAAGTCAAACTAATTCTATGAATTACAAATAAATGTATGTCAGCTCACATATTGTGAGTCTGATACTGGGAATGTTATCGAACCTGGTTCATTTTTGCCCGCCAAACACCGAGACGATGAGATTGCAGCAGAAAGAGAGTTTACTCACAAGGCACCAGGTGAGGAAGTGAGAGCATGAGCCTCAACCTCGCTTCCCCAAAAGTAAGGACTCAGGGATATTTATGGGATAGGGGGCAGGGTAGTCAGAAATGTGGAGAGAGGTGATTGGAGGTGAACAGAGGTGAGGTCATTGATGACCTGCGCAAGCATAGTCAGACTCCATGCCTCTTCATAGGACCCATGTTCACAAAATGGCGGCGTTAGCATGACCTGATGGTGGAGTTTTTAGCCTCTTGACATCAAAAGGTCACCTATGGGACATCTGTGGAGGCCCGGTTGATGAGTTGGTGGTCTCAACTGGCCTGGAGTGGACAAGGAGCTCTAATTCCTGAAAAACAGCTCACATGCCGGTTACCATGGTGACCCACGCTCCAGGGAGATGTCATCTGTAGGAGCCTAAGGGGAGTCAGATAGCATATTGCCTAAGCAGCACAGCTAACAATGGGTGGGTTAAATAGTTAAAAGCTATAATCAGTAATTGCAAAAAGGAAAAAAAGCTTTAGTACCTAGATACTTAATCATCAATGGGTAAGTCTCTGCCAGTTTTAGGAACGTTTCTACTATGAAGCCTGTGACAAGGTATGATTGATACAAAAATCCTTTTTAAATGTCTGGATTGATGTATTGTAATTGATAAGAGTATGACATAGGCTCTCTCCCTGTGCCATGCATATAGAGGTCCTTTACAAAAGCAATAGCCCTTGACTGGTTATATGATTGAAGCCTTTTCCTGAACCCCTAATTTCTCTTAGGATCAATCAAACATTTTTAAGATTTCTTATTAGTCTCTGTGTGATCTGCCCTGCTGAAATTTGTAAGAGTTTAACTTCTAGTAATACCAACTCTTCATCAAACTACATGTTAATTCATTTTTATACAACAAATATTTTATTTCACAGCTCACGTGCTGGGCACTGTAATACAGTGGTTAGAAAGAAAGCTGTTGATGCCAGGGAGCTTAGAGTTTAACCAGTGCTGTGTTAGTATAGTTGCTGAATTTCTTTTAGTTCCTCAAACGCATGGAGCATTCATGTCTCTCTCCCATTCCCTTTTCATCTTCGGGGCTGCACAAATGCTATTCCCTCTGCCTGGAGGACTTTTTCTCTGTTCCTTTCCCCAATCCTTCAATCCCTTTCATCTAGATACATACTATTTAGTCTGCCTGACTCAATATGGATTTTATATCTACAAAACAAATAATTCCCAGACCGACCTTCCTACCCCACCTCTACCCATACAAACGCTCTGCATTAGCACACTTACCTTGTGCTTCAATCAAAACAGATACTCTGTCCTTGCTTGGTACTTAGTACTTAACAAACTAGAGATTACCACCAGCAGAGGAGAATCTTCAAAGGCCAAGGGCCCTTATTCTGTTCCCTATTTTTTGCTTACTATCTAGCAAAACACCTGGGACATGGTGGCTATTGGATAAATATTTATTGAATTAAATATTTAATATACATTTAGTGTGCTCTGTGATGAACAAGTGAGGCATGTGTTATAACTAGACACATTTTTATAAGATAAAACTGAGTGACAATTTCTTCTTGATACCGGCTCAACACAAGCTTGACAGAAAGGAAGCCATATTGTAGAAAAGAAACCACACCGTAACTTTAAATGACCTCTGACTAACTAGCCTAGACACGCTCCATAGATTTTGTGGCCCCTCCCAGCTGCTTTAAGATGATAACTTTGTTCTTCGGAGCTCCTTAGGAATGTGATGACCCCGGGGCAGAGAGCCTATGCTGATAGCCATCTTCAATGACAACTGAAAGATCAGGGCATAGGGCAGCTGCTCCATTCTCTGACACATATCCAGTAAAACAAAGGACTATCAGGAACTGGGACCAGATGTCTGCCCCACCCAGACACCAGCCTCTTGCCCAACCTGGAGACCAGCCCCTCTATATCATTGGCCTGTAGCTTTTGTTCTGTGAGATGGTTCTTTCTGACATGAGTGGGCCATCTTCCCTCTTGCTAGCAAGCTGTAATAAAGTCCTTTCTCTCCTACCACCTTACCTCCTGACTATTGGCATGTCTTGCTGAGGGCAGATGAGCCCACTTGGGCGGTAACATTCTTTTGATAAGTTTAAAAGATAAGCAATGATAGCTATGTGATAAGGATACAAGGTATGTCAAATACCATCTGCACTGTTATCATTGGAATCATTTCACTCCTCTATAACACCTTAGCTTCTCCTTGAATATTTCCAGTGATCAGATCACTAATTTTTGAAACCATTCTTTCTTTTGCAAAACAACCCTGATTGTCTTATAGTTCTTCTCAATAATGAGCAACCATCCACCTTCTGATAGCTTCCACCTCTTTGTCCTGGACCTGCCATAAGATGCTAACTAGAATTTTAATCCTTTTTCTGAACGAACGTTAGTCATATATCTGAAGCCACCAATAATATATAAATCATATATCTGATACCAACCAGATATCATACATGAAGCCTTCTCCTCTTCTGCCCAAATCCTTTCTTCTTAAGGAAAAGAGCTGTTGGGTTTCTAAAGGAGGCTTTATAAGATGTGGCTTCCAAATTTTCATCATCTTATTTGTCTTTCTTTGAAGATGCTCTTACTTTTCATTGTGCCATTTACATTGAATAAAATATTTCTAGTCATCTGGACAATAATTTCTACTGACTGTCTTATTTTAATACTTTTCAGCAGGTGCTGTGTATTGAGGGCTTATCCTAAGCTTGAGGAAAACCCAAAACACTAGGTCATCTTCATTCGATGACAAACTTTGCAAGATGCTTAGATTTCTCCCTATTTTCGTAAAGTCTCCGTTGAAACCACTACTATGGTTATCAAGACCATATATCTAGTGTGCAGAAAAAAGGTCCTAAAGGAAACTGCAGTTTGTAGTGTCTGGGGCCTTGGGGAATAGCAAAGAAGACATGGACAGTATCATTCTGACTGCAGAATATAAAAAAGGATCAGGAAGCAATAGGTTGATGTTGACATCTAGACTCGAAAGTAAGTCTGCCTAAGAAAACGTGGTTCCTGGGCTCTCAATTTAGCAAAATGTTCCAAGGAGACTGGCACGTCTTTCTCCAGAACAGTTTGTCTTCTATTTAAGCTACAGGCCCTCTGCTCCCACCTTCAGATTCTGGAAATCCGTATCATTTCTTACAGAAGGAATGTGGAAAACACAGCGTTCTGACACCATTTTACAGCTATTCTTGTACTTTTTAATTTTTGTTAAGTGCCTTTTAAAATTAAAAGGAAATCCTCAGGACTCCAGTTGAGTTTTAGCAATGAATCTACAGTCTATTACATTTTAAGCCCTCACACTTTTGCCTTCTTTCCTCTTTTAACATTGAGAATATGGGATACAATAAATTATAGGTGTTAGATTACTGGCAAAATGCAGTTTAGCATACTGCACATTTTAGCACAAAGTGCAAAAAAGTCAATCTTTTCTGCTGTCATAAAGCTTATTGAAAACTACTATTGTGCCATTAAAATTAATGTAATCGCTTTTCTCTTTCTCTCTAAGTCACATCGCTCTTTCGCCGGAACCCTTCAGGTCATCTCCCCTTGAAGACAATGAGCCCTTTCTGGTTCTTCCACTTGAATTAAACACTGAAACTAATGCTGTGAAATGTTGCTTTTCTAATTCATACTTTACACAAAAAGATTTAATTTTCACATAAGATGGCTAAATTTCCATTTGGATATTTCCCGTACTCTTTGCATCATTGAAAACCCACTGCTACAGGAAAGTAGCAGGAAATAGGCTTTTTGAAATATGTTTGAAAATGCCTTCAATTCTGAAATAATTTATGGCAAGATTTTGATTTAAGACAAAACTTTGGGTGTTTTATTAAGCTTTAGCATGAGGCTTGGAAGTTATCTCCAGTATGATAATATTTAAATATAAAGAATGATGTATGCTATGTAATATAGATCTTAACTCAAAACGCAATTACGATGCATTCAGTATTAATTTAAGCATTTGCTTAAGAAAATGTAGCCTCATTTACAATGTTCTAAAATTAAATTTGCACCAAAGTTTCCTTTATTGATATCCAACCAGCTTGTGGGTTAACCTCACTGACCGTGTTAACCCAGAGAAGAAACTTGGGGACCACTTGCCTCTCGAGGGGGGTTCGGGTGTGTGGCAGCTGCTGAATGCAGGCTCTTTGAAGAGTGGACCCACTGGAGACCCAAGCTTCAGGTCCTCGAACTGGCTTTAGCCGGAGCAGATAGATTTGTTTTCCTTCTACCTCTTTCCTCCATCTCCAACTCTGGTAAAACATTCATTAGCTAATATAAAATTACTAAGCCCTCATGGGAAGGTGAATTTGTCCCAGGTCCCTGCTCACCTTCAACAACTTGTATTGACACACTGATTGGTCCTTGACCCTTAAATAGTCAGGGTTTAATGCACATTGCTTTTATGGACATGCATACCAGGATTAAGATGAAATTACATTCATATAAACTTTAATAACATAAAACTCACCAATGAATTTATATTAAATTTTACTCACACATTTTTTTCCCTGTCAGGTACATACACATCTATTTGGTCAAGAAAACCTATAATATATTTTATTGCATGATTGTATGGTATTCCCCACTTTATTTTCTGGCCACATGCAAGCAGGAACTGCGTTTACGCTTGTCTAAAGAGAATATTCCTGGGACTTGCCAAAAGGAACAAGTGGGAAATTAAAGAAACAGTTTACTCTTCACCATGGGCTCAGTAAAGAGAGAACGATAATTAGGAATTGCTTTTCCGTTTCATCATTGTAGCCTTTCATCTCTTTTCTTGCATACGTGTTTCTTTCTATCTCCTTTTGCATACGTTTCCTTCTATCTCCTTAGCGCCGAGATTGCCCTTGTCCCATCAAATACTGAGAGAGGTGTAGGGCTGTTGAGTAGAAAGCATAAGAAGCAGGAGCAGCAGCTCTCCGTTCCTCCATCCTGCGTCCCATCCCCCAAGACACGCAGCCTGCACATATGGAATTGGCATGCAAAACAACACCGAAACACAAACACGCCTTTCAGGCTATCGTAAATCATCCCTTTTGCCTTTTCTGACTCATAAAAATGTGCTCATAACCTAAACAAATGACTGCCTTCTTTAAGGTCTCATTTTGATATGAATGGTATTTTAAAATAATAGCATAAATTGCTAAAGGAAGAAAGAACTATGAAGAGATTTGAATTCCAATTAACTGTCAGTGATTGCTTTGTAGCTCTGGGTCAATTGCACTGAGAATTCCAGAGATCAGTGTTTTCTGAGGGTGCCAAAGGACAGCGTCCTGGAGACTTGCAAAGCTCCTCAATAGTCTTTGAGACCATGAGTTAAGCTTCAGTTATCTTGGAAATTTACTTAAGGAGTGCACCTCATTTCCTAAAGTCAGAAAAGTGAGGGGGGGTTTTCTATTCTTTTATGCATTCATATTGGACTATTTTCTTCAATTTTCTGAGGTTCTTTTGCCCTTCTGCTCTGTCTTCTTAATCATTTAATTAATAAATACCTTCAAAACAAAACATTTGAAATTGTTTAATCAAAAATTTTGCATGGATCAAAGGAATGTGGGGGAAGGTAAATTTTATATCTCAATCATGGAAAACCGTTAAATGGATGTTACAGTAACTAGCATTAACTGAGGCTTAATAACGTGCCCATTCAATAAGGGGATTATTTATATTAATTTAAACTTCATAAAAATCTTGTATGATACTATCCTCATATTATTCATGAGAAACTAAGATTTGAAATCTGTCAGTTTAGCTCCAAATCCTTTGATATTTGCCAAAAGACTACATAAATAGTTGGTATAGAAGTTACAAAGATGAAGTAAATGGCTTTTTCTTCAAAAATGCAGTCTTGAAAATAAACATGGTATTAGGAAAGAAAACCATGTATGGTGGGCAATGTCTTTCTTTTGCTTTGTGTGTCAGTGGCATAATGCTCTTGCTTTCCTTCTGCCTGCTCATTGACATCTCCAATTGGTAGTTGAGTATGTTTTGAGAAAGAGGTGTGTGGCTCAGCTTCCCCTCTTCCTCTAAGACCTGGTCACCTGAATGACAGCATGTGCTCTGTTCTGTTCCGAGCCTAAGCACCGTGTCACTGGATTGGTAAGTCTGTGTAATGCTGGAGTGCCAAACCAGGAAACCGTTTTCGCCAACAGCTCTATCATTAACAAAGCTGACATTTTAATTTCCATGTAGCTGTTTCCTGTGTCTTCCCTTGGTAGGTGTCAGACTTTGAAAATGTGGGTGGAAGAGAACAAGGATTTATTGGTTTTGTCAAATACCAACATGGCACCAAAGGATAAATGTTATTTCAGTGCTATTGAATAAAATGTCAGAATGTTACAGGACCCACTAAAGGAAGTCTCCAATTCTGCCATGAGATTAGAGGCAGGCTTCATAGAGAACGTAGATTTTAGCTCAGTCTTGAGTTAAGAGTAATGATTTACCAAGCTGGGGGAGATGGAAGTTTCAGGCAGATGAAGTATGCGGTATATACAACATGAATGCATACCAAAAGCTGAGCATGGGAGCATTCAATTCATTTTAACCAGACCACAGGGTGCATAGGGAAGGGGGTGGAGAGATTTTGGTGGCCAGATGATGAAGCAAAGCCATTTTTATTTGGTATGCAACACACTCCACAAAGATCTGTCATGCAGGTAACAAACATATCCAGAAGAAGCGAAGTCTGGAAACAGTAAAAAATGGCAGGTTAGAGCTTTAAAGGTTGAGAGGACATAATTTTGTAATCTGCTGAGACTATACCCTCCCCCACAGAGAGAAAATTTATCTAATTGTTGAAGGGACTCAAGAAGGCCTACAGAGAGAAGCAGAGAGAGAGAATGAGTTCCTCAACATTCAATGTGTTTTCAATCATTTTTGCGCTTCCTATGATTTGGCTCTTTGAGCTGATCCAGCTCCCTTGATCGTGTAAATTGTCCTTTTCTCGCCTGCAATCAAAGAATACCAAAGAATGCATAATTTTGGAGAGGCTAAGTGGGCAGAGCCCAAATGAGAAATTGTTTAAAAACACTTGCTTGCAAAATATGGAGTACATTTGGGACCAAAAATTGCATACAATTTTATTTCACTTCAATGACGAATGATTACTATTAATGGTAAAAATAAATGATATTTAATTAACACAATATAGTCGCAATAAATAATGACACAGTGACAGTATTACTGATTAGCGGTGTACACAAACTCTACCCTTTATTAATGGTCCACTGTGTGCCCGGAACCAGCACACTTGTCCCTTACATTTTTCAGTTCTTCTCAGTCACCCTGAAATATAGGTTAACTTACCCCGGTTCACAGCCGAGGAAATTAAAATCAGAAGCTTAGAGATTTGCCTGGGACGGCTATGAAATATCATTTTGGCTTTCAGCCTACTTTTGGCTACCTTTAATAACTCTTCTTTCCATTAAAATTTAATATATTTTAATTAAAAATTTTAAAAGGACACTTAGTGTGGCTTCTGATAAATAGGCAAAGGACTGTTGTTATAGGACATATCCAAGTTCTAAAATTACTTTCAAATATTTAGCAAAGGACAAAATAGATGGAGAATAGAATCTGTTTAGAAAGTCTACAAAAATTTGGGGGGTAAATAATACATAAAGATAAATGAACTTGCCAGGAGGAGACAGAGGCAACTGGAATATTTACAGCATGTCTGAATCTACTAAAATATGAAGCCCCATTGCTTACATATCCTCTCTTGCTTTTGCCAAAGTTTAAGACTGTACTGAAAATTATTACTGACTACCTTCCTACTCACTAGTGAATACAAACATCAGAAATTAAAATTTATTCTCAGGTTATTTATACCTTTACAATTAGAAAATTCTGTAAGTTTTTTACTATATGGCTAAAAAATTTTTTTTCGCCTCTATTTATTTCTGTAAATTGACAGACCCCTCCGGGCCAATCTTACTAATATCGTGCTTCGTGCTTATAGAGTTTGTGTGCGGGCATTAATAGTCACGGGCGTTCTATTTATAAGAAATATCTCCACTCTTCAATTATATAGATTTTTCAGAATATTTTATAACATTCATTCTTTAACTGATTAAACCCTTTGGTCCTATATAAGTGCGAATTTAACATTTACTTTTGGAGTGAACTATGAAATTCTAAGGCCTTGTCTTCTCCTGTGTAAAAGAAATTTACAAAAATTCACGTGCATAAATCAGGCAAATCAAGGTACATTAAACAACCCTCATAAATAATTAACGTGAAGGGTAGCTATTGCTGGGTGAAATAAACTGCACATTTTCCCATAAAATATTTATACTTGTTTATATATTAGCACCAGTACTTATTGAATGAATTCTCCGCATTGTTTGCCATCTATAAATCTAGACATTGTTTTATTGCTGGTTCCCCACGCAGTTAACTCTTGGTCCTATATTTTTACAATTTCATAAGAAACATCTCTCATGATCTATAGTACTTCCGAATTAAAGATGATTAATGTCACAAATTCCAGTATTCCATTTTCAAAAGTTATACATTTTTGTTTTCAGTAACTAATTACAAAAAATACATTTTGTATTTTCAGTAACTAATTGTCAAATCCTTCTTTATTTCTAACTCAAAAACATCTAAATGAGGCGCACCTTGGGGCCAGCCTGGTGGTGCCGCAGTTAAGTTCTCACGTTCTGCTTTGGTGGCCCGGAGTTCACCGGTTCGGATCCCGTGTGCGGACATGGCACCGCTTGGCAAGCCATGCTGTGGTAGGCATCCACATATAAAGTAGAGGAAGATGGGCACGGATGTTAGCTCAGGGCCAGTCTTCCTCAGCAAAAAGAGGAGGATTGGCAGCAGATGTTAGCTCAGGGCTGATCTTCCTCAAGAAAATAAAAAATAAAAAAAATAAATGAGGGGCACCTTTATGGTGAGGGATGAGAGAGGGAAAGAGATTCTAGGCAGTGATTCTGAGCATTGGCTGCACATTAGAATCACCTGGAGGGACTTTTAGATTCCCTGATTTCCAGGTTACACCTTGGGCAAAATAAATGGGAATCGCTTGTGATAAGACCCAGTTATGAGGATTTTTAAAGTTCCGAAGAAGTTAAAATGTGCTGCTGATTCTGAAACCAGTAAGGCACATCTAAGTGTGCATGTCCTGTCAATTGCAATCTGCCTGAATTCTTCTCAAGCTCTGGTCTCTGCATTTTTTTTTCTTTTTGGTGAAGTGGCAGCTGAGGAGACTCCAGTACTTACCGTGGCTGATTAAAAACAAAGCAAAACAAAAGGAAGACATCAAGGCAGTGCACAAATACCATATTAACACGAAAGTGGGGATGCTGGAAGTTTCTGAGATACAGAAGACGGCTGTACCACTTTGAACCTAATGAAAGCCATTGTGAATGTGCCCATGAGACAGATGAAATTCTGATTTAATGGGCTCCAACCAATGAAGCAGGCACACCTGCACAAAACTATAAACGCCACATTCCAGCAACAGGCTCACGGGAGGTGCCCACTAAAAAGGAGCCTGCTGCTTTTGTACCATACACGTTCCCGTAGATTTCCAAAATTCTCCATGAGCAAACCCCAATTTAGTTTCCCCACTTTCTGACCACTAAAGTATAGTTTTCTCTTTTGCCTCCAAAATTCCCTATTGTACATAAGGCAACAGGTAAATGTGCATGAGTTATTAGCCAATGTAAATTTTTCATTTATTTTTTTTTTGGTGAGGAAGATTGTCCCTGAGCTAACATCTGTGCCAATCTTCCTCTATTTTGTATGTGGCATGCTGTCACAGCATGGCTTGAGGAGCAGTGTGAGGCCCACACCCAGGATCTGAATGAGTGAACCCCGTGCAACTGACGTGGAAGACTCGAACTTAACTGCTACACCACTGGGCCAGCCCCTCACGATGTAAATTTTAATTGACAGCAAATGGAAAAGAGTATAGAAAAAGAATGCATAAAAGGATCCTATTTCTCTATTTGAAGTATGCTTATTATTTATTTTTATATTCAAGTAAGTTATTTTACCTGTACTGCAAAATAAACATCTTTCAGCCACAATCAGAAAGTCACCCCAAACTTAAAATACCATGACCTGGGAAAATATTGCTCCCATGGCTATCTTTTTCATGTCTTTTTTTTTTTTTTTGCTACTTATAGGTAATAAAGTTTTAGTGAAAAAGTTAATTTTTACATCCTGTTGATATCTATGATTTCTTTTAAAGTTAGGCTTTTCTCCATAGTTTGTTGAGTGCATATTTTTTCTTCTACTCATCATTTTTCTTTAGATTTGTTGGCTTATACTTGTGAGTGAATAAAAAGAGGAAAAAAAAAAGACGGGAGAAGGGAAAATTATGAGAGAAAGTCTAATAAGTTTATTTAGCAGAAAAATTCCTCCAATCACACAATAACCAGGAGCTTCTATTTAAAATTTAAATACCACCTCATTTTGTATATAAGTTCAAACAAAGATTTAAGTTCGGTGCTTAAAAACAATGTTGCTGATTTTTTCACATCAGACCCTCACTATACATGCTCTTTCTCTCTAGAATTATTGATGCTTTTAAGACAAACTAGGATTTTTGAGTGGATTGTATACCAGTGTGATTAATTGATTTATGACCTCAGTAATTGTTTATGAGAATTTAGCATGGGCCAAACGTTGTGTGGGCACCGGGAAGTCAATGGCAAAACAAGATAAATAATAAGAGTGTGTTGATGCCCTTAGAGAGTTTACAATCCAAGGAGGGAGAGAGAGAAAGAGAGAGAGAGGAGCCACATAAGTATAAAATTAAAACTGTGCTAGACATGGAACGTCACATGATGGGGACATGGCAGGGTGACTGGAAAGCTGCCTCTTGGGAAAGGGAAGTTGAGGAAGCTTCTCAAGTTAAAATCACTTTGGGCAGAGCAAGTGGGAGAGCTAGAAATGTGGAAAGTTGAGGCGCTTGAGAAACATTCTAGCAAGAAAAAGCAAAACCTGTGGCTAGAGGAAGAGAGCGGAAGATGAAGGGAAAGAAACAAGCCAGCTTTGAGGCTGTGTAGACAATTCCTGGATTATCTTGAAAACAGCAAGAAGCCAGGGACAAGGGATCAACATGAGCACACTAGTCTTTTGAAAGGTTCACTTTGCTCCTATTGTGAAAAACTAGTTAGAGTGGAACAAGACTGAATATGCTGAAATGAGTTGAGACCCATGTAGTAGTGCGTGTGACTTAAGTTAGAAGCAGTTTCCTGTTAATATTTTATTAACTAATTTACATAACTTAGAACTATCATTGTTTGGAAGTATAAACTCTTTAGCTATGGAACGATGCTATCTTCCTGGCCATTAAATAAAATGGATTCCTTATTAAACTTGTATTAAAGTGGAAATCTTGATGCCAGCATTCGTTAAAATAGCAAAAAAAAAAAAAAAAAACAATTTGCAAGATTGCAGGGATAAAAATAGAAATAGAAACTGCCAGAACAAAAGTTGATTGACTCCAAGATTACTGCGCGTGACATGAATTTTTACGTAAATTATTCATTTCACTTGCTAACCAAACTCTGACTTCTACAGGAGGCTGTATAATCATCATTTTAATGCTAGTATTTTAATAATTCCCTAATCAATTTTAAATTTCTCTTGTATAATAAATTTGCAACCTGAGAATTAGAAACCCTAGTGATAGTCTAATATGCATTACATGGAAATATAGGAACCGTCGTCTTTTAGGGAAAAAGAAGAGGCTTTGTGGGATGGTTAGGGTTCTCCAGAGAAACAGACCCAATAGGATTTATTTATTTATTTGTGTATTTCTTTATTTATTATAAGCTCACCCAGTATGGTGGCTGATAAGTCCAAAATCTACAGAGCCAATGTCTCAGTTTGTCTGAAAGATGGATGCTGCTATAGAGCCAAGAATGATGTCACAGTTCAGAGGCCATCGGGCAGGAGAATTTTCTTTTCCTCCGGGGAGGGTCAGCCTTTTCTTCTCTTTAGGCCTTCAACTGATTGCATGAGGCCCAGTCACAGTATGCAGAGAAACCTGCTTTCCCCAGTTCATCTCATCCAAAAACATCCTCATGGAAACATTCAGAATAACGAATGACCAAATATCTGGGCATCCCATGGCCCAGTCAAGTTGACACATAAAATTAGCCATCATAGATGGATTTAAGAAGGATTCAACAACAAAAACTTTGCATAAATTTAAAAATTGAAACCTAACGTCTTATTTTCATTTGTCAGTTAATTGTCATACATTGCTACTATATTTGCTTTACACAGTTATCTTTTAACATAACTAAAATCAGAAAACTGTCTTTTATAATTACCTTTATTTATACCTTTTCCAGAGTTTTTCATTTCATTTCTTTTTTTGTTGTTGTTGTGAGGAAGATTGGCCCTCAGCTAACATCTGTTGCCAATCTTCCTCTTTTTGTTTGAGGAAGATTGTCGTTGAGCTAACATCTGTGCCTATCTTCCTCTGTTTTATGTGGCATGCCACCACAGCATGGCATGACTAGTGGTGATAGGTCAGTGTCTGGGATCCAAACCTGCGAATCCCAGGTTTCCAAAGCAGAACAGGTGAATTTAACCACTACACCACCACACTGACCCCTTCATTTCTTTATTTACATACAATGACCTACCTCGGTATATTCCTTCAGCCTCAAGAATTTCTTTTGGTAGACAGTGGCAGACAGCAGGCTGTGCTTGCTGCTCTGTTAACACCTTGCTCCCATGTAGCCAAATCCTGTCCCAGTTCATACCAAAGCATCCCTTAACGGAAGCCAGTGTCATGGCTTACACTTTAATGAAAAAATGACTGCACTCTGCTGTGAATCTCTATCCTGGCTGTCAGACAGAGCTTCTTCAAGCCCCTGAAGGAATGAAGAGGGCAATCCTCCTATTTGTTATTTTTAAATAGAAAAAGAAAACAGGAAGGAAAGGAGAATTATGTGAAGAAAAATTATGTGTGGGCTATGTTTTCTTTAAATTTCTTTAAAAATGGTAGTGGTAACATTGGTTATTATAATATGATCCTGAAATAAACAGTTCTATTCACAACTGTGTAAATTACTGAAAGAAGGAACCAGTTAAAATATTTCACCTATTATTTACATATTGTTTCCAAATGAAAATTATTGTCCAGACTCTCTTAAAAAAAAGCTACCAAGAACACTGTATTTCCCCCATCAAAATGGGAAATTAAGGACAGATTTGCATACTTTGCACACATGGTGGAGAGAGTGGTGACTGGATTTTCAACCCCCGATTTTCTTGCTTTACAACAACATGCAGTGACCCAGATTCCCAGTTAAGTCGAGTGCCTGGATTTCCTTCCGCTTTTCCTGCCCACAGTGTTGATTGACATGAAGGAAAGGAAAGATGTAAGGAGGAAGGAAGAAAGGTCGGGCGATGCTTATCAGGCAGTACATGGCAGGAGCATTTCATTCAACAAACGCTTTCCTGACCGATAAAAACAAAAAATTCTTTTAATGAATTATCTCAGTCTTGTTTGTATGTATGCTTTCTCATTTAGACATTATTTAAGAAAGATATTTTATTGGACATAGAATTATGAATTGATGTTTTTGTCTTTCAATGCTTTCAAGGTGTCTCAATTGTATACTTCCAGATAAGGAGTGTGCTGTAATTTTTGTCTTTGTTCCTTCTTATGTAACGTCTCTTTATTCCCTTACAGCCCTCAAGTTTTTCCTGTTTCTCTTCATTTTTTTTGGCAATGTGAATTTGATGTGTTTGGAAAATTGTTTGGCATGATCTCTGAATATTTCTTCTTCCCCATTTGTTTTCTCTTATCCCTCATGCTAGATAATTTATTTTCCACAATCTTAGATGTTCCATTCTGTTTTTTCCCCCACCCCTTTCTTTCTTTGTGCTTTTGAATTTGAGTAATGTATGTTGCCCTATTTTGACTGGTTATTTCCTCAGCTATGACAAGTCCACTGATGAGCTATGAAGAAGTGATGCCATGTCTGGTCCAGCGGGGGGAAGAACATTTCGGGAAGCGTCAGGATCAATAGCAAATGTCATCAGGTGGCATGCCTACTGTTTTCACAAAACAGGAGGAGCCAGTGGGGCTGCAGGAAAGTGAATGGGCATGAGCGGCAACGGGGTAGCTGGAACTAAGAGGTATGATCAGAGAGGTAATAGGAGGTGGAACTCAAAACAATGAGGATATCATACATAAGAGTAAAGACTTTCAATTTCACTCTGAGCAAAATGGGAAGCCACGGCAGAGTTTTGTGCAGAGAAATGTCATAATCTGTCCTCTGTAGTAACAGGACAACTACGGCTACTATATTAGGAACAGAGTAAATGAGCCCAAAGATAGAAATGAGTAACCCAGTTCAGAGGTTATTATCATGATCCAGGAAGAGATGATAGTTAATTAAGAGATGTGATGGCTTTTCTGAGGTGTCAATCTGGCTCAGTTACAGTCCTCAGTTATTCAATGGATCACCAGTCTAGATGCTACTATGAGGGCATTTTGCAGATGTAATTATAGTCCCTAATCAGTCGCCTTTAAAGTAAAGGAGGTTATCCTGGACAATCTGGACAGGCCTGACTTAATCAGTTGGAAAGCATTAAAAATAGGGCTGAATTTTCCTTGTGGGAGTAAAAAGAATTCTGCTTGTTGGCCCCTTCTTTGGCCATGCACATGAATTCCAGCCTGCTTGGCATCTTCTTTTCCAGACAGCCTGCACTATTGGTTTCAGACTTGCTTAGCCAGTCCCCACAATCATGGAAGCCACTACTTTTAAATCTCTCTCTATGCATGTACGCACGAGTGTGCACACACACACACACACATATTCATTCTACTGGTTCTGCTTCTCTGCTTTTCTGAAGCAGAACAGTGATGAGATTGTGAATATAAGTCTGTAACTGGAGATCTATATCAACACCATATATTTATATATCCACGTACCAAAAAAAATGCATAAATTTGACTGGAGACCTATATCTATACCACATTTTTATATATCTACATACCAAATAAATGCATAAATTTGATCTAACTATTCTTCAATATGTCATAAAAATTGACTAGTCAATAAATATAGATCTATACCATCATTTTAATAGTTACGTTTCCTTTTGCTATATGGGAACCATTATTATTTGATTGTTTTGGCTTATTTCCTGTTTCAATATTATAAATAATGTTGATCTGAGCTCTTTTGTGTGTATGGATATGTGTGTGTCATATTTAAACATAATTTTTCAACTAACTGCATGGATATCTCATTACAAAGCATGCAAAAATTATGGTTAAATGTAACATCAGATGCTGACTCTAATACTATTTATTTGGTGAAAGTGTGTTTTTAAAAGTTCACTGTTCTTGGGGCTAGCCCCATGGCATAGTGGTTAAATTCGTCCTGCTATGATTCAGCGGCCCAGGGTTCATGAGTTTGGATCCTGGGCTCGGAGCTACACCACTCCTCAGCCATGCTGCAGTGGCTACCCACTTATAAAGTGGAGGAAGTTTGGTACAGATGTTAGCTCAAGGCTAATCTTCCTCAAGCAAAACAAAAAAAAAAAGGAGGATTGGCAGCAGATGTTAGCTCAGGGCTAATCTTCATCAGCAAAAAAACCCAAAAAAAGTTCAGTGTTTGTAAAGTGTATGTTGTTGACTATGTTAAATTTAGTTACATTTTAAGTATGAATGCACACTTAGATGCATGCAGGTTATAAAACTGCACTATGGGTGATTTGTAAAATCATAAATAGAAAGACTCTGAACATTAGATGACAAAGTAATGAATTTTACTCCCCAAAGAACTTTCTAAGATTAATCCAGAGTCCATTCCTCTTTAAAGAAAATTAAATGACCCCATTTTCCTCTGTTCGTTCATTATTTATGCAGTAATCCCCACATGATTTAATGGCTCGTCTCGAAGTGGAATGTGCAAGCCCCCTGAGAATGGAAATCTTACACACTGAAAATAGGCTCCTGGTAAGATTTTGAAAATGTAAACAGACTTGTCCCGCACAGTGAACTCCACAACTCATCCTTAACTTACTGGTATTTCAGTGGGCAGGGTCATCCTATGAATTCAGGGGTGTTTGCGGTTTGATAGAGTCACCCTCTACATATTAAAGACTTCTGCAAGTTGACATTTCAGAAAAGGACAGATAATAAAGAAGGATGGGAGGGGCGGGAGGCTGTTCCTTGTTCTCACAGCTGTGAGGACTGTTATTAGTGAGAGACACTCTAAGAATATATTTCGTTTTTGACAAGCAATCTCTGTCAAATGACGGCATGTCAGCATTTGGTGGTATTTTGAAAAGAATGTCAGGTGCAATAGAGGAAAGGATCACTAGTTTAGTGGATAGTTAAAACAATGCATTCCATTTGATTTCTGAATACGTTTGATTTCCTCAAACCTGAAAGCTTCATTTCTTCTCATTCTTGAAAAATGTTTCCTCTATTTTGGGAGTGGGGTGAAGAAAAAAATCGTTTTGTGTTAATCTAGACTTATTCCTTCCCCACGTCTATCTGTAATTACAAGTACAGCAGAAATATTTTAAACCGTCAGTTGCTTAAAACCTGCATTCAGGACTCTCTTCAGTCTGAGATATAGAGGATGTTAGTCTCTTAGCTGTTGAATGTATGTAAAATCCTGTACTTTTAAAACTCTCTTAATATAAACTGTGTTTTCTTTCCTGCTAAGAAAAGCAGATGTAAATTTTATTCTGATTCTAAAACAACAGCTAAATATACAATGATAAGGGGGATTCTCACCTTGCCATTTACTAGGTAGATAACTTAGATAACTTAAGGCAAGTTGCTTGTGTGTGTGTGCACACACGTGTGTGCGTGTTTGTGCACACCTAAGGTTTGTGACTGTACAATGGAGATATTAATAGGACCCACCTCATAGGGTTATTCTGTGGATTCAGTGAGTTAATGTGAAGCATTTAGAATATCACCTGGCACACAGATAAGGATGCAGCAAATGTTGGCTTCTCTTAGGTATTATGGTTATTTAATCTAAAGATGGCAATGCAGGTTCTCGTTATTGAAACCGATTTGACAAATCAATAGTAGCCAATACTATTAAATGGATCCCTTAAACATAGATTCTGCAGTTTAAAAATGCAGTTGGCGTAAAAGATAATTGTTTTAAAAGAAAACTCACTTCAATAGCAGGTTGGAGGATCAGCTCTATCTCCAGCTGAATCGGTGACCTCGGGCAAGTCACTGAGATTTACAAAATCACAGACCTTTGAAACTAGTATTTAAAGCTAGTAAATTTGACGTAATTATAATTAAGAAAATTGAAGGCAAAAATCACAGAGCTAATTGGCGGCAACATTTGAACTCTCTGTGCAGTCTTATTCAATTTCACTGCATTAATACAGTCAACAAATATTTATTAGCAACTACTCTAAGCCAGTCAATCAACGTCAACATCTATAAAATGGGATTGGAGAGACACATTATATAATGGACTTTTGAACTGGAAAATCCTCTTTCTCTCTGTAACAAAATTAAGAATCATTCTAACCACTTAATTGATTCATAAGTTTTTCAGAAATGTGAATTGAACTTTGAGACAGTTTACTTAAGGAATTGAGAATTCAGAAGCCCCGGTATCTACGAGGGCTTGTAAATAATGTAATTTCTCTGAGCTTCTGTCTTTTCATCTGAAGAGCTGGGCTAACAGGGCTATGACTCATGAAAGAGTCACGGGCACTTGGCACTACAAGCGCCAGATTCTCGCCTTTTCCACACTTAGAAGCTGGCGGGTGTATCAAAATGTTAACACTAAGTTTTATCACGTGCCCCACCTTGCTCCAGAGTTTGTGAGGTAGTTATCTTTAGGAATCAAAAGTGTCTTCCTATAAATGACATTGTAACATTACCAGGACTTATCCTTCTTTACAATTACAAAATGTTAGGGCTGCATGGGGTCCAGTCACTCAATTTTTGGTTGAGGAAATTGACAGACAGAAGCCTTATCAGCTAATCAGATGGTGAGTAGGAGGTGTCTGTAGTTCTTCTGAGCTCTGATTATTTTCTCAGTTTGAGTGAAGGGGTAACTGACATTGACTGAGTAACATCATCTTACCCCCTGTTAGGTAATTTAGTTCAGATCATCTTGAAATGACTATCTCTATACTGCTTTTTATTTTCAAGGTTATGTGATGCCTTGAGATTTAACACTATTATATCTTTCTTGAGCACTGATACTTTTATCATGATGAAATGTCTACATTAATCTCTAATAACAACTCTTGGCTTAAAATTGACTTTGTCTGATATTAGTATAACTATAGGAGCTTTCTTTTTATTGGACTTTCCATGGTATAACTTCATTCTTTTACTTTTAATCTTTCTATTTCTTAATACTTTTAGGGAGTCTTATAAGTAACATAGGGTGAGGTTTTAAAAAATTTATTGTTACAATCTTAGACTTTTTGTTTTAGAAATTAGTCTAATTATATTTAATGAGATTATTGATAAATTGGATTCATAATTGCCATCATACTATTTACTTTCTATTCATTTTATGTTTTCTATTCTATTTATGTTTTAAGTTCTTTTGTCTCTCCTTTTTTGACTCCTTTTGGAATATTCAACTTTTTTTTTTTTAAGATTTTATTTTTTTCCTTTTTCTCCCCAAAGCCTCCCAGTACATAGTTGTATATTCTTCGTTGTGGGTCCTTCTAGTTGTGGCATGTGGGACGCTGCCTCAGCGTGGCTTGATGAGCAGTGCCATGTCCGTGCCCAGGATTTGAACCAACAAAACACTGGGCTGACTGCAGCAGAGCGCGCGAACTTAACCACTCGGCCATGGGGCCGGCCCCAATATTCAACACTTTTAACATTCCATTTTTCTCTTTATTAGTTTGTTTGTTATTCTTGTAATTACCATTATGCACTGTTGTATATATTAGTTTGCCCTAAAGATCACCACATGCATACTAGGCTTATTGCAGTGTAGTACAAATTACTTGTACAAATTTCTTGGTGGTGTTAGGACTTGAGAACATTTTAATTCTATTTAATTATTTCTGTCCTTTATGTTATTGTTGTTATGAATTTGCGTTCTCACTTTTTCTTATATCCCACAAGGCATTTTTATTATTGTTTTGTATAGACAATAGTCTAATTGAGATAGGGGTTGAGATTGTTTTTTTTCCTCCATAAAAATATCTTATTGTTCTGGTACTATCCATTTTATTTGTTCTTGTTTTCCTAACTTCTTAAAGTAAAAGCTTAGATATTAATTTTACGCCTCTCTTCTTTTCTAATATTTAAACTTTAGCTGCAACTCCCAAATGGTTTTACGTATTTCAATTATCATTCTTTTAAAATATTTATATTTTTCCTCTTGATTCTTCTTTGACTAACGGGTTCTTTTGAAGTGTTTTTACTTATTTTTTTCTTCTAGATATCTTCATGTTAATTATTTTAATATTATTTTGTCAGCGAGCATGTTCCATGTGATTTCAGTCTTTTGAAATATACTGAGATGTGTTAAAGCCTGGTATATAATCTATCCTAGTGATGATTGCCTATGAAATGGGGAAAAAAAAAGGTGTGTTCCTTGATTGTTGGATGTAGCTTTCTATAAATGTCAATTAGGTCAAGTCAGTTGACTGCAGTTTTCAAATATCCTATATATTTGCTGGGGTTTTTTCCTAGACTTGTTTTAATAGTCATTGAGCAAAGTATTAAAATCTTCAATCTTGGTTATCGATTTGTGCATTTCTCATCTGAATTCTGTCAAATTTTTCTCAAGGCATTTAAAGCTCTATTTGAGGGTATATAAGCGTTTAGAAGTGTGTCTCCTTGATAAATTGATGCTTTTGTCATTATAATATGGCCCTCTTTATTTTTTTACTTTGAAGTCAACCTTAATATAGCCACATCAGCTTTCTTGTTCTTGGTGTTTGTATTCTTTATCTTTTGGTACCTTTTATTTTCACTCTGTAGTGTCTTTAAAGTGTTTCTTATAAAAAATATATAATTGAATCTTCTTTTTTTTAAATTTCCAGTTTGACAATCTGTTGCTTTTCATCATAGTGATTAGTCCATTTATGGAACACTTTGGTGCCCCTAAATTTCCTGTAATCATTTCAAAATCCAGCTCTCTAAAGTAGACTGAGAGAAATATACTTACCTGGGGAAAAGAAGTTCTCCTAAACACAGGTTGGCACCTATGGCAGGGTGAACAGAGAGACAACCAGCCTAGTTTCCCTGTTGCAAGCAGAGGCTGGAGGGACAACCTTGGCTCAAGATGCCCATCTGTTGACACATAGCATCCATCCCTGTATAAAAACCCACATCAGTAGCTGCTGAGGAAGGCTGACCATCTAAATGGCTTGCGCATAAGTGTTGAGAATGGTTTTTGGGGCTCCTGTCACAAAACCTGGGCAGGGCCTACTGATAAAGAGGTACATGTATGTCACTCAAGGACTCGAGTGGTCCTTGTTATAAATTAAAACAGATCAGGCGCAATATGGCTACACAATGGTGCTCTCAAATTCTGTATCCCCAACAGCTAGTGTGAAGATTCAAGTAGAATACAATCACTCTACACTTTTTGAAATTCTGTGTAAACTTTAATATTCTGTCAATGTTAATGGCACTTGAAGTGCCCTGTCAAAACAATTGCAGCTATGTTATGTGTAAAACATATTAAATGAGCTCTGCAAACTTGTAGTTTTCATTGTTTCTTTTCTTTTTTTTTTCCTATGGATGAACTTAAAAATAATTTTGTTTCTTAATTAAGATGCTATGCATGAAGATCCTGAATAATTTAAGACAATTGCTCTTTGAAATCGTTGTTAATTACACCCTCCTGGCATAGTTATTGTATTATGACTACACTTAGGGAAAATATGCTGTGCTATTTGGACTCGAAAATATTTCTGACATTTTAATGAACACACCACTTAGTTATATTTTGCAGAGTTTTTTGGTGAACCACAAAGGATTAAAAAATGTCATTCAGGGGTTGTAGATAATTAAACTGACTGAATATAAGATGCTTCATATGGAAGTGAAAATTATGTATGAATTTTGCTGGGCTGGAAAGGTGTTTCACTAAATGACTTTAGATTTGTTAATTTTAAGTACAACACAAAGGAAATCAAGGGGAATACCTTTTTCTCACCTCAAATTGTTCCATTTGCATACGCTACTTTATCTTTCAACGGCCCTTTTGATTTTTCATCTTAGTCTTGAATAAATTAAGAATTATTTAAAATAAATAAATGTCGACTTTGAAATATTGTTAAATGTATGCATTATAATACACCTGCTGGGAAATTGGTGCAAATCAGTCACAAAAGAACTCATAGATCATGTTTCCACTTAAATTTTAATAGAAGAAAATTGTAGATAGATGCAGTTTTCGGATAAGACAAGGTAAGAATTTTTATCAGTTCCAGAATAATGGTTTTACTTGCTTATCTACACAGCTGAACTTTCTCCTCAGCGCCATGGTCTTCTAAGTACCTCTGCTATAATTATATTAATGTCTTCCTAAATCTGCAAATTTGATTATTGTTCTATTTCCATGGACCATTACATTGTTCTTTCCAGCAGAGATCCCTGTAGTCAAGTTCCTGAGGGATTGCTGCTTGTTATTTTCTGTTTCAATTGTGTGCGTTTTATATTTACTATTAAAGTTTTGAATAGTGATACATTCTCCAAGTGGCTGTGGGTTTGATTGTGATAAACCTCTCTGGAGAATTCTGTGAGCTTTCACATCTGGTGGAAGACTCTGACGAGAACATCCTTAATGAGGAATTCCTGAAACAGGAAATTACACGTTATCTATTTTTCAGAAGACATGACAAGTTAGTAAATGCCTTTTTTTTTTTACATAAAAAGTCAACTTCTCTATTCAGTCTGAAGATTTCCTAACCAATTCATTGTTTTATCTGTTAATTGATCAAATGTTTCATTTATATTAGCTATTTTTCTCTCTAAAGTATCTTGACATAGAAATTACTTCACGTCTATATTACTAACCATGATTATGTATACCTTTATTTAAAGTATGCTTTTTATTGCATAATATCATAACTAAAATATTTTTTATGCCGAAACATTTCATCAAGCTTCAAAGGCTTTCCTCTATTTGAAGAAAGTAAAATTCTTAAATTTATTAAATTTTATCAAGGTACTTGTGTAAAGGGAAAAACTCATAATTCTGTAAAAACAACATTTTCTAGCTATTGCTCTTGGCAAGAGATTAACAATCTAAATTTTTGAAAAGAAAAAAGTGACAAATACGTGTTTCATAGTCATAATGAAAACATTTATGAAGAATTATATACTATTGCACATAAATTATGCACTTCCATTCTTAAAAATTATTTCTCATCTTGAATTGCGCTAAATTTCAAGTTGGGCTAATACAGTGTTTTTTCCTGAATCTGTATTTCTTTCCGTGGGAAATCATAGGAAATCATAATTGAATTGATAAGAAATCATAAGTTCAAATTCTTTACTGGTTTTTTATTTGAACACTACTATTCTCAGAAACCTCACCACAAGAAAGAGACATCTGCATTTGTCATTATAGGCTAGGAAATGCTTTGATAAACACCACAATCTCAGTGGTTTAACACAACAAAAATTTATTCTCTCTCACAGTACAGGTCCCACATAGGTCAGTGGGACCCATGTGCAGGCTGATTGAGGTTCCACATTCCAACCAGACTATGTGCTACACATGGTCACCTTTGTCACTATGGCAGAAAAGGATAGCACCTGGGGAGCAACCCTAGGATGTTTTACTGCCTCAGGCAAGGATTGACATGTGTCACTTTTGCTCATATTTCATTGGCCAGAACTAGTCATATGGACCCACTTAACTGAAAAGATACTAGGAAATGTGTGTGTGGGGAGAGGATAAAATATTTGGCAAATTTCACTGACCCTGCCACATGGATATCTGCCATCACTGACACCCTGGCTGTCACAATATATGAGCAAAAATTCAAGTCCCCCTGGGGTAAGTCATACATTATAAAATCATAACTCAAAACTTGGGAACAAATAATTTTCCTCCTATAGAAGACCTAACTTTAGTTTCATGTACATAACCTAAAAAATTAAGAAAATAAGAAAAATTTTATTTCTAGAAAGGACATACCAATTTGTTGTTTTAGTGTCTAATGTGGGTTGCAAATGCTTGATAAAATATGCTCCTCATGCTTTCTTTTTCTCCACAATGATATTGTGAGTTTAACAGAGTGCAGAGCAGGATTTGAAATAAAGACTGCTTGAAATTAAAATGAAATTTACATAAATATGTGTGGAAGGTTCTAAAGAGAGAAGAGCCAATTAAATATAAAGGATAGGCTAAGGGCAAAAAAGCGCATAAGAAAGACAGGTTTCATTTCAAGTGTATTAGTTTCTTGCGGCTACTGTAACAAAATACCACTGTCCTGGTGACTTAAAATAGCAGAAATTTATTCTCTCACAGTTCTGGAGACCAGATGGCCCAAGTCAGTATCATTGGGTCAAAATCAAGGTGTGGGCAAGGCTGTGCTCCCTCTAGAGGCACCAGAGAAGAATCCTTTCCTGTCTGTTCCAGCCACTAGTGGCTGCCAGCATTCCTTGACTTATGGCCATATCACTCCAATCTTCAAGTCCAGCACCTTCAGATCTCTGTATGCCCCATATTTATGTCACCTTCTCATCTGTATGTCTGTCAGATCTCCCTCTGCCTTGCTCTTAGAAGGATGTTTGGGATGTCATTTAGAGTCCACCCAGATAATCCAATGTAATCTCCCCATCTCAAGATCCATCACTTTATCGCATCTGAAATGATACTTTTCAAGTAAGGTAACATTCACAAGTTCTAGGTATTGGCCCCTAATAGCTCTTGGACTCATTAATCAGCCTACTACATCGTGGGAAAGCTTTCTTTTATTCATGCCCTAAACCTAAGGAAATCTATCTGAACAGAGGGAGATCCAAAGAGAGAAAGTCATTAAATAAAATAATCTAGGAAGGATGCTGGCCAACCTGGCTTTATGCCTTGTGGAACTCTACAGTTTTCTTTGCAGCATCATTTAAGGGGCATTGAGAAGCCTATCGGACCAAAGGTATCAACTCCTTCCTAAGCTCATTACTTTCACTAGAGCCACTCTAGGCAGAAAGGAAGCAAAAGGAGGGGTCCAGCAGATGGGAAATAAGCACTGGAAATAACTGCTTAAGAAGGTGAAGACAATATTGCCTGATTAATGATTTTATCCATGGTAAGATAGATGATTACATGATAAGTTAGAGTTCATCTGGCTTCCAGACAAAAAGGAAAGAGAGAGGTATGCAAGTCATGGCAGGTTTAAAAATGTCATGATTTTTAATGAAAACCTTAAAAAGGGCACACATCATTATTAGAAATTAATTAAGCAGCTCTTCTACCAAACCTACCAAGGAATGCTTTGTTTGTATTCATGTTTAAATAAAGAGCTAGCGAGGCCTGGTCTTCTAACCCTATACTTTTATGCTCTGTGTACACTCCCGGGCAATCTCCTGAGTTCCTGTTGTTTCATTGACTATCCACATGCTGCTGAATTTTGATTCTGTACCTCCAGCTATATCACCTGTGAAGATTTAAACACCATAGATCTACCTAATTGTCTACTGGTCATACCAACTACGTGTCTTCCACCTACACCTCAAACACAAGGGCTCCTTGTCTAATTCATCTCCAGCCCCAATCTCACCACTTGAACAAGAGCGCTTCCTCTTTCACCTCTCAGTTCAGGCTTTACCAAGCAGCGAATCTTGATTCTTCCCTGTCACTCACCACCTTTCTGTGTTGGAGAGTAAATCTTGCCATTTGGGTAAAAGTATCTGTTAATATATTCAACCGGACTCAGAGCAGCATACCTCTCTGGCTCTATCATTTCTAATTCCACTAGAAGCACCCAGCTCCTTCTCTAACCACTTCCAAGACTGATACTTGGCCTTTTGACTATAGTGAATAGAGTGAAAAGGAAATTCATTCAAATTATGACTTAGATAAGAATATAATGGCAAGAGGGAGGGTGTCTGGAGTGTGAGAAAAAGATGTGGTGATTGGTGGAGTGTGTGTTACACAAGTGTTAGAATGGGCTGCTCTCTGACTCTAGTTGCAGGGGGCCAGAGTGTGCCTGATTTATAAATGACACTCCTCAAGACATTGTGAGATGGTTTTGCCACCAAAGAATTTCCCACAATTAACAACAAATTCTGCAACTCTTATGAATTGAGATCTCAGGACTTCTCTTTATTTATGTCAGGATAACCTGTCCTAAATCTTAATATTTCTTTTCTGTCATCATTATATCTTCTGGCCAAATAGAAGACATACTTCCACATTATCTCTTCCCCTTGCCACTTTGGAATCTTGGAGAAGCCCAGTCTAGCACACATACAACACACATTGCACCAATTCAATGAACCATTTTCTTGATCGACTCTTTGGGTTCAAGTAATAGGAACCCCACTCTAACTAGTTAGGCAAATTGGAAGCTTGAAAGGGTAAAACTGGAGTGTAATAAATATCCGCTGTCACTCTTAGGTATTTTCTTCTGGGAAGACAGCTTTCCAGGTTCACTCTAGTTATCATCCCTGCTTCTCTCTTACTCTAGATTATCTTTTGGTCTATAAGAAGGAACAAAGAGCTCTCAGGACTCACAGACTTCGAAGTTCAAACCAGCAGGAAGGAAACGCTTTGCACTCATTGGCTCCAGTTTGAGAAACGCCAGGGAAGACTTCAAATGTGGCAATTTGGGTCAAGTGCCACCCTTGGATCTATCAATGCTGGCTACAGAGCAGAATCATCACATAGGAAAAACACCATTACTGCTGGCTCACCCTTTGTATGGGGTCATTCCCAGAGGATGCGGGAATATTGGTAGAAAGGTAATCCTCCATTTTATATCTATTTTTATTATCAAGTATTATAAAAACGCCTCCAAAATAACTGATTACTTCAGACACTTCCCTGTCACTCCCACTTTATATAATATCAAGACGTCATGGTTTCCGGTTCCCCAAACAGCTTTACTCTGCATTTGAATTTGTGTTCTCTCTGCCTGGAATGGTCACTCTCCTCCAAGCCCCCTCAACATGGAAATGTTTGACTTAAACCTCAGGTCTCAGCTTAACTGTCCTGTTCTTCCAGAAGTCTTTTCTGCTATCTACCCCTAGACTATGCATTAAGCTCCCTAAATTGTCCTGTGGCACCTCTATCGCCCCCATCACATTACTTTTAACTGTCTCCTCAACTTAAAGTGTGTGTTGTTTCAGAGCAGTAACCATGTTTTATTGCCAATTAATACAATGCAAGCATCCACTAGATACTTAACAACATATTAACTCACCTCCTAACTAGTGCTTCCTTGTTACTTAATCTTTCTGTGCCCCACTCTTCTCATTTCCAAAACAGGGATAACGATAGAATCTAATAATAGGATCATTGTGGGAGCAAAGCAAGAAAAGAAGAGCAAAGCACTTTCAGCGGTACCTGACCCAACAGTGATGGATAATAGGATGGCCTCTGGTCACACTTTGAGAATTTTTGATGACTTACAACAGTATGGAAAATGTGTGTGGGGCTGCTAGCACTATTACCGTGCATTGATGGAGGAGGTAAATGATGGCAAGGATTACTCTGAATTTCATAATTTACACATTTTATTAATCACCAGATTATGTATATATTTCAAAAATAATGCCTTTTTGGTATTTATATAATACTCAGTGCGCATATGAACATCTTCTTGATATTCAGGAGATTATAATTACAGTGCTAGTTATTACTACATCACTAGTCTTTCACTAGCAACAGTGACACTAGTTATTCAACTAGCATCTGAGAGGGAGAAAAAGAGCTGCTAAGCCCTCTGGATTCATTTTAGGGGACTTCAGCTGGAATAACAATGTAGGGGAGCTTCCTGACGAATAGCAAGATAACCTCAGTAGGGATGATGAGATCTGGGTAAAACCCGAGTGAATATGCCACCAGAAATTATAAAGCAACAAGGAAGGGATAAGAGCATGTGATGGCAGAGCCTGGCGAAGAACACAGAAGGGAAGAGGGGTAGAATTGCCTCTACGGAACAAGCAGAATATAGAGAGAATTCTGTCTGAATGGTGAAATGAAGCTCCATCTGCGGGGAAGTCAGAAATCCAGATCAACTCTTGGCACTGACACAGTGAGGAGGAGCGAAGACAGACTGGACAGAGAGAACCAACCACTGAGGAACTGTCCTTGGGAGGTATTTGGACGCTGACATGACTCAAGACTTCCTCGACTGATGTGACTTTGAGGGAGAAGGAAAAGCAGGGTCCAGAGAAAGTCACTCTTTCTCTTAAAGGAACTATGTGCTTGGTGTATAAATTTCACTCTAGGGGCTGGCCCAGTGGCATAGCACCTAAGTTCACACGTTCTGCGTCCGAGGCCTGGGGTTCGCTGGTTGGGATCCTGGTTGTGGACAAGGCTCCACTTGGCAAGCCATGTTGTGGCAGGCGTCCCACATATGAAGTAGAGAAGGATGGGCATGGATGTTAGCTCAGGGCCAGTCTTCCTCAGCAAAAAGAGGAGGATTGGCAGCAAATGTTAGCTCAGGGCTAATCTTCATCAAAGACAAAACAAGAACAAACAAACAAAAATAAATTCCAGCCAAAATTTCTGGGGGAGAAGACAAACTGAAGCAATCAGACAGCATTTCACGGAAGCTATGGGACGAGCATTAAATTCTGTGATGGGATGACTGGGAGAATAGGGCCACCAACATTAGGAAAAAGAAAACACGGAAAGGAACTGGTTCCCTCCCTTGCGGAAAAAGCAGAGCGCATGCCCTGGGCAAATACATTTATTCTTGTGTGACTTACTATTGGACCATTTCTATTTCTTGCTCCTCCAGTTTGCAAACTCTCAAGGAACACTTTTGGTTCTCCTAAAAATTCTCCCTACAAGACAGTGTCAAATGGCCTCTGTGTGATGGTCTATGATTGCACTCAGCTCAGGAAAATCAGTTAACCTAATCAAATATGTAAATTTCCGTATTTAATTTTTCTACCCCCAATAAAGAAATTAGGCTTAAAAAACTAAATCTACTAGTGGGAAAGATGGAAACTATTAAAGAATTTTTATTCAACTTATTTTCCAGGACAAAAAAGTCATTATTTTAATTTCTTTTTCACCTCCCCAAATAATTTCCTCATTCACGTACTCATTTATTCACGGAGAAAACCTTGATTGAATGCATCTTATGTGAGGGGACCGGGCTGGGCACTGGTCTTCTTTTTATTAGCATCTGGATCCCAACTCAGGCTGCAATTATATCACACACAGATGACTTCCATAGTAGAGAAGATTGCTAGAAGGTTCGTTTGCCCTTCAACAAATCCACAGCTAAGTTCTCATATTTGCTACATTATTGAAATGGACACATAATTCAGTGTAGACTGTATTGCAAGATTCTGACCACAATGGAGTAAATTTAACAACAAGCTTAAATAATATTGTAGAGAAGGAGAAAAGAGCTGGGTAAAAGAATATTCTATGTCGGCTACACAGACTTTTCAGACAGTTTGACTTGGCTATTTCTGGCATTACAAGACAAAAGATTGATATGATTTTCCTCTGCAGAATGATAGCCCAGGAGAAATACATTTTAATGGATCACATTCATATTAGAACAAAATTTTCCTCATTCTCTCAAATGGTTATTCACTGTACTACAGGCTATAAAGGGATTTTCATCTGCTTTATCTTCTTGGCTTTTCCTGCTGTTTTTTAATTAAAGTTTAAAGAATTAAATGAACCAGGGATGCTGAGGTTACACTGGAATGAGACAAGACCAAGCTGCCAAATCCGCTGAGGTGTGATGGGTCACAGGCTGATTCTGGAATTATCATTCACAATGACTTTTTCTTTTTTTTTTTCAGTCTAAAGACTAAACATTAATGTATTTAAAAACTAGACAGATGATAGAGATCAGAGTTCCAGGTCAGTTTCACTGAGTAAAACTATCTGGGAAAAGACATGCTTTAAAAAGTATTAGGAGGCTGTTTTATGCATCATCTCTGTCCATTTTGACTATTTCTGAATAATAATATGTTCAGTCTCTTGCATTTTTTGAGAATATTTGATTCCACTTAAAATGGCAGTGTTTGAAAGATAAACAGATGCATTCTTCTTTATAAAACTAAAATCTATGAAAACATAACGTAGTGCTGACTCTGGTCTCATGATTTTGGAGGTTCAGTTTAGTAAAAAATACAATCCGAATAGGCAGTGGACAGAGCTTAGGGGCGGGGGTGAGCTGTCACAGGGCGGCAGAGGCGGTGCTGCCCCCAAGGGGGCAACTGCGCCGTAACCACCCAGACCCCCACAGCCCGGCCCCGCGGGCCATCGCTTCTGCTCTGTCCCCTGTGGGAACTGCAGACCCTGCCTGTGGCCGAGAAGAGGTAGGGTTGTGGGAAGATGTCCTTGGAGATGGACCCCTCGCTGTGGCAGCCGCCGCCAGCCAATGCCAGAGCCTTGTCATCTAAACAGCCGCAGATCGGGCAGAAACATAAGTCCCAGGATCTCGAGGGCAGCGACATGCCCGCCGTCCTGTGCCTGGGCGGTGACGCCACAGTGTGAGGCCGGGGAGGTGGTAGGAGCTCGTCAGATAAACCCTGCCATTGCCTCTTATTTCTCCTCCCCTCCCCAAAGGTCTAGTCCCGTGTTGGACCCAACAGCACCCACATGACCACTTGCCGTCCTCAGAGAATTAGCCTAGGCCCTCCGTTGGTTGCTCCCACCCCCATTTTCAACCTCAGATGACAATTGGTGACCACGGATGAGTCCCTTCTCCTCTCTGGGTCTCAGTTCCCCCAGGTGCAAAGGAAGTGGGCTGGCCTCGGTGCTCTTCAAGCCCTGGAATCTTGTTCACCTGTTGCTGAGACACTCTCCTCACCTGTCCTCTTTGGCTGCTTGGGGCATGCCCTGTTCTAACCATCCTGCCGCTCCTTATTTCCCACAGGAGGAGTCCCCACTCAGCACCGCTGGTGCAGGTTTAAAAACGTGGAGAATGAAGTCTCTAGCTAACACCGTGCCTCGAAGACAGTATTGTTTGCTAGGGCAGCCACTCCTCTGCCCACCCCTGAAGATCCTTTCCTACCTCCCACTTCAGGGTCCCCATGTGTAGTCACCTGCATCTAAATTAGGTCCACTGGATGGAGATTGTTGACGTCCAAGTCTTCTGACTTCTCTACCAGTTAGGTCTTTCTGTGAGGGCAGGCCTGGGGCTCCTCCACTCTGTGGCCAAAGCAAGGAGTGCTGGGAAATGGGCTGTCCTGTGGACACGGTTATTTTCTAGACAGTTTCTGCAATGGTAATGATTCCCATAAATCTGGAGAGACTGTTCCTTGCTCTGTGCCCCAAATTAAGGAGAGTCTGAGCAGTTCAGAATCCTTCAAGGCACTGTGAGCTTCTGGACGTGAAGAAATCATATTACAAAACAAAAACAGGGGCCAGTGTGGTGGTGCAGTGGTTAAGTTTGCACGTTCCTCTTGGGTGGCTCGGATCCAAGGTTGGGACATGACATGGCTTGTCAAGCCATGCTGTGGCAGGCGTCCCACATATAAAGTAGAGGAAGATGGGCACAGATGTTAGCTCAGGGCCAGTCTTCCTCAGCAAAAAAAGAAAAAGAGGAGGATTGGTGGCAGATGTTAGCTCAGGACTAATCTTCCTCAAAAACAAAACAAAACAAAACAACATTATTAGTGACATTCAAAGCCACTAGGGAACGAATCCCTTCCCTCTATTCATTCCTGTTACGTATTTAGAGCTGTGTTATGAGGTATGTTTTCATAGGTTTAAGGGCTTCTTGCTTACTTTTTTTGGCATTATAGTGTTAATACATTTATTTTCATTCTATAGGAATCAAAATAATATCTTGTTTGTCTAGTGATTTATAATTATAGACTGTTCTTGCTTATGTTTTATCAAAAGAAAACTCCTCTGAGTTAGGGAGGAAATTTATTGCTGTTCTCATTCTCTGCATAAGGAAGCTGAGAATCAGAGGCTGAGCATCTTCTCTCATTGTTAGCATGCGCTCTTCTGCCCTCAGCTCTGGCCTCTAGCAATTCCAGAACAACAGCAAAAGTTCCACTTGATGTCCCATTACAATGGCGTAGAAAATATCTAGACCTTTATATACCAAACTATTATCGGTGATTATATCTGGGAAGTTGTATAGGAAATGGGAAGGAAAAATGAAGTTTCTGTTTTTATTTTATCTATCCTGTACTGTCTGCATCTTTTCAACAAGCATCTGCTCTTTATATACAAGAGAAATTAATTAAACTAATGTTCCTCCACAGAGTCTCCTGTGTGGCAGAGATCGCACTGTGTTCTATCATTATAAACCTTGGTTTTCAGTATATTCTTGGTCATTGACGATCGTCTTAAAACTGTGCCATTGCGCTCCGTGAAGCACATTTTTACTAGTATGCTCATGATTTGGCTACTAAAGTATCATTTATTGCACACCAGCAATGTACACAGTGATATGCCAGGTGCTATAAAGGCCATGGCGAGTCCATATATTTTCAATGGCACTCAGAATTCCCATAGAAAAATATTTTAACATATCTATATGACGTGACTGACCAAATGAAGGGGTGCTGACATCTCAGCTTTATCTTGTTGACTTCCTGAGCATGGCCGTATATGGAATAAATCCCCCCAGATTCAATATCATCTTAAGCAATCATTCTATCAAAGGGGAACAATAATGAAGCCAAGATCATTAACATTTATGGACATTGTTATTGTGTAACACTTATTGGGCTTAAAAAGAGTAAAACATATTCACATCCCTTGATAACTAGATATTTCAAATACTCATGTATTTTGAAAAATTAAAATTCATGAAACTGCTTTAATCTGAATGATGTGTGTGTGTTTATAGGTGCAAGTAGAATGAATTGAAATGTAAGCAAGTTTTGTTTTATTTTCTCTCACTATAGTCCTCCTCTTCTTTATCCCTCATACAGACATAGCATTGAATTTTAGAATCTTAGATCCAGGAGGGTTCTTAGAGGCCTAATTTCTTCATTTTTCAGATAAGGCAACAGGATTAGGGGTGAATTAGTGCCATGGATCATACGAGGCAATTTCAACATCCATCTCTATAACCTTCTTTCTCTCTTTTCTCCCAGAACTAAACACGGTCCCTTAGGTGTTGACAAGGAAGGTTAGAGTTGAAACTGTCAGATATGTTTCAAATAAGGCAACCCAAACCCAAATCATGCTCTGGGGGAGCTGCATTCACTGTTCACACATATTCAGCTTTTTATTTACTAAAATATTTCAGTCTCTTTACATGTGATGCTTTTAAACTAAGTAATCTCTGCTTTGCTTGAGTACATATGTATGCAGTATTTGTATGTCTAAGTGTGCACTTTCAAACGTTTGCATTTATACCCTCATTGCAATGAGTTCATCAAATCCTTATAAAAAACATTGTGTAAGATATCAAAGCCATGAAGATGAACAGGACATGACTGATTGGTTACTTTTCTCCAAATATGTACAGCTTGGTGACAGAGACGTACATTAGATAATTTAACGTGCGTGTCTGATACTGTGATGGAGGTATGTAACGAGAACCAGCCGAGTCTGAAGCAGTCATTGATGGCGGCCAAGGTACAACCCTTTCAGGAAATGATGCGATACACGTGTGGTCTTTTGATGGATGAATAAGAGTCCAGGGATGAAGAAAGGGAAGGTAAAAAAGAACCATGTAAGTGCAACTCACACAAGTCAGTAGGCACACACAGCTTGAGGGTTGCAGAGAGCTGCGTGGAGTCCTGTAATGGTAGAGTGTGAAATTCCACTCAGGAAGTGAGGTGAGAATAAAGTTAAAGAGCAAGTCAGTAAAGAGGGCATGAAGGACCAGAGAGCCTGGACCTTATTCCTCAACCAGTGGCAGCTACTGAGGTGTTTTAAGTAAGAGAGTAAAGTTGGTCAGTGTTTCATTTCCCATCCCTTTGATAGAAGTTGGGAGAATGGATTTGAGGGCACATGGTTAGCAGAAGAGGGAATTGATGAAGATTTGGCCTCCTTCTAAGAAATAGAGAGTAGGCAAGTGAATTGAGCCAATTTTAGTAGGAATGGAGGAAGAGAAGGATTGATATATGCTAGGTTGGTGAAATCAACGGGATTTGCTGATTAGGGAGAGAGTGGGGAGCATCCAGGCTCACGATCAGGTTTCTAACTGAACGCATGGTGATGACACAACATGAAATATGGACTATTGAAGAATATGTGTGGAAGCAAGGATGATGGGTTTGTGTGCTTGTAAAACATCCAGTTCAACATGTCCAGCAGGCATTTAGAAATAAAGGTTTACAAAAGATGTAAGGCCTAGAGATAAGATTTCAGTGATATTAGAATACATAAGAGCTTGACATACTTCTGGGAGAGTTTGTGGAATGAGAACAAAGTGGAGGTCAAGAAAAGAGCCATGTAAAACACCAACGTTGAAAAGCCAAGAAAGAGGATTCAACTAAAACACAAAATATACCGTAGTCAGGGAGACAGGTGAGAGCCATCAGTGTGCAGTTTTAAGAAGAAAGAAGTAATCTATGGCAAATGGAATAGAAAGGTCCAATAAGATAGGGATCAAAAAGTGCCCTTTGGATTCAACTTTTGCAATATTTATACATTGTTCTAAACTATCAGGATATTTTTTGCTTTTCTGATTCTTTCATGAACACATTACATGAATCCACTAAGAAACTCTTCACTCAAAACACTGATGACAGTGCACAGCCAGCAGGGGCTGAAGACAGAGTCCGAGGCTGGCGCTCCAGTACCCACCAGCCACATGTGGTTATTAAACACTTCAAATGGTGTTAGTCTAAATTGAGAAGCACTGTAAGAGTAAAATATATGCTGAATTTCCCTTGGCTTGTGCTATGACAACATCTGGAGCATCCTTGTTTTCCCTGTGAATTTTGCATAACCGCTGGGAGCCCAGCTCCAAGCCTGCGGTCCTCTATGCCAACATCAGCAGCCTGAATCCACGGTGGCCCTCCACTTACTTAAAACATCTTTGAGTTACTTATTACAGTTAGAACATGATTACACATGTTATATTATTCTCTAATTTACAATACAGATAATTCTTTTTCTCTAATTCTTTTAAATTGTCATATTTGAGTTTTCCTTCTAGGCTTTTTATGTATTCTATATCTATGATAATCCAAAATCCTGAAATCCATAGACTAAAATCATAGGATCTGGTAAAGGCAAACTATTTCTGTCTACCAACACAGAAATAAATCAAGGGTAGAATTTTCTGGGCAGCCCTATACTCATTCCTTGACTTATGACATTGTAATCACTGAATCAGGATGATAAATATTATTATTATTAACTTTTCAACATGGAATATATTATTAAGTTGTGTAATATTTAATAATATTAACTAGATTGAATGGTTGAAATGTTTAATTAGTTTCATATATTCCAAACACATACTAAATCAGCAGATAAATAGACCTTTTCCATAATAGACTTAGAATATTTCTATCTCTACTTTGAAATATAAATACATAATTTCTCTGTAAAAATTATGATGTACTCCAAAATTTTTCGTACATGATGTATTTCACTGTCAGAGTCAAAACAACATGAATTTAATTATTACTCTCAAATTGTACTAAATCATTAATTCAACATATGCTGTTAGTCAATACATTATTCAGGATTTTCTTCATTAGTAAGACATTTCATTGCTATAAATTAATACTAATTATAAAATAATTACTTAAAAAAGCTATCTCAAACAAAAGAATTAGCAGTTTCTTATTAGTCACTGCAATCATCTATTAAACATATGATACATTCATTTGTACGAGTCAAGAATGAAATTTCAATTTAGAACAATTATAATTTATTTTCGGTATGGGTTTAAACCTGATTAAAATAATAAGAGAATGTATTCTCACTATAAAGCGGGTAGCTAGCCAATATTATTTTATCTACCTATCCTATCTATCTATCCATCCATCTATCTACTTGATATCATGCTCACTTAAAATATTTTTACTTAAGAAACAGCTTCCTACTTTTAATTTCCTATGCATGGACTGAGAACAGACTTTATCTCCTTACACCAACAATGTAAATGGATGGGTTGCACTTTTTTGTTTTCACTTGTTAAGCTTAAAATATCATTTCCTCTTTTAAGGTTACATTTTGCATTAATGAAGTGTGTATAAAAATATTAATAAGGAATATATAATTATTTTTCTGCCCCTAGCTCATCACTCTATAGGAAAGCCAAACACGCATGCCTTATTTAAATTAATTAATTCCATTACAAAGGACAAACACTATGTAACAAGAGTTTCCCGAGCCAAATGTTTTTAAGTATGGAATTGTCTACCTTGACTGCTGAAAAACTCAAATGGAATTCCCTACTTAAAAAAACACACATTACATCTTACATGAAACTTTCAAAGAAACACGAATGTAGATTTTGCTGTCAGTTCTGTTGTTTTTAAGAGAACTAATGAATCAAAAATTGATTGTGAGCCCTCTTCCCCATCCAAGTTGCACTGTCAAAGCTCTCCATGGTGACTGCAAGAAGCCAGCCCTGCCACTGCCCCCTGCAGTGCAGGGGAAGGCTGGGCCACCAGTCTTCAAACCTGGGGAGGTGAAGAAAGAATGACCCACAGCACTCCTGGACCTTGATTGGCAGGGTTCCATGGGAAGAACAGCTGTGTCCCCCACCCATAGTGGCCTCTTCCCTGGAGGCCTGGCCATGGGCCCCTGCAGCCTGTAGAGCATGTGGAGCAGCATCGTCCTTGGCACCCATAGCCTGGAGAGTCAAATTGCTGCCTTTTCTGGCCACTACCTAGATATGATGTGTATCCAGAGCATCCTTCAGTATCTCTGTACCTAGTCGTATTGCAGCACAAGCCATTTGGTCCTGAAACGTAATGCTATCACCTTCTAATGTTAATGCTGTCTTTTATCTCTGTGATCTGGAAAGCACCGAGGGATGACACTTTTCTCAAGCAAACCCAAGTGCCACAGCACACCGTTAGTTGGATCTATCTGGGGCATGTTCTTAGATTTGCAGGTAGTATCAGCTGTTTATTCTGCAAGGACCAGAGGATCTGAGTGAACAGAAACACAATTGAAGGAACTGGGCAAGCTGCGACAAAGGATGTTGGAGAAGGTGTTAGAAGACTCAGAGGAAAAAGAGGAAATGGATATTACTGGAAGGAAGAGAAATACTGGTAATATGAGATGAGGAATAAGAAAAGATGCGGTCGAAGCCGGAGTTGAACAGAAGGAACCCTCATCTTAGAGTTGCAGCAAGAAAGAGAGGTCTTCTACATAAAGCATCCAAAAGAAGCTTCCCAATTTTTTATTTTTCATTCAGAAAGAGAAGAATTAGAATATAAACCTGCTAAACAGGGACTCAGCATTTCTCTCTGCAGGGTGAAATTAGATTCAACTGGAAAACAGTTGGTGGCTCAAGCCATTCACTCAGGAAAGAAAAAAGAGGCAATGATCTAGTGGTCCCTGGAAACTTGTCAGATCCTCTATACTTTGAGACTGCTGTTGCATCAGGAGGCAGTATCTCAGAAAAGGAAGGCCAAGCTGAAGATTTTTATAATAGTGATGCTGACAGATTCCTTAATCCGACTTGGTTGAGAAGAAGCCTCTGAACCAGATGAAGAAAGCTGATAAATTGACAAGAAGTCAGAGACCTTTTAATCATAGGCACAAATTTAAATGATACTGAAGAAACACACTCTGAAATCTCTGAGAGGCTGAAAGCCTCAAGCAAATCTCTATCAGATCCACCTTCTCAGGATTCTTTAGATACTTTTATGTTGGAAATGAAATCGAGGAGCGCATCAGGTGATGTGTCATAGAATGACGGCTTGAGTACTTCGAAGTGAGGAAACAGCAACAGAGACTTGAATGGTTGATAGAAATTGTAAAGGCCACAGAGATACTAAAGCTAAAAGAGACTGAAAATCACACTAAAGTTGTGGAAGAAAAGCTAGAAAGCTTATATTGATTCTCTTTGGTGCCATGAAAAAGGGAAACAAATTCAAATAAAAAACCGGGATGGTAGGGAATCTACCCCCCCAAGAACTCCCTCTGACTCTAATAAGAATGAAAGATGAGTGCGGTGTGGAGGAAGGGGAGGCTGAGGAGGAAGAAGAGAAGGAAGGGGAGGAGGATGGAAAGAAACAAATGGTGGTGGAAGCAGCAGACTGTGGCAGAAATTAAAGCCAGAAGAAGCAGTGCAGGAAATGAGTGCTCCCGCAGATCTCACATCTTCGACAGAAACAAAAGCCAGCGAAAACATGTCTCAGACACATGGAACAGAATAATAATTATCAAAAGATTTGCAAAACATCTTTGTCACTCAAGGAATCCCCAACATCAAAGAATGAATGCGAGGAAAATAGAGAAGCGTTGAAGAAAAGAAATCTCCTGGTCCAAGCAAATTTCCACCAACACTTTCTTTCCTTCGAATATCCAGAACAACTGTGGATGGGCCCCAATTGAAGGCCAGAGTGGTGGGGGCAACACCCATTTTCATGACAATAAGGTGCTTGATTGTTTCCGAATTCCAAAAGAAGATTCTGCATGGGTCTGGCCCTGTGGCCGAGTGGTTAAGTTCACGCACTCCGCAGCAGGCAGCCCAGTGTTTCATTGGTTCGAATCCTGGGCCCAGACATGGCACTGCTCATCAAACCACGCTGAGGCAGCATCCCACATACCACAACTAGAAGGACCCACAACGAAGAATATACAACTATGTACCAGGGAGGGCTTTGGGGAGAAAAAGGAAAAAATAAAATCTTAAAAAAAAAAAAAAAAAAAAGAAGATTCTGCAGATCAAGTGGAGTGGGGTATTTGGGATACTATATCAAGGTGAATGGCCAGAGAGGGAGTTCAGATGATCATTTGTAAAATGTGGTAACTGGTTTTTTCTTCCATGTTCTTGCGTTCTGAATTTATCTACCTATCTTATTCTCCTAAATCTTATATTTATGTTTAAAAGTGTTTGCGTGTGTGTGTGTGTGTGTGTGTGTATATATATATATATATAAAAGGAACAAGATATTTTGAAAATTTCTAAAATGAAAGAGTTGACTCTGTTAAATGAGAAGGTAAAAACGCTTAATTGTCTTGAGAAAGAGAGAAATACTTTGGTATGCTATGTTCACAGTTCTAATTTTGGGTTTACTGTTTTTCTAATTTTTAAGTTAAAGTAGGATATTTCCTTTCCAGATTGCAAGTATCTTCTCCTTTAGTAAGGAACAGAGAGATTGTATTTTTGAATTTTTTTTTTACTGTTTTTTGGTGAGGAATATTGGCCCTGAGCTAATATCTGTTGCCAATCATATTTTTTTTCCCCCCAAAGCCCAAGTACGTATTTGGATATCCTAGTTGTAAGTCATTCCAGTTCTTCTATGTGGGATGTCACCACTGCACGGCTTGATGAGCAGTGTGTAGGTGTGTGTCCAGGATCTGAACCAGTGAACCCCGGGCCACCAAAGCAGAGTGCACGAACTTAACCACTACACCACCAGGCCAGCCCCCATATTTTTAAATTTTCTAGTGTGAATTGGTTTTTATTTTATCAGATATTCTGAATTTTTCTTTTGAGGAAGATTAGCCCTGAGCTAACATCTGCCGCCAATTCTCCTCCTTTTGCTGAGGAAGACTGGCCCTGAGCTAACATCCGTACTCATCTTCCTCTATTTTGTATATGGGATGCCTGCCACAGCATGGCCTGACAAGCAGTTTGTAGGTCTGCACCCGGGATCCGAACAGGCGAACCCTGGGGCACTGAAGCAGAACGTGTGAACTTAACCACTGAGCAACCGGGCCAGCCCCCGGATATTCTGAATATTTGTTTTAAAATGCTATCTCATGTAAACTTCATCAACTACAATGCTTATGAAACTTAGTTTGGGAATTTAGAATTTTTTATGGTTGTGAAAGATATTTAAGATAAATATTTAGAATGTGCATTGTTTTCCTTTAAAGGAAAAAGAAGTTGTCCGTTTCTAGGGTTATTTGTGGGCAAGAAAAACAATGTATTCATTGAGAGGAAAGAATTCAGGAGAATGAGAAGTTTGGGTACATAATACTGCTTTGAACATATTATCTGAACACAATTGTTTATGGTTACCTTGCTTTTAAAGTAGTTAAAAAAATTCTGATGTTTCATGCCTGCAAGATAACATTTTGACAGGGCATCATCAAGTTGTCACCTGGTGACAAGATTTTGAAAACTGCTCTGAGAGGAGTGAGACACGGAGCCAAGTAAATGAAGATGACCTAGTAATAAACCTATAATCACCTCACCAAGTTCAGGAGGTACTGGAAATTTAACAAGCACTGCTGAATTCAGTGTAATTCATTCAATTCCCAAATATTTATTCTTGGTCTTCTTTAATTAGAAAATAAGTTAGCATTATATATGAAGAATTCAACTTGGAGTCACAAGCTGGTTGCATGTAGGATGAGTTGCACTGGCACATGTATTTCCTTTGGCTACAGTAGTGTTTTCTTTATTTTATTTTAAATTTGACTGTTTCTAAATAGGGCATATATTACCTGCTTCAGTGTTTTTCAAAATTTGAAAGCTACTCACAGTAAGAAACACATTTTACATTGTTACTCTTCTCTTTCTGACACGTGCACATGTGCACACACAGATACACACATATAAATACAAAACAGTACTTACTTTTACTATATCCAGGGAGTATGTTCTGATCTGATCTATTCTATTCTACTGTATTCTGTTCTATTCTTTCATTGAAAAAGGGCTGGCTGTGGCCCACTGAATTCAAATTGAAGCGCGATAAACATGGTCCACTCTCTTACCCTTGGCAAATGGCAACCTTTTCATTATCTACCTTGCCCTCAATACCATTTGCATTTTTGAACCTCTAACTAAAGCAGGAAAAATTGTTCTAAAACCTGGAGAAGATTGTCAGAAACTGGCCAGCTGACCAAACAGAGTGACACGAATAATGTTGGCGAGAGAGCAGAATCTAGATTCAGGAAGATAAGATAAATAACGTAAACATCGCTACTTACAATTAAACACTGGGATAGCCAATGAACCTTGAGAATCAGAGAGCATGCTTTTGGCTATAAGAATAGAAAACCCCAAGACACGCTGTTCCAAACAGGAAGGATATATATTAAAAACAAACTGGCTCAAGCAATAAAAATATTTATTATCTCCTGTGTCTAGAAGTCCAGAGGTTGGGTGACTTTATGCATGATGGTTCAATGATATTACTAAGGAGCCATCTTTTTTTCCATCTTAGCATTTTACTACTTTGCATATTTGATTCATTCTAAGGTTCATTCTCTTTGTGGCCATTAGATAGCTGCCAGTGACAATGGCATGCTTTCTTGGCGGTGACAGAAAAGGAAAATATATCTTCCTGGCATGAAATACAAGTCCTTACTCCAATCTGACTGGGCCAATTTAGAGCATATGCTCACCTTTGGACCAACAACAATCTTCAGGGGATTGACATTAATTGATTGGCTTCAACTAATTCAGATCTATTCCTAGACTTGAGAATAAGTTCATCTTCCCCTGAGTCACACAGTGGAGGAGCAGACTTTGCACCAAAATTGGGATTCTGTTAGGATGGGAAAAGTTGGGGGCAGGAACTGGATAATAAGTGCTGTGAAGGCAGCATGCATTTTTTTATAGATTCCTTTTGATGCAACCATCTTGTTTCATGGCTTCTACGTTCCTCAAATCTCTATGGCTTCTACGTTCCTCAAATCTCTATTGGCCTAATTTCTTATTATATTTAGAACTGTAGGCTTGTCTTGTTCAAGTCAATCTCCTTACCTAGGAGTTTGAGTCCTTCTCTGATACAAGACTATGTACACAAGACCATGTTTTCTGCTAAAAGATGTCCCCCTACCTATTAGGATCTCTGAATAGCTCCTGATGCTTGTTTTCCAGTAGCCACGTTTTATGGACACATCCTTGACTTCTACTGTAATTATTTAATAATATCTGCTTTTCTTCAAGTCCTCTTATTACATCTTGCTACAATTTCTAAGAACTAATCGACTCGAATTCCTTTTCAATCTGTTTCAGATTTTCTCCGATCTCTAGTGGTCCCTTAAAATTTTGAGCACATTTAGTGCAAGATCTGGGCCTTTCCACTCTTATCCATCCAATTGCACTTCACCCTCCAATTCCTGATAAGGTACGTCAAGTACCTTATCAGGTACCCCTTTTGCCCCTTCTGAAATGTCTGGATTGAGTGTGTCCTTTGGGCCCATAATAAAATTTACTATTTTGCATGATAACATTTTTTAGAAACTATAAAATAGACCCTGAAATTCTACCTTCCCATTTTTTCTACAATTTACTTATTAGCATTTAAGAATCATGAGACTAGAAATATAGTTCATTAATTTTTTACCACACTCCCTGCCGTAGAATTTGTCCTTGTGCCTAAAAACAAACATTCAGTAAATATATATTCAATAAATGAATGAAGCAATAAATCTCTTGAGCCATTAACCTTCCTTTTGTTCCACAAATATCTCCTGGTACCTATAAGCTGCCCCCAGCTATTCCTAACTTCCCACATTAAGTCTAGATAACTCTAATGTTTAGAGCTCTGGGTGGTGAAAAAATGGTGATGTTGTACTGCTGGAGGCACTGATCTAAGATTCAAATGGGACTGATGCACCCAGCCCTGCTAGTCTTCACTGCTGCTTTAGGAGTATCCAATCCTCAAGTCATGGCCTTGGCATAAATGGGAAAGTAGAAGCCCGCTGTTCACAGGATCAGCACTTTCTAAAGAATATGAAAATATTACTTTTGAGATTGGTTCTAGATAGCACAACATTGAATAGCTTCCTTAAAGGAAGTGGATTGAGGACCTTCTTTAAAGGTTAGTTGACATGCTAACATCATGTAGAGCTTGAAACAGTCAAAAGGGCATTACAGGAGCTCAACCCCAAATCAAATGTCCTGGATGAAGTCACAGAAACATTTAATATATCTTCAGCACAGATCTAAAATACACAGAGCTGAACTGAGAAAAAATATTTACAAACAAGATATTTTTTAGGAACGGGATGTGGTAAAACACTTGATATTGCAAATTCATCTTCAGGCCAGAATTAAAGTCTCTATGTGGATATTCAGGAACGACAACCATGGGATGGTTTTGTTTGCTTGTGGGAATATTCAAGGCACACGTGGGCAAGAAAATTTTAATTCAATAGGCTACATAAATGGATTCACCTTTCTTTATATCTTTCTTGCATGTTTTACTTTTATTTCTAACAGCTGGTTCCATGACAGCAGACCTGTCTGGGAGGGACAGAATAGAAGAATGAGTGAAAATATTGACAGAGCAATCCTCTTTGGAATAGGTAGTGGCACAAGCTGGAAAATGGCTAAAACCAAAAAAAGTATTTTAAAATTACCGTTTTTCATGATCACATTCAACTGATTGAAGAAAACACTACTTTTAAAAATACTCTTTACTTCTTAAAACCTTATTAGTTTCGAAGATTTTAATGCCCTGTCTGTTATCTCAAAGGAAAGGTCATAATGTAAGTAATGTTTTCATTAAATCTTGATAGATAACCGAATACAACCAAATATATAACAACCAAATACCCTAAGTTTTTGAGATAGTCCTCATTTCAAATATTCTGTTGTCTCTAAATATATTTCTACCTGTCAGTTCATATTTTCTGGTTTGTATTATTAAAACACATTCACCCTCCCAAAGATGCATGAACTTTATTTTTATAACCACGTTCTGTTTTGGTTCCTTGCTATTCAAAACAAAAATTTTCTTCTTTCCCCTTCAACTATGTCCCTCCGCTAAGAATTAGAAAGTACTGCTAACGTTTGTTATAATCAGAAATGCCAAAGTTCTAATTTTAAGGCAATGCCAATCTGAATTTTGTGGTAGAATATCAAATATTAAAGAAGTGATAGGTTGTGGCATTTCCATTAACCGTATTCATAATTGAATGCTTTGCTTTGTGTGGGTTCCAGTCTCAGAAAAATTTCATACTCTATGCCAATGAATTATCCAGGAAACAACTGTGCCTAAAATGGTAACAAGTCACTCTTGAGAAATGAAAAACAACTGGTGCAGATTTTTCATAAAATAAGAAATAATCAAAAACACTGCTTTCTTTGCCAAATATTATGTTTTAAAGTCAAACTAACTAATACATGTGACTATAGATGACGTTCAGTTTTATAGCTGCTTGTTCTTGCGGTAGAGAGCTATAGGCACCTTAGAAATCAATATTGTTAGAAAAAAAGAACAAATGGCCCCTTTTTGTCAATTTCACATTTGTTAATCAAATTAAGAGAGGAAGTATCGAATTAGGAGAGGCAGTATAAGCAGTGTAGGTTAGCAAGCCAACTCTGAGCTCATTCAGAATTCCTTTCCAATACTGGCTGTGCTGTTATAAACTGTGTGATGATGTTGGGAACATCTCGTAAGCAGGTTGTGAGGATAAAAAGAATTATTGTGTCTAAAGTGATTTAGCACATTGAAAGTATAAATACTAGTTGTTATTATTACTTTATTATCAAAGTTAGCCACCCTGTCTGCTGTTATGGTACCTGTAGGATAGGAGTACAGAATTAAGCATCAATAGTGTCGTGGACACATTTCCACCAAGGGGAGAAAGTCAGTGTACAATGAGAGTAACGGAGGCAAAATAAGCTGAGATAAGAGACCAGAAAATTCAAGTCCATGATTTCAGCGTTCCTAATACCTGTTTGCATCCCAGACTCTTTTGCAATTAGATTGATTAATCTTTTCTCATAACTAAGTTTAGTTTGGCGCAGATTTCTATCATTTGCAGCCAAACGAGTTCACATGAAGTACTGCTGAATGAGTTCAAGTACAGGAAATTGTAAGTTGCTACTCAAACACAGTTGGTAGAGTTTGATGGATACTAAGAAATAGTATCTTTTCTATCTTCATGAATTTGGAATAAATTGAGAGATAAGCACATGCTTTTGAAAGACAGAGATAAAAATAATGCTTTTATAACTGAAAAAAGTCAACTTTGATTGGATGTGCATTGACTTTCTAATTCTGGACTCAAGAATTACACTTCCCGTTGGTCAGTCAGAGCTGGGAAACCACGAGGTCTCTGAACAGTTGACTCCTTGAACTTAAGGCATAAAGTAGCAGAAAAAGTGTGTGTTCCATAGATAGACTGGCTGACTCAAAAAGAAAACCTAGATGGAAGCCTCTATGTCCTCCCAGGGGGAAGATAGAATTAAATATTCAAAGAAAAGCCAACATTATTACTTTCAACTGCATATACGTGAGGCCATGACATATAGTGGTTACTCCCTAAAATAAAAATCTCCTTGAGACTGCAGCATACAGGGGGAAGACTGAAATCAGATAGAATTTGAATCTTTCTCTTTCAGTTTTCAGATGAGCCATTTAACTTTTTGAATATAAATCTACGAATCTTTCAAATGAAGAATGTTATCTACATTCACGTGATTGTTGTGAAGCTTATATGATATGAGACCTGAATTATTTGATCTTTTATTACAATAAAAATTTTAAGTATGTGTCATTTAGTTTTTAACTTAATAGCAATTATCAAAATTTACTTGATGCATTAGAGACACTTTATACAGGTAATGTCATAATATTCATTTTGCTCAAACCAGGTTATATTAGACCCCGTCATTACGTTTCCCAGCTGGTGAAATTCACTTTGTCGTTATTGAGACTCCCTTCTAACCCCCAAGGTTATGCGAAGATCTCCCATGTTGACATACTTACTTCTCAAGACTGATCACCGGGGATTGGAAGCTCTGCCCCTTCCTCATATCTCATGAACTTTGCTAAAGTTGGGGACCCACAGACCTAGGGTTCAGCTAACCTGGGTGCTTCATGCCATCCCACGAGGAAGAACTACCACCAAACTGGAGATCTGAACAGGCAGGGAGCACACAGCTTCTAGAAAACTTATGGATTCCTTCTTTTCCCGAATGTCTTAGCTTCTTACGCCTCTATTCTAGTGTCCTCCTACAAAGACACAGAGAAAACTCAAATGCAAAAACTGGGTTGAAAGACCATCTACTGGTAGTTTTGACTTTTGTCCTACAGCAAAAGGCTTTTCTTCCCAGGAGTTCCATGTGTTTGAGTGAACTCTTTGAACCAGAAGGAGGATATGTGATTGAAAAATAAAATCAAAATAAGCCAGAAATGGCTATGTCCATAAATTATCCTGACAGTAATATTTTATTCATTTTCCCTACAGATTTAAAAAGTGTAATGCTTACATGGAATCACTCTTATAGAAGATGAAAATTAGTGCTGTGTTCTCTTTCTGCTTCTTTGTTCCTCTTTGGGTAGAAATCCCATTGAGGGAAAATTATATTTTAAGTATTTTTGTTTTTTAATTGTTTTGAAGTGTATACTAAGAAAATAAATACTTAGCAAAATATAATAAAACTAACAAAATGTAATCCTGATTTTCAGAATGACTTCAGTATAGTCTATGCAGATCACTATGAAATGGAAACTATTTTTAGTGAGGTGACGAAAAACTCATATTCTAATATCTAGCTTTTAAAATTGTTTCTGAACCAGTTATTTTTCCATGAAAGGAGATGCAGAACTTTCCTGGGGAAAAAAAGGGAAACTCTAACCTTTTTAAAAATATGTTTTAATCCTTGACTATTTCAGCTGTTCTTAGAGAACATGAAAAATTTTAAACTAGCCCAAAGAGATAAACAAAACAAGAAAACTTCTAATTTCAGTTCAAGAAAAAGGTTCTAATTCATTGGAACTTATTTACTATATGCTTGAGCAGTCCTTTGAGCTGCACAAAAGTGGATATTAATACATGAGCAAACACAAGACAGACAAGGCAGATGTTGCATTACCCAAAACTCTCTGGAACTGGAGAGCAGCTGTGTGGTTTGAGGTGGCCATTCTGGCACATAATTTATGCAAGGACCAAAATAGATGCTCTTCTATGTTAAAAAAACAAAAAAAATGAAAGGAAGGAAACCTAAGGAGAAGAAAGGTAAATTGCATTATAAGACCTGGCTAAAATCAAATTAAATCCCCATAACAATGGAGTAGTCAATCATAATATATGAGAATTAAGGTTTTCCCCAGGCAATAAACCCTAAATTCCCAGAGTCAATTGGAATGTAAATCACCTAGCCATCATTTTAAATCTAATATATCTTCATTAACCTAAAAGTATAGCTAGCCAATGCAGAGTCCATCTCAATCATAATTCAGAATAGTGCTATTAATTCACAAATGACTTCTAAATTCTCATCTGTCAAGACAATTAAGACCTGACAGCTCAAACATTCTGTATAGTAGGCTGCGTGTTATAATGCAAAGAGGATCTGACAGAACCAGATTCTCTCAACATCAATAGTTATTAGGGATGTTTTTGAGATAAATTTTTTCTAAATTTCCTGAACCTCAGTTCCTCCAACTCTAAAATAAGAATTTCTATAGTTGCCATCTCATCTATCTCCCTTTCTCTTCTCTAGACCCCACACTGGTCAGTCTTTTCTTCCTATCACTACCCTAAGAGAGCTCTTGGCAAAGTCATTAATGACCTCTGTAGCATTAAATCTAGTGATCAGGTTTCCATCCCTAATTTACTTGATTGTCAGCAACACTTTACAGTGTATACCCATTTAACTTGACTTTCTAGGACATCATTCTTTTGGTGAAACTCCTACTGCATTGGCTATTCTTTCTTGGTCTCCTTTTCAAATTCTCTCCTTTATTCTAAAATCAAAAATACAAAGAATCTTCAAGTTGAATGTTAGAGTACATGTTGCTTTATGTTTTGAGAAATGTGAAGTGTTTGAGAGTTTCATTGTTAGCAATCTAGTTAGTTAGCTAGCTGCAGTTTCATATATTGAAACTACCATATATTGGCAGAACACACGAGAATCTTGGGTCAGAGACAAAAGACAGTTCATTACTCACAGTGGTAGCAGTAATCAGAGTAACAATGTTATGTCTGTTATCCTAGCCCCTATTCCCCCAGGGTGATATGGTGAGAGCTAGCTGCTGTCTGTATGCAAAGTAGAGTGTGTTACAGGAGAGGAACATTGATATTAGGAAGCTCCAATCTTTATAGGAGGCTGTTGGCGAGTCTGCTCATCCTCCCCTGCAGAGAGAGACAGTATCTTTATTACCCTGTAACTTAAGTATATATGCAACCCTTGAAGGAGATACTGTTGTTATCATCCTGGAATGTAAGAATATCATTTCACAGGGAGAGCCATCTTTATCTTCAATGTCCTGGAATGTGAGCAAATTTTTTTGGGGGGAAGGAGACATGTCTATCTTCCCTGGCTGCCTGCTTGTACAAACATATCTGAAAATACCATTTGGAGCAAATTAGTCGTTAATGCCCACACATGAAGACACATGAGAGAGCAATGGAAAACTGTTTCCCAACACATAAACTTAGTTCCTTTTTAAATGATGAAACTGTGTTGTCTGCTTGCCTGGATTTGGCTTTACTATTAAAATTAATATTACTTTTGATGACTTGAAGTTCAGAACTCTTTCTAATTTCATGGTGAAGTATTCCACGATAATATCTACATCATCTTCTCTTTGCAATATTTTCATTTAAAGTATTTACAAAGAATTGAAGCCTATAGTGAATATTCAAACACTGAAAAATGTCAGTGGACATTATTGGGTAGCATTTGAATAATATAACATTTGGATCTCGTGGCAAGTTTAATAGCATTATACAAAATTACTTGCTGAAATTGCCAGTTTAAAGACATATTATTCTCTCCAAATATATTACTTCTTGGAATACCGCTCATAGAGTTTTCAAAAAATACACTATGCACTTAAACTTATTAAAAGTCATTTTATGTGCAAGAGTGATTTACTGTTAGCAGCGGACAGGACTGCAAACACACATATAAAACATAGCAGCTGGTATAAGCATAGTGATTGCTTCTTTCCTACATGCTCTTGACCCAGTTCATGCAAATGTTGGCCTTAAATTTCATGCCATGTGTTAGCATTTTCTGTTTTTTCCTCTCAATTTTATGTTAGTGGGTTTCTTCTGTCTTTATGTTGGCTGCTAAGCTTTGATACTTGCAGAATTATAATCCTTTTTTTACACGTTTTTCCAATTTATCAACTGATTTTTAATTTTTTATTAAGATTATGATAGTTAATAACCTTGTGAAATTACAGTTGTACATTATTATTAGTCATGTTGTAGGTACACCACTTCACCCTTAGTGCCCTCCCCCCACCTCCCCTTTCCCCTAGTAACCACCGATCAGTTCTCTTTGTCTATATGTTAACTACCACCTATGAGTGGAGTCATACAGAGTTCGTCTTTCTCTGTCTGGCTTATTTCACTCAACATAATACCCTCAAGGTCTATCCATGTTGTTGTGAATGGGACGACTTTGTCCTCTTTTACGGCTGAGTAGTATTCCATTGTATATATATACCATATCTTCTTTATCCAATCATCAGTTGCTGGGCACTTAGGTTGGTTCCATGACTTGGCTATTGTGAATAATGCTGTGATGAACATAGGGGTGCATGGGACTTTTGGAATTGCTGATTTCAGGTTCTTAGGATAGATACCCAGTAGTGGGATGGCTGGGTCATAAGGTATTTCTATTTTTAACTTTTTGAGAAATCTCCATACTGTTTTCCACAGTGGCTGCACCAGTCTGAATTCCCACCAACAGTGTATGAGGGTTCCTTTTTCTTCACAGCCTCTCCAACATTTGTCACTTTTGGTTTTGGATATTTTTGCCATTCTAACAGGTGTAAGGTGATATCTTAGTGTAGTTTTGATTTGCATCTCCCTGATGGTTAGTGATGATGAGCATCTTTTCATGTGTCTATTGGCCATCCGTATATCTTCTTTGGAGAAATGTCTGTTCATGTCCCCTGCCCATTTTTTGATTGGGTTGTTTGATTTTTTGTTGTTGAGCTGTGTGAGTTCTTTATATATTATGGAGATTAACCCTTTGTTGGATAAATAACTTGTAAATATTTTTTCCCAATTAGTGGGCTGTTGTTTTGTTTCAATGCTGTTTTACCTTCCCTTGAAGAAGCTCTTTAGTCTGAAAAAAACCCCATATACTTCCTAAGGATTACTGAGAAGGAATTCCTGTATAGAAATGCTACCCTACCCCAAGGTTGAAATGATTTTCTGTTACATTTTCTTCTAGAAGTTGTATAGTATTAGCATTTGCATTTAGGCTTATGATCCATTTTTTTAATCAACAAATTTATTATCAGTCAGTTTTGGGGGTCAAAGTCCAAAATGGGTCCCACTGGACTAAAATCAAAGTTGTTATTAGGGTTTTATTCCTCTGTGGCATCTCTACGGGAGAATTCATTTTCTAATCTTTTCCCACTTCTGGAGGCTGCCTAAATTCCTTGGTTCATGACCTCCTTCCACGTTCAACGCCAGCAATGGCTGGTCAAGTCTCCTTCAGATTACGTCACTCTGATTATTCTTTGCTTCCATCTTCCACATTCAAGGACCCTTGTGATTACACTGGGCCAACTCAGATAATCCAAGATAATCTTCCTATTTTAAGGTCTGTTAATAATTAAGTTAATTTTAAATTAATTATTGAGTTAATTTTATGTGTAGCATGAAGCAAGGGTTGATGTTCATTTCTCTCTATACAAATATACAGAGCTCAGTACCATCTATATGTGTAAAGTAAAACATAGGCAAATCTTAAAGTCTTTTATTTTCCCATTGAATCATCTCGATATGTTTGACAAAAATAAATTGTTAATATATATTGGATTGATTTCTGGATTATTTTTTTCTTCCACTAATCTATATGTATATCATTTCACTAATTCCATATTCTTTTGATTACTACAGATTTAAAATCAGTCTTGAATCAGGTAATTGAAGTCACCCTATTCTCTTTTTTCTTCTAAAACTGTTTTGGTATGCTAAATTGAATTTGCATATAAATTTTAGAGTCAGTGTGTTAATTTCAAAAAGTGTTTAAATTTTTCTTGGTGTTGAATTTTATCAATAGGTCAATTAGCATAGAATTGATATCTTAATAATATTTAGTCTTGCAATTGAAGAATGCAACACATCTCTTCCTTTAGGTCTTCTTCAATTTCCCTCAGCAGAGTCCTATACTGTTCAGTGAAACGGCTCAGATTTCCATTTCACTTTCAGTTTTCCCAGAAAATGAATAGTTCAGTACTAAGCCAGGGATGTGGTGGGCAGTGTTTACATGCTGAATCTGAGGTTCTCTCCCTTCTAAAAATTCCCCCTTATTCTTTGGTGATTCCGGTTCTCCCAAATTCCTTCCCTTGATCTCTCTACTTAGAAAGATGTCCAGCCACCCATGCAGCAACCACGGTTGTGGCATCTCTTATGATAAAACTGTAAAAATGGGCAACTTAATTTGATTAAACAATTTCCTCCAAATTTCAACTTCTCCCCAAAATCTATTTTATTTAATTCACTTCTCAGAGTCGTTGGGGAGTTGTGCTTCAGTGTTTTGATCTATGACAAGAATTTGTAATTCTTATCTGCAGGAGGGATGGACTTAGTAGCATACTCCTCCGTGATGGAAAAGGAATTCCTCCCATCCCTTCTGTGGTATAAGTTAAATAAAAGAAAATGCACATATTTAAGTGATTTTTTCCAGGTTTATTGAGGTACAATTGAAAAATAAACATTATATAAATATAAGGTGTACAATGTGATGTTTTGATATACATATACATTGTAAAATGATTCCCATAATCAAGCTGATTAACATATCCATCATTTCACAGTTAACATTTTTGTGTGTGTAGTGAGAATACTTAAGATCTACTCTCTTAGTAAATTTCAAACACACAGTACATTATTATTAACTAGAGTTTGATGAGTCTTGGGAATTATGGATAAACAACTAATCAGCACTTAAAACAAGATATAGAACATTTCAATCATTCCAGAAAGTTTTCCTGCCTCTTTTCAATGGATTTCCCATGCTCGCCCCAACATCAAGCTTAGAGGCATTCATGTTATTATTTCTATTACCTTAGATTAGTTTTACCTTTTTTAGACATCACAAAAATAAAATAATACAAGGTGTGTTGTTTTGTATCTGGCTTCTTTTGCTCAGTTTAATGTTTTTGGGATTCATCCATATTGTTGTACGTGAAAGCAGTTTGATTTTTTGCTAACTTCATGGTATTAAATTGCAAAAATATGCCATGTTTTCCTTATCCATCTTGTTGTTAGTGGAAACTTGGATCATTTCCAGTTTTATATTTTTATGAATAAGGCTGCTATGAGTATTATTTTCTAAATATTTTGATGGGCGCATATTTTTATTCTCTTGAGTAAGTGCATGGGACTAAAATGGCTAGATATGGCAATTTTATAATAAACCTTACAATAAACTTCCAAACTATTGAACCATTTTACACTACCATCAGCAATGTGTGAGTGTTTCTTGCCAGGATGTGGCATTATTGCCATTTTTGGGTGTTTTTAAAATTATTTTTTATTGCTTTCTCTCCTCAAATCTCCCCAGTGCATAGTTATGTATTTTAGTTGTGGGTCCTCCTAGTTGTGGCATGTGGGATGCCACCTCAACATGGCCTGATGAGTGGTGCCATGTCTGCGCCCAGGATCCGAATGGGTGAAACCCTAGGCTGCCAAAGCGGAGGACAGGAACTTAAGCACTTGGCCATGGGGCTGGCCCTGCCATTTTTATATTTTAGTCATTCTAGTGTCTACTTGAAATCTTTTTATAAATATGTCTAACGAAGATATTGCTCTTTTATTTTTGGTGAGGAACACCAAATGCTGAGCTAACATCTGTGGCAATATCCCTCTATTTTGTGTGTGGGATGCTGCCACAACATGGCCTGATAAGCCATGCATATGTCTGCACCCAGGATCTGAACCTGTGAACCCCAGGCAGCTGAAACAGAGCACTCGAACTTAACCACTACACCACCAGGCCGGCCCCTCATTCAATTAATTTAGCACCTTGGTCAATAATCAGTAAGTTATATGTGGTTCTACTACTGGCTTCTCTATTCTGTTTGTTCTACCAATTTATTTGACTATAGGCTGCGTACACTACTGTAACTTTGCAATAAGTCTCAAAATTTGATAATGTAAGTCCTCCAACTTAGTTTTCCTTTTTTCAATATCGTTTTGTCTATTTCAGGTTCTTTGATTTTCTGTATATAGTTTAGAATTCTCTTATCCAATTCTTCGAAGAAGATCTACCTAGATTTTGACTGACATTGTGCTGAATTTATAGATCAATTTTGGAAAAATGAAAATTTAACGATGAGTTTATGTATTCATGAACATTTGTTTAGGTCTTAAATTTCTCTACACAGCGCTTTGTAGTCTTCAGTGTAACTCTCTTACGCACTTTTCTTTAGATTTATTTCCAGGCAATTGATGTTTTTGTATATTAAGGTAAATGTTATTGTTTTTTATTTTATTTTCCATTTTTTGGTAGCTAGTATATAAAAATACAATTGATTGTTATGTTGACCCTTTGTTGCAACCTTGCAAATGCATTTATTAATTTGAGTAGTTTTTTGTATGTTTCACAGGGTTTTCTATATACTAAATCACGTTGTATGAAAATAAAAATAATTTCACTTTTTCCTTTCCAATCTTTCTTTGTAGTATTTCTTATACTTTTATTGTATTGTCTAGAAATTTTGGTACAAAGTTGAGTAAATGTGTTGAGGGTGAACATCCTTGCATGGCTTCTAATCTTAATGAAAAAGTGATCAATATTTAACCTTTAAATCTGTGGTCCTCATCTATTTTGTATTCTTCCATCTCTCTTTGCTTCAATGTGAAAGCAGCAGCTGGGAGTCTGTCTCTTTTCTCCTTAGAAAAGCTTATCCCTTTCTGAAATTTAGTTTTGTTAGTTTTCTTTGCATCTTTAGCTCTCTGACTGATCAAATCAAACAAATCAAAGTTATGACTTCTATGTATTTTCAGCTGTTTGATAAAACTAAAAAAAAGATATGTAACTCCAGCATGTTTTTATTGATTGCCTGGGAATAATGGCTGCTTGAGAATTTTGACATCATAACTAGAAATACTAGGATTAAATCTACCTCATGGCTTTAAATACCATCTCTGAGCCAATGGCTTTCAAACTAATATCCCCTCGCTAGAGACACGGTGTATCTCTAACACAGTAGCCCAAGCGATTCTTTTAAAACAGCAGGCTTATCATGTCAATTTTGTGTCCAAAACACTACTTATTCCCCATGTCACTCAGTGTAAAAGTCAGAGTCCTTACAATGACCAAAAGCTGTCTGTGATTTGTATTCTAGCCTCAATACCTCTTTGACTCATCACCCAAGATTTCACCCTGGCTTTTTCTCCTCCAGCCACATTGGCCTCCCTGCTGTATTGGAAGGAACATTGAAGACTCTCCTCACTCAGGACTTCATACTTGTTGTTCCTCTCCCCATAATGGTCTTTTCCAGAGAACACACAACATGCTGTCTCACTTCCTTCAGATTTCGACTTACACATTCCCTTAGCGGTGTTGTCTTCCCTGATCGTCTTTTATAAAAAGCAAACCCCAGCACTCTGTTTCAACATCACGTACCACTATTTGACATATTATTTATTCTACTGTGGATTATTTGTCCTTCCCAAGTAAGAGGCAGGGGCTTTTTATTTTTACTGTTATTTTCCTAAAGCCTAGAAGATTGATGAGGATACAAGAACAACTTAAAAATGTATTTGTAAATGAATGTAAAAATGAACTAAGGAGGCTTGGTTACCTTGAGCCTTGGTTCAAATGTTTCACTAAAATATTGGTAGCTTTCGACAAAATGACAAAAACATTCTCAATGGAGATAAATGTTTGTTGGTGGATACGATCTTTGTACTTTAGATAATTGTCAGGGGCACTTACATTTCAGAGTAATTCTTTCTTTAAGGATCTTTAAGTTATTTAATTTTATCATTCTTTAGGCACCTCCTTCATCTACCAAAGGTTTTGCTTTAGAAAAGAAAAGAAAAATAAAGAAATGTGAAGAGAAAATATTCAAACTCCCTTGAATATCTTCTTACTGAATCTTTTATATCCAGGAAAACGTTTTGGGCATCTATGCAGGCTAAACCCACTTCATCATTCCTTCCCCCTTGAAAAAAGTTTTCATTGTGCTAGATGTAACCCAGATAGGACGACCTGACACCGGGTGGCCAACTGGGATGGAATAGAACAAAGATTTAAAAAATGCATTTCCTGTTTTAGGATAAGTTAAATATAAACAGAATTCTTAAAAGCCATGAAATTCCATGTCCATATATCTGAGTTAATTTTATAGGAGTTGTATCCATCTGCCAAGAGGTGGCAGAGTGAAGAAGCAATTACTTCTGGGTACTTCATTTCATATGCAAGTACCACAGTGCCTGAAAGATCACGAATACTTGCTGATTATAAGAAGAAGTGCATAATGGGTCATAGAGACACAAGAATATTTCTTTTCTCTCTCTCTTCCCCACCCCTTTTCCTTGCATTTCACAGCATAAACAACAATATCTTTTATATAAGGCAGTTCCTGTATAAAAGTAACAGTGTTGCCGTGTTGCCTTACTTTTTAAACTTTACCAACATGAGTTTTTTCCTAGTTTACCCATAATAATGTTATAATTTCTTATTGTCAACCTGGTGAAAGGTGAATGCTGCAATGAAATGAGAGAAGTGATTATCCTTTGTTAATTCTTCAAGCTTATATGAAGAGATATCTTTTATACCATATTATTGTCCTCCCTAGGGCTTATCAAATGATGAATTTAAGATAGCCCTCTACTTGGTTGCTATTTATTAACACTGATCAAGGAAGATACATAATATAATATAATACAATATATTTATGTATGTAGAGGTATATATATCAAGGAAATATTTATATATATATACAGACCCACATATATACATATTTGTGTGTCTGTATAGATATAGGGTATGTATAGCTATCTATATCCATATCTACCTATCTATCTAATCATATTTTTCACAATGGGTATTTGACTGTTGTTGATACAGCAGTTCCTTTAGATGACAGCTTGCCTTTTTTGCTTTCAATTATTACAAATCTTTAGAATCTTCCACTTTTCTCCCACTAAAGCAAGTATTTTCTTTCTGAAAGAGAATAAGAAGTGTCATTTACTGTTGCCTTATTAAAAACATCTTTAAAATAGTTTTCTTTTGTTATTGACTACACATTTATTTCTGGAAAAAAGAAAAATGTGTCCTGACTAAACTGCCTTCAATGGAGAGCTGAGAGAGAGAAAGAGAAGGAGAGGGAGGGAGAGAGAGAGAGAAAGAGAGATGGAAGAAACAGCACAGTGGGTTTAAGATGTTCTAATCATTTTGCTCACATAACCCTTATGGAAAATGAAAACTCTTCATTTTTCTTTGAGTTCCTGTACTATGCATCAGGTGCAGCACCTGGAACCAAACTCAAGAAACAGTTTGTCACTGTGTATAATTGCTATGCAGCGTTTGAGAATCAAATCATTCATTGTCTTCAGAAACAGAAAACATAGTCAAAGATATCCTTTCATTTCCCCCTTTGTAAGGAAATCAGTGTTCCCTGTTCATTCAAGCTGGAGATGGGTTGACTCTCACTGGAGACAAATGACAACGTATATAGCTGTCTGTGTTCTACTGCCTTCTGGCTGCTCATTCTACCAGGGCTAGAGAGTGTTGTTTAGGGAGCAGAACTGGGACAATAAGAAACCATCAACATCAATTTTTAAACATACTTTCAAGGTACAGAATTCATATGACACTCCAACTTTATTGCCTAACTTCTATGGACTTAAACTAGAATTTTATCTAATTGTAATCTAAGTATAACAGCAATTTTGTGATTGTTATAACGAGTCTAAAATATATAAATGTGAAGTAAGAAAATAAAAATCATCTGTAAGTCCACATTTGCTGTTAATAAAAGTGATGGTGGGCAAGATGGCCCCATAGGGTACCCAGTGTCTATTCTAGGCAGTGAAGGTCAAGTCCTAGTAAAGGCAGGGCAATGCCATGAAGGCTGAAGACACAAAGTCCAGGCCACTGAGAGCCATAATGGATTTGTAGAGGGAGAGCTGATAGACACTGGAGCAGAAGGTTTTGGTGACTGGGCCCTAGCAGGACTGAGCACTGCCAGGTGTCCTACAGAGCACCTCTGAGCATCTCTCTGCAGGTCCAGGCCGGCTTCTTTATCATTTCAACCATCAGCACTTCTGCAGAGAGCTACTGAATCAAAGGGTGTGAGTATGAGTTAGGTGGAGGGGAAGATGGTCCTTCCAGAAGTGGAAAAATATACCTTTAGCCTTATAATTCTTTCCAGCATTTTGTATTCCAGCATTTTTTCACTTTTGATTTTCATGACTATTAATGGTTATATTTTGTAATGTAAAAATATAAAAAAATAAATTTATATGAGAAATGATTTATTAAGTAATTGTCTTATTCAGGGCTATTAGACTTGTTTCCAATCTCTGATGTAAAAAATGAGATCAGGTAATGTCAGCACCATGGCAGAGTGAGCTGTTCCCTTTGTCTCTCCCCCTTTGAATTAGAATTAAGTGCACATTCATTGACCAATGGAGGAAGCTCATACAGCACAATAGGACATCTGAGAGACACACGCAGCTACACATCTAAGGTAGATTGACTGGCCCTCCAGGAAGTGGTGGAGATAGGTAAGGACTCCCTGCCTTCCTCTGGCAGCCCTGTGCACATGCACAAACACTTTCCAACCTGGTGTGAGTGCCCCAAAAGTGAGAATGCACTCTGGGGCGACTGTAGGAAGGGGTGGCAGCAGCCCTTAGCTTGCTTATGATCATTTTCCTGGTAAGGGGAGCCCACCATGCCCCTACAGCCCCAAGGAGTGGCCCTGACTTGGTCACAGTAAGGAAGCCTTGCCCACTAAGCACAGTCTACACATGCACCCAAATGCACTCCAGGGCTTATAGTACCCCTACAACTTCCAGCAGATGGGGTGGGACAAGAAACTCTGCTACTACTTACCCCCTAGTGGTAGCTGCTGGAAACTACTACCTAATACTACCACAAATGTGCCAACAAAAGGTTAGTTCATCAAACACCATGAGAAACCACAGCAGCAATGCAAACCAAAAGGAAAATGACAATTCATGAGAAGCAAACCCTGAAGGGAAAGAAATTTGCAGTCTAAATGATGGAGAATTCAAAATAGCTGTCATAAAGAAACTCAACATGTTACAAGAAAACTCAGAAACACAGTTCAATGAGCTCAGGAATAAAATTAATGAGAAGAAGGACTACTTCACCAAAGAGACTGAAACTATAAAAAAAAAAATCAAGCAGAAATTCTGGATATGAAAAAAATAGTTAACAGAAAAAAAAAAATCTAGAATCCTTAAGAAATAGAGCTGATGTTATGGAGGAAGGAATTAGTAATTTAGAGAGTAAAAATATAGAAATGCTATAGGTGGAGGAGGAGACAGAACTAAGATTTGAAAAAAATGAAGGAATTCTTTAAGAAATATATGACTCAATTAGGAAAAGAAACATAAGTATTATAGGTATTCCAGAGAGACAAGAGAGGGAGAAAGCATGAGAGAGCTTGTTCAAAGAAATAATAGCTGAGAACTTCCGAAACCTGGGGAAAGAACCAGATTTACAAATACATGAAGCTAATAGAATGCCTAATTATGTCAAGACCCTGAATAGCAAAAGCAATCATGAGAAAAAAGAACAAAACTGGAGGCATCACAATCCCTGACTTTAAAATATACTATAAAGCTATAGCAATAAAAACAGCATAGTACTAGTTCAAAAGCAGACACACTGATCAATGGAATTGAAAGCTCAGAAATAAAATCACACATTTATGGACAGTTAATCTTTGACAGAGGAGCCAAGAACACACAATGTAGAAAGGAAATTCTCTTCAATAAATGGTACCGGGAAAACTGGACCGCTACATGCAAAAGAAAGAAAGTAGAGCATTATCTTACACAATACACAAAAATTAATTCAAAATGGATTAAAGACTTGAATATAAGACCTGAAACCATAAAACTCTTAGGAGAAAATACAGGCAATACACTATTTGACAGTGGTTTTAGCAGCATCTTTTCAAATACCATGTCTACTCGGGCAAGGGAAACAAAAGAAAAAGTTAACAAATGGGATTACAACAGACGAAAAAGTTTCTACAAAGCACAGGAAATCGTGAACAAAATGAAAAGACAACCCATGAACTGGGAGAAAATATTTGCAAATCATTTATCTGATAAGGGATTGATCTCAAAAAATATATAAGTAATTCATACAATTCAACAACAGAAAAACAAACAAACCAATCAAAAAATGGGCAGAGGATATGAACAGACATTTTTCCAAAGAAGATATACAGATGGCCAACAGACACATGAAACAATGTTCTGCATCACTAGTTATTAGGGAAATGCAAATCAACACTACAATGAGATATCACTTTCCACCTGTCAGAATGGCTCTAATTACCAAGACAAAAAACAACAAATGTTGGAGAGGATGTGGAGAAAAGTGAACGCTCATACACTGCTGGTGGGAATGCCAACTGGTGCAGCCATTGTGGAAAACAGTATGGAGATTTGTTAAAAAGTTAAAAATAGAAATACCGTACAATCCAGCAACCACCTATGGGGAATTTATCCAAAGAACTTGAAATGAATGATCCAAAGACATTTATGCACCCCTGTATTCATTGCACCATTATTCACTATAGCCAAGAAGCGGAAGAAACACAAGTGCCCTTCTATGGATGAAAGTGTAAAGAAATGTGGTATATATATATACAATGGAATACTACTCAGCCATAAAAAAAGACAAATTGTCCCATTTCCAACAATCTGGATGGACCTGGTGGGTATGATGTTGAGCAAAATAAGCCAGACAGAGAAAGACAAATACTGCATGATTTCACTCATATGTGGAAGATAAACAAACACATGGACAAAAAGAAAATTAGTGGTTACTAGAGGGGAAGAGGGTTGGGGTGGGCAAAACGGGTAAAGGGGCACATAGGTATAGAGATAGACAAAAATTTGACTACTGGTGGTGAGCGTGATGAAATCTATTCAGAAACTGATAAATAATAATGTACACTTGAAACTACACAGTGTTATAAACCATTATGACCTCAATAAAATTGCTGCAAAAAAAATAAGATCAACATTTTGGACACAGACATTTCTCTGAATTGCTATTAAATTATGACAGATACTAAAAACTAAACTGTTAGTTAACTTTTAAAAATTTCTCAATACATATTGTCACATTTATATCCATACCCTGCAGATGTTAATAACCTGATCTATTGTATATTGAACAATATTAATATCATTTGACAATAGCTTCTAATTGGTAAATTGAAAATAAATTCTTGTCATTGCACTAGGTTCACTATCTTTCCTTGTGAATGAGGATATGCATTTTTCATGTGTTTAGCAACTATTTCTAATATTTCTGTGTATTGTCTGTTCATGTAATATTGCTGTTTTTCAAATGGAAGTTTCAGTTTTACTTAGTTGCAAAAATCTTTACATATTAAGGATACTAATAATTTATTTTATTCTTGCAAATGTTTTACAAACTGGGATTTTTTTTAAATTTTATTTTATATTTTATTTTATTTTTTTGAGGAAGATTAGTCCTGAGCTAACATCTGCTGCCAATCTTCCTCTTTTTGCTGAGGAAGACTGACCCTGAGCTAACATCCATGCCCACCCTCCTCCATCTGATATGTGGGACGCCTACGATAGCATGGCTTGCCAAGCGATGCCACGTCCACACCCGGGATCCAAACTGGTGAACCCTGGGCCGCTGAAGTACAATGTGCACACGTAAGTGCTGCACCACCAGGCTGGCCCCAAATTATTTTATTTTTTAACTTAGTTTTTGATAATTCTTGATGAGCATTTTTGTCTTGTATGCCTTGATTTTTATTGATATTTTGTGATTTTTTCCTACTGTTTGATATTTAAAAGTTTATATACTTTAGATTACAACACCCTTATTTTCTTCTAGTCCCATTGTATTCATGATAAAATCTTGATTGATTTTGTTGTATTTCATTTTTCCATCACAATTTTCTTTGCATGATGTACTATTTGTAGTAGGAATGCTGGTAATAGGAATAACATTGATGGTAGTTAACGTGCATTTACTGTGTGCAAAACATAGATGTCAGTAAATTACTTGCATTGCTTTGTTGAATCCAACAATCCCAATGGGAAGTGTATTATTGCTATTTTACAAATGAGCAAATTGTGTTACAATATTGAGAACCATATGCTACAAGAAGAATGAAGACTCAAGTTCTAGTTCTCATTCTTCTAGTGACAATGTTTTATGGGAAACGTTTTGAACACACACACACACACATCATTGAACAAATACTTATTAGCCACCAAATGAATATTTTTAGAGCTTAGGCTCCTCAAATTAGTACCAGTCAAGCAACTGGCATGTGGCATATATGCAGATGGATTACAGCAGCCTATCGCCAGCTGTGCGTGTCAGACTTTTAAGCAAGTTTGACACTTGTGAGACAGATGGTGAAAAAGACTATTATAAATATATACTCTGCATTTTTAAGCTGCCATTATGCTGTCTATTTTGCCAGTGCAACAATTGGCATTTCTTGCTTGTCGTTCACCTTGACTTTAAAAAGTGTATATAGATATTGTATGTAATCCCAGCTTAATTTCCTGGTCACTCTTCAGGATAGCTTAAAGTCTATCTACTTGAAAGATAACTATCTGAGTAATTTATATCTATTCTGACAACCTCACCATCAATCTAGCTAGTCTATACAATACTGAGGGGTTGATGGATTCTATTCTGCCTCTAAAAGGAAAGCTAGAAGCGTTATGGTGCATTAAAACAGCATGAGTTTTGTGTCAGGAAAAATAATTACATCGTAGCTCTGTCACTACCTAGCTGTGGAAATATAAGCAAATTAGTTATCTCTCAGTACCTCAGTTTCTTTATGAATTCAAAATAAATAATAATATATGTTTTTAGTATTAATGACTATGAGAATATTAATTATGCCACTAATAATAGTGATAAGATAATAGCGATCATATCATGTATATGTTTATAAGTTATGGCCCGACGTATGCTTGTTGCTAGCTTCTCCTGAGTGCCTCAAATATATTATCTCCGTGATATTCTCAACAATTTTCAGGGTGAGTACTCTTAATATCCCATTTTACAGATGAAGAAATTGTGGTACGGAATGTCTTAAGATCATGCTCAAGATTATATATTTATTTAGCTGAGAAATTGGGAATTTAAACACTGGTCTGAAGAAGAGAAAGCTAAAGTTTTCAACTTTTCATAGATCCTTTATCTTTTTGCCTTATACGCCAAGGACTCAACTAGATTTACTCTTGTTCAGTAGCTGCCACGGTTCCTTATGTCTTTTGGCATCTTTTCCCCTCAAAGTGTGATTCAAAATTTTCAACAAAACCAACGATGTACCCAGAGGCCCAAGAAGAAAGGAAAAAAGTATTTTTCATTGCATCGATGTTATTACATTTCTTCATGACAAACAGAAGTTAAAAAAAAGATAGAGAGAACATGCATAGTGTGATTTTAAATTTTCTGGAACCTTAGGTAGACCGTCTTAGACCTTCTATGAGGTTTTATATTTTTCTCATAAATGAGCCCTATTTTGTGATTCCAATAACTTCACAAAGTCCTTGAAAAGAATGGCAACGTTTATTTTCAACATTTACCAAAAGAAACAACCATCTTGATTACATATTAAGTGGCAGAATTATTAAAAAGATTAAATTTCAGAAAATGACATTCACATAGAAAATGGTACAACGGGGAAAAAAACTTTAAAGTATGAATTAAAATATTATGGGCAACTATGTGTAGATAAATCGATATTTTCTTCAGTATATTTAGTTTATTCTTTGTCACGAAATGTAGGTTTACACTCTATGCACATAATTCTGCCCCTAAAGCCTGGCAGATTCCAGGAGTGTGGGTTCTTAAAATCACTACTTAGAAAATGAAACTATGGGGCCAGCCCAGTGGCTTAGCAGTTAAATTCTCATGCTCCACTTTGGTGGCCCGGGGTTTGCCAGTTCAGATCCCTGGCACAGACCTAGCACTGCTTATCAAGTCATGCTGTGGCAGACATCCCACATATAAAATAGAGGAAGATGGGCACAGATGTTAGCTCAGGGCCAGTCTTCCTCAAAAAGAAAAAAAAGAGGAAAGAAAAGCGTCAGAAAAAAAAGAAAATGAAACTATGGGGATACGGGAAACTTTCACAATAACTTCTGTGCAGGAATAAATGCTAAGTTTCCTAGATTATGGACTATCCAGTACACAAAAATATGGCGAACCCATTTTTGAATGTGGATATTTTATATCTGTGTATGTTAAGGGAGGGTGGGGTTTCCCTAGCCAACACAAGTGGCGATTTCTCATGTTTTAGATGTCACGAGGCCTTAGTTTTAACTTTAGCCTACTCCATCAACCACAACCTAATTTCAGAACCATAAAATTTATGAATTGATTATTCCACTCTTCATTAGAAGCTACTCCTTTTAAAGTTTTCTCGTTCACTTTATGGTTTTATGGTGCCAAGTTACATACATGCTTTGATAGAACTTATATTTTTGCACTGTAGCCATTATCCTCCAAATTTTCTATAACTTTCCCACATGGAAAAGACTTTGTCATCAAATTTTTTTTTCTTTAAAATAGACAGATAAAGGTTATATTAGTGAGTCCTTGAAAATAGCTCCATCTATGAGTCCACAGCACAATTTCATTATTGTTGAGGTGCATATTTGTTCACAAATTCGTGGTTGTAATTTGCTATCTTTATGTCATTTGTAGTACAAGTAATTGAGGTTGCTGCCCATGTCATTGGAGCTGCTGATTTGGCTCCATGTGAAATTGTGACCTGCTCTGATTCTTAAATTCAAGTTGGATGAGCAATTTGTATAACTGTGGTTTATTCTAGGCTTCAAACTTTTAGCATCCACACTTCGACTTCATCTAGTTGGTTACCAAAATTAATTTGTTTAGTAATTAACTAAACAACATTACTTGTTTACTAACAACTTTTTCTGAAAATGAAAATGTTATTAGATACACGTTATACACATATTCTGATATAATGTGTGTGTATATATATATCATATATGTATATACATGCTGATTATTTATTTATTTATTTATTTGTTTATTGTGAGGAAGATTAGCCCTGAGCTAACATTTGTGCCCATCTTCTTCTATTTTGTATATGGGATGCTGCCACAGCCTGACTTGATGAGCAATGTGTAGGTCTGCACCAGGGAGCCAAACCTGGGAAACCCAGGCTGCTGAAGCGGAGTGCATGAACTTAACCACTACACCACCAGGCAGGCCCCAGTGCCAACTGCTTCTAATTATTCATAAAAGGCATTTTGTATCCATTCTCACTATCTCCCTTTGGTCTAATTTCTAAATTTTTCACACAAATTAATCCAGCCACCTCCAGTCCATTTGTATCAGTTATCTAATGCTATGTAATGAATTATCTGTAAATCTTAGTAAATTAAAACAATACATTTATTATTTCAGTTTCATGGGTGAGGAAACAAGGAGCAGTAGGGCTGTGAGCCTCTGGCATATGGTGTCTCATAAGGTTGTAGTAAAGCCGTCAGCCAGGGCTGTTGTCTCATCAGAAGGCCCAACTGGTGGATGATCCCCTTCCAACCTCACTCACATGGTGGTTTTCAGTCTCAGTGTTTTTCTGGATGATTGTCAGAGACTTCAGTTCCTCATAGGCCTGTCTAAATGCTGCCTGGCATGATACGGCAGCTGGCTTCTCCAGAGTAAGTGATCCAATAAAAAGTGAGGGGACCCAAAATTGAAGCTGCAGTGTTTGTCTAAGTTAGTCTCAGCAGTGACATACCATCTGCTCTGCTGTGTTCTCTTCATTAGAAGTGGGTCACTAAATTCAGATGACACTCAAGAAGAGGAAAATTCATCTCCATCTCTCAAAGGGAGGCATAGTAAAGTGTTTGTAGGTACATTTTTAAAACCACCACGCTCATTCTCTGTGTTGTAGTCATGGTAATCATCCCTAAATGCTACTGTTTTGAACATTGCATGGTATCTTATTTTCCTAGCACATCAAATCTTCCCTGTAGTCAGCCTATGCCTGGAAAAGATGCACATCACCCAAACTAAAGAAAGAAAGTAACTTTAACTTTGTATTTCTTTTTATTTTATTTTATTTATCTTTTTAGCTCCTACATTTAAAATTTCTTTTCTTTTTTTTAAATTTTTTTAATTGCAGTAGCATTGGATTATAACATTACATAGCCTTCAGATGTACATCATATTTCGAATTCTGTGTAGATTACATCATGTTCACCACCCAAAAACTAATTATAGTGCATCCCCTCACATGTGAGCCTCATCACCCCTTTTGCCCTCCCCCCTCCACCTCCCCTATGGTAACCACCAATCCAATCTCCATTGCTAAGTGTTTGTTTGTCATTGTTTTCATCTTCTACTTATGACTGAGATTATATGGTATTTGACTTTCTCCCTCTGACTAATTTCACTCGGCATGATACCCTCAAAGTCCATCCATGTTGTCACAAATGGCCGGATTTCATCATTTCTTATGGCTGAGTAGTAGTCCATCGTGTATAAATACCACATCTTCCTTATCCATTCGTCCCTTGATGGGCACCTAGGTTGCTTCCATGTCTTGGCTATTGTGTATAATGCTGCGATGAACATAGGGGTGCATGTATCTTTATGCCTTTGCATTTTCAAATTCTTTGGATAAATACCCAGCAGTGGAATAGCTGGATCACATGGTAGATCTATCTTAATTTTCTGAGGATACTCCATACTAATTTTGTATTTCTGATGCAATCAGGTGTGTGTTTATAGAGCAACCAACCACCACATTATTCAAACACTGTATTGTAGCAGGAAATGTGGGAGAACACAGTTTTCATTCTTGCCCTGTGTAGTGATAACAACTTATACCTATTTCCTTCTTTTTATCTGCTAGTCATTATTCTGAACACTTTAATTACTTTATTTCACTTAATTCTCTAATCAACCCTAAGAAAGTGCTATCATATTGCCTATTTTATAGATGAGGAAACCCAGCTTAAAAGAGATAAGTAAATTACTCTAAGTCTTAGCTAATAAGGAGAGGTACAGGGATTAAAACACAGTCTTGTCGTTTAACCAATAAGCTCTTTCTTCTTGCGTGTTACCAAGGGGACGTGTCCAAGGTTTGACATTTCTCCACATCATATCAGTAGAAGAACTTCCTTCTACCACCACTAGAGAATGGCTTCTTGACTAGCTTATGTCAATCGTAGATAGCCTATATAAATCGTCCTATAGTCCACACACATACATCAACTGACTTAAGCCCTTTTTTAAAATCACAAGGTTAAAAAAGTTAAGAAAGATATTTATTGGGTTTGGGGACTAAAGAAAGCATAGAAATGGTTAACTTGCCTTGGCAACAAGAAAGGAGAATGAGACAGGTAATACGAAGGCCAAAAAGAGGAAAACTTTTCAAGGTTGGCGACCACGTGAAGATAAGGATGTTAGCTGTATGAAATCTCTTTCTTAAAGTGGTGTTGGGAGTTCGGCCATTTTTGCATGCAGAGTCAGGATATAAACATCAAATGAATGTGGAAAACATATAAATGGAAAAATCTTGTTTGAGTCCTGTGTTTACATGAGTGTACATTTCGCATCAGCTCTACATCCTTTGATCTTGAAAATACTTATTCATGTCTTGTAAGCTGAGTCTGAGGCATATTAAGCTGCTCGCTCAAAGGTTACTTAGCCAAGAAGTAACAGATTCAGAAATAAAACCCATGTTTGTCTAACTTCAAAGTCTATGTTGTTTCACTATATCACACTATCTTCCTAAAAGTAAGATAAAAAAAGATGATTATAGTCTCTCTGAAGAAGCAGGATGGACCCTGCTACTACCCCAAATTTGATCTGGATGTCGAGACTAATGATGCCACATATGTGCTAAAAGGATATGAAGAGGTGTATTACTTTTACGATGAGGCTTTCATAGGAGAGCAGGGCTGGCCTCCAAAACTAGTCTGAGTATGGCTTGAAAGAGCAGGGAAAAGAGACTGGATTGGAGTTTTTGTGGTGTTTAGTAAGTGAGGACACAGAGTTCCCATCCTGGTATGGGCTTACGTGACTTACACTTGCTCAGGCACTAAAAGACACCCAAGATTTCTTACCAACTTGCCAAGATGTTTAATATAAGGAGAAGAGGGAAGGGTGAAGCTTAAAAGATGGCAGCACTCAAACAACAAAAAATAAAATCAGATTCTATTACCATTTATCCTGATGTTCGATTGATGACTAACAGGTACCATATTTTTTGTAGTTGAGTAAGAACTTGTTTAAGTAAACCATTATTGTGTTTATGAGGCCCGCAGCCACAGGCCAGTAAGGGATGTGAAAGTTCGTTTGACTGACTTATTCAAGAGCTCAGCTTGTGGATGGTGAGAAATAAAGTGAGTAACTATCGATAAGGTGTGGAACTCCAAAGAGAATAAAGAGTGTCTCGATAAGGACTTGTATTGTGACTTTAATATGCAAAGAGATATATGTAACATTGATTTATATTTTGAGTATCCATAAGCCAAGAAATTCCCAGAATTTTTTACCCCAAAGTGGGCAGGTCTGGACAAAGAATTGTTATTGCTACCATTGGCCAGACCAAACAGCGAGATCATTGGCAATGGCCCGAGAGTCAGTAAAAATGTGTAGGTCAGGCTGGTTTTTGGCCGGGGCATTGGTGCTAAGATGATTACCTGAAATGTGACCAATTGTGCTTACTCTTGTGTTTGTCATTTATCAGTCGTCTCAGTTAAGGAAAAAAAAGCAGTAGCTGTCCAGTGAGCATGGTGGTGAAGCCATCAGTAAAGTGTAGGATCTCTCATTGCTGCTCACTCAGTTTATCCCAAGGGGCTCCCCAGGTAGTCAAGGAGCTAAGAAGAATGGTGGCTTTCTCCGGCATCATGTAAGGACCTTAATGAGTGAGACCACAGCATTAAGGCTGTAGTTATCCAGTGTGAGTCACTGTTCCTTCCAGGATCACGAACAGGCCAAATTGGGCTGTTATATGGAGAATCAATGGGGATAATCACCCCTTTTCTAAGTAGGTCTTGTATAATGAATTTCAAACGTCAAAAATTCTGTTTCGTGGTGCTGGCCCGGTGGCGTAGTAGTTAAGTTCACCCACTCTGCTTTGGTGGCCCGGAGTTCCTGGGTTTGGATCCTGGGCGTGGACCTCGCACTTCTCATCAAGCCATGCTGTGGCAGCATATCATATAAAAAATAGAGGAAGATGGGCACAGATGTTAGCTCAGGGTTAATCTTCCTCAGCAAAAAGAGGAAGATTGGCAATGGATGTTCACTCAGGGCCAATCTTCCTTACACACACACACAAATCTGTTTTGCTTTACATTGGGTTGTATTAACTATTTTAATGGGGGGCAAAGGAGTAGGTCCATGGAGTCTGATTGTGTCAATTTGTAAGTACCAAAAATGTAATTTAATTTTAATTTGTTACTCACTGCATCATGTCTACTATGCAATATTTTAGGGTTATGGGTGTTATCATCATGGGAATTTAGGCAAGACAATACTTCCAATGGCTAAGGTGAGGCATGCTTATTTGTCCCCTTTATTTTGTATTCAGTATCTCCCCTAAGATTATAGGTGGCGCCTTGTTTAAATTTAGTGGAATCTCAGATATAATTGTAATTTGTGCCTGAGTAATGATTAAGGCCATGAAGCTTTTTCATTTGGTGTATTTCAGCAGATGTTAAAGTTGATTCAGGATCTATTTTGTAGATGTGCACAAGCCCATTATTACCCTTTCATCTTTTTGTTGTATAAATTCTTCTAGTAAATTTAGTAAATTTTGGATTTCTGATTCAGTCAAATTGTGGACCTCCGTTTCATTTTTGTTTTTAATTTCCTCCTTTGGTTGTATACAGATTTCTGTTTTACTTTCTTTCTTTTTTTGCCCCACTTCTCTCTCTCCCTCTTTCTCTCTTTTTGATGGTTACTAGATGATCTTTGAGGAGATTCCTTCTACCCTGCTATTATTTATAAATTTCTTTCTCTGAGGAGCCTCAAATCAATATCATCAGTTTGAGTCTCTCCCATGGAGACGTTTAACCCACTGGTTGTGCCACGGGGTTGCCATAGATCTTTTTTCCTATAACCCTGAAGATAAGGATTTCTGGAAATGGAAGCATAGGCGGCAGCAGCAGCAGCAAAGGCATTTTGTAGAGTCCTAATGAGATACCTGCCTTTAGAAGTGCAGACCTCAGTAATTCAGATCTTCAAACAATGATCACTATTCAAATGGTGCTGTTCTTCCTTTACATGAACGACTGTTCAATGGGTCTGTATACTGGACAGAGCAACCTATAAACCCGGGGCCAATGCCTGGCGAGACACAGAACCAACTGGTCATGGGATAGAGTCTTTCTCTAGAGTCTAGTGTCAGTCACAATTTATGTTGAAATCAAGACACATGATTCAGGGGCTGGCCCCGTGGCCGAGTGGTTAAGTCCGTGCGCTCCGCTGCAGGCGGCCCAGTGTTTCATTGGTTCGAATCCTGGGCCCAGACATGGCACTGCTCATCAAACCACGCTGAGGCAGCGTCCCACATGCCACAACTAGAAGGACCCGCAACAAAGAATATACAACTATGTACTGGGGGGCTTTGGGGAGAAAAAGGAAAAAAATAAAATCTTTAAAAAAAAAAAAGACACATGATTCAATCAAAGATATGTCTAGTAATAGACACATGATCCGGAGCCGCAATTAGGAGGATCCAATCCCATACTCTTGTCTCTAAATATGAACTTTCAAAACTTCCAACTTAGGTCAGTGAAATTCATAACAGAGGCTTGGTAGAACTCAGCAAATGCAGCACAAGGCAGCACAGCTCAAAGTGCTTGCTTGTCAGGAGGCAGCAGAGCCAGTCAGCAAGCCAAAGCAAGGAAAGAGAGACTGCTGGTGGTGATTGCCACTGTCTAGGCAATCTTGTTCACAATGTCAGTTGTGGCCACTCTTAAGACAAAGCATGAACTTCCACTCAAAATTTGGTTCAGCTGTCAAAACTGATGAAAACACCCCCTCACCCCCAAGAAATTACAAAAGGGTTCATTACTTACATAATGAGGATTTCTAGACAGAGCAGAGCAGGCCTCCAAAGCTGGCCCAGCATGAATTGAGAGGCAGCGAAAGGTGACTGGCTTGCAGTTTTTATGGTGTTTAGGGTATGGGGCCAGAGTTGAGGGTTCCCATATTGGTAGAAACTTCCGTGGTTTGAAACTCCTATTGACACCAAAGGAGCCAATACCTAGGTCTTGTGATTAGTTTGACTGGATGCAGGACACATCTAGGCTTAAAAGCTGTTGACAGTCAAATATCAAAAAATGGAGTCCAATTTTTTACTGCAACAACGAAAGCATTTCCTCATTTTACCAAGAGTTTAGAGTGTGGTAGTCCATACAGATCTATAAACACTGTAAGCTCACAGGAACAGGGAATAACCATAAGCTGTACAAAACAATTGGCTAGAACTTGCAATTTTGAGAGCACTGATAAATGATCAGTAGAGTCTTTGCGGTAGATCATTTGCAAAGATGACAACTACTTTTCTGGTATGCCTGTTTTCAATACGATTTTGTTGCTTCACTATTTCATAAGGTGGAGTCTGTTTCCTCTCCTTTGAACTTCTGTTGGTTTGTTTTGACAATAGAATGTGGAAGAAGTAACTATCTGTTACTACCCAGGTTAGATATTTCCACCCTTCTAAATCAAAACTATCATGCTGTGTATAAGTCTAGTCTGATCCATTGTAGGATAAGAGGGCCTTGAAGGATAATAAGGATGGCCAAGATGTCAGCCAGCACCAACCGCATGACATATGAGTAAAGCTTCCAGCCACGATCTAGCCATTAGATGATTGTGGCCACATTAGTAATTCTAAGCAACACCAGATGAAGAAGTTCCCAGATTAACAACTCAGGGACTTATAAGAAGTAAAAAATTCTTGCTTGCTTTAAGCCATTAAGTTTGGATGGGCTTTGATGCATAACTATAGGTAATTGATGCATTCTTGCAAAATGATTCAGTCATACTGCACTTTTAAATAAACTGATATTGTTTAATCTAAATAACAACAAAGACAGTCTCATGTAGCATATAGCCACACTATATACATTCAACAAACTGCATGTGTAAATGTTCAAAAATTTGGGATAGCACTATGCTTAAATCTTTGTTCCCATTATAAATGAATTCTTTATAAATCTATATTGCATAGATTTCAAATCAATTCAGTTTACCAAACTTTTAGGTTATAACATACCTATGTTCGTGGATATAGAATAATTAAATCCATGCAATTAAGAAATGAATTAATTTTCCTTTAAATAATCTAGAGCTCACTAAAGAGAAAAATTTAGAAAGAGAAGATAAGCAGAAGACAGACTATATATTATCTGCCTCCTGGCCCTAGGGGAAGAAGCTGCTGAGACGAAATCCTACATGTACTACATGTGTTGAAGGAAGTCTGTGTGGCTTATTCTTCATTTGCAGCATCCTTTCCATTCCCACCCCTCTTCCATTTTCCTCCTTTCTCTGCACTCCTCTGTGCTCCAGTGTCCAGTTAGGTCTGCTTAAGGGAAGGTAGGATGAGAGAAAGTCCAGGGAATTTATTCCCACCTGGGCATTATCTACGTTCTTAGTTTAGAATGGAAGATAAAAGAGCCTCCAAGCTTTATCTGGGCATCTATAACACCATTGCCAAGTGACATGTCTATTACACCACTGCCAAGTGGCCTAGGGCTGCTAATGGCTTCCTATGGTTGCTATTGCCAAGGTGTGTTAACCATCCCTTGCATGGTCCCTCAATAGTCTCCTGACTTCTGTAAAGATTCCTTTCATTACCCACAGCTCCTCAGTTAAACTCTTTGAGGCTGTCATCTTTTTCCTGCTGAGATCTTGGTTGTTACAATACCCAAGACATATTTTTAAGTGAAAATATTTGTTGAAAAATTAAAAAAAAACTTACTTACAATTCCCCATGCTTGACCCTTCAACCCTTCTTGGCTGTTTTGAGGAGAATCTACAGGAAATCTTTTGTTTAGGAGATAAACCAATAGAGAGCAAATTGCTTTAAGGAAGGAAAGAGGTGAGAGGTAATGGGGGTGCTTGTGACTGAGCGGAGTGGAGGTGGCTAAAACCTGGGCCTACAGGGGCTGCAGGAAGGAAAGAAAGCAAGAGAAGAGAGGTGGCATTTGAAGTGAGGAGTGGTACTTTGGGTATAGCTTCATTTCTCTAAGAAATTTCCAGCAATATTTTGCATTGCTTTTCAATGTTTCTCAAATCAAATCTAATTGTCAGATGTGAAAGCATCCTGGAATATGTGTCAAACTGAGCAGATTTCAGACCAGGGATTTAGAGTTAAGAGTTGTCTTACAACAGAATGCACAGAAAGATCCCGTTAGTGTAAAAATTAACCAAATCTATGCCGGCAGATGTATAGAAAAATAAAATAAAGAGATCAATGTGCAGTGTACCTTGATAGTAGATCTCTTTTTAGAATTGTGAAGAACTGAACATCTATGTCTGTATCTATCAATTAATCAATTTATCTATCTAACGTTGTCAACATCAATCTAATCTATCCATCTATCTAATCTATCATCTATCTAGTTTCATTTCTGTAGTGTTTGAATTTTGTAAGTTAAATGTGGATGAAATTTCTAATCAGAAAAATAAAACAACAGAGATAATACCTGGTAAATATTAAATACATCTTTTTGGCTGTGAATGAAGAACTGAAATGACTATAGGAAATTCGGTGTGTCTCCCGGCTTGAGTGCTGAGAGAGATGGTACCTAGTCTGTTAAGTAAAATGTGCTGACCATTGTGTCTAGCACAGGCATTACATCATCAGATTTAATCTTTAAAATAAACCTACCTGGCGAGTATTCTTATCTCCTTGTTACTGGTGAGGAACAGGATAGTGGAGAAGTTGAAGAACTTGATGACATTCACATAGCCCCTGAGCGTTCTGACAAAGCCAGTTTGTGTCAGAACATAAACAGGTTCAAACTGGAATTTGAACCTGATATTAACTCTCTCTAGAGGCTGACATTTAATAGCTTTACTCTAAGCTTCCCAATGAAATTTATGAAGATTTAACGGATGGGGGCAGATATATTAGAAAAGAGCAATTCATGGTTGTAGATTGCAGAGATCGATATTAAAAGAGTAAATACATGTGCCTTAAACTTTAATTCATCATGTTAATTTACAGTATTTCTTATTCTACTTAAAACTTCTTGAAATAATATGAGTTGCCTCATCCTTTTACGTATATATTTTCCTTCTCTTTCCTCTTCCATTAAAGATTAACTAATAAACTAATAACTAATAAACTAATAAGTTTGGTTATATTATACTATGTAATGGTTAAATGAATGTATTTGTGAGTTTCTTAAGAAAATTTTTGCAAGAGTTAAAAATTAATGCAATCAAATATTGTCAGATAATTCTCTTATGCATCATTTTTTTAATGCATCAACTCATCTAATTCTGAGATGTCTGCATGCAATGCTTGCCCTTAGCGTCTAGATGGCAGCAGAGGTACAATTATTATAAATATATAGCACAATATATTGACAGTTTGCTTATGAAGAGCATTAAAACTTTTAAAATCTTGAAATCTAATGAAGAAATTACATAAGCTTAAAATTGATACGTGATTTATTTGTGTTTTAGAGTATGTTTGGTAATTATTTCATGCTATTTACGGTATAATAATTTTAACACAGTTTTGACTTCAAGGAACCACTCTTCAATATAAATAAGAGTTAATGATACTTAATATGCATTTCATTTACTGAACTAAATTTTTCGCTTTTTCCAGTTTCTAGATTTGTGAACATCTTTAAGCTCTGTAGAAGAAGGAGATATGAATAGAGTGAGGTTGAGTGAAAGAAGGTTTTGAGACCATGTGAATTAAGAAATGCTAACATTAATTCTGCCTCTTGCAGTCCTTAGAGTAACCTGCAATTATGTTTAGGAGATTAAAAGCATCAACTCTAGCAGATGAACATCTTTAAAAGGTATTGTAAGATAGCTAGTCACTAATTACTCATTGATTGTACCATCTATTTAAGGCACCATCAGATTTAATATAAAGGAATGGGAAAAAAGAGATAAGGTATTACCATAAAGTCCATATTCTAATCAGATAACGTTGACATTTTGATTTGGCCTTGCTAAGAGTAGACTGTAGCCTTCACATCCACTGAACTGCCCTTTCAAGATCCTGGCAGGAGCACCCAGCAGGCTCTTATCGGGTGACCGAGGATGGTTAATAAGGGGGCTCTAGTCAAAGATGTGGGCAAGGTATAGGGAGTTATCCTAAGGGAGCAACAGATAGGAGTCCTACCAAGTTAGACTGGAAGCGGCAAGTGGAGGAAGGTTAGAGACCCTGAGCCAGTAGTCAGAGATGTAGCGGAGGGCTGCTACACAGGAGCTGTGCTTTTAAAGGAGCGCCAGATACGTGAAGACGTCCGACCAGAAGAAGCCAGGAAAATAATGCCCCTGTCTTCCTTGCTGCTGTCTCTACTGATGCTTCCCTTTCACTGAACCCAGCTTGGAGGCATGGTGTGGGGGAAGTCGTTGCTTAGGGTTCGTAAAGGTCAGTTTCTGCAGAACAAGAGAAGGATGGAGACTGGATTTGCAGGAGCAAAGAGACACCGTCCTGTATAACCACTGTATTGTTGCCCAGGGAGGTCATAACAGACTAGGGGACCTAAACAACAGAAATTCATTTTCTCACAATCCTAAAGGCTGGAAGTCCAAGATCAACGTATCAGCATTTACTACACAGAAAAGTGACTAACACAAACACTAATAAACCATATAGAGAAAATCACTGAATTCTTTGCTTTCAATAAACCAATGATCTGTTTAAATGTCCTTCCAAATACCCCTGGTCCCAGGTGAGAGAAGAGATATTAATCTATATTTCCTTTAAAAAGAGGGTTTTGTGCAAATGAAATACAGTTAAAATAATAAAGTATAGAAAATTGAAGAAAACACACATTTCTTTTAGAGCTTCTCCAAGCACGTTTATATACTTAAGGTTCTAAGAATACAAAAATTTTCTTAACCTAGCCTTAAAGTAAAGAGTCAAATAAAATTGAGGAAAATCAGCCATCTGTAGGTGAGGGGCAGAGAACTCAGGAGCTCTTCTGGGCTCTGAATTGTACCAGAGCTTTATATCGTGTTCTTGTAATTCCAGGCAAAGCTCTAAAGGTTAGTAAACACACACCAGTCAGATGAATGAGGACTCTTTATGCATGCTAAAGCGGGCAGGCAAAGAGCATACTTGACATCAGGGAACACCTCCATACTGAGAATTCAATGAGAAAAAAAAACTTTTATGAAAGAATAACTTATGGCTTAGATGACAGCTGAAATTAAAGAGGATTTTTGTTTAATTCAGGAGTGTGACTTTGATAATAAAATGCACCCTTTCTGAGAATGCACTTAAAATCTCACAGGTTGGAAAGTTTCTTAGGTCCTTTTCTGTCACCTGGCAACCTAGAGACATTTAGCACACTGCAGTGCACTAAATACTGTCAAGTTAATGCCCCAAATTCAAATTTCAACAATAGAATAATGTAATAATAGGTGTAGACTATACTAAGAAGTCAGCTCTGAAAAATGGCGGTCTCAGTTTTCTCATTAATTTGACTGTATCAGTCTAATCTTACAGGACAATAATACGACCACTATGTCAAAGGGAGCATGTAGAAGAAAGAAGAGGCAGGGTTGGTTCTCTCATTCTAGTAAGAACTTTGGTTCTTATTATCCCAATTCCACTGCCTACACACACACACACACACACACACGCATGCACACAGTAACACATACTCACACACTCACACGAACTCACACAGCAAGCCGCACATACTCCCATCTATCAACTCACCTGTATTTCTCATGACTCGCAGTTTCTGGTTAGAGTCAATTTCCATAACAAGCTTTTGTCTAGAGCAAGATAAGTACTTCTTTCTAAGCAGGAGAGTATTCTGACTCTTCTTATAGCCTTTCCTGAGACAGAAATAACAGGCAGCAAAGGAGTCTAGCCTTTACTCCTCTAGCTTCTTGGAAGTAATCTCAATGGGCATGCCACCTCTATTCTACAGCATCAGTGTTAACAAACGATACGTGCAGAAATGTGTCTCTCTGGAGTGTCACCAACATCACATGTTCCCTTTGGTGCAAAAGTGAAATCCATCATTCAGAGAAAGTTGCTTAGAAGTTTTGTTATAACATATAGGAGAACAACAGTTAATGATCACAATTTGTGATATTTTTATCTCAGAAGAAAGAAAACTTAACACACTATGAATGTTGGGGAACATTAGGCTTATAAATGGGAATTTGACCAGACATCTCCTGGAATGAACTCATTTTTTATACACAATATAAATTTTTATTAAAAAATATAATATATATATATGTCAATAAATGTGATCTTAAAAAAATGCTTACCCAGAGACACTATCTAGATATAGCTGACAGGACCATCAACAGAATGTGGATGTCACTTCTGAAATTTTGGTAAGGAAATGAAAAACCAAAGGCTTTAAAATTCACATTTGTAATGCCCATGCTCCAAGCAGTCATGAGACATAACCAGTATATAGGAGTCCAATTTCCTATAGTGGGTCTTTCCTCAGAGTGCAGCCATAGGAGAAGGCAACCTCACTGGAGTTCTGATGTGATGGTTAGAAAGTTCTGTATGTCAGGAGACACATGCCAGCACACTTTCATGGGCCAAATAAAGGTGTGCTAAGACATCTAAAAAAGGAAATGAATATGCCAGAACTATACCAGGGGGAAAACTATCTACCCAATAAGTGTGGATTTGAGTATTTCTATGTGTACATGTATATTAAAGATATATAATACATAGCCCAACTTTAACTTCTAGATAATATTTCAATGATTCATTCGTTTTGTTCTGTGCAGAAGTCTTCTCTTCAGAAAATTATGAATGCCTCAAGAAGAGAAATTCTTTATTTTTTTTAAATTTTTTTTCATTGAGTTATTGATAGGTTACAATCTTGTGAAATTTCAATTGTACATTAATGTTTGTCAGTCATGTTGTAGGTGCACCACTTCACCCTTTGTGCCCACCCCCCACCCCACCTTTCCCCTGGTATCCACTAAACTGTTCTTGGTCCATAGTTTTAAATTCCTCATATGAGTGGAGTCGTACACAGATTATCTTTCTCTTGCTAGCTTATTTCACTTAACATAATTCTCTCAAGGTCCATCCATGTTATTGCAAATGGAATGATTTTGTTCTGTTTTGCAGCTGAGTAGTATTCCATTGTATATATGTACCACATCTTCTTTATCCATTCGTCTGTTGATGGGCACTTAGGTTGCTTCCACGTCTTGGCTATTGTAAACAGTGCTGCAATAAACATTGGGGTGCACAGGACTTTTGGGATTGCTGACTTCAGGCTCTTTGGATAAATACCCAGTAGTGGGATGGCTGGATCGTATGGTAGTTCTATTTTTAGTTTTTTGAGGAATCTCCATACTGTTTTCCATAGTGGCTGCACCAGTTTGCATTCCCACCAGCAGTTCATGAGGGTTCCTTTTTCTCTGCAACCTCTCCAACATTTGTTGCTATTAGTTTTAGATATTTTTGTCATTCTAACGAGTGTAAGGTGATATCTTAGTGTAGTTTTGATTTGCATTTCCCTGATGATCAGTGATGATGAGCATCTTTTCATGTGCCTATTGGCCATCAGTATATCTTCTTTGGAGAAATGTCTGTTCACGTCTCCAGCCCATTTTTCGATTGGGTTGTTTGATGTTTTGTGATTGAGTTGTGAGAGTTCTTTATATATTAAGGATATTAAGCCTTTGTCAGATATATGACTTGCAAATATTTTTTCCCAGTTAGTGGGTTGTTTTTTTGTTTTAATCCTGTTTTCATTTGCCTTGAAGAAGCTCTTTAATCTGATGAAGTCCCATTTGTTTATTCTTTCTATTGTTTCCCTTCTCTGAGAAGGCATGGTGTCCGAAAAGATCCTTTTAATACTGATGTCAAAGAGTGTACTGCCTATGTTTTCTTCCAGAAGCCTTATGGTTTCAGGTCTCAGCTTTAGGTCTTTAATCCATTTTGAGTTTATTTTGGTGAATGGTGAAAAAGAATGGTCAATTTTCATTCTTTTACATGTGGCTTTCAAGTTTTCCCAGCACCATTTGTTGAAAAGACTTTCTTTTCTCCATTGTATGCCCTCAGCTCCTTTGTGAAAGATAAGCTGTCCATAGATGTGTGGTTTTATTTCTGGGCTTTCAATTTTGTTCCATTGATCTGTGCACCTGTTTTTGTACCAGTACCATGCTGTTTTGATTACTGTAGCTTTGTAGTATGTTTTGAAGTCAGGGATTGTGATGCCTCCCGTTTTGTTCTTTTTTCTCAGGATTGCTTTAGCAATTCGGGGTCTTTTGTTGCCCCATATGAATTTTAGGATTCTTTGTTCTAATTCTGTAAAGAATGTCATTGGGGTTCTGATTGGGATGGCGTTGAATCTGTAGATTGCTTTAGGTAGAATAGACATTTTAACTATGTTTATTCTTCCAATCCATGTACATGGAATGTCTTTCCATCTCCTTATGTCGTCATCCAATTCTCTCAGAAAGGCCTTGTAATTTTCATTATATAAGTCCTTCACTTCCTTAGTTAAATTTACCCCAAGGTATTTTATTCTTTTTGTTGCGATTGTGAATGGTATTGTATTCTTGAGTTCTTTTTCTGTTGGTTCATTACTGGAGTATAGAAATGCTACTAATTTATGCAAAAAGAAGAGAAATTCTTGATATTTTCTTTTTATGGTAGATATTTCTCAACACGCAGTATCTTCTGTTTGTCCACTGCCTCCTAAGCTGTAGGCCGTGTGTTTCTTAGAAGCACTGATTCATCAGGCTACAGCTGGCATCAGATTACTTCTAGAGAGAAAGCACTCGCAAATTTATGTGTATAATTGAAACAAGCCAATCCGTTCTTCACTGGTTGTGGAGTAGGATATTGGAATGCCATTCTCACAGATGTTAGCCATGTAAGCACCAGATAGTGTAGCGTGCTGAACACGAATGGTACCCATTCAGCCGTGGACACCGGAAGAGCTTTTTCATGTTACGTATAGGCAATTCAGATTAGAAGTAGTTGATGCCTATTGTAGCTTTCGGAGGGTTGACAGGAATCTATTATTAATCTCATTACCTAGCATCAAAGAGTTCTAGACTACTGGAGTTGACTAATTAATATACTGCTGAGAAAGTAATTGTAATGGAGCAAGCACAACCACAGGAAAATATTCATCTTTCACGCTGACAAGGGGAATCTGAAAAAGTGTCATTTTTTATAAAATAGATTTATTATTTTTTGACTCCCTGGATAACTCTATAAAAGATAATAAGTACGTTTTAAACAAAGGTGAACAGGTGTGCTCTGTAATATCATAGAATCAAAATATGGGCACTTGAAAAGAATTAGAGATCGTTTATTTTGAACTTATTTTGGTAATTTTTAATCTCTTCTCCTCAGAATGGGAGAGTGTGGAGGGGGAAGAGAGAGGGCCAAGAAGGTCTGGCCCACCCCAATACCCCATCTCCTACTGAAGCAGCTCAGCGCTGATTTATTTTACATATTGGCTTTCCACTTGAGCCGATGTTTGGATAAAATCTTTGCCGTCTAAGAAGTCTGGTGGGCAATGGCATCTCAAGGAAGAGCAGTGACTCTGGGGACAAGGTGGCTGCATGCAAATCTCTGTTATTTTGCCCCTGTCAGATAGCCCCTTTCTCCATTAATTTCCTTAACTGTAAAATGGGAAAAATAAAAGTGGCCCTTTTTTAGGGCTTTTAAGGGGATTAAACATGTTACTAAACGTAAAGTGTTAAGAACAGTGTCTGTCACATGTATAAATGTTAGTTCTCATCTAGACATCAGATAGACCAATGTTTTAATCTTTTCTTGGTGACTAGGAGTAAGTTATGTTAATAAAGGTACTCCTGGTCACCAAGAAAAGATTAAAACATATTTAGTCTAAATGTGGGAATGCTGACAGTCCCTGTTTTAAAAATTCTAATTTTTAATTGAAAAATTTTCATTCTTTAATAACCTTTTTTAAAATTTTTTTTGAAGAAGAAGATCAGCCCTGAGCTAACATCTGCTGCCAGTCCTCCTCTTTTTGCTGAGGAAAACTGACCCTGAGCTAACATCCGTGCCCATCGTCCTCTACTTTATATATGGGACGCCTACCACAGCATGGCTTGCCATGCGGTGCCATGTCCGTACCCAGGCTCTGAACTGGCGAACTCCGGGCAGCCGAAGATGAATGTGCGAACTTAACCGCTGGGCCTCCAGGCTGGCCCCCAATGATAACCTTTTTTCTAGTAATGTGTTTACATACAGATTTCTTGATGGTGCTAGATATATGGAGCATTACTCTACCACAAGTTAGTTATGTCTGATTGCCCATCTTTTCCAGCTTCAGTCTGACCCCTGTTCTCATCCTTGAAATAGGGCTTTATCTGAGCAATGTTTGGGTTAGAACCGAGCACAATACCTGGAGTAGGTTAGGTGTTCACTAAGATTCCTTGAATAAATCAGTGAAAGAAGAATGGAGCTCTCGTTTCCGCTGCTCCCATGTATAGCCCACTTTTTAAGAGCTGTGTGGGAGGCAGGAATGCTTCACAAGGCTGAACAGTTGGTGGGCGCTGCTCAGATCCCAGGGCGAGGACCCACGTGGGCTCTGGAATCAGCCTTGCCCAGCTGCTGTGGAGAGGAGTCCGCCCAGAGGGAGGGGCTTCTTGCTTCCTGCTTTGCATAAGGTTCCACTCCAGCTGTGTATCAGTGGCGTGGTGTCTGCTGAGAGGAGGCTCATTTTGCTATATCCCACAAAGGCGACTTTCAGGCAAGCTGCTTCCCTGCTAATGATCAGATCACAGTTCCCTGTGGCTCAGTGTCTGACATTGTTGAGTCGGTCTCCTGTGGCTAGCCTTGCAGCTGGCCTCCAATTTTTATGTGTAGGTAAGCATTACCTGTCAGTCGACATTTTTGACACTTATTTGTCTCTTTGTCAATATCTATGTGGCTCTCAATAGTGTGTTAGTTCTGCTAGTTAACTCTATTTTTCCACGTTGACCTGGCCTCGGCCCATTTGGTCAAGCACAGTGGAATCTGCCCACTGGATCTCAACCAGATGCAGGTCCCCTCCAGCCCACATCTCTTCTGTTCTCTTATCAAACTTGTTCGTACGATGTCTTGATTCCCACCTGTGTTGCCCCAGACAATCTTATCCTGACAGTCTTTTTTTGAATTCTAGTCCTCTTTCGTTCTGCTTTTCTGCTCAAGTTCATACTCTACCTCTCTGCCCTTTGGGCTCCCTTTCCCAAACCCTGATCCCTAAAGGAACATTGTCACATCCTTCTCATGCTCATCTTTGCATCTCCTCCTGACCCTCCAGTTATCAGTTGTCACCAGAATATCTAGAAATAAACAGATCCTTCCGGTGTCTGCCATCCTTTAGACAACCAAATTCTGGTTCCAATACTTAGCTTGTATCTATACAGTTTTGTTTTCATGATGGGTAAAACAATTTTTTAAATATATAGTTTTATTCACTAAAATCTTTAAAAATTCACAAGCATATAAAATAATGTTTTCCCACAATTCCACTTTTTTGACAGAGATTTCAATGATTTTTTTTTTTTTTTTTTTTTTTTTTTTACAATTCTGAACCCAATTAGACAGAAATTTAGCTACTGAGAAGGCATCAATGGAATGGAACCTTTACTGCTGCTGCTAACTGTCTTTGTGTTGAGATCTGAATTAAGGTTCTAAATTTCTATACTGGGCATAAGATGTCTACTTGAAATATTCAATAATCCTGTCTTACTGTTCTGACACTGTACGCAAGTATAAGGTATGGAAATATAAAAGGAACAGGCTACAATACGCATATTTTAAAATTTGTGTTTTGTGAATCTCATCATATCAATTTGATCACTGTGAGTCTTCATCTTTTATAGTATTATGTGCCCTGTAAGGGATCATTATAAAAATCAGTATTCTTAGGTTATTTTTGAAAGCCAAAACTTAATTTCATTCTTTTTACTCCTATAACACTGATACTCAGTGTTCAGTTTTAATTTTTGTTTAGCAGCATTTTCTTCACTAAAGAATCATAATTAAAGAAAATCATTTAAAAAACTTCACAAGCTCTTAAAGGGTCGGAGCAATTAAGCTAGGTAATTAGAAACATGATAAAAGAGTAGCTTGGGAAAAGGATTTAAGCCCCTATTGTACATTTATATCAAAAATGAATAAGGAACAAATAGAATGAAAAGCATACTTTATATCTGGTGCGAAGAGGATAAAGCCAATTATTCTGGAAAGTGCTTATTTGTCTAGATTTAGTTATTCGTAATATGTAGAAAAATCAGAGGTGCTGGAAGAAAAAAAGTAATTGTTCCGTTTCATCTTGCAGGCAATAAAATATACTTACACAGGGAAAGGATTTTCTACCTGGCAATATTTTTCTTTTCAGGTTTTCAAACTATAAATGAAAGAGATAGCCAGTATGTTTCTGAAGTTAACCAGGTAAAATTATCCACTATGCTAATCAGAAGATAAATTTATAGAAAGAAGCACAGGCCTACATGCAGAGACTAATCTGGGAGCTGACAGTTAATGGCATTGCAAAAGAAAGCCGTCTTGACATGTTTCCTTGAACAAACAGGATGTTTCAATTGGGCGTTTGGTGAGCTGAACTATTGCCACAAAAGGGATGTTCACAGATTTGGAACAAGCAGAGAAAGAAATCTAGAAAAATTAGTAAATATAAAGCTCACCTTGGAAGCACTCTCTGTAACCTGAAATGAACAAAACCAGCCCTTTCTATTACTTATAGGAAGGACATATTTTTATGCCCAAATTAAAAAAAAACTAATCTGAAAGACCTATAATGATTTTAGGTTTCTAGGATAGTGAAATGAGGTATGTACCAGAAACAGCTTATGCTGTAGTGTTTGCGCATTTTTTTTTTAGCATTTTATATTTTCCTGGCCATATGTCTCCCTTTTTAAAAAAATTATAATAAAATATACATAACGTAAGATTTGCCATTTTAAACATTTTTAAGGGTGTGGTTACGTGTCATTCAGTACATTCACATTGTTGGGCTACCATCACCATCATCCATCTCCAGAATTTTCCATCTTCCCCAGCTAAAACTCTGTGCCTATTAAACAATAATTCCCCATTCCTCCCCACGCTACTCTCTGGAAATTGCATCGTCTCATTTTCTGTCGCTATGACTTGGACTAGGAACCTCATAAAAGGTTGTTTAATGACTGGCTTATTTCACTTAGCATAATGTTTTCAAGCTCTGGTGGTCTAGTGGTTAAAAATCAGTGCTCTCACCTCTGCAGTCCAGGTTCATTTTCCAGTTAGGGAACCACACCACCCATCTGTTGGGTGTCATACTGTGCTGGCTATCTGTTGCTGTGATGTTGAAAGCTATGCCCCCAAGATTTCAAATATCAGCAGTGTCACCCATGGTGGACAGGTTTCAGTGGAGCTTCCAGACTAAGACAGACTAGGAAGAAGGACCTAGCCAACCACTTCCAAAAATTGACCATGAAAACCTTGTGAATGACAGCAGAGCATTGTCTGGTGGAGCACTGGAAGGGTAGAGGGTGGTGCAAAAAGACTGGGCAGAGTTCTGCTCTGCTCTCCACAAGGTCACTAGGAGTCAAAATCCACTTGGTGGCAGTAACATAATAAAGGTTTTCAAGGTTCGTCCATGTTGTAGCATGTATCCAAATGTCTCTCCTTTTTAAGGCTGAATAATACTGCATAGGATGTATATACCACATTTTCTTTATCTATTCCTCTGTCAATGGAACCTTGGTGTGCTTCCACATTTTGGTTCTCGTGTATAGTGCTGCCATGAACATGAGTGTTCAAATATCTTTTTGAGTCCCTAATTTCGCTTCTTTTGGGTGTATACGCAGAAACAGAATTGCTGGATCATATGGTAATTCTGTTTGATTTTTTGAGAAACCATCATATTGCTTTCCATAGCTGCTGCACCGTTTTATATTCCCATCAACAATGCACAAGGGTTCCAACTTCTCCACATCTTCACCAACACTTGTTATTTTATTTATTTATTTTTTAATAACAGGCATCCTGTTGATTTTGAAGTGGTATCTTATTGTGGTTACACTTCTCCCTTTCAAGAGTATTTACAACCTAAAGTAACTAACTGGCAAGAACCCACCAAAACCAACGTTATGACACTTTCGCCGTCCTTGCTCACCATAACTTTTGCTTGCAAACATTTATTTCTATCGTTGGAATTCCAGAGATCTATATGGTCATAAATTTGGGTATAAATTTCACTTTTGACAGTAGACAAAACAAACTCTGTTAGTGGGCATTAAACGCAGTCGATGTGTATAGATATGATTTCAAATGTATTATACTATGATCTATCATGGGCATTGTGAAAATTAATTGTGAAAATACACAAATTCTTAACATAAGATTCTTCCTCAGTAGGGGTCCTTTTAAATAAAATGTCATAATTTTGACAGTTAATTATGAACCAAAAATATGCAGATTGAAATGACTTTGGACATGGGGAAAATATTTGGTATATTTTATCTAAAAGGAGTCCTGTGTAAGCCCGTCTCTTTCAGGAACAAATTAGTCAAAAGATAAATGACTTAATTTTGCTCCTTCCCCGCTTTAGGCTTATTTTAAATATCTCAGGTGGTCTAATGGAACTGGGCAATAATATGACAGTTAACAGAATTTTATTTGCCTGGTTACCACCACTCTTGCTGACACTCAATTTAAAAGTACAGACTAAGAATTTTCTCCAATTGTGTCAAAGACCTCATTTACTTTTTTGTTTCCTCACACAGTCCCAAGTCATAATAATCTCTGTTTTTACTATTGCAAGTTAAATTGATGAATTGACAATGTTGATTGCTTAGCAATTAATCAGATTGCTGTTTCTATTTTTTTGTTTATATTTTGAATCTTTGGAAAGACAATTTTCAAAAATGTATTTGCTCAAAATATTTTACACCAACACCTTATTTAAGCAATTGAATTTTTTTGTTTCTGCTCCCTGAAATTACATAATTTTAGAATATTTGGGTTGAAAGGAAATAAAGAAATTAACCCAAACTAAATATTAATTTTGAAGAAGAGAGAATTGATCTCTAGAAAAAGTAGACTTACGCACATGAGATGGGCTCCCTGGTTAATCCATGTGGGCTCAGGTTAAACTTCTTGCTGGTCAAGTAGTAAATGGTCAGTTACTTGCTTTACGTCAACTGTCGTGCCTCAGCCTCAATGCAAGAAAGACTATGTGAGGTAGACGAGCAGGCAAATTATATCCAAGTATTAGTTTATTAATACTTAACCATTTGTGTTGGAAATATTTCTAAAATATTTTCATTGTTCTTGCCCTTCTTAACTGATGTACAAGAAAGATTCTGACACTCATCGCAAGTGCTGGTTACTATATGACGTCGTTTCGGAAAATGAGGTTGTAGGAAACATATTTTTACTCAGTGTAAAAATCCTCCATTCTGTCATAAAGGAAAGCTCTGTGGCAAATGTTTATGCACTGAGACAGTTCTTTCCCATTCTTTGTGACTGAGATTCAGGAGACCAAAATGGCATCAACTCCGACCTCTAAATAAATGAGCTATTCCTGAAATTATATGGAGAAAATTTACTGCCTTTTTCTTTTGTTTTAAATATTGATCATCAATCATGGGTTCAGAATTGAAATTCATGTTTAGGGACCCATGAAAATAGGGTTAAGATGGAAAAGTCTTCTTCCTTTGCTGGTGCTATCCCTTCCCAAACATTTTCCACATCTATTTTACCTTCTACTTGTGGTTTGAAAATCCTTTAAACATACCAATACTTTTTAAAATTAGAATTCATTGAATCTAATAAAATGAAATGAACTCATTTAGGTGTCGTGAATAGTATACAACATGACACTTTCCCCTGAGGCAAACGTCTCCTGCACTTTAAAAATTTAATTCAAACAATAATTGTATTCATTTATATACATTTGTTTTCACTCCAGAAGGGAATAAAGGTGGTGCCAGGAGTCCCAAACAAAACAAAACATACAGCATTATTCGCAAGGTGGAGATTCAAACATAATGCATGTCTTGAAGATTTTTCTCTCCCTGAGCTTTACCATTTAATCTCCACAAACGTTTCTATAGAATTCTTATCACAGGGACATGTTCTGGAAACATATGGACACAGATGGTCCTGAAAATTCTGCCTCACAACATGATGCCTGACCTCAGCCGCAGGCTTCCCATATGCTTCCTCTGAAGGATGCAGCTCTTCCTGGGCTTCCAGGACCTCGGGCGGTTTGGACGCTCCTGTATCAGCTGGCTGTGCCTGTCCCAGTCCTCCACATGTGGTGGTACTTCCTTAGACTGTGCAATGCTTAATTGGATCACATATTTAATTCACCCCCTTTAAGGTCCACCAGTGTCAACATTCACGCATTTCGCTCTGGCGAAACACAATTGCAAAATACCAGAAACATTTGTTCTATTGATTTCTTAAAACATTTGATGACCCCAAGGCCAAGGTAATATACAAGTACAAGCATGATGCCAGAGAGGCAGTGTGGCTTATATTGTGTGCACTTATGAAGAGTGGCAGGCCAGGGTGCTTGAAGGAGCAAAAGCCATAGAGTCATGAATCCTAATTCTATGAAAATCACCCACTTAATATTCCATTCTGACCAAGACCCTGAGCTCACTATCTCAGTCTTCATTGTGGTGATAATCATAACCAAGAATTCATAAAAACCCAGGGGAAATAAATGACCTTCCAAATGCAAACTATTTGAATTATCTTAGTACTATATTTTAAAGAGAGATGACTACACTCTATTTTTCTTGCAACCTAATACTAAATTCCTCAGAAATTTCAAAATAGCCACATTGCCGAATTCAGATTTTATATGGGCACCATACACTAAGTTAGTTATGGAATTTCAATATTTAAATGACTTCATTAAGAATAATATCCAATAAACCAATGAAATGTTTACATTGCATTTTTTTTCTTTTTTCTTTCTTTTTTTCCTGAGGAAGATGATTAGCCCTAAGTTGACATCTGTGCCAATCCTCCTCCACTTTATATGTGAGTCGCTGCCACAGCATGGCTGACAAGTGATGTAGGTCCATGACGGGGATCTGAAACCATGAACTCAAGCTGCCAAAGCAGAGCATGTCAAACTTCAACCACTACTCCATGGGGCCAGCCACTATTTATTTTTCTTAATATTAAAAATTTTCCATAGTAAGATTGGGTTTTATAAATATGAACTGTACCATCATTTTCATCAGAGTAGAGATAATATTTGATTTCTTGAATAAATGTGCACAGTATGACTAAAACTATGAGAGGCTAGCTGTGTGGTAGGCACATCCAATTCTCACCAAGCTGAACCAGAGCGAACAGTTATTTTTTGGGGGAGAAGAAAGGTATCTGGTGTGATGAAATGCATTCAGAAATATTCTTGTGGCCAGATTTTTGATGGATTCCTCTGCTTAAATATGCTAAAAGCAAACTGCTTAATTTACATATTTATTCATAATGTATTGACCCTTGAGTTCCATCCTCAGAGGTCCATGAAGATCAGCATAAATTAAGACCCTGTGTTCTAAATATTCACTGAATCAAGCCAGTCCATAATAAAGATGAATATTTGAACCATGTTGTTTTAACTCCTTATAGAATTGCCTTTATTTGCTTTTAGTTTTTTCTAGTACCAGTCAAAATGATAAGCATGGGAAATAACTTAATATAAAACGTTATGTGTATTTTATGGATGTTTTCCTTTCATTCACTCATTCCTTCATTTAAAAAGTATTTATTGAACACATTCTGTGCCAGGCACTGTTTAAAGCCATAGTGATATAGTGGAAAAAAAGATTTAAAAAGTCTGCTCTTCTAAAAATTACTTTCGGGTAGTTGTGGGGAACAGAAATAAATGATAAAAATAAATAAATGGCATATTCTCTTATAGTGTGATAAATGTTGTGGAAAAAGAAAAGCAAAGAATGAATGGTTGATAAGGACAATTGCAATTTTAGAGTAGCCAGAGAAAGTCACTATGACAAAGTGACCTTTGATCACAAACTTAAAGGAGTATACCATGAGGGCATGTGAATAGAAGGGCATTCCAAGAAGAGGAACAAGCAAGTGCAAAGGTCCTGAGGTAGTGGAGTACCTAGTGTGCTAAAGGAACAGCAAGAAGATCAGAGTGGCTGACAGAGTGATGGAGGGGAGAGCCTGGAGAGAGGGCCAGAGTGGTAACTCTGTGTGTTACAGACTAGAAGTTGGGGGTGGGGGGTGGGTAGCATTTGAATTCCAGAACTGCTACTCACTGGCTATGAGACTTTAAGCAGGTCATTTAATACCCCTAAGCTCTAAGTTTCTATTATCTGTGCTCCCTATAACTGTGGCCCCTTGGCTCCTAGTATAATGTAGAAGGCAGAGATAATTTAGGAGATTTTATTGGCTCATGAAATCCAACATGCCACAAGAAGCAAACTTTCATCCCACGGTGGAACTCAGAGCTTCTCAGAGAGAAGCAGATTTAAAAGCTTCAAAACACCAATAACTCCCAAGTCACCTTCAAGCTGTTTTTCTACAACAGACACTCATATGTCAAAGTGTCTTCTCTCCCTCTTCTCCTCCACTGACCAGCTTTCAGGGGGTTTTAATATGTCTGCCATCCCCATGTCGTGTCGCCTGCTCACTCTGTGGGCTCACCCACTCTAGCAAGACACGTCTAGTAAGGTCATCATTGCCCTTCTACGCAGTTAGATCTTACCTTACTTACTGAGCAGTATCAAAAAGTACTGAAGCCTTCTCATTGAAGCACTCTGCTATGGACTGTCCCCCTCAAATTCATATTTTGAAGCCCTAACCACAACTCCCATGGTATTAGGATCCAGGGCCTTTGGAAGGGAATTAGAGATAAATGAGGTCATGATAGTAGGACTTTCGTGATGAGATTAGTGATTTTATAAGAAGAGGAAATGAAAGAGATCATTCTCTCTCTACCACGTGAGAATACAGCAAGAAGGTGGTTGTCCACAAGCCAGGAAGAGCGCTCTCACCAGAAACCAATCATGCTGGCTCTCTGATCTTGGACTTCCAGCCTCCGGAACTGGGAGAAAATACATTTCTGTTGTTTAAGCCACCTGGTCTATGATATTTTTGATGGCAGCCCAAGTAGACTAAGACACACTCTCTTCCCTCATCGTCTAACTGGGCTTCTAATGCTACCCTGGATGTTCCCTTTCCATTGTGGCTGCTCCTGCTTTGCCTTATTTCCAGGCCATCCTCTTTTCCTAACGCTTAAGGGATTGGATTTCCTCAAAACTCGGGCATAGACTCCCAGCTCTTCTCACTGTCTACTCCTCCATAAATATGACCCATAATTATGGCTTCCGTTGACATCTTGCTGATGGATTCATGTATATTTCCAGTCCATGATTCTTCTCTGATATCCAGAGCCATGTACCCAGTCACCTACTTTGGTTTTTACTTGTATTTCTTGAAGATATTTCCAAATTAACATGTCCAAATCTGACCTCATGATCTTGGTGAACGATACAAACAATTATTCTGGATTGAAATCTAGTGGTCATCCTGAGTGCTTCTCTATCTTCAACCACTCACCATCAAATCCACCAATAAATCTTCTAAATGTTACTTTCTGTAGATCTTTCCAATTTATTACCTTGTCTCATCTGCATTGTCTACTACCTAATCCAATTATTTCATCTGGTTTGCAATTACTTCCTAATTGGTCACTCTGAATCTACTCTGCCTCTCTTCTCTTCTGTTCTCCACACTGCATTCGAAGCAATCTGTTAAACATGGAGACCCAAACAGGATTTTATCCTCCTGCTTTGAAAGCTCTTCTCGCAGCTGACCCACAAGATCTTCCATGGGCTGGCCGCTGTTTATATCTCCTGCTTGATTGTGTTCTCCCTTTTTCTCTGATTTTTAGCTACACTGGTTTTATTTCACTTCTTGGAGCATGCCTTGCATTATTTCATCATAATGCCTTTTAAATATTATTGTCTTTCCCTACAACGTTCTCTTCCTTTCTCACCAAATTAACCCTGCTGTTGAATATTAGCTCATTTATCATTTTCTTAAAGGCTCTTGCTTTCTATACAGGTCTTACTGCAATTCATTCTACTTGTCTCCAATCAACTCTTCTTCATGTCACTTAATGTCATTGCTATTTTCTATTTATTATTTATTCACGTGGGTCTTTGATTAATAGTTGTCTCCTTGAGTAGACTGTGAACTTCATGAGGATAGGGAGCACGGCTGTGTTTTTGTTTTGTTTTGTTGTGTTTTAGCTTTCACTTCCTATTTATATGCTCAGAACTGAAGTCAGTGCCTGTTACATGATAACGCTCCATAAATACTACTTGAGTGAATGCAGGAAAGAAACTCACACCACCAATGGGGGATATGGCAGACAGGTACTTGTCAAAGCAAAGGACAGATACAATTTGAACTGTCTCAACCTTCCAAGAACCAATAAAAGCACTGGAGTTTCCAGATCTCAAGTTGTCTTATTTACAAGCACCAGTAGCTCGTCTAAGATTCTTTCAGAGGCAATAAAATCTATAGTCAAAACAGTTGTTGGAAGAAGTAGTGACAGTTTTTAATTAATTAACTGAAAACAATAGGCATACTGTTATCTGGACATTCATACACTTCTGCCTTTAAACAAATTCAGATAAAATGAGATGGAGTAAGATTATTTGAGTTTCTGATAATTTTTAAGATTACCCCTTGGATTCAGTATCGTTTCTGATATTGTAACTCAACAAAGGTCTGTACTTATTCAGCTGCAAGGTCACTAGCTCTTGAGATATGTTTACAAGTGATTTCAAAATATCCTTTAATTTCCTGAAGAGTTGGAGTAATGTCGGAGTACTAGTGATGTTCTTGATTGGGGAGGAGATTAGGGACAGTACCTTATGGTTATCTATGCGTATTATTAAAGGAGCTCTTTAAGGGAAAATAATACATCTTAGTCAGCTCATCTTTTTAACCCCAATCTATGGCTTATGTCAGACATTTAATTAATATTTATTCAGATTCGACTATTACTTCATGAATTCTATTGTGTTTTAAATTGAGCTTAATATTATCAGTAACATAATGCAATGATTTTATCTGTTCCATTAACGAACTTAAGTGTCTATGAGAGATATTTCACATGCTTCCAATTTAAGTAACATTTGAGAAACTGATTCATTTCTCTCTGGTACAAGTATAATTGTAACGGTAATACTTAACCTGTGAAAAGTTGCATGGATCTCCTCAGGCAATGTGTTTCATAGAAAATTGCCAAATGGAATACTCTCCTTACCTAGCATTCCCAATATAATCCAAAATAAGCATAGTCAAAACCAAGTTAAACGGAAATATTTAATTATCAGAAAACATCATGTGACACGTATAAAATAATATTTTCTTGGGCAACTTCAGTCTGCAAGTTCAATGATCCCACTCACGTGAATTAATGTTTTAATCATTTTCATTCCTCTGCAGGAAGATATGAAATACCTGGAGGCACTTTTGCATTTGAGTTTAGTCTCCCAAAGTTGAATGAGATTCACTGTTTCGATTCTCTCAGACTCAACCTCTCCTACATGAGCAATTGAATACAGCCAGCACCAGGCCATGGAAATTGGAATCTGGCGAGAAAATTCTTCTCTGACTTGCCTCATCAGAGGCTCTGAGTTTGGAGTCTTGCCCTGCTCGTTGACTGTCCCTCTTGTCCTCTCCTTACAAATTTACTTTATGACATTGTTGTCATGAAACAGAAAGTTTGTGCAACATCCTCTGAAAAATTTTATTATAATGTGTAGCATTCAATAAAATGTAAAAAAATGTTTTTCTTAATAACTCTTTATCTATGCTACTGGTCCCATTCATCTTGCCTGCAATTAATTTTCTGTTGCTGCGACTATTTCATGTGGTATTTTAAGTATCTAGTGCAGAAGGAGCTATTCCTGTGGGGAATGTGTGAGATTAAAATGTTAGAGTCTATCTTAATAATAACATTCAATTTTCTTATTGAAATATTTTTTCCTTTTTTCATGTTGAAGTATAATTATATTTTAATTTAATCTTATTTAATTTGACTGCTAAAATGTAGTAAAAAAATAGTTTCTGATTTAAGGTCATGCAATAGTATCCGACATCCTCTATGGAACTGACGCCAGACCAATCTCATGGGAGAAAGATGGAAGGTGATTTGATTTAGATAAATTACCATTTCCAGTTTGCCCTTTTTCAAGTGATTAAAATATAAAATAAAATTACTTTTCATCGTATTTAGTCAGAGGAAGCACTAGATACAAATTAGGGGAGGTGGAAAAGAAGAAACAATCTTACTTAAGGCATTTGTAGAATACTTAAAAACAAAATGGGCATCCCAGAAGACAAGAACAGCATGTGGGTTAGTGGAAAACAGTATGGTCCAATCAGGAAGCTTTAAGGACTCATGTAATTATCAAAAGAGTTTTCAGATTCTTAGGTGTAGACAAGGGAGCCAATGAGAGATTTTTAAGCTAGAAAATGACAAAATCACGTGATCACATTTTAGAAATGTCAGTGTGGCATATGGTGAACACTGTCAGGGAACCAGACAGGTAAGGTGGAGGGTGGCGATGGGTCTATGGCATCTTTCCAGTAGGGTACAGATAGTAGCCTGAACACAAGGATACTGATATGAGGCAAGGAAGGATGTTACAGAAGTCTTACTGCATTACATTACAATGAGCTAACAATTAGTTATGTTTTCTTAAGGCACATATCATGATAAGAAACCAATGCCCAATGCTATTTATTTCTATGTTTGTGTCCACTGTCTTTTTTGAAAAATCCTACTCTATGGATAATTTGTGTGACTGCATATGGAAACAAAGAGGATTAAGCTTTTAAATATTATTCATGTCTAATATTATATGATAAGCATTTATTTTCACTTCAGCTTTATTCAAACTTATTAGACATCCACTGAGAGCACAGGTTTTATGTCATAAAAGTTAAATATTCAGGACACTCAAGTACATAGGCTATACTTTCAACAAATCAATAAAAGAGAAAAATTAAAATATATTTAACTATATATATATTTGTTTGGTTTATAAATATAACTTGGATTTGGATTTTTATGGACAAGTACGTTAATTATCAAGAAACTGACAGATCTATTATCTTTTTAAAGAGGATCTCTCTGGCCCTTATTTAATAAAAGCTTTTCTCTTGGTTCATCTAACTGTTGCCCTTTGATGAGCTGTAGACTTTATCAGTTTAAGGAGTGCAGCCCTCAGATTAATGGGCAGGCTGAGAACCAGATGTCTGTTGTCAGGGCTGAAAACCCAATTAAAATGAAGGTCGTGAAGTTGAGAGGACGAGAAAGGGTCAACAAGAGCTAGTCTGAGCAGGGCACAGGCTGGTAGGAATCAGAGGTTTTGTGCTATAGTGGCAGATCTGCTAAAGAAACTAATCCATAGATACTTTTATCAAATGCTTTGAAACTTCAGAACCTTCCGGCATTAGGGGAGATATTCATCTCCCCAAAAATTTCAGGAAGAGTTTTCTCTGAATGCTAATCCCAAAAGAAAAACACAATTTTGAAAAATCCATTGAAACATATGTATTAGTACAGTTATGAAGTCCCAGTAATAATTTTTAAATCATATCTGAAATGTCTTTCTGCTTGTATATACTATTTGAATAATCCACCTACTTATTTATCTCTACCTAGTCAATAAACTATTGCAAAACTTTCTTACTGCTTCCTATTCCTTTAGCCTCTCTGCCTGTCATGCCATCCTTTCAAGCATTTCAAGCTAATCTTTCTAAAGCAGCACTCTACTATGTCAATATTTTTTAAAAATCTATGAGAACTCCCAATTGGTTGCTAAATAAAGTATAAACTGCTTTCTCTCCAAAGCAAAAATTAGTACGGATTGAACCATCTTCTTTGCATTCATGTATTCGTTTGGTAAATATTTATTATGTACCCACTATATACCAGACATCCATCCAGGCTCTGAGGGTACAACTGTAGATAAACAAAGCCCTCACCCTCATTCTCATAGGAGGAGTAGAAAAATAAACTAAGGGGAAAATAAATACACACAAACACCGAGGATGAAAGGTACTCTGGAAGAAAACAAAGCAGTGTAAAAATGGGTAAGGATTGCTACGGTATTGATTATAGTATTGTGTGGGGGAGGTTCTTTTTCGTAAAAGGTATTTAGAAAGCCTTTACTGAGAGGGTAACTTGTGAGTGGAGGTTTAGAGGAGGTGAGAAATGAATATGGAAGTATTCGAGGTGAAGGAATAGCAAATGATGATCTTGAAGAAAGATCCTGCTTGGTCAAGAACTAGGCAATGGCCATGGGACCTGTGCAGAGTGAGCAAAGAGGCACATAGTAGGTGATGTGGTCAGAGAGGTGCCAGGGAGGCCAGATCAGGTAGGCTATTCTAGGGGATCATTAGCCCTTTTGGCTCTGGATAAGATGGTGAAAAGTCATTTAAGAATTTTGAGAAAAGAGTAACAAGGTATGGCTTGTATTTTAAGGGACCCCTCTGGTTGGTGTGTTTGAATAGACTATGGGAGGAAATAAATATATGGGGATCCTGAATGTATAGATGATTTTATAGCCAATGATTTTGTGAGTCCACTCAGGGAGAAGGTACAACTATAAAAGGGATGGAGTCTGGGAACTACCTCTGGTGTGGCAATATACTCAGGCAGAGGAGGGAGGCAGTGACAGATGCTTCAAAGGAGTGGTCAGTGAGCAGGAGAAAAACCAAGAAAAGGGTTATCTCGTATGAAGAAAGTGATCAAGGAGACTCAGGGCATCGGCTGTGTTCAATGCTGCCAGTGGGTCAAGTGAGAGGAGGACTGAGAATCATCACTGGATTAACAAAACAGTGATTGTTGGTGATCTTGAAAAGAGTATTCGGTGGACTAGGATGTGTGAGAGCATAGGTGGAGAGGACCTGGAGAGAATAAGCACAGACAACTCTTAAGGAGTTTTGTCATTAAAAAATAAACAACAAAATATAGATAAGAATGATAGATGAAGGGTGATATAAATTAAAAACAAGTGTTTTTCATGAGAGAAATTTCAGTATATTTGCATGTTGATGAGAAGGAGTTCCTAGAAAGGAAAAAATAATGCTACAGATGGGGGGGGGGGGCTCTTGAGAGAGCGCCAGGAGAGGGCATAAGCTAAGAGTTTGCCTTCAGATGGATCCGGGGAAGTTTGTAGGAATTGGAGGGAAGCAGAAGGGTATAGACAGATTGGAAAATGTGCTGCGGATGTGGAAGTTTCCTTTTAATAGTTTTTAATTTTTCAGGGAAACTTGAAAGGTCTTCAGCTGAAAAAGAAGATGGATGAGAGATGTGGAGGTTTGAGGAAAGGGAAGATGTAAAATAATTGTCTAAGAAAGCAAGAGATTAAGGAACCAGGCAAATGTAGGGCTAAGAAGTGTTGGAATCAAGGCAGTAGAGAAAAAGAATGTAAGCTGGAAAGTTATCAAGTCGAGAGTGGAATGCATGAAACTGAGTTTTCTGAGAGAGATCAGTCATTATTAACAACAAAGGCTATAGTGTCACCACGACTGTAATTTGCTGAGATCCTGTGAACAGCATTGTGACCACTGGAGTGGAGGGCAAAGCATTCAGAGGCAGGGTACTGGAAAAATGATCTATACGATTATTGAAAACCTACCAAAGTTGTGAGGTTAATTGTGGACACTAAATTACAAGCTACAATCTTGAAGGAATAAAGAGAGTGAACCGGAAGTCTGTAGGTGACTGCAACAAGGAAATACAGTCTGTGGGAGAATGTAATGGCTACAGCTTCAAACTTGCAGTTTCTAAAGAGAAGGGTGGATAAGGTTGGAGGAAACGATGTGGATCAAAAAAACCTACACCACTTCCAGGCCCAGTAGGACAAGGGGTACAGAAGAGAAAACAACAACTGATAGAGAGAGCCACAAGGAAAGCCTTGTCTTCAGCGAACAGCTGGGTATCAGGAGAAGTGAATATTCATAGAAGCAATGGAAGATCTAGGAGATTTCTCTAAGAATGAATTGTAAGTTCCAGACTGCACTGCGGGGTCAGGAGATAGTCTGATAAGGGATTGGGGTGACTTGGACTACTGTATTTCTGGTGATGACTGATAGAATCAGGAATTAATTTAGGGTGCAATGTAATCAATCCTGTCTCTAAGGCAGATTAAAAGGGCGGTGTGTATTGATGAGGGTAAGAAGGACAGGGGTAAAGAGAGGAAAGCATCACACAAGGGCATGAATATGAAGACGTGGGGACCACTGGAAGCCATCTTAGAGGCTGCCCACAACAGCTGCCATCACATCCACAGCTCAGTTCAAACTCACTGTTCCTTCCACTCCCTTGTGATGAATTGAAATGGATAATATTATACTTCTCGGACGCCAAAGGAGGTATGGAAGTCAAGAGAAGAGCAATCTTATCAGGAGCCCTTGAACTTTGAGGTCCCCTCTTGACTCCTGCAGTTGAAGGCATGGAAGTTTAGAGAATGAAAGGATAATGATATTAAGACAAGTGAAGTTCTGGGCCTTTTCTTTTCATTACTTTTCTCACTGCTCCTTATTGTACACGTTCTCTCCATCCTCTCCTTCTCTGTTTCAGTTGTTTGACTCCTTTTTGTTTTTGCTTACGCTATTTTCTCTCTCTGTAATGACATCTCTGAAAATTTGACTTACTCTATCACACTTTTCTTCATGTGTCCAGTCCGTATCAATTCTTCTCTCTTCTTCCTTTCTACAGTATTGTAGCACATTATCACCCTCCCAGAGATCCCTAGGAGATGTGGTTTATTTGACAGGAAAGGATACAAGCAGCTAGAAGAGAATTAGGAATTCCAGTGGTGTTAGAGATTTCCCTTAAGAGACTCATTTATCTTATCAGTAATTAATTATAGTTTCGCTGAGCATCTCAGCAGATGTTGCACATATAGGACACTGCTGAGGTTTATCAACTAGAAAGCACATATACACTATTATCTATTGTCTTGTGATGTTTTTGCACTCTGACCCAGGCACTCTACATTGTCAATGTATAATATCTGCATCACTTTGCAGCTCCCACATCGTGGCACCTGCATCATGGCAATGCTCCTCATCCTCGGATGAGCAATCAGAATAGGCACCAGTGTGTCATTGCATCGTGTATTTTATTTATACCTCTGTGAGCTCCATGAGGGAGGGGATACAAATCTTCATACACTCTGTATAATTACATCAAGTGCCTTCCCTGTGTAGTCAACAAATATTTATGAATGAATAAATGAATGCTGGTTTTCAAAATATTGTTAAGAGTTACAAAAATGAGTGAACATAGCTCAAAAACAAAGTAGGTAACTGAAAGATAAATTTGAGGTCATTTCCCAGAACACACAAAATACAAAGAAACAAAAAAACCCCCAAAATATCAGAAAAAATTACAAAATCCTTAAAAACTTAAGGATAAATTAGAAGCCAGGACCCAAGCCGAGTAGGAATTCTAGAGAGTAAAAATAAAGAGAAATGAAGAAACGAAGTAATCAAAGACATGAGTATGTACATTAAAGACTAGTCAAATATTGAGTAGGAATAATAATAACAAAAAGATGCTCGTTTTTATCTTTGTGAAATTTCTGAACTCCAAAGAAAGTTGAAATTCTAATGAGTCCAGAAATAAAAGCAACAATAACTGTTACTTAACTTAGTACAAAAATCAGAGGGGCATCCAGTTTATCATTACTCAAATGGGTCCTTATAAACTCGCTGAAAAAGACTTTAAAATTATAAAGAAAAATGTTTTAAAGCTAGTATTCGACATCCTGCCAAATTATCTGTTAAATTTATGAATAATATGCAATTTTGTACATATAGGACTCTTGCATCTTTTCCGGGAAAAAGTCCAAGAAATTTACTCTATTAACATACTTTTTAAAAATCCAGGAAAGAGGATGAGGTGGATTATATGAAAGAATGGAATTAATACGCAAAGGCTCTGAAAAAGAATCTCATTGTAACAGAAGTGCAGTGGGCCAAGGAAGCAGTATTTCCAGAACACAATCAGAAATTAGAGGGCTCCATACAAAATGTCTTAGGAAGAAAATAGATGCCACTGCAGAAACTCTATGATTAAGAAAATGTAAATTTGATGAAATGACTTCCCTTAGCAATGAGATTTGTAGACTTTTCCTATCAATTGAGTAGAAAAGCATAAATAAATCAAAGAAATATAAAGCAAAGAATATGTCCAGGTTATTCACAAACAAATGTATTGCAAAGTTCTGCAAATGAATGGAAAGATTCTCAAACTATTAGTGAAGCAAAGTAATAAAATATCACTTAGTACAAGTTGACGAACTGTACCAACAGACTTGAAGGGCTTTCCATAAGGTATTACTGAATAAGGAATGCAAGATGCGAAAGTATTTATAATATAATGGATTTTTATAAGGTGGGAAATTAAAACATTTGTGCTTGTATGTGTACATGTACATACACACAAGATGAGCTTTCCTATATATTGACTGACACATTCAAGTAGTGGCTTATAGTTGCTTTTGTATTTGTATTTGAACTTTGAAAACTTTGGGAGGACAAACATCATTTTGTTACCCTTAATGAGGAATTGATTTAGTAGATTTCACAAAGGAACATTAGCAGTTACTAAAATTATTGCCTGGAAGACTAAGGGTAAACTGGATATTTTCATGATACCAAAGCATCACTCCACATTATTACCACTTGTTCTTAAGGGATAAAAAAACGTAACTTTATAAAGGACAGTTAAGGCTGTGACAACGTTAGTGTGATCATTTTAGCAATGCTATTAGGATAACTAGGCATTATGTACATCATGAATGTGATGCTATAGAATAGAAGAATATGTGATATCCTTTTTTTCTTCCTAAAAAATAATTTTAAAATACACATTTTAAAATTAGAAGTTCACAGCTTGATAAATGTTCACAATGCCAACAGTCATGTATAACCAACATCTAGGAAAAAATAGATTATTATCTGCACAACAGAATTTCCTCTCATAGTCACCAAGTCACAAATCCCCCTTCCCATAAGTTCTCACCCTCCTGGTTTCCATCACTGCCTGGGAAGTAAGCTTTCCATAAACGTTGAACTTGAATCTGACTGGTCTTATAGGTCTAAATTCTGTATATAAACCTACGGAGAATAGAAGAGCTTACTAAATGACAACATGAGTAAATAATCTGACAAGTCGGGAAAGTGGTACATTCCAAGGTCAACTTGTCTGATCTCTGCAGATAGGAAGTGGAGAAAAGGAAGCAAATTTCGTAGACTAAAAAAGACAAAAGAAAAATTACAGTAATTTGAATTCATTGTCTTGATTGGATCCCGACTAGAAAAAATCAGCTATAAAAGATATTTTAGGACAATTTGGGTAATTCGAACATGGAGCAAGGATTTATTATATTAAGGGGCTATTTTCAACTTTGTTGGTTGAGGAAATTATATTGTGGCTATGTTGGGTGGGATCGTTTTTTTTTTTTTTTTGGAGGAAGATCAGCCCTGAGTTGACATCTGCTGCCAATCTTCCTCTTTTTGATGAGGAAGACTGGCCCTGAGCTAACATCCGTGCCCATCTTCCTCTACTTTATATGTGCCCCGCCTACCACAGCATGGCTTGCCAAGTGTGCCGTGTCTGCACCCGGGATCCGAACGGGCGAACCCGGGCCGCCCGAAGCAGAACGTGCACACTTAACCTCTGTGCCACCGGGCCGGCCCCGATTGGGTGGGATCTTTTTTGGGGTTGCACACTGAAATATTTATCGATAACATGTTAAGATATCTGTACTATATTTTAATTTAATCTATATTTTAATTTAATCTATATTTTAAAATAGATATGTTTTAAAAATAGATGAGTAAGTACGACAAACTGTAACCATTGCCTAATCTAGACTAAATTATAGGTATATATATATATATTATATAATTCTCTCTCTTTTTCTATGTGCTTGAAAAATTTTATAATATAAAGTTAGAAAAAGACACATAAAGGGCACCCATATATTGGATATACAATATCAACTGTACAATGAGGAATGTATAAATTAATTTATTAGTCTAGATTTCCCTGTGTTATACATTCGAACTTTTGTACATGTTTTAATCGTAGATGTTTTCTTTTTCACCTTTACTTTTCAGACTTTATATTCATATGTCTATTTTATTGATGCTGTTACCAATTTATGCCTTTCTAGAGTTGATTCCAAGTTTCCTTACAAAGGATTTCACACTAATAGATATATTTGAGCTTGTTTCAATTTCAGTATTACTGGAACCCACTTAATAGGTTTTGCTTTCAAACTTCCATTTTCTTTTGCTCTGTAGAAAATCAATATGAAGTTAAGAAGGGATGGCTAGCTAAAATTACAAGAGGTTAACTCTTCTTCATTTATAGATATATTTACTTTATAACGGTGCTAAGTAGATTTCCTATTCCTCAATTTCAAAATGGAAGTTTTTGGAAAGATTCTTTACATCTGAATCTTTCTCTTATTACGTAGATTCTTTTTCATCTTTAAAATGGTATTTGAACAGAAAAAATATCCCTTTTAACAAGAATAGCTAACAAACCATATGATTAAATACTAAATATAATTATAGATAATAAACCCAAAATCTGGTAAAAGCCAGAAGCAGTACCAGCTTAATTTATGCTGTGCTTTCAAAGGTCTAGTCTAGGATGTTACTGAAGTAGATGTGAGAAGATTACTTCGATATCTGTCCTTTGATAGTGTAAGTCATTTATGGACTCTAGATGGTATAAATGCTAATTATTTGGTTATTTTCTTAGAGAAAAATCCTTAAAGTGCAAGCATATTTGGGGCTTTATTATTATGATATTCATAATCTGTTTGTGGGGCTTCCTGTCTAAGCCAAACTTTAGTGTAAATGTGAAATTAAACATTTTTGAAAGTTCACTAGCTAATACAGTATAATCTGAGCTTTCTATTATAAAAATATTACAAAAATTTTATATAGATTTGTAGCTCAGTTTGAACTAGAGAAATAAAATGTCTTCAAACATATAGTTAAGCAATCTGATATCTTAGATCATTTCAGCTCAGTTAGAAACAATTTAGACTCACAGAATAAGTACCATTTATTGATTTGTTTACTTAAAGATACACACAGTTCCCTTGAAATTTCGATGATCTTAATTGCACCCACTGTCTTCTATTTGATTGCCTGGTATGGAGAAATTTCACTGATCTGCTGCCTGTTCTTTTCAGCAAGTGAATTTTAATTTACTCTCCTTCTGCAAGAAAGCAGCAAATTGGTTTCTCTGTGCTTATGTACCTGGATCAGGAAAGAAGTCCTGACACTTCCAAATCCCATTTATAAAAGTATGCTTTAATTTTCTCTTCACCTTCATTCAGAATCTATATCATGGATATATAAATATCCATTAAATGTAATAATCAACATTATTTAAGTAATAAACAAATTGAAAAATTGTTGAATGATAAATATGTGTGTACTATGAAATATTTCATCCCAGGTAATATAATCAACTGCAGGCTATACATGTGCTGTGGTAATAGGGCATTGCTGTGTGTTAATTTCCTAGACTTTGGTTGGCACAATTTGCTACACTAATTTAAATTGTTCATTAACGATGTATTTTCCTATAGAATCTTAAGATACGTGTAGCCGACTGCATTTTTTGTTTTGTTTGAATTTAGGAAAATACAATTTAAAAAAGGTCATAAATCCTCTTCATTTATGCATCAACCCAGCAGATGATTTTGATGAAATAGTTAATTTCCTTCTATATTTTCTTGATACAATTAGGGAGTAGGATGTTCTGTTTCGTGCTACAGTGTATAATATAATATAATGAAAAAGTATCTCTGTCGGAAACTCACAATCTAACAGAAATATTAGAATTAGGCTGAAAATAACAAGAAACCTTGCTAGAATAAGAACAAGGTCAGCGCCAGAAGACATGCAACAATAAATTGCTGGAGACTAACAAGGGAACAAAAGTATAAACTGTTCTTATTAGATGAAGATACATGTATCTGTAGAAAGGCTGTGGTTTTAAACAAAAGCCACTACAGGGGCCATGATTGTACTAAAAGTACCCTTAGAAATTCATGTCTAAAATATCTCAGAATTTTAAATTGTTTAGCACTTGAGAATTAAATCAGTAAAAATGAGATAAAGAAGAAGAATTTAGTTCATTATAGCCCTGGACCTTTATGACAATGAAAGAATAGTTCCTGGCAAAGTATTAATCCTAATTAATTGTCTTAACATATTTTTAAAAAAGAGAGATGGAAACCTGCCAAGATCCTTAAAATAAATAGTCAAGAGCTAAAATTCAAAGCTATTTCCAGCCTTTCCTTACCAAAAGGCAAAGGAACAAAATAAGGGCCTCTAGAGGTTCACTTTGCTTTAGAAGTCAAAGAAAGCTAACGATTCTTTTACCTGTCATGGGCCAACTATACCAATACTGCCTAAACTTTTTTTTTTTTTTGATGAGGAAGGTGGGCCCTGAGCTAACATCTGTTGCCAATCCTCCTCTTTTTGCTCGAGGAAGATTGTCACTGAGCTACCATCTGTACCAATCTTCCTCTATTTTGTACGTAGGACCCCACCACAGCATGGCCTGATGAGCAGCGTGTGGGTCTGTGTCCGAGATCTGAACCAGTAAACCCAAGGCCGCCAAAGCAGAGTGTGCAAACTTAACCACTACACCACCAGACCAGCCCGTACCTAAACATTTTATTAATAATTTGGCTTTATTTTTACAATAACATTATATAAATGTATATTCACTTTTGTGTACATAAAAAGCATCAAGTGAGTTATAACTAGTTTCCTTTGTGATTTATGTATAGAGTAATTCTCTTTTGAAATTAATTATTTTAAATAGATTTTGAAGAGCTTGATAAGCTCTGGAATCACTGAAAGAAAGAAGTGTTGAAGTTCTAATCTTGAGAACCAGTCTCTAAACTCTGGTTCTTAAATTATTTCTTTAAGGCCTGTGCCAACAGTGAATTGTCCATCTTACTGTTATTTCTGTCTTGACCTTGTAAAGTCAAGAGACATAATATGTGCCAAGTTTGGAGATTCTTTTTACTTCTATTGCCCATATATATTTTTGGATATTGATTTGTTTCCTTGTGGTATGAAAATAGTTTGTCAAATATGTCTACCTAGGAAGATTTGCTCAATTTAAAATTCCCTCACTCTTAGAGAAAAGTCATTGGAAGAAAACATCTGTTGTATAAATAAAATTTGCTAAGACATTACTTTGATGGTCAGAGTCCTTCTAAATATGTTTCAACCGGAATTAGAACCTTTCCAGGCAGTCTGAGATGAAACTTTTGTATATGTATGATGAATAAAACGAGACGTTTTCAGCTCAACTCTTGGCTGAAGACATTTCTTCATACTTAGTGTACAAGTTTTGCTTTGCCATTAATTGTTTAGTTCATGTTTACTTTTTAAATTAATCAGTTAATTGAAAAGAAAATGCATGTGAAGCACAAGTAACAGAGGCCCATTCTGGGAGATACAACGATGAATACATTCACTCATTCACTTATTCATTCATTCATTTGTGGGTTTGTTTTATATTCAATAATATATGATAAATATATGACTGATTAACAAGTTCCAGGAACTGTCCTAGGTGCTGATCTTATAATGTTGAAGAAAGATAAAGTAGTCCCAGAGCTCATGGGTTTAGGAGTATTGATAAATGAAGAAAGTTGAATGAATTAATAATATTACATACGTTATTTTTTCTACGTGAAAATATTAGGGACCAACAGTATTAAACAGAATATGGTAAATGGTTGAGAATTTCACTTATTGTATTTTGAAACTGGCATTGTTTTCTGAAAATGGAAGAAAAAAGTATGTTACATAACCAAAGCAGGGTGAGTCTTTTTGTTAGTTAACCTGGCTTTTGATGGACTAACCAGATTTGAGGCCCAAGAGTGTTATTAAATTTAAGAACGAAGTTTCCAGCCACTAATACTCTGTCAAGAGTCCAGATGGTGCTTTTGGGAGAACACATTTTCAGTAATTTGGTCTCTTTTAATTCCATCATTAGTGAAGAGAACTTTGTATATTGAGGGGATTGTGTTATACTAAAGTTTCAATATATTAATTTTTACCATATGGAAACTATACAAGACGTGAACATCTATATTTAAGATGAAATAACTTTCTAAGAAAGTCAATACGTAAGTGTTAGTCTTGAAATGGGATCCCTGCTTTCTTTGAAACTCACTGAATATCACAAAGGCAAATGCTTTGTTATATTGATCATTGTGTCCAAAATTTTAAGCTTTTTAGTTACTGTTTGACACAGCCAAATTCTCTTGAAGGTAGGTGATCCATTTCTAGAAATATGGGAATACCAACTGAATCAGTGCAATTTGGGGTTATTAATAATAATTTGGTGTTGATAATAATAGTCCTGCTGTGGTCCTGTCCTAGCATCACACATTGAACTCCCTCTTCTGTTCTCTTCAAAATGCTTGAAGCCCTGATGCAATTTCAGCTGGAGTCTCTTCCCCGTCTCCTTAGTGTAAGGATCGGTCACTCATCTCAAACTCACTTGATGTTCATAATGTCCCTCATATTGTCAAAGGACTCCCATGGATTTCTAATTGCCTTTTTTATGTACTCACTGTTTATTCAATGATTTTATTTAAAGGATTTCAGACCAAGAAATATGTAAACAAATGGCTTATAAAGAAGCCATAACCAAACCATGGTGAACTCACCCAACACAGGAGAGTACAGCAGAACACCAAGAAGCAAAGGTTATTGGTGGTGTGGATCACTAACACTGTCACAGTTTCACAGGAAGCTGACTCTGAGATGATTAGCCTGCAGAAGGTGTGTTAGGGAGCTTTTCTGGAATCAACAGTGAGGGGAGAGAAGGGAAGGAAGCAGGAGTGAGTGGGCAAAGGGAGAAGTTGTCTGTCGTGAAATCTTGATTGAGGCTTCAGCCTGATGCACAGAAAGCTTTTGAAGTGGGGAGGACCTTTCAGAGTTGTACCCGGTTGGGGCGAGGCCATGGTGCTCTATATCCCCATGTCTGACCAGTCATTGGAGGAGAACTGACTAACCCAGATGGCTGAGAGTGGAGGCTGTTCTGCCAGCAGGACTCTCAGCAATCCTAAGGTCCTAAGGGGACATCTGAGTGAAGCACGACAGCATCCATTCCCAACATTCAGCATCCATTCCCAATACTCGTTGGACAATATTTTCCACTGAAACATTCCACACTGCCACTCATTGCCTGAGAGCATGCGGGAGTGCTCAGAAAACGAGGAGAAATACATACAGTGTTATTTCACTGATTTGTTTCATATACGCACACACATACACATGCATATAAGTATATGTGTGTATGTATGTGTATATATATATATAACAATCTTTTTTCTTTTTTTAGTAAGGGAAATTGGCCCTGAGCTAACATCTGTTACCAGTCTTCCTCTATTTTGTATGTGGGATGCTGCCACAGCATGGCTTGATGAGCGGTGCTAGGTCCATGCCCGGGATCCAAACCTGTGAACCCCAGGCTGCTGGGAAGTGGAGTGCATCAACTTAACCACTATGCCACTGGGCCAGCCCCTATATAACAGTCGTTTTTAAGACATAGTTCAACTATCACTTTTAGGTGTAATTAATTCTTACAATTAGCTATATATAATTTTATTTTTTCTGGAAAATATTTCAAAGAAGTGTGGCAATATAAATAAACCAGTGGTGAGGGTTGACATAACAGAACATAGTTTTCTAAATGTTTATTGACTAAATGATTAGAGGAGATGCTTGCTATATAGCACTATGTCTTCTCAGTTATGTTTGCATCTAGCTTTGTATTATAATTTTTCTGTACTTAATTATCTTATTCCTCCTACCAATTTACAAAGTCTAAGATGGAAGAGACTTCAGATTTCTCATTATGACTTCAGTAACTTGTATTGTGAATTATATAATCAAATGCTCTAACTTCATAGGCTAGGATGAACAGGACATTTTAGATAGTGGCTTAAAGCACTTTATTACTTTTCTCGTGAAATTTTCAAATATTTCTTTGTCTCTTTGTGACGCATTTTTTCTTTTTCAATTTTTTTTTTAATTTTTGAAAAAGATGTTGAAATTCCCAAGCAGAAATTCTATGACATTTCTATGGTGTCCAACCTTAAAAGTGACATGTAAGCTGCCCTGTTGATTTAACAACGTGAGCCACCAATCTTTCAATCTGATTCTTCGACCACCGTGGGTCTCAATTTATTCCAATTTAATGACAGTCATTCTTTTTTAACACGACCTGATTTAGTGAGGAACAAGCTGGATTGAGACAACCAGTTCATTTAAAGTTGGCCAACAAATAGTAAACAGATGGTAACAGCTTTCGCTCAATTCAAATCCAGGCCAGAAATCAAGTAATGACTGTCAGGTTTCCACCTGACAGTCTCTATGCTTTTATTTAATTTACTTAATATCTTTTGCTTCCTAGGTACATGTTCAAGATACATTTTTTTTAAGTAGGGAAGATTATTAATGAAACTTTTAAAATATCACCCTTTTGTTTTATATATATATATAAAAATATACATGAATTTATATTTATGTATTATATATAATATATATTAGATAACATTTAAATATACATACACGAATTACTGAAAATCATTTTTAATTTAGATGATAAACTACAAAATAAAATGACTATTTTTATGTAAGAAACATGCATATTTGAAATTTCACTTTCCTTGGTGATCTTTTAAAATTAATAGTCAATATATGTAGTGTAATTTTGGGGTAGATGGAGTTGATGGTGGCTTATTTTGGCTCAGCATTCACTAAGAATATATATAAACTATTTAATGAAGACACTAGGATGCTATATTCATATGGGGAAGGACATTATCTTCTTGGTCATTGCTATGCCTTTGGCTCTTAGCATAATGCTTGTTTAATTGTTGCTCAATAAATATTTGTCAAATAAGTGAATAAAGGTATGCTTTAAGTGACATTTACTAAATCTGTCAGCATAAAATTCCTTTATATACACTCTTTCAATAAGGCAAAATTTACTGAATAATATTTGTCTCATAGGTGTGGACAGAGGTGGATGTATTAGGAGTATATATTCTCTTCCAAAACTCATAATTTATTACTGGTCAAAACAGAAAACTAAAATATCTTTTTGGAATGCATTTGTGTAAATTATGGCACAAATAAGTGTACTCATTCCTGGGATTAAATTAATTTTGAAAATAAGTAGATTTATCTTTGCATTACTTAAAGGTACTCTCTTTCTTTCACACTTAAAATGTTATGTTATACGTTAAAGGACAGAACATAATGTCATTGGCAGTGTTCTTCATAATTCTTTTAAAATGCACTAAATGGTATTCTATCTGCATCATTAGGTTACCGTACAACGCTGTCCTTTGAGAATATGGTTTTGCTATCATTTTTAGTTGTAATTACTTCCCACAAAAACTGCACAGGCTTATTGAAATGACTTGATGTGTGAAGGTTGAGAAGACAATGTCTACCAGAGCTGTATATAAATGCAGCCTGATGGCACGGCATGTTTATTTCACATAAGTTTACCCCTACAAGGTGCCATATTTCTGAGTGTGGTTTTCTAAACTTCTCCAGAATTTACGGTTTCTCTATACAAGTCTGAAGTTAGAGATTTCCTGTACCTCAGAGTTTCTCAACCTCGACGCTTTTGACATTTCAGACTGGATAATTCTCTACTTTGGAGGTGAGCTGTGCGTTGTAGGATGTTTAGCAACATCTCTTTTCTCTGTTTACCAGATGCCAGCAGCACCCTCCGCCTCATTGGGGAAATCAAAAACATCTCCGGACATTGTCAAACGTCCTGTGGGGGCAATATCGCCCCTGGTTGAAAACTACTGCATGACTTTCTCTTTATTGTATGAGTGAGTGTGTGTATAATAGGATTTTCAGGGAGATGTTAATGTCCCAAATTACACCAGGCTCAAAACTGAGAATATGTTAAACACCACTCAGTTTAAAGAGAGGTGCCATGGAGCTACAAAAACACAGGAACCGGGCACCGTGCTCAAGGGCTTTCTTAGAGGTGGAACCAGCTCAACGCTTCCAAAAGTCACCTTAGTCATCGTCTCCCCATAGTCCAGACTAGAGGAGAAGACAATGATCAGAAAGGGGATTCCTCCCCTCCTGGGAGTGCAGAGTTTGCTGTGAAAGGCTTGCTCACAGCAGTAAACTCTGCTGTGGGAACTCCGCGATACTTCTGAAGTATTCACACGTGCACTGGGTGGGAGTCGATACTAAAGTACTGTACAAATAGACAACTGGCTTAACTAGTCACCTGTCACTGTGCATTTGGGTTGTTTCCCATGTTTGACTGTAATGTGTAACAATTTTTTGAAGGTTTTTGTCTAGTGTTCTTCTTTATTGGTTTGCTTGTTTTTGCGGTGGTTTGTGTGTGTGTGTTGTCATTTCTTTTATGCAAATACAAAAGGCTAAAATTCCTAGATCAAGGAGTGATAGGTGTATGTTTAACTTTATAAGACACTACCAGAGGTTTTTCCAGAAGGTATCAAAGGCCAGTTGTTAGTGTTTTGTCATAAAGGCATCAACAATCATAAAAAGAGGATAATGACTTCACCAGATTAGGATTTCTCTATTTGTCCTCTCTGTCCCAAAACACTGGGGCGACTAGGGCCATGATGATAGTAGAAGAATGTCGCATGTTTAGGATCAGATGTGAGATCGGAAGGTTTAAAATGAATTGGACCAAGTTTAATGACCAAAACTCACTAGAAATTAATGAAATCTTCCACAAACGATATTATAGGATGGGAGACGAAGATATGTCAAACCAAGGCTGGAAGAAAATATTGGGAAAAAATAAAACTCTTCTATATTTATTCCTCAAAGGGGTGAGACTATTGAATAAACTTGTTTCACACAGACACAAAAGTTACACACATACACATATTGGTGAATATGCGACCAAGTTCAAACGTACAGTCAAAATACTGGGAGATGAGGAAAGTTGAAAGCCATCTTAAAGTCTATCTTTCAAGCCAGTTAGGGCTTTTGTTTTCATTGATTTTAGAAAATAAGCTTACTGCATAAATTTTTGAAGTAATTTCATACAGTTATATTTATGTGCAACCTCAGCTCCTGTGTACAAATGGCTTGTAGTCATTGAGTAGTAACTGGTGAAAAAGAAGGTGTGGTCTGTGAATGAGCTCACCTATAAGAACTTCACGATTTCTTCTGTTTTCTGTTTTATTTATAAAGGAGGAAGGGGATAACTTGCTTTGAATAATGACCGTATGTCATACATGGGTTTAGGGATCTTAATGATGTCTTATTTATTCAATATGGATACTGAAAAATATACCCTGTTAACATCTGATACCAACTGTTATTTTAGTGAACAAGATGTCATGGTTTAGTCCAGGGCCCAGCCTGGTGGTGCAGTGGGTAATTTCGCACGTTCCACTTCGGCAGCCCCAGGTTCACTGGTTCGGATCCCAGGTGTGGACCTATGCACCACTTGTCAAGCCATGCTGTGGCAGGCATCCCACATGGAAAGTAGAGACAGATGGGCATGGATGCTAGCTCAGGGCCAGTCTTCCTCAGCAAAAAAGAGGAGGATTGGCGGCAGATGTTAGCTCAGGGCTAATCTTCCTCAAAAAAAAAAAATAAATAAATGAATAAATAAATTCTTTTTGAAAAGAAGATATATTGGTTTAGTCCAGGAAGCAGCTACTAGTGGGATGTACCTGCTGCTCCATGTTAAGATTGAGCTTATAGGTGGGAAGAAATCAAATAAATGCATATAAACATATATACAAGCATAAATAAACAAAAAAAAATAAATAGCTGTGCTGCTTAAGAAATTAAAATGTTTGGTAGGATGAAAGACAAAAGAGGAGAAAAGGCATTAAAAGCAAGCTGATAAAAAGAACAAAGAAAAACACAAAGCTTACAGAGTAAATTAGCCAGTGAGCTATTTGAGTGCTCAAAGATTTCAAGGATTTTAATCTCCCATCTTCTTGTAGTCTCTTATACACATGTTTTATATGACGCCCAAGATTAAATACAAAATATCATAAAGAGTTTATCTTTAAATCTATTGAAACTATTCAGTAAATGATATTTGTGGGAAATGAGAAAAAGGAGATTGAGTTTAAAATCTGATAAGAGGAAGAGAAGAGAATAACTTGTGTGCATTGAGATCCCAGGAATGTTGAGGCGGAAGTAATAAAGGCCCCTGAAGATCATGGAAATCACAAGAAAGTTTGGCATTCCATTGAAAACATCTCAAAGGACCAAGAACCCTCAGATGAATCAAGGTCAAATTTACAATGATTCCATGAGGGGAAAGATTCTAATCTCTGTCTTGTGAAAAAAGAAATGAAATCTCCAGGGAGATAATGATTTACTCAAGACCCCTAGTTGTTAGTTACAAGAATAGGATTCATCTCAGGAGAGGTGAGTGTAAGTCTGCACCACATGTATGTTCCCTACACTTTGGATGGATGCCACAGATGGAGGGAGCTGGGAGCAGCTGTAACAGTTTGAGGAAGGTTGTGTCTCTCTTAATCCCATATCTTGGTGCATGTGCGTGTGTGACTCATGAACATTGAAAATACAAATGGTAGCCAATAATCACGCAGTAAGTACTTTTGAGGACCAAGCTTTACTGGCAGTACAGTCAAGTTGAAGTAAACTTGGTTATGTCCATGCCTTTTTTAGTACTTATTATAAAACCTAGGTGGAAAAAAGTGACAAAACTCAAAACGTTCAAACATTTTTGTTCGGCATATGATGTGTGACTATAATATTATAGGGGATAATTTAACAAACAATTTTATTCAAATATTTAACTAAAATAGCATGAAATTTAAGACTGGAGAGCATAATTCTTATACATAGATAATTCATGACTATATCATATATTTTATGTCCAGGACAAATTGTAAAATACCACAATGCATTTATCTTTAGCCCAATTAAAGATTTTTGGCAAATGGCATGTAGCCCTTTTAACAAAGAAAAACTTTAAAGAAATTCATTTTCCCAAAATAAACTGATGATAGTGTGCTTGTAAAAATCAAAACTTCGAACACCATTTGAGCAATTAAATGAAATGACTTGTTAATTCAGAAGAAAACCTTGCATAAATGTGAACTGGTGTGTGGAGAATAATTAAGTTGTAATTCCAAAAGGTTACTGTAGCAATTTGCTTGTCCTGATTTTTTAATTTAGATAATAGTGCAGACTTTTGCAATATGGCAAGCCAATCTATAATTTATTTTCCACCATATATGGGAATAGTACATCTGTGTTAAAGTTTTTGTGTATTACTCCACAATAATTTATCTGATATCAATTATTTTTATATACTGCATTCCAAATTGTATTAGCATTTAAGTTTTAGTAGTTTAAAACTATTCTGAGTGCAATAATAACACAATCAATTTATATATAAGTTGAATGATGAATATCTTCACAAAAGAGTAGTGAATTTATGCTCTATAATGCTGTAACAGATATTAAATTATTTCTTATTTACTGCTCTTAAAGTCCCACTTTATTCTGGGCACATTCAGTTTCTCAGGCAAATTTTGTTGATCGCTTTGACTTATTTTATGTTCTTCTTTTTCCAAATTGACCATTAATGATATTAATCAGGTTCCTGGAAAAAAGATGAGTTATATTTATTTTCAAATGATACAATATCTAAGAAAATTTCTTATTTACCAAATCAAAAACCATAAACTCTCACAACCAAAACTAAGTCTATAATGTGTTACTATATTATAATTTGTTGTTATTAGTGCTGTCCTGGTGACTCAGACTCCTAGCGACCCTGTGTCCAGCAGATCAGAACCCTGTCTGGTCTCTGCTCCATCCTTTCACCCTTGTGTGCTGTATCAGAAAACGTTCCACTTCTACTCATGGGGTATTCATGGCCAATTTTTTGGAAGTGAGTGGCCGGGTCCTTCTTCCCAGTCTGTCTTAGTCTGGAAGCTCCACTGAAACCTGTCCACCATGGGTGACCCTGCTGGTATTTGAAATCCTAGGGGCATAGCTTTCAGTGTCACAGCAGCATGCAGCCGCCACAAGATGACAGCCACAGATGGGTGTTGTTTCCTGAATGGAAACAAACCTGGGCAGTGGTGGTGACAGCACTGAATGTTAACCCCTAGACCACCATATTATAATTACAGTGTATATTTTAATTTCCTTTCTGTTGTTTTTCTTACTCTATAGTTGACACTGGTAAATACCTTTTAGTTTATTTTACACAGCATACTTCTAAAAGGTAGGCATGTGTAGTATTTAAATTTTTATACTGTTGTATGTTGTATACTTACAATGTGATTTGGAAATTAATTTGCATTTGAAGATATCTTGGTAAAAAATAGAGTATCTGAGAACCAATTTTATTACTTTTATAAGGAATGCATTTTTAAATGTTATTCTTAAAGTCTTCATCTGATAAAATGCATTAGATAAAGCATTCTTTTTGAGAATTTTAGGGGTATATTATTGAAGAGCCTTTTTAGTCACTGATATTAAGTATATTGACCAATTTATCCAGTAATTTAATAGCCTAAAATTTTAATATAATGTCTAATGATGGTTGCAGTTGAAGAGTTTACAAATAAGATATGAAATTTCTTCACAGTGTGCCAATAGTTGCTTTTTTATATTATTTATTTTTGGCACATTAAGCTTTATAAACGCTGTATACTTTACTTAAGAGTTTGTCGGAGGACAAAGGTAAAGACTGTGAATCTCTGATAGGAATCTGACAATTTCTGGATGATAATGGGACCTAAGGAGTAACAGCAAGAAGAAATATGAGGGTCCAGAATTTCTTTACAAGTCCGTGTTTTCAGCCTAGACTTCCTTACCTAATATGGAAAAGCAAACATTAAAATATTGGCAATGAGGCAGGATTTAAGGATAAAAATGGCATAAGAAAATGCACTTAAAAGCAAAAACAGACTATCAGAAAATAAATTAGACATCAAATACACAGAATTTAACATTAATGAAGATACTCAGGATTGATCTAAATTAACATTTTACTATTTACTCCTTTATTTTTACTCTAAAACTAAGGAGTAGCTCTTAGAGATATTGTGGTTATTACTTTTTTTTGGCAGATGGTATTAAACAACTATTACATCAATTGTATTTTATATATACACAAATTTATATATATATAATTTTATGGTATTTCTACATGATTATATTTTAGGAAATTTTAATTATTTCTTGGATTTTTTAACTTCATTTATGAATTTCACTTATGTATGCAGACGTGAGCTGTATGTGACTCAAATGCTCCTTCAAAGGCAACAGAAATGAAGTGAAGTCTACCTATTTGACTTTAAAGTAGTTTTTCCAAAATGCAGTGGTAAGCAATATTAAATATGTTAGAGATATTATGGGGGCTGGCCCAGTGGTGTAGTGGTTAAGTTCATGCACTCTGCTTCGGCAGCCAGGGGTTTGCCCATTTGGATCCTGGGCATGGACCCACACACCAATCATCCAGCCATGCTGTGGCAGCATCCCACATAGAAGAACTAGAAGGACTTACAACTAGGATAGACAACTATGTACTGGGGCTTTGGGGAGAACAAAAATAAAAAAGAGGAAGATTGGCAACAAATGTTAGCTCAGGGCCAATCTTCCTCACCAACCCCCCCCAAAAAGGAAAATCATTCCTTTAAAAAAAAAACATTATGAAAACCCGAGGAATATCACATAAGCTTTTATTTTGCAATAAAATGGGAATATAATATATGGTCTTCCCTAGGTATCTATGTGGGATTGATTCCAGGATCCTAGAGGATGCTCAAGTCCCTTATATGAGATGGCATAGTATTTGCATATAATCTGTGTGCACCCTCTGGTATACTTTAAATCATCTCTAGATGACTTATTGTACCTAATACAGTGTAAATGCTATGTAAATAGTTGTTATGCTGTATTGTTTAGGGAATAAAGGCAAAGAAAAAAGGTCTGCACATGTTCAGTACAGATGCAACCATCGTACGCCTTTAGATTCAAGGTTGGTCAAATCCAAGGATGTGGAACCTCTGGACAGGGAGGGCCCACTGTGTGTGTAAGACAGAATGGTAGAATTTACCTTGTTTCATAATTCACTTTTGCAGTAGAAAATAAAATGATGTTTAAACAGACACAGAGAATATGCTAATGAAGAATGATTCTGTGGTCTTTCCAAATTTATGATTTCTATGTCTTTCATCCATTAACGTTTCACTATAGATATTTGCTTTAGAAATGGACTTCTCTCATGTGTCATCAATGAAACACAATTTCTCTAATTATGGCGATATTTCTACATGCATTTGGGCTTTAGACATGGAATAGGATTGAGAGATAGAGGATAGGAAGTAAGTGAAGTGGGAATGTTTTAGTTAAGTGATTAATGAGGTCTATAAATCTATTAAAAATTCTGTGGACTAAAAAACCTCAAAATCCTTAGTCTAACACACATTTATATTGTAATTTATAGTAAATATTGAACTTTACTAAGTAATTTTGAGCAAATTGATGACAGGAACTGTGTATGTTTTATTTTTATAAAACCAGTGTTTAGTGTATTAAGACTTATCTCTCTTCCTTTGAAAAATATTTTTTAATAAATTCCATTATATAAGCTTTCATACTATTTTAATGTCAAAAAATCAATTCTGGGGCAGGACCAGTTGCATAGTGGTTATGTTCACATGCTCCACTTCAGTGTCCCAGGATTCTCAGGTTCTGATCCTGGGCTCAGACCTACATACTGCTTGTGAAGTCATGCTGTGGCAGCATCCCATATACAAAAAATAGAGGAAAATTGGGACAGATGTTAGCTCAGGGCCAATCTTCCACATCAAAAAAAAAAGAAAACCAATTCTGTGATTGCTTTGTGGCCATTTGTTTTTTGGCATATAATGAAGTCTTTTTATATCATTTCTGTAATGAGTGTCATGCAAACACATAGGTGTAGAGATACACACACACACACTTACTGTGTTATAAATATTTTAAATTTTCTGTATGTTATGATGTTTTGACATCTTAAAAATCCTTTCTGGCTGAGGAGAGACTGCTCCTCCCCAAGCTAGCCAATTCTTACAGACAGCAAAATGTCCAACCAGGAAGATGCCTTTGGTATGCAACCTAACCAATACAGAACCATACCTCCCCTATCTGGTCCTTGCACCCAGGAGGTAATATTCCTCTGCCTTAATCACCCCAGGGTGAGGTGCCAGATAACTAGGGACCAGCCCTATAGCCCAAAGCTCTCCAAAGTTATTCAAACCAGCCAACCCTAAACCATTTACCCTGCCCTGCCTGCGTGGTAAGCCATGCCTCCTTGTTTCTAGGACCCGTGAGTACAATAAACTGATTTTTCCTGTGCCTCTCCTCTATCTCCTCTTATGGTTGCATCTAACTGACTATTTCATAAAAGAATACAAAACACTTGCTCGCGTTTTTTTTTTTTTTTCCTGATGTAAGTTCGATGGATATGCAGAATGAAATCATTTATCTCATAAAAGAAAAGTTTCATTTGGGAAACCTTCAATCCCAAAACACAGTTATTACAGAAATTACTGTTTGATTTTCCTAGAACCCAATTGGGAGCATGGTGTTATGACTCTGACGAACCATGAGTGCTATATTTCTAGCATCAATTGTCCATATTGTTTTCTAATTTCCAAATCATGATGCCAAATAATTAGCAGGAACAACTAAAATCAACAAAGGAAGCATGATTATGAATAGCTCTCTGCTGTAGGACTCTGGAAAAGCGTTAATTTTTCTATTCATGATCTAATCATCTGGATAACTATTAGAAGAAACAAATCAAAGCCTGGCCACATGATGGAGCTCATGTAGAAATGATAAAGGTGCTCTCAAATGGTAACAAGAAGAAATTAGGCAAAATAATTGTGTTTCTGTTACATTCTACTGGTTCCCTCATGCATTTTGGTATAGATAGAGCCCACATAATAAAATGCTCCTGTCATTTAGTTTATTGAAAAGTTATCTTCTATGGTACATACTGAAGCTTATGGGCCATGACTTGACATTATACTCATGGCTTAATTAATAAATGCACATGAATATGTAGGCTCATAAAAACATAACTTTGTTTATTAGAGCAGTGCTTCTCAAACATTAGTCTTCCTAAGATCCATCCAAAGAACTTAGTTAAAATACAAATTTCTAGTCCTTACTCCCAGAGACCGGCTCAGTGAATCCTGTGTGGATCCCAAGTAGTTGTTTTTCTAATAAGCTCCCAGATGACACTGGGACAGTATTTCTAGTCAATACTAGAATAGTTAAAATTAATTGCTCAAAAGTAGTTTTAGTGCCATATGCTAATATAGATTGTGAATCAGAAGAGAGACGTTTCGATGTATTCAATTATTCTATTCGCCAATTCCTACAGACCCAGTTTTGAAAGACATTTGATATAAACAAAAGATGAAACCAAAGTGTTGAAGTGCTAACTTCCACCCATGTAAATATTTAGTATATATTACTGACCACCTACTAAGGGTTTGCACCTGTCAATGTGCACAGGGTGGTGAGATCTACGGGCTTACGCTCATATACTCAACTCGATGCCTGCATGAGCTTATGTTTTTGAAAGGGAGATATACATTAAATGAAGACACATAGAAATCAACATATACTTACAAATTCTGATAAATTCTATGAAAGAAAAGTGGAGACTACGAGAGACTACTAGGTGGGACCTCTGTGAAATAAGGTAGCTCAGGAAATCTACTCAGATTAAGCTCCACATTTAAAGCCAACTTTGTATGTTGAGTAGAAGTTAGCAAAAAGAAGGGGAAACGTGAACCAGGAAGAAAGAATATCAGGATCAAATACCACCTTGGTATGTTGACAGAAGATGAACGTGCTGAAGCATAAGAAGGAAGCCAGGCGCAGGAATAAGTATGAGTAGGGACAAGTGGATAGTGCCTTGTGTTCTAGGTTAAGGAATGTAGATTTTAATCTAAGTGCAATAGAAAGTCATTAAAGGATTTTTCATAAGTGTTAAAGATTTTCTGTGCTTAAAGATCACTTTTGATGCTCTTTTTAAAATGGATAGAAGTGACTAAGAGTGGAAACTCCTTTCCATTTAGAAGTCTGGCAGAATTATCCATTTCACATACAATGGCAGTGTAATCCTTTATATCAGTTTTCTCTTGCTTCCTTTAGTTAACTACAATTAACCTATCTGGAATACTCTACGCCTGCTCTTTGACATATTACTATTTCCAGTAGTTATTGGATATCTTTATATTTCACTGGTGGTTATCAGTGAAAAGTACATATTTTCAGAAGGTCCTGTGACTTTTCTGCTTTTCTTCCTTAAAGACCCTTTGGTGTCAGCTCCTGGCTGGTTCATAACCCCTCCAGCAGGCCATGGAGTGGTGAGTTGTGGTTCATACCTCAAGCTTTGAGGTCATACAGCCAAAGTTCACAAGAGGGTTCATATCAAGATTCCTCTGCTAACAAGTTATTCAGCTTTAGTCTGGCTACTTAACTCTCCATCTTGATGTCATCATCTGCAAAATGGGAATTAAGCAAAGTACTGAGGACACTGTAACACAGAAAACCCTACATAAGTCTTAATTATTATCATTATATTTTTCTTATGTAAAACTAAAATAGAAACAATTTTATAGAATTTTATGCTTTATAGTTATCAAACTTCCCTGTAAATATTCTATGTAATTACAAATGCAGGTGATGATTTCCACTTAGGGAAATATTCGTTGCAAACATTAGTTACTTGTTAAGGTTAAAAACTGGATGCATCTCATTTAGTCTCAATTAAATCCAGTGCAGGTCAGCCACTGATGTATTCAAAGAGAAACAGGATGGAAAAAGTACTGATATTTGAAGGTTGTAGCTTTTTGTAATAATTTTTTTTAAAGATTGGCACCTGAGCTAACATCTGTTGCCAATCTTCTTTTTTTTTCTTTTCTCCTTCTCCCCAAAGCCCCCCAGTACCTAGTTGTATATTCTAGTTGTAAGTCCTTCTGGTTGTGCTGTGTGGGATGCTGCCTCAGCATGGCCTGATGAGAGGTGCCAGGTCCCCGTCCATGATCCAAACGAGCGAAACCCTGGGCCGCCAAAGTGGAACACGCGAACTCAACCACTTGGCCATGGGGCAGCCCCCATAATAAATGATTTGAATAGACAATGGAAAGCTGAACAAGCAGATATCTGTAGAAACAATTACACATTATGTAAACATAGACAAAACCTTTTAATAGTGCACAATCAAACCGAAGGTAAACCTGGTGTACCTTTCACCTGAGAGGAAATTGATCAGAAGATGGAAAATAACAGCAATGATACAAAACAAGCCACAACACTGGGGAGAATGAAGTAAAATCCCTTAAACATCTTTGAAGGTCAGATATTTAAGTTTTTCAAGTACATTATTTAGTATCATTGACATGAGCTCTGAAATGTCACTCGGTGAACTGACTCAAGACTGTTCTCATTATTTTTATTATCGTTTTATAATGGAGAGGACAAAACTAGAGGTACTTATTATATTTTAACAAAATGTTATCTTCTAATGTAACACCCTAAGTCTTCTAAAAGCAAAAATTTTGCTGAACAAATTTACAAAGGAAATTTCATCCATTTCTAATGATTTACAAAGGAATTTCATTCTATTTCTGATACATCCCTGCCAGTGTATTACTCAACGTTAATATTCAAAACATGAATGTTCATGCTTGTAACAGATTCATAAAAGCAATATCAACCAGGAAAACATTGATTGATTACTTTCCTTACAATAATTGCTTACAACTAACAAAATTCTCTTGTATTATTATAAAGTAACATAATATGAACTAAGATATAGTTTAATAGAATGAAATAGGGTTTGAACGGCAATTATTTAATTTCACTGGTATCTATATATGTGTGTGTATATATACATATATAGACATATTTTAATAGTCAAATAAAGATCCATATCATAGAATAATGGATCAAATCCATTAATTTGTTCATTCAGCAAAGTATTTATTGAGCATCTATTATCTATCAAGCATTGTACTATTTGCTTGGGTTTGATAAAATTAACATACCAGACCTCATGGCACTTACTTTCTCTAGGGATGGACATATAATATATTGTTAAATTGTAGGTATACAATATATCTACTAAATATTTCAGGTAGTGAAAAATAGTATAAAGGAAAAAAATTAAGGGAATCAAGAGCATTTGAGTGATTGCGGTTCTAGAAGAGGTAGGTAGGGAAGGACACAGAGGAGAGTCCGAAATTTGCATTTTGTTTTTAAATCAAACTGTAAAATTTAAAAATTGAAAACTTTTTCCTGGTGGGATTTATATCTCAAGCTGTTTGCCTATCTGTAGGTCGAGATAATTTAGGCAGCTAAATATTATAGAAATGCGTTGGTTATCTCCAACTCTTGATAGAACATATTTGCATAGTTGAGTAGCAAAAACTTTAAATCTAAGCTGTTTTGGACAACCGGCAATATGATTTTAAGTATGAAGATGGCCTGCGTACATGTTGGATGGCCTTCTTGTTTCTTCATCACCTAAAAGTGGTTTTTATTTCCTTCTATCTGTATTTTTCTAATGACTGCTGAATTACATATTCTATCTTGTTATTTGAAATCATCACATAGAGCTGCTAACAAATGTCTCAAATTTAATCCATACTGAGTAAAAAAAAAAAAATGGTGACTGGCCCAGTGGTGTAGTTGTTAAGTTCGCGTGCTCCACTTCAGTGGCCCAGGGTTCGCAGGTTAGGATCCCAGGCGTGGATACGGCACTGCTTGTCAAGGCATGCTGTGGTGGCATCCCACATAAAATAAAAGAAGATTGGCACAGACATTAGCTCAGTGACAATCTTCCTCACAAAAAGTGAAAAAAAGGAGAGTTTGAATGAAACATAGGAACCAGGAAGACATCTGGAAAAAGAACATTCCAGGCAGAAGGGAAAGCCCGGATAGAAGCTTTGGGTGGCGATGGCCTTTGGCTGTTTTCCAAACAGCAGGATGGTCACTGCAGCTAGAACAGAGTGAGTATGGAGCAGGGCAGGAGTAAATAAAACTGGGAGGTAAATAACGGCCTGATAATTTAGGAAGGACTACAAGGCCTGTTGTGAAATTCCAGTTTTATTGAAGAGAAGTCATTGGAGGTTTTTGAGCAGAAGAATGAGTGAATCTAAACCAAGTGTTAAAAGGACATCACTGGTGGCGTGAGGAGAACTGACTTATAAGGCCCGAAAGTGGACGCAGGTAGACCAGTGAGTGAGCTGGTGATCCAGGTGAGAGATAGTGGTTTGAACAAAGATTCTAGTGGTGAGACTGTAAGAACAGGTGAGATCCTGGGATGTGGGACATATTTCGAAGAGATTTCCTGGATTTGCAATCCTTAGAACAAGTAAGCAGTCCATGATACCCCAGTAATTGTCAGATGGAATCCTGATGTCTTTAGGATTCTTCATGACTTGGTTTCTGTCTCCTGGTCCAGTAAGCTTGCTTGCCGTTACATGCTCACATTTTGTTTTCTTGTGATTGTTTTGTTTCCCTCTGCTTCCGTATTTGTCTCTTTTTAATGCTTGTAGCATCCGCTCTTTTATGCCTCCTAAACAGCTCAAAGTCTCCATTCAGGATTCCTTTCTTCTGGGAAACTTTCTCCAAACAGCTAGGGCAAGATGAAGACCCCTTCCTGGGCGATATGAACCCTTGAAACTCTCTTTCTCTGTCTTCTCTATCTGTCTGTCTGTCTCTGTCTCTCTGACACACACACACACGCACTCACACTTCCAATGTACATATACATACATTCACACAAGCCTATACCTTACTGTCTTGCAATGTATGTTTGTGACCTTTTTTCTTCCCACTAGAACATACAGACTGTAGGCTCTTTTAGGTGAAAGATATGGTTATTTTATTTTCCATCATTAATTTCTAATTCAAGGCCAGATACATTTTAGGTGCTCAGTAAACTAATATATTGGGACTTTTTCCTTAATTTTATATTGGTTTTCTAAAAAGACATTTTATGAGGCCTAATAGAGAGTGCTTAGTATATATTAATTTCCATGACATAAATATTTCTGAAATATTGAATATTTTATGGGTTACACTTGACAACTTTACTAATGCATAGTTACTTAGAGAGAAAGGCTCTTTGAGAACTGTCTGGGAAAAAGGCTGATTTTTGCATCCTACAGAGTGCAGGTGTGTTTGCAATATCAGAGCTGTAGGAAGGCTCATTCTGCATAGACAAATACATTTTTCTGGCAACAAATATAAAGAACACGTATTTTTAAAAAAATTCCTTTATTTTGTTGAAAGAATTTTTGAGAATTATAAATGAGATTCACTGAACGACAAAACATGAAACTCTTTACATTGGCTTCTTTTATTTAATAATTTATAGCACTACAAATTCAGCAACTTATTAAAATAAAAGAAAAATACCCATCAAGTAAAGACATAGAGATCTTTATTTCTGAGGTATATTTGCAGACACTTTTCACATTCACTTAATAACTCCTATAGTAATGTGAAGGTATTAATGTTGCTTTTTTCCCAAAAAACACACAACACAGTATTACACCAATACAGTTCTGGAAAAATGCATTTCTTTCTACCCAGAAGTACAGGATAAAAGTATATGATGCTTCCTGTAGCTTCAACAACTCTCTTTAGGATGTCTGCCTCAAGAATATGGATACTTTCAGAGAACATACTGTAGTAAAAGGAGAGGATATCTTCATACATAGCAGTGGGAAAAGCACAAAGTTCTCATTAAGTGCTGTGAAAACTGTGGTGGCGATTTTGGGGTATTCCGCTATTGAATTAAAATAAAACTCTTTCAAGATCATTTTTTACCTTACAGAGTATGTGCTCCACAGCAATGTGGGATCTAGTAAATATACAAGACACACATAGTCCTTCAAAAATAGCCATCTATTGAGATATAATCTACAGAACACATTCCACACAACTAGCAATTCAAGTTCATAAAGGGGTGAAAGATAGTCAAAAAGAAAGATAATCTTCTATGACACAGAAATATCAAAAAAATCCCTTGTCAAAGATTTTATTTAACTCAGTTAATGAGGGATTCAGGGAGATGTTGTAAAACAGAACTCAAAATACCATACTTCTATACTCAGGTAAAGAATGTTTCTGAAATAAAGTTACAAATAAATGCAAAGCTATCAAAAGTGATTAGTGTCCACAGAACAGCAATCACGTGCATTCCGCTAGACAAAATTTGAATTTCTGTGGGCAATAATTGTTACAGTATGAGATTTTTGTTTTGTTTTGTTTTTTGCAAGTTAGTTGTAAAATAGCTCGAAGGTAATGAAAATGAAAAACAAAAACATAGAATCAGATAACCCTGAAGGGTGTGCTCTAAACAATACGTAGTTTTCTTGAAGACATCTAATATATTTTGGTTCTTTTAGTTCTTTCACAGCAGACTTGTCCTCATGAACTAGGTACAGTAATTTGATGCACAAGCTCAGAGTATGCAGAGTAAATGAAAAATACCTCTCATATATAGTCTGAATTTAAATTATTGTGCCATACTATTTTAGACGATAGCCTTTTTTCCTTAGTGGTTAATCATCTTATATTCAGAAATTATTTTCATTTTCATAGATTCTCAATTCTACTCCTTCTGGACCTTATGCTAGAAAAGTACAAGAAATAAGGCACGTCAATATATGAACTTTAATTCAGATTGTTTCTAGATTTAATCATGAGATTCATATTTAAGCAACAAAGGAAACCCTTTGTAGGCTTTAGAAAGATAGGCATTTTAATTATTGAAAAATAGGGTGATAAAGATTCTCCTAATTCCAAGGGAAAAAGAAGAAACGAATGAGAAACTGAAAGGAGGCCATTGAATAATTGTGGGAATTGACTTGGAGGAGAGGTAGCCATGGCAGGGGTCTACAGTTGTGCCTCTCTCTCTGTTATCTGTGCTTTGATGTCTAGGAATTCTTGTTAAGTACCCCTCCAAAATGAAACCTCAGTAAGCATTCTAGAATAGACTTGAATGCGTCTTTGACATCAGTGTACCACGGAAACACTATTGGCGTACTTGCCCCTACATTTTCTTATGCTTTAAAAGGTTTAAGTATTATAGAAACAGCATGTACTTTTGCACACAGCCTAGCACACTATTTGGTACTAAATATTTTCATAAAATACGTGTTCCAGGAATATATTACAATTTTATGGATTTATAAAAAAGGATGCTGTTCATTTGTTTCAGACTACAGTTATTAAAGTATGTCTAGGAACATAAATTACACCTTTTATTTGAAGATTCTCCTGTTTAATCTCTTTTAGGTTAGCAGGATAAAATTTCTAAACCAGGTTGCAGAATCTGGCACAATATTAAAGTGACATGGATTTTGAGTTTTGACCTGCACTTGGATTTTCATTCATGGAATTCAACCTGGGCTCTTAAGTTGTCATCTTTTCCTTGTAACTTAGTGTAACACTATATGCATGGAGTTCTAGAGGAAATAAGCTTGACTGGCTTTTTCTTTTCTGATTAAAAAAAATAATAGATGTGACCCTGTAAAGAATTCCACAACGAAGAAATAAAGCATTTTAATGGAATAAATAGAAATATAACTTTTCTCTGCTTTGAATATGTTATTCTACAAATCAATATATATGATTTCTCCTATCTTAAGACAAGGAGGAGATGTTTCTTGTGCATTCATAAATATTTGTGAGAATTCAAAGATAGCTAATCCATTTTACATTATGAAAAAAATGTTAGTAAGATAGCAAAATATTTGTGTCATTTATTCAAGACTCTTCTATTTCTGGCTTTCGATAAATAATAGTTCACTGAGCACATACATTTGTATCTCTATTTTTCATAAAATTTATTAAAAAGAAAATATCAGATAGGCAGATGTTAGGACATAAGTGGCACAAAGAATTTAATAAATTGCTGGAAGATGTAAGTTAGAGGAAATTTTGCTGATACTGACAGAGTTCAGTTCAGGAACTGTACCAAGAAGGATTCAGGGAGCCATTTGCAAGAGGCAATTACAGAGAGTGGAAACGAAAACAAGACCAAAAATGAAGATAATGGAAAAAAAGAAATTTGTATTGGCGATCAGGATCACCATCATTATTCACTTGCTTCCTCTTTTCCATTTGAATATTAGTAGATGAGCAAATTTTTCACTTAGTATTTGAGGAAATCGGTAAATTTGTAAATCTGTGAATTAGTAAGTTTGTCAACTAAGAATGTGTACATTGATAAATTAGTAATTTTGTAAATGTTAAGTTGTAAATTTGTAAATTAGTAACTATAAATTAGTAAATCGATAAATTTGTAAATTCATCTCTGCTTGAAGATTAGTACATTTGACCCTATAAAAAAATGAGAGACATAAAATTCTAGATTCTGCCTCTCAGGGAGAAGAGAAGAGAATTAATTGTGTTTCGAATTTGGGAGAATTCCATCTCACTTCCTGTACCATACTCCTGCACTCTAAAGAAGCCAGCCCCACAAACCCACTGTCCAGAGTTCCTCATTCAAATGAGGAGCCAACAATGGCCCATGGTGTTAAACCGAGCCCTTAAATCGGAGATATGAAGTACAACCACAGATTACTAGGTAGGAGGATAACCCCATTGGACACATAGATAATTTAGAGAGAACTTTAAAAATTCAACAAAAGTAAAAATCATGATCACATTTAAAGAGTTACAATAAAAGTGCTTCAAAGAATAATTTTAAAAATCTCTGAAGTTTAAAACTAGCAAGTAAGACACTAAAACTCCCAAGCTTCTAGTATTCAGAGAACAATGAGGGAAGGACATAAGTAAGAAAATAAAAGAAGAAAAAAATCTCTAAAGCTGAAAAAGGACACAAACTTTCATAAGCAAACTTGAAAGAGTCTTCTAAAAGTACCAACCAAGAGGAAGAAAAATGAACATGTTCTTTGAAAAATTTTCAATATGAAGAATTAAAATAAAATTTTAATTAGCATTGCACATAATAGTGAGAAACTAGATACTTTCTCCTTAATATCAGGAATGAGGCAAGAATATCCTGTATCTCACTACTCCTATTAACGTCTCTGAGCCTAGAGTAGTTGCTTTGGCTCCTGCCATTGTATCTGCATTCTATACAATTGAGAGGAAGAAAGAATAGGAAACACACTTTCAAGTTTTTGAAGGTCACGACTGGAAGTGTCACGCATCCTCTCTGCTCTCATTCTGAGAGAACGTAGTCACACTGAAAGGGAAGCTGGGAAATGCAATCTTTACCAGGATGGCCATGTGTGTAGGTAAACTCTATGGCGTGAAGGAGGCCAAAACAACATAAACAGTCAGCTAAAAATCCCTGTCATGCATGGAAATCGACCCCCTTTTCTCTTTTGTGGGAAAATCTTAGGTTTAATTGATCAAACATTTTGCCTCCAAAGTTGTGATCCCCAAATTTCTGCTACATGGTTCTTGGGACAAGAAAAATATTTGCCTTTGCTCCAGGGTCTGTCTTCAATGGGAGCTTGCAGGTGAGCATTCAGGTTTGGCATGATTTTCTACCGGATGCAGTGGGCAAATATTTCACATTTGGATGTGATATCATTGGTCTTCTTGGGCCAAAATAAACAAAACAAAATAAACAGAAATGTGTCCATAGGAGGTCTTGGGCTCTTTCCCTCCTCAAAAGGCCAAATGGAATGTGCAATTAATGTTTTTTGAAATGGGGAAACCATCAGCAGTTGCCACTGCCCTCACCATAGGTAGCACACGATCTGATGCTGTATTATTTTAACCAAGTGTGTCAGTCAAGGTCTTAAAGATAAGCAGCAGAAGCTGTCTATCTTAAACAAAAGCAAAGTTAATAACAAGAACAGAATAATTACACAGATATTGGAGGTTTATAGAATGGAGGGCTGCGCTAGGAGATGAACAAATGCTGAGGCTGCTCTGAAAGCTTTAGAGCCCAGAATAGCTAATACTGCCACAAGAGTCAGATTTGCAGCCAGACGTCCAAATTCCTGTCATTACGACAGTCTTTGTGTCACTGGTTCAATAGTAGAACATTAACTCTGAGGCTGGCCTGGTGGCGTAGCAGTTAAGTTAATGTGCTCTGCTTTAGCAGCCTGGGGTTCGCAGGTTCAGATCCCCAGTGTGGACCTACACACTGCTCATCAAGTCATGTTGTGGCGGCATCCCATATACAAAGTAAAGGAAGATTGGCACAGATGTTAGTTCAGGGCCAATCTTCTTCACCAAAACAAACAAACCAAATAGCATTAACTCAATTCAGGCATCCTCTACAGGAAACACAGAGGAAGTATTTGGCCCATTGACTTTGCCCTTTTGTAAAGACTTGAGAACTTCCCTCACAGAGAGATGTAGTGGTAACAATAAAAAGGTGTTTAAATGCGGATAGTGAAAACAAGTCAACTATTCACTGTACCATTGTGGTTTATGCTAAACACAGGACCAAAATTGCAATTTCCCTGGAGGAAATATTTGTCCTCTCTTCTTGGAAAACTAGGGCTTTCTAACTTAAGATCTTCTAGATTTTTCCAGAGTCACAAATTTGACCAACACATAAAGCTTTCTAGCATATTTGCTATAGGACAATATCCCACATCCCAGTAATTCCTAAGTGATCCTGAATCACTTCTTTATCTAAAATGAGAAAGCATTCTCTGCTAAGCCTCAGTCCATAATGGAAGCTTTCTAATGCCACTACCATCACTGCCATGTTTTGCCCAGCTTGGCACCAAATAATCATGTGATGAAGAAGGTCACTGTACTCTTTGGATAGCACTGTATATAAGTTCCCCAAAGTTGTCTGTGAAAATTTTTTTTTTTAAAGATTGGCACCTGAGCTAACAACTTGCTAATCTCTTTTCTTTTTTTTTTTTTTTTGCTTTTTTTCTCCCAAAATCTCCCCCAGTAGATAGTTGTATACTTTTAGTTGTGGGTCCTTTTAGTTGTGGCGTGTGGGATGCCGCCTCAACATGGCCTGATGAATGGTGCCATGTCTGTGCCCAGGATCTGAACCGGCGAAACCCTGGGCCGCCTAAACGGAGCATGCAAACTTAACCACTCAGCCAAGGGGCTGGCCCCATACATAAGAATTTTTATAAACATCTTTCTAGTTTCCTTTGCTCTTTTAAATATGTAATTCCTAAGTTCCAACAACTGGTATACACGTGGAAAAAGAAGGAATATTCCTGGTCAAACGTCCTGTGCTATATAAGATTCCAAGCCCTTGAATCACCATTCAGATACCACCTAGCCCTTATTTACAAGATTTTTTTAAAGTATGTTTTTTCTTTTTTTTTTTTTGTGAGGAAGCTTGGCCCTGAGCTAACATCTGTTGCCAATCCTCTTTTTTGTTTTTTCTCCCCAAAGCCCCAGTACATAGTTGTATACCCTAGTCGTAGGTCATTCTAGCTCTTCTACGTGGGATGCTGTCACAGCATGGCTTGATGAGCGGTGCATAGGTCCACCCCCAGGATCTAAACCTGAGAATCCAGGGCCACTGAAGCAAAGCACAGAACTGAATCACTCAGCCATGGGGCCGCCACCCCCGCCAATGTTTGTGAAGGTATGTATTAATCTTATATTTTAGCTTTGATTTTTATTCCTATGGGTTCTTCATAAATCTGTTATAGTATATGTCTACTTCCAACAAATTCTTTAATTTCATAAAATTTATGCTTTGGAGATGTGACTAGTTAGCATAAGGAAAGACCTTATCTTTTAATGTTCACTCGTTTTACTGTATATTATACAGATTTATTGAGCTTAGCAGACATGGTATAGGTCAATGGGCAACTTATTTCCTGTATTAAGCTGATACGTATGAAAACAATCCCCAAATTTCAGAGACCTAACCTATGAGATGCTTATTTTTTAGCTCACGTAACATCGTGATGGGTGATCTTCCATGCAATGATTTCAGCATCCTAGCTCCTCGCCTCTGTGGCTCTGCCATGTCCTAAATGTCAGTGTTCTCCATCACCTTGAGGGGAGATGGGATGAAGGACTGTGAAGGATCACATGGGGGGTTCTCATGGGCCTGGGTAGGAATTGGCAAACACTATCCCCATCCTTTTTGTCAACTGAAACTCAGCCACATAGCCATACCTAACTGCAAAGGAGGCAGGGGAACATAGTCTAGCTGTAAAATAACCTTTCAGGAGGGAAGAGAAAAAGAGTTTGGTAAATAAACTAGCCAGTCTCTGCCACAGTCGTCTAGACAGACCAGCACTTCAGAGACTTTCTGTCAATGCTCCTGGAAAGTTTAATCAAAAACTGTTACGCTATCTCGACAACAAGCACCTCCAGGTAATTAATTTTTAAAACTACCCTTTTAAAGAGTGCTCTGCATTACCAAGGGCTCCTATTGTCAAGCAGATAAAGTGCCTCACAATAAATATATACTATCTTCTCTTTGAACCTTTATCCATAGGCATCTTGTGATACCAATTTCTCAAATCCAACTCTGAAAGTCCTGGCTCTTTCGATAGCAATTGAGGGCAACGTGAAGAGAGCACTGTTTTAATGCACTTCCCCCAAATGTGGTACTTCACCAATATCTAAATAGGGTCTGATTTATCCTACTCTATCCCTACAGAGAAAGTATTTGGCTTAAAGGGCACAGAGCTGTCTGCATTAATTTGGTAATTCTTTAATAACAATCATTTAAATTATTTCTTTAAGACACTACACCCTCCAGGACTGTTCTTAATATTATCCGGGGTGATATTCTGTACGCTTCCAGATATTCTCATCCTACATTACATCCAGGGACAAGAGATTCAAATTCCTCAGCCTCTCCTTCCACTTCTATGCCCCGAGGGGGTACTCCAATTAAATATGTTGTGATTTAATTTGGGGAAGCCTGCTGGGATAATGCTAACTTTAGAAGAGGGTTGTGCGTGTGTGTGCGTGTGTGGTGTGTGCTTGGGGTGGCTAGAGACGGAGCCTTTAGTTTTACTTCACAAAACATAAGTAGGAATAATGCCGAAATGTCACCTTCAGCATAGTGTTTACTCTATCAAGTAAAATATTTAAGTATGTTACAGTTGGTCAGTATCCATCCATTGACTCTATATCTTCCTCTTCTGGCCATAATGTCTCCACTGTAACTGGCACATACTTTACAGTGACAATTTCTTTAGAAGTCTCCAGCCTCTTGGTCATATAGCCAATATATAGATGAATCCATAAAAAAACAAACAATTACGATTATTTGTAATTATTTATAGCACTAAACACCAAGACGGTACTTTTTTCTTTCATTTCATCCTATATGTCTCTAATCCCCTGAAAGTGAGAATTTCAGCCTTGATTGACATGAACCTAGAAATGTGGGAGCCAGAATCACTATAGTATTTTTTCTTTTAAAGATTTTATTTTTTTCCTATTTCTCCCCAAAGCCTCCCGGTAGATAGTTGTATATTCTTTGTTGTGGGTCCTTCTAGTTGTGGAATGTGGGACGCTGCCTCAGCGTGGTTTGAAGAGCAGTGCCATGTCCGCACCCAGGATACGAACCAAGGAAACACTGGGCCGCCTGCAGTGGAAAGCGCGAACTTAACCACTCGGCCACGGGGCCAGCCCCTAACCCAACATCTTTCCCAGTCTTCCTCAGGCGGCACTCAAACTTTGGGAGGTTTCTCTTCTTCACCAGTTTTTATGCACGTGCTCGCTTTCCCCAAAATAATAATAAATTAAGGGTGATCTCGATTGCTTCCATTCAGAATTTTTTTAACAGCTTAACATTTTAAGTCCAAAAGGCTTTTTTCCTGGGTTTCTTGAGGCAGGCAAATGGGGCTTTCATGTGCTGCGATGAATCACGTTGGTGCCCGAGCACGCAGAATCTTAGTGGTGTCGTTTTGGTTACATGAATTACTCTTTTATTTCTCTTCTAACGACCTTGTATAGATCTCCTTTCTTTCTTTTCTCCTCCTTCATATGCAACAGTTCCTGTAATTTAAAGAAATAAGATGAAGTGTTTTGCTCTCATAATCAGCATTTTTGCTAAATTATTCCACCTTGAGTAGATCCAGTATTTAAACATCCTCTAATCTTGCTCATTTTCTGTCATTCCCACAAAGTCACTAATATTAAAACAGAAGAGAAAAACTCTTCCTCTCTTTAACATGTGACTATAACTTGATGAGATCATTTCTTTTGGTTACAATATTCACAAATGTGAGCAAAAGAATATTCAAGAATATAATTTCCATTAATGAAGCAGTATTTGTCTTAATTTTGCAAACATGTATTGAGCCCCAACTCTGAAATACAGAGTTCCTAGTGCTGGAATACACTAGTGAACAAAATAGGTAAAAATGCCTGTCTTTATAGTGCTTTCATTCTAATGGAGTGAGACAAACAGTAAACATAATAGATATGTAAATTTTATCGCACGCAATTTGAAAAACTCCATTTCACTCCTCCGGATTCTATTGACTGTTTTTTTCCTTCCTAAAGCACCTTTATTTCCAGATCTTCTGTTGCCTGGGGCCAACCCCTCCTTTGCTCTGGAATTTCTGGACTCTTCCTATCTATTTTTGAGGAAGATTAGCCCTGAGCTAACATCCACCACCAATCCTCCTCTTTTTGCTGAGGAAGATTGGCCCTGAGCTAACATCTGTGCCTATCTTCCTCTACTTTATATGTGGGACACCTGTCACAACATGGCTTGATGAACATTGTGTAGGTCCATGCCCAGGACCTGAACCAGTGAACCCCAGGCCGCTGAAGCAAAGTGCACAAACTTAACCGCTATGCCACAGGACCAGCCCCGGGACTCCCCCTTTTGAGGGCTACCATTTCCACGGCTGAAGCTGCTTGCCCAGTGTTTCTAATTCCTCTCACCACTTAAGGTCTTTAATAAAATTTATGACATCCCATGCGGCCACCGAAAGGAGAAACTAATTCAACATTAGATCTAGTTAATTTATTTATTTAACAAATGCTTTTTTGAACACTTACATCTGGCCAGACAGTATACCAGTTCCATCAGATACATCAGTGAATCAAGATCTCTGCCCTCATGGAGCTAACAATCTAGGAAGAGTCAGAGAACCAACAATAAAGTATTTTAGAAGGTGGCAAGTACAACAGCAAAAAAACAAAAAGTGAAACAGGACAAGGAGGGTTGAGAGAGCTGGTTACAATTAGGAGTAGAGTGGTTACAATTTTAAAGAAAGGAGCGAGGACAGGCTTCAATGAGGAGGGAGCAATTGAGAAAAGATTTGGGGGAGGGTTGGAGCAGGATCAGTGAGGGAGGAACAGATAGAATGAAGACAAAGAAGTCATTAGGATCAGCTCTTGTTGGATACAGGAAGAATCTGGGCTTTTAGTCTAAGCGAAATGAGGAATTGTTGCAAGATTTTGAGCAGACGAGTGATATGGTATGAAAGAATGTGTGTGCACGTGTGTATACATATACATACATACAATTGGTACATAAGACTGCTGGGTAAATAACTCACATCTCCCTGACTGAGGCCCTCAACCCTCCTTTCATCTGTTCACTTGGATTCCAAACATTGTTGGAAGCATGGCGGGCAAGAATTCACATGTGCAATTTACTCTCTGTCCTGGCTACTGTTCTTCATAGTTGCCTGATTTCTACGGCTCACAGCCTCACTTCAATGCTACCTATATCAGGCAACTGGGCTGTTCTACTCTCCTTTGTTCAGAAGCAAGGACGTGCTTTGATGGCTGACATTATTGAAACGTCTACTTATGTAGTCCTGCCATTTTAATTAAAAAAAAACAACAAAAAAAAATAAGTTGTGTGGCAGATTACACTTGAGTTGCCCATGGAGTGGTGGGGAATTGCCCTTGACTTCAAAATTTATAATCTCTCTGGCAAGACCTGGACATAATGTCACTTTCTCAGGTCTGTTCTTTGGAATATGAGTCCTTGTCATCGTTGTGTGGATCTCTGGTGACACAGATCTTTTATCAAACACACAGCTTTCTCTTTCCCAGGGTGAATGGGTAGTGCCAAGGGGCTATGTCTGGGAGTTCAACTAGAGATTCATGCTGTACCCAGCACCATTCACTCTGACCTCAGGTCCTGTAGCTATGCTTTCCTTTCTTGACTTATTTCCAACTTCTAGTCATCTTTTCCTTTAGTGTACTCATTTTCCTCCCTTAAAAGCTAGCATCCATCAAGATTCCCAGAACATCGGCATATAAGAAATTCAAGCATAGATGGATTTCATGTACATTCCAATGTGTATGACAGGATGCATATAAAAATTTATGATGGATGAATATACACTGGATATGACTATTTAACACAACAACTGGCATATCTAGATAATCCAGCTATTACATTTACTACATTAAAGAAGTACTGTTCAAAATAGGAACGAATTGCCTCAAAATATAATGAACTGTTATTCACTTGATGTGCTGTAGATATAATGACCGTTGCTAGGAATACTCTGGAGGAAATTTCTGAATTTGTTTGGAATGACTGCTACCAAACCGAAGTGTCCATTAGTCTTTTCATTCAAGGAAAATAATTGGTTAAAAAGGCTGTAGCTCTTAGGATCCAGGACCTCTAAATTCTGGAGGTCAAGGTATAATAAAAGGCCAACAGCAGAACAAACATTAAGGGAGTAAGGAAGGAATAGTTCTGACTTGTCATTGTCTCACCTGGAAACTAAGGGTGGAACTTGATTATAGTCAGGCCAGATCTCAAACAGGAAGTCAGAAACTTAAAGATCAGACATTGAAGTAGGTGGTCAGCAACTGTAATAGGCAAAGAGGAATGTAAAGGGGAAGTTAATCATGATGCCAAGGTCAAGGAGACCACTGCATCAAGACAATACTCTGCCCCAATAACAGCTTCTCTTGTACTCTGTCTTTTGGGAAAGAAAATTTTCCCAAGGCATGACTGTCTTAGAGCTTACAAGTGAGAATAGAAACAGGTGAATGCATGAATGGGACTGGTTAGGGTACAGAGATGGTGGCACTCAAGGCAGGTCCTGTAGCTGATTATCAATTCTGGGCTCTTTACCCACCAACCCCTCCCTCTCTCCTCCATCACATACATACACGCACACACAAACAAACATGCACACTCCTCCACATCGTTGTTAAAGAAAACTGCATAAGTATTTTGGTTAGAAAAGCTCTTGGATGAGGAAGTATTTTGTGTACCTTCTCAAATTTATTATTGTGACCTTGATTATTTTGGCAACTCTATAGAGCTATATCTATACGGACAGCGACTATTTAAGTATTAATATGCATATGTTAGAATTGTGAAAACATACTGTAAGTTATAAATCGCCTTTAGAACATTTCAAGAAATTTCCTGAGCTTAATGCAGCACAGATTTACAAAGTGCAATGTTATAATCCTGAACCAGGACTGAAAGCCATTAGAATTGAGTGGATTTGAAATTTTGCATTTTGTTTATAGGGCGGCTATTATTTTAACTTCTTTTCATGATGATAAGGAGGACACATAAACTTATCTGCAGGAAACAGGCTGCTCATTTCAAAATTCCTTCTCACGTCCCACAGTGCAATCATATAAAGCCAAGATGCAGTTATGCAGAACACAGATGAAGTTTCACCCCATATTACAAATGCATTCATTTAAGCATGTTCTGCAGGAGACCATTGGAAGATAAAACTATTATCCTTCCTACTATGAGCATCGAAATTTTATTTTTTCACTTAACTCTTGATAGAATAATATGAAATTCAATTGTGACAGAGATTGCTATTAAAAATTTTAACCTATTTTCTTTTTTGATGGACTGTGAATCTCTAGCAGAAGTATCTTGAAAAGCGAGCTCAAGGTCAAAACACTCGGGGTGGAGAAATAAAGAGAGAGGGATGGAGGAGAACCAGGAGTGATCAATTTTAATGTCTAATGGGATGAACTCAGTTAAATTGTAAGCAAAGAAATACAGTAGCATCAGTGCTGGAAAGTATTTTTAAGCAGATTCTATACAAAATATATAAAACACTAAAAAGGCAGAAGTCTACTGAAAAAATATTTGTTTTTCATCGACAAGGAGGTAGCTCTTATCTTCGTTATTTCCCTCCTGATGACTCCGAGTTAGATTGTTCAGGTAAAGCCTTGTATTGATTTGTTTAACTTTTAGGAGTTCGCATCTGGGCACAAGACCAAAACAGAAATGGAAAAAGTTACGCTGATGAAAGTTCTCAAGCAAAATCACAGGGAAAAAATATAGCTTGAGTGATGTATCTGTAGTTTTTGAAAAGAAACCTTTTCCAGTGGAAGAAACACAGAAGCAAAGATAGAGATATCTTTAAAAATTAATGTTTTATGATTCACCATGGATTTATTATCTCAGGCTTTGTCTTTACTCATTTTTCAGATCAAAGGCTTCCCACTATCCAGATTGGGTTTAGCACTCAATTGTGCGTAGAGCAGATAACAAAGAATAATTGCTAAAATAATTGTTTGAAGAACTTATAGTCTATTGCCTGATACATAATAAGCCTGTAAGACATATTTGCTAAATAAATGAAAGTGAAAAAGGTCTATATATATGATGGAAATAAGTTGAATTTGAAAATGGATCTTTGTGGGTGGCATCCAAATTAATAATTAATTAATTAGAGAAAAAATAAAAGAAGAATTATGTAAAGTCACTTTTCTGACTGTTTCTCTGTGAACTAGAGAAATGTCACCAAAAATAAATGAATACAAACTATATGTGATTATACTGTAGATGGGGTTGGAATCCGGCAAGCAGATCTTAATTGTGTTCTCGTTGGGTAATATTTGAGGTCTACATACATGTTTACTACCCTAAATTTTCTCTCCTCTTTTCAAATGAACTTCTTAGATTAAGAGTTTATCCTTTCAACTCATTCATTCATCATCTCATGAAAATCTAGTGCCAGCACCATATTGCATGCAACACAGTATGCCTGTGGTCACCAATGGCCTCCTAAATGCAAATCCAATGACTACACCTTCCTTCTGAATTTTTCTGATTTCTTTTGTGAATTAGTCTTTTTCCACGATGCCACTGGATGTTCATCCTTTGTGTTTCCCTGATATTTTACTACATGCTGGTCTCTGGACTCAGAGATTGCTTCTTTTGCTTTACACGGTTCTTTGGTGTTCACTTACAATCATGGTTTACGCCGCTGCCAAAATACTAAGGGCTCTCAAACCTATAACTTATATTTAAGAGTCATCTTTTTCTGCTTAACATTTCTAACTGATGATCTCAAAATCGCTTCACACTTGTTAAGTCCAAAACCAATTAATGTATTAGGTGTTGATACACTCCATGGAGTTAATGAATTGTGGATAATAGAAATGTAGATCCAATGAATTTAAACCATTCATTTGAAGAATTTGAAAGTAAAAGTTGAGAAAATATAATAATAGTTGGCAAAAAATTAGCTGTGGTTCATCGGAGTTTGTTTTTATTCGTGTATATTATTATAAACAAGTATTCTAATTTATTAATTAAAGAAATACATTACTACAGAGCAGGCTGCAATAGCAATGTTTTTTCAAGGTCACAGACAAAGCTACATACTTATCTGAAGACTTTCTGGACATCATGAAACCAGCGTAAGAGGACTTTGATTATCTTAGTGGCAACTGGAATACACTTTATCTTTAAATTTGATGCATGTCCACTGTGAATAAATACTAATTTTCTCTTTCATTTTTGATTCTCCTCCTGTTTTTCTGCCTAAAATGTTGGCATCATCATCCAGTCATCCAGTCGTTCCTCAAATCATAAGAATCAACTTGGTATCTTAAACACGTCTCAACCGACCATCACATTTACTGTCGAATCTCTCTTTTACCATGCTCATTGCCCTGTCTTAGTTTAGAGCCTCTTCTCACTCAGATTGTTGCCACAGCCTCCTCGCTGTTGGACCTAATCACAATTTAAACAAAATTATGCCTCTGCTTTAAATATTTAAAAAATTGCAGATTTATTTTATAAATAAAATAAGATAAAATTCGTGCTTCTTAACAAAGCATATAAAACTCTCAAAGAACTGGCACTTTTCTGGCATAATTTTCTCCAGTTGCTTACTCTCAAATGTTATGCTCCAGCTATGTGAAACTAAGTAGTCCTTCAAGTACAATGTGCTGTGTCATACCTCTGTGCCCTGAACCACAATACTCCCTGTGATAGCATTTCCTCTCTTCTTCACCTGGCTGCTTCCTAGCTAGATTTTAACATTCAGTTCAGGGGTCAGCCTGATGGCATAGTGGTTAAGTTCATGCACTCCGCTTCAGCAGCCTGGGGTTCATGGGTTTGGATCCCAGGCATGGACCTATGCATGGCTCATCAAGTCAGGCTGTGGCAGCATCCCGTATACAAAATAGAGGAAGATTGGCACAGATGTTAGCTCAGCAACAATCTTCCTCAAGCAAAAAAAGGAAGATTGGCAACAGATGTTAGCTCAGGGGCGCTCTTCCTCACACACGTACACACACAAATTCAGTTCAAGTGTCACATATTCTGTAAATCCTTTACTAAATCCAGCTCCACCTCATCATAATCTTTCATTCATATTGAGTCAAGTGTACCTCCAATGTAGTACAATTGCAGTTTGTGAGTATCTCTGTCAGATACAAATTTTATTATGTATATATTATCTTCCCATATTTCTCTTTGCCTGATAAGAATGCTCACTCCTAGAAAACAAAAGTTAATGAAATTTTATTTCTTTTTAAACACGTAGTTCATTAGTTTTATTTACTTAGAATATTCCCTGCTATATAGTAGATACTCAGAAACTATTTAATTGGATTGAATTGTACTGTATAATATTGGAGAAACCAAGAGGTGGGGAGAAAACTTCTACGTATGACCTATCTTGATTGCCTCAAAAATATTATGAGACATCACTGTGTAATCATTAAGAATAGACTATTTAGGGGCTGGACCCATGGCATCATGGTTAAGTTTGCACGCTCCACTTCTGTGGCCCCGGGTTTTGCTGGTTCAGATCCTGGGAGCGGACATGGCACTGCTCATCAGGCCATGTTGAGGCAGCATCCCACATGCCACAACTAGAGGGACCCACAACTAGAATATACCACTATGTCCTGGGGGGATTTGGGGAGAAAAGGCAGGAAAAAAAAAAAAAGAATAGATTATGTAGAGGCTGGCCCCATGGCATAGTGGTTAAGTTCAGCATGCTACGCTTCAGTGGCATGGGTAGGTGGGTTCAGATCCCAGGCCCAGACCTACATCGCTTGTCAGCCATGCTGTTGTGGCGACCCACATATAAAGTGGAGGAAGATTGGCACAGATGTTAGCTCAGGGCTAATCTTTGTCAGAAAAAGAGAAAAAATAAACCAAGAATACATTGTATATTCAGACTGACATTGGTTTGACTCCTAGTTCTACCACTTGCCCTGTGCACATGAGAAAATATAAAGCTCTAAGACTTTCGTCTTCTCATCCTTAAACTAGACATAATAATAATAATTACCTTATAGACAGATGAGGGTCCAGATGTTTTGAGCCTGAAGATTACATTATTTTGGAGGCTTCTTTTAGGAAAAAGAATACAAAACTATAAATGAAGAATTAAGTGAAAAAATAAGTTTATTTAGGGGACCAGCCTGGTGGGATAGCAGTTAAGTTCACGTGCTCTGCTTCTGTGGCCTGGGGTTTGTGGGTTCAGATCCCAGGTGCAGATCTATAAACCACTTGTCAAGCCATGCTAAGGCAGTTGTCCCACATACAAAAAAAAGTAGAAAATGGGCACAGATGTTAGCTCAGGCCAATCATCCTCAGCAAAAATAAGAGGAAGATTGACAGAGGATGTTATCACAGGACTAATCTTCCTTGATAAATAAATAAGTAAGTAAGTAAATAAATAAATAAATACATACATGTGTTTAGGAGAGTGTCAAGATGGCATCAAAGTTGGACTCTGATCTCACCTCTTCCCATGGACATAACAAATTCATAACTGTTCTTGAAAGAATTACCCCTGAGAGAGAACTGAAAACTGGACAAAAAGAACCCCCACAACAAGGGACAGTGCTGACTGAGGAGGCAGAGGCAGAAATTCCCTTCTGGAGAGAAAAAAAGCCACCTTTTAGCTGCAGTACTTTATGGCCAGCCAAGAGCAATCTTATGGTATGAAGGCTTCCCTGGTGGAGTCGGGGGTCCAAGTTGCAGAGCATTACCAAAATAATCAGCTTTTGGACTCAGCACAACTGAGACAAGTGTCATGACATCTGGCTTTGCTGGCTATTAACTACGGGGGGAATACCCCCAGAAAAGCTATCAGACATAAGAGGGAAAAAACATCTGTATTGATGAAGTGTGTGGGGCCTCTGTAGTGGGGTGACAGGGTCCACTTCAGTGGGTCAGGGCATGAACACAGTGCAGGACTATGTTGACAGTGTGTGTGGCTCTTTAGGCAGTGGGGCTTGTCAGTTGCAGCAGACATGTTCTTCTCAAACAGCCACATAAGGGATTGGCCCCACCTTCCAAAGCCTGAAACTGTTGGGTGTTCCCATGCCTGGGGACAGCCCCACTCAGGTTCAATACTGAGAAAGCTGACAATAGCCTTGTAGGCTGGAGGCCTACAGCAATTGTAAGCCCCTGAGACTAGCAATCAGCCACACTGGGGGGCCTACTCACTTAACAGAAAAACTCAAACAGGAGTGTGCTATTAGACCTTGCAGCAAACTGTGTTGGGCCTCCCCATGCCCAATAAAGTGACTGAAGGGACCAGAGCAATCAGGCACAGTGGAGCCTGACTCACAATTGAGTCAGTGAAGAAATCAAAGGAGAAATAAAAAAATACTTGGAGACAAATGGAAATGAAAATATGACACGCCAAAATTTGTGGCATATAGCAAAAACAGTTCTAAGAGGGAATTTTATAGCAATATAGGCCTACTTCAACAAACAAGAAAAATCTCAAATAAAAAATGTAACGGTGCACCTAAAGGAACTGGAAAATAGAAGAACAAACAAAGCCCAAACACTGTAGAAGGAAACAAAATTGATAAACCTTTAGCTAGACTCACCAGAAAAAAAAAAAAAAAGAGAGAAAAGGCTCAAATAAATAAAATCAGAAATGAAAGAGGAGAAATTATAACAGACACCTAAGAAATACAAGGGAATACTACAAAAAGCTATATGCCAAAAAATTAGATGGTCTAGAGGCCAGCTTTGTGTCTGAGTCCTAGCCAGAGCAATCAGGCAAGAAAACGAAATAAAAGGGATTCAAATTGGAAAAGAAGAAGGGAAACTATCACTATTAGCAGATGACACGATGTTCTATATAGAAAACCCTACAGAATGAACAAAGAGCTTTTAGAAATAATCAATGAATATGGTAACATTGTAGGATACAAAATCAACATACAAAAGTCCGTTGCATTTCTACACAGTAACAACAAAGAAGCAGAAAGAGAAATTAAGAATATAGTCCGATTTACAATTGCAATAAAAAGAATAAAATACCTAGAAGTAAACTTAACCAAAGAGGTGAAAAACTTGTAAACTGAAAACTATAAAACATTGTTGAAAGAAATAGAAGACACAAAGAAATGGAAAGATATTCTGTGCTCTTGGGTTGGAAGAATGAACATAGTTAAAATGTCCGTACTTCAAAAATCAATCTACAGATTCAATGCAATCTCTATCAATGTTCCAATGACATTTTTCACAGAAATAGAAGAATGAATCCTAAAATTTATATGGAACAAGAAAAGACCCTGAGTAACCAAAGGAATTCTGAGAAAAAAGAACAAAACTGGAGGTATCACACTCCCTGATTTCAAAATATGTGACAAATCTATAGTAACCAAAACAGCATGATACTGGTGCAAAAACAGACACAGAGATCAATGGAATAGAATTAAGAGCCAAGGAATAAACCTACACATATATGGACAACTAATTTTCTACAAGTGAGCCAACAACCTACAATGGAGAAAGGAAGTCTCTTCGATAAATGGTGTTGGGAAAACTGGATAACGACATGCAAAGGAATGAAAGTAGACCATTATCTTACACTATACACAAAAATTAACTAAAAATGGATTAAAGACTTGAATATAAGACCTGAAACCACGAAAATTCCAGAAGAAAATACAGGCAGTACGCACTTCGACATCAGTCTTAGCAGCATATTTTCAAGTGCCATGTACCATGTACCATGTCTGACCCAGCAAGGGAAACAATAGAAAAAATAAACAAATGGGACTACATCAAATACCGAAGCTTGTGCCCAGCAAAGGAAAGCATCAACAAAATGAAATTCAACTTGACAATTGGGAGAAGATATTTGCAAACCGTTTGTCTGATAAGGGATTAATATCCAAAATATATAAAGAACTTGTACATCTCAACAAGAAAAAAACTAACAACCCAATTTAAAAATGCACAAAAGATGTGAACAGACATTTCTCCAAAGAAGATATACAGATGGCCAACAGTCACATGAAAAGATGTTCAACATCCCTAATTATCAGGTAAATGCAAATCAAAACTACAATAAGATATATTTTTACTCCTGTCATAATTATATAACAATTATATAATTAACAAGACAGGAAATAACAAGTGTTGGAGAGGATGTGGAGAAAAGGGAAGTCTCATACACTGCTGATGGGAGTGCAAACTGGTGCAGCCACTATGGAAAACAGCATGGAGATTCCTCAAAAAATTAAGAATAGAACTTCCATACAATCCTGCTATTCCACTGCTGTGTATTTATCCAAAGAACATGAAAACATGAATGTGTAAAGATACATGCACCCCTATGTTCATTGCAGCATTATTCACAATAGCCAAGACTTGGAAACAACCTAGGTACCCATCAAGGGACGAATGGATAAAGAAAATGTGGTATATACACAGTGAAATACTACTGAGCCCTAAGAAATGATGAAATCCTGCCATTTGTGACAACATGGATGGACCTTGAGGGTATTATGCTGAATGAAATAAGTCAGAGGGAGAAAGTCAAATACCATATGATCTCACTCATAAGTAGAAGATAAAAACAAAAATAAACAATCACATAGAAACAGATTAGATTGGTGGTTACCAGGGGGAATGAGGGAGGGGAGAGTGCAAAAGGGATGATTAGGCACGCGTGTGTGGTGATAGATTGTAATTACTCTTTGGGTGGTGAACACCATGTAATCTACACAGAAATTTAAATATAATGATGTACACCTGAAGTTTATTTAATGTTATAAACTAATGTTACTGCAATAAAATAAAATAAATATGCTTATAATGAGAAAAGAAATCATATCAAATTATACATTTTAAAAATCTGATAAACATTTCATTACAATTCTCAGAAAAATAATAGAATTTTTAAATTAATTGCCTCATTTACCTCTGTAGTATTTTCAGTGTTTGGTTTCATATATTTTTATTATTTCTTAATATAACCAGCATTTTGTAATATTTTATACAGAGAAAATAGAAAGGCAATTCAGTCTTTCTTCTGGAATGGTTTATCAACTCTTTTATTATCATTGATTTAGATTTCTTTTTCAAATTCATAATTTTCACTTGGTAACATGCAAATTTGGTATTGTTTAATAGAGGGAAACTCCTATTAAGCTTTCATACTGTTTACAAGATTCGGAAAAATTTTCCAAAGACTGCCATCTGGCTTTGGACATTTCCAACCTTATCCCTCCCGACTAGCTCCATAGACCAATGTCTGCTCTGTGGTCTTCCAGTCATGATGCAACATGAATTGGTACACTGGGCGATAGGAGTATTTCTGGAAGGCATTTCTGCTTCAGGCCAGCTAGCTAACAATAACTTCACTATAGAAAGAAGATGCTGCAAACCAAATGGATCCCCAGCTCAACTTCTCTTTATCTAGACCACTAGGATGGCCACTCTATTGCCACCAATATTCAAGTGAACTTTGACAGATGATAATTCATCTTGGAAAGAAACAATTGCCATATCAGATGGCAGTTAAAATATTTTACTTCTGCAAAATTTACCAAAATATGTGATTAGGGCCTCTCCTCATGCTTTGGAAACAATGTGTGTAAGTGAGAGGCTGAGAAAGTCAGGTTCATAGTAAGGGTTGCTGCTGGCAGCATCGAGCTTAGATAATAAAGGCAAAACATTAACTAGTATTTGGCCTGTTGTGCGTGTACAACAAACATTCATTTTATTTTATTATTATTAGATATTATTTAATATTTTAATAAAAATATCATCATTAAAATTACTAAAAATTTTATTATAATTAAGAAAGAATAAGTGTATTTGGCTCTACAAACTAATTTAGATCTGTCAAAGAAACCTGTTCAAATTAATGTATCATGTGTTGGTATACCCTATGGAGTTAATGAATAGTAGATGGTAAAACGTAGACCCGAGGAGTTTAAACAATTCATTTAAAGAATTTAAAAAACAAAAGTAGAGAAAATAAAATAATGGAAAAAATTATTAGTGATTCATGACAGTTTGTTTTTACTTATGTATATATTTATAAGCAAGTATTCCAAGTTATTAACTGATAAATATATTACTAGTAAAGCAGACAGTAATATCAGTGTTTTCACAAGGTCACAGACAATTACATTTTTATCTGAAGATTTTCTTGTGATTATGAAATCAGAGGAACAGGGGTTTGATTATCTTAGTGACAACTGGAATACATTTTTTTTTAATTTGATGCATGTCCACTGTGAATATATATGGGTCTATCTGACACCCGCCTAGGGAAAAGGATTTTGCTAAATTGTTGATCAGGGCACTTTCTTTACTGAACCATCCTGAATCCAATTTGTCTATGGAGTCAAGGCATTTTGCACCAGGTATCAGTGCAGAATGAGAAATTAAATAGCTGGGCAGAGAAAGAGAAAGCATCAAATCAAAGCTTTTCAGAAAGCAGAAAGTGATCTTACCCAGAATAAAGCCCAGTTCAGAGGGTTGGCCTGGCATTCTCCAGGAGTTTCCCTCGAGATAAAGTACAAGGAAAGAATTTTTTTAGTCTTTTAAGGTCATTCTGTCCTCACACTAGATTGGTAGTCTGGATAGAAATAGAATTCTAGGTTGAAAGTCATTTCCTTGAAGATATTATTCTAACAGTTTCCACTTTTCATTATTGTTGGAAGAAAAGGTTAATGTCATCCTGAAATTTATTCGTATGTATTTGTAAATTTTGACTCTGATTTACTCTCTCCCGCCCATTATCGATTGTGTTCTAAATTACAGAAGGGTATATATTTATAGTGGGTCTCCCTTTTTTCACTCTCCTAGGCACTTGATATATATTTTTAATCTGGAAACTCCTTTGTTCTAGAATAATCTAAAATCTTGTATTATTTTGTCTAAAAAAGTGTTTTCCTAATGTTTCCTCTGTCTGACATTGCTAGAAATGTTGGATCCTCCACATTGATTTGAATATTTTTTCCTAATAATTTCAATTTCCTTTACTTTTTGCTCTCTTTCTGTGATGTTGTACTATATTTTCTAACTTGTTTTTTATTTTTTTTGGAAGGTTAGCACTGTGCTAATATCTGTTGCCAATCCTCCACTTTTTTGCTGAAGAAGATTGGCCCTGAGCTAACATTTGTGCCCATCTTCCTCTATTTTGCATGTGGGACGCCTGCCACAGCATGGTTTGACGAACGGTGCTAAGTCCACTCCCAGGATCCGAACTGGCGAACCCTGGGCTGCTGAAGTAGAATGCATGAACTTAACCACTGAGCCACTGGGCTGACCCCCCTCACCTGGTTTTTAATGTTTTTCAAATTAGCTTTCGTATTTTTAATTTCAAAGAGTTTATTTCTTTTTCTGTTACAGGCCTGTTTGAACATCATTTTGTCATTGCTTTCTTTAATGAATGTAATGTCTCCTTGTATTACACTGAGGGGTTTTAAAATTTTATTTCTTCTATTTCTTACATTATATCTGTTTTCACAGTGTTTTTGTTTGTTTTGTTTTTTTATTGAGGCAAGGAATCCACTTGGCAGACTAGGAAGGATGTGTGTTTACAGCTGGGGTGAGAAGCAAGAGCCGACCATTTAAGCTTTCAAATGATCTCTATCCAATTTGAGTTCTCTGAAGAATAAGCCCCTTTTATTTGGAGTGTGTATAGGCAACTAAGTACGGAATTGGTAGGGTAACAGATTGTTCCATATATTTCAATATATTCCCTTATTTTTTGCCTTACGTTGCCTATCAGTTCTAAGGTCAAGGGTTGTTTTAGGTTTCCACAGAGTGAATGGTCTCTCCTCTTAACATTATTTCTTCTTCATATGTTTTTGTTTGTTTGTGTTTGGGGTTTTTTTTTTGATGAGGAAGATTGGCCCTGAGCGAACATCTGTTGCCACTCTTCCTCTTTTTGCTTGAAGAAGATTTCTCTGAATTAATATCTCTGCCAATCTTCCTCTATCTTGTACGTGGGACACCTCCACAGCATGGCTTGATAAGCAGTGTGCAGGTCCATGTCCCGGATCTGAACTCACAAACCCTGGGCCGCTGAAGTGGAGTGTGCAAACTGAAACACTACCCCACCAGGCTGGCCCCTCTTCTTCCTAAGTTCTAGTTGTAGCCTTCTTTGCCCTGTTAAATCACTTCCCACTCCTCTGTCTCCACCACTTAAAAATCTGTTGAAAACTTTCATCTACCATTCTCTTTATACTTCTATGTTAACACCATTTAATTTTTAATTTCATGTCAGTGGCTCTCGGGCAGAAGAAGATAAAAATACAAACATGTTTAGTAATTTCTAAAAGAAACCATCAAATATGATAATTTTTTAAAGTATACTCTTGGACTATTGGGAGTGTTTTGATAGATAAAAATGACTTCATAGTTCCTGTAATTTTTTTAGAAGTTAGAAGTAATGTGTTAGATGATGCAGAGAATACACATTTTGAGAGAAATAAATTCTCTAAGTATTTCTAGTAATATTCACTCCATTGCAAGCTTCCCTTTCCATATGTTGTCGTTTATATAGAGAAGCACAAGCTCCACACGTTTGAGATGGCCAGATGGGAACTCTTCTTTTCATTACTGAAACGAGATAGGGAATACAAGAGCTCCCGGGTGAAAACACACTGCAGTATTTTGTTTTAAAACATATAGTTTTGAAGTGAACATAAGTTTGCTTTCACCTTTTTAAAAAATATTTGTTCTCTTTTTTAAAACTACACTGATAACAAAAGAAATGCACTGAATTCAGTAACTTGATTTTTTAAGTGAGAAGTGAAAAGCTAAATAATATTAGCATAAGACATTTGCAACTGATACCTAAGAGAATTCTGATAGCTGCCTCAACTTCTTGCATGGCATCTGTAATTGTTTCTGTCAGGAAAATGGAAACCTTGCCGATATTCACTAATGTGCCTTGGAGAGCACATCACCTTGGAGATTTGTGGAATGCACCATTGGAAATGGAAATTCTACAGATAGTTCACAAACTAACTCCTCAACTCATGATAGCTAAATTCTTCTTGAGGCAATATTTGTCCTTGGCAAAACCTTTTTTGTCACCATTTTATTTATAAACAACAAGGAGACTGGATGGTTCAAAGTTGGCCAGATACATTTATTAAAAAACTTTATGAAGTTGATGAAGTTAAGATTCTGTACTTACAAATTCCTCTCTCTCTCTCTCTTTTTTTTTTTTTGCTGAGGAAGATTAGCCCTGAGCTAACATCCATACCAATCTTCCTCTATTTTATATGTGGGTCGCTGCCACAGCATGGCTGATGAGTGGTGTAGCTCCATTCCTGGGACCTGAACCTGTGAACTGAGGCTACCAAATTTGTGGGCCAGCCCAATAAGTTCCATTTTTAACTCTATAAATAGGATGATAAATGAGCTATGACTCAATCTACCATTCCTACATAGATGGCAATGCAATTACCTTAGAAGATGACTTAAATCTAAGTTATATGAGGGACTCTGCTTTAACGATATGATAAAACTCCTATAAAACCTTTCTACATATTATCTTTATTTTTATCTGAAATAAGAATGTGGTTCTCTATATTCATAACAAATTTGACTTTCAGTTTGATTCATAGAAAGTGATACTACTAAAAATAACTGAATTTGACTTTTCAACATTTGAGCTGTAAGAAATTGGACAGTAGGAAAATTGGGATAATGAGAAAGGCAAGTTCTATACGGAAAAACAAATAGATATTGACATATATGTATTTTTTTAACATTCTAAAGCTCTGATGTTTATTATATTTTCTAAAATAAATTCCCTAAAATGCAAGCATTATTGTATACTTTCTTTTTTCCTCCCAGGGGTTTAATACCTAAATATGCATGACCCCAAGACTAATGTTAGGATTGGCTTGAGAAAAAAAGAGACAAAGGTTATCCCAATTTTACTGATGGGAAAACTGAGAAATAGAAGCAATGGGGACAATTATGCTGAAATCAACGTCAAATTGGAGCACTGGTCTCGTGACAGCAAAATTATCATCTCACTGAGCTAAACAGAGCTACTCATTTTTTTTTTAAAAAATCCAACTTAATTGATAAAATTGAACATAGCATAGATTTTTATTATAGGTATTTATTTTAACCTCTTTGAGTTTTAATCTGTATTTGAGGATTTTGATGATCTTGAAAGGAGAGAAATGTGATTACAGTTACCAAAGGCAGTTGCAGTAATATGTATTTTGTCAAAGGTTACTTCCACTTCCCTCAAGGCTCTAGAACATAGTCCTGGTCTTGAAAGGGACCAGGACGACTGAAATGAATTTCCGACTCTCTCCAAAGCATAGCAACAAAAGCCAAGCTATCTGCAAATGCTTGTGTCTTCAAACTTTGAAGTTCCTTGTCTCCACATTCAAGACATTCCCTCTTATGAACATACTTATGAAATTAAGCACCCATTCTAAAGAAATAAAGCTTGTTCTTCTGGCCTCCCATCCTGTTTTTCATTTTGCAAAATACTGAATAGGTAGGCTCAAACTCAGTTCCTAGGAGTCAACTCTACATCAATAGCAATGGTAGTAGATGATTTGGTTCCAAGGATCCAAAATGAAACAAAAAGTTTGGGTATAGATTATGTAAAATAATGGATGATCTTATTCATTAAGGAAGTGCTTAATTCTTGATAAGCATAATTTTAGAAAGTAGAGATGTTTAATTAAAAACAAATGTATCTCTTGAAAAGACTATAATTTTGATTTTTCTCTAGATAAATCACTTCAGATTATCTTTTTTCCTACTGCAATAAAGGAGATGGCTCTGTGTCTCTCTAGTCACATAAACCTCTCTTCCTCCTTTATAACCTTGATGGAATGTAAGGCAAGTAAAATGCAGAGCCATACTACCCCACCCCTCGAAAGAAAAAGTTCTCCATTTGCTAGCACTCAAGAGAAAAAAACGACTCTGGAAGTAATTGCAGAGTTTCTCATTTGTGTGGCTAAAAGCAAAAATAGATGGATGGATGGATGGATGGATGGGTGGACGAATGGATGGATAGATAGGAAAATTCAATATTTTAACATGATCATAGCTCAGTCTTTCTAATGTGATGAATATATTTAGAGAATTATAATCTCTACAGTTTTGCTTTTAATAAAGGAGGTTAAAGATTGGAACAAACAATGCACCTCTGTTGTCTGAATATTGTTCCCCTGCATCTCGGCACCTAGACGGAATCATTGTTGCACCACAATGGTCCTGCCTGAAGAGCTATGTCTACTTATACTTCACCATAAGCATCCTTTTCTGGCAGCAACTATTCCCTCAGCCCAAAGCCTCCATCCCAGGAACAGCTGTTTCACAACCACTTACCATAATCTAATAACTAGATACAGAAAAAAGAAATCACTCTTCTGCTCATTTCTCTATTATTTGCAATCTGTGGAGAAACAAGTAGTTTTTACAATAGATGGTGGCCTCCTGCAAAGCTGTTTTTATTTGTTTCTTGTCCAAGGGATTGGGGCATGGTTTATTTCCAATTGGAAATGAATAGCCGGACTTGAAGAAAAACAAGAATACAACTTTCTGAATATAATTACTTTACTGATGTACAAGTAAGTTTATTGCAATTATTTCTCACACACATGCTGCTCTACTTAGTGAATTTCAGTCTCTGTGATCATATTATTTCTTAATAAAAGAACACGTGAATCATTCTTGACTTCATCTTCTTCAAACTTATTTTCTAAACTTTAATTAAAAATTATAATTTAACAAAATAATAAAGTAGTTTTTGTTGGAGGCAGAAACTGTTTTCACTATCAGTGTATCACCCGATGGTTTCATTTCCATTAGTTTCTAATGATCTTTTTTCTCTCTTTTGTGGTATAATTCACAAAGGATTACGACAAACTTTCTAAAGCAGCTACATTTTCTGGCTGAAAAGGTTTTGATGACAGTCAGTTATTTATTTTGGACTGCACATTTATACAAATTATTTTCAAATTGAACCTTGGGGCTACAGTAGGGTTTCTCAACAGCAGACCTATTGACATTTGGGATGGGATAATTATTTGTTGTGGGAGCTGTTCTGTGCACTGTGCAATGTTTTGCTGCATCTCTAGCTTCTACCCAGTAGATATCAGTAGTACTCCCTCCCCAAGTTATGACAGTGAAAAATGTCTACAGACACCGACAAATGTCCCCTGTGGGACAACTTCGCCCCAGGTTGGGAACCATGAGGGTATAGCATTCTCTTGTCTGTTATCATGGGAAATATTCTACTTTGAAAGCAAACTCATCTCTGTGAGGCTATAGAATCTGCTATTCTGTCGCTTTTATTTCTAACTTTATACTCCTCAGCTGTGATATCTCCTGCTCTTAAGTTTCTTCCAACATCAGTCTTTGCCCTTTGCTTCTTTTCCTCTTTTGGAAGAGAAAGAACTGTCATTACGTTTGGTGGACCAAATATCAGGAGAGTTAAGTAACAGGAATAATGCCCCTTAATTCTTAGACGTTATGACAACGACAGAGAGTAAAAACAACTATACAGATCATGTAAAATTGACTAACCTACATATCCAATTCTCTCTCTCAATAAGTGAAAATATATTTGTACAATTTGTGAACAATCATATTCTTAATAAAAGGCAGTAAAACAAATAAAAGATGGCACACTGCTCATTGACAATGACTTCTATGTCCAAATATTTTTCCAGCTTCACAATTTCTATAAATTGATTGTTTTATGAGAAGATTCGAAGTCCCCCAAGAAGCTAAGTAAGCCCAGGCCAAATTCTCCATGATAGTAGTGATATTTGTTATATTCAAAAAGCTAAATTCACTCAGGTATGAAAAGAAGCAAACCACTATTTAAATGGCTTTTATCTACATAAGTATTAGCTTCATTGTTCCATTTCTTCGTCTGTAAAATTATAGGATTTGTCATAAGAACTAAATGAGGAAATATGCATAAAGCAGCTAAAATGGTACCTGGTACATAGTAAACACTCAATAATTTTCCTTGATAGATTGCTCTTACTCAAGTTAATGGAATTGCCACTAATAGTTTAATAACAACCAAAATTTTCTGTGAAGCTCAGAATATTCTGTGGAATCCTGGTGCATATGTCCGATTGCCGACTAGGCATCTCATTCATTCATTCATTCATTTCTTCATTTATTTCTTCAAATATTTATCCACATTTGAATATCACTGCAACACTTCACAGCCTATCCTGTAATAAACTTAAAATCTAATCAAGTTCTACCTTCCCGTTGTATTCTGTAGTTCTCTATATATCACCCTATAAGGGATTGATTTTTTTAAAAAAATTCTATTTCCTTGATTTATTCCTCCTTTCCTATTCTTCAGACATCATGCCTCTGCCTTAGAACACATCTAGCCTGGATTTCTAAAATATCTCCCAACTTGTGTTCCTGCTTTGATACAATCATCACATTACTTTACACAGTGATCTTTTTAAAAGAAATAATCTGATGAAGTAACTTCTTATTTAAAATCCTTCAATAGATTTCAGGATAATTCATGATAAAATCTGATGTCCTTAGTATGCCATAGAAGGTTCTTTATGAACCGGCCTTCATTTTCTCCAACCTCATCTTTTGCCCCTCTTTACCTTGGATCCCCTGTGAGCATTCTACTAAAACATCTGAGGCTGATGAATTCTGTGTGGTGCTCTAACATGCTTAATTCTCACTCCCATTTCCCTCCATCTGCTTGGAATGCGTTCTTACTCATATCGACTGGACTATTTTCTAGCTCTTTGTTAGATTAAATACCAATCTTGGGTGCTTCCATTTTACCTAGGACTTATCTCTTTCTATGTTTATTATATTACATTTATTGTACATATTTATTTGACTCCTTCTAAGATTCTCAGCTTCTTAAGGGCTGGTGCTATTTCTTTCTCTTTTTTTCTGTACCTCTAATGTCTCGCATTTTTCTAACTGTATCTGGAAATGTCTAAGGTAATGTTGCTGAAAGATGTTTAGAGACATCAAATAATTGTCAGTATAGTGTAAAGAACAGTGATTTTCTTGTTTAGACAGATCCAGATTTGAATCCCAGCTCTGCTACATTACTTTACCAGCTTGTGTACTTTGATGAAGTTAATGATCTATTTGCAAGTTCTCTCTCCTCATTTGCAAAACTGTGACTAATTCTTGCTGCATAGGGTTGAGCTTAGACTCAAAGAAGATAAAATATATGAAGCATATGCTAGGCGTTCAAAAAATAGCACTGAGAATAATTGGTTCCATTTCTAGTTTCAATTCAAATTCCAAGCAGGAGATGAGATTCCTACAAAGATTTAAAAACTAATAAATATTCCAAACATATCAGATGGGTTCTAACTAAACTGGTCCCCCAAAATGGGCATGTGCTTGAAAAGATTCATGGAAAGAAATGACAAAAAAAAGATAGTTTTGAGTATTAACAAACAACTAAAAAATGGCAACATTTTCACTTTCCTGTACCTAATACAAGCCCTTCATTGGATGGTGACAACAATAATGGTGCCAAGAAATAAGCCACAACATACAAAATGAGAAGATTATGAGAAAAATCACTTTACTTCTAAAATTATAATTATTGAATGATATTCCAAGTTTGTAGTGTTCATGGAAATATTAGCGAATAGCAGTAGAACATGTATATAATCTAAAAATGAAATATACACATGCTAAAAGCTTCTTAGGATAAGGGAATGTGATCAAAAGTTTGTAGAGCACTGAGATATGAGGTTTACCATTTGAAGGCCATGAGCAACATTTTAAATAACATGTTGAGGGGAATAAACCCTCTCATAGCCTGCCAGTGATCAGCACTCAGTACTTATGGAACACACTTTGAACGAGTGCATAGACACAAACAAGAATAATTGAGAATGATCTTGCTGGGCCAGCCCTAATGGCCTAGTGGTTAAATTTCCACACTTTCCACCTTGGTGGCTGGGGTTCACTTTGGAACCACACCACCTGTCTGTCAGTTGCCATGCTTTGGCGGCCACTCACATAGAAGAACTAGAAAGACTTACAACTAGATATACCACCATGCACTGGGGCTTTGGAGAAAAGAAAAAAAAAACAGAGGAAAGATTGGCAACAGACGTTAGTTCAGGGCGAATCCCTCCTCGCAAAAAAAAGAATGATCTTTCAGATAAACTCACATTCTAGAGCAGTTGGTTGGATTAAGAGCAATACGGGGCACCAGGAGGTGAATTCAGACTGAACAGGAGATGCTATTCCCACAGCCACAGTTCAGCTGGAAGAATTAGAGATGATAAGGTATGGCATATCTGGTTTTGTTATATATAACTGTATTATGAACTAGGAAGTTTTAATAGATTAGATTCTATCATCTTCAACAAATTCTTTTGATATTTGCATCAAATATTAAGTTAAAGAACCTTCCAGATGAACTGTTAAATGCTGACATTTAGACCAGACGATCTGAGTTAAGATTCTGCTTCCTAAATTAAAGCATCATACAGTGAACAGAGGCCTTTTCAGAATTCGCAGGTAAAAAGTCATATTTAACTAAGTTCCTTGACAGTACATTAACGTGATTTCCAATAGACACATAGAACAGGATCAACAAAATTTAAGTGACAGAATATATTATTAATATATTGATCATATTTATCTTTAATTTCAGTGTTTTTATTTTTTTGTACATGTAAGATTAGAATCAGAGGTGAATTTAATATTTTCAAGTAATTTTTTCACAAACATAACATGTTATTTCATTTATTATATACAGGAGATTTGTCATATTTATTTTCCACAATACCTCTAAAAGCTTCAATAGCCTTTTGTTATATTATCAAGAGTAAATATGAGCATGTAAAGCATATACAGGCCCAAGTTTTCCATTTTTTATTCAGCAATTATTTTCCAAGAAATCTTGTGTGATGATATTGCAAAAATGGCGCAGATTCTCCCCATTCTTACGCTCATGGTTTCCGCAATGTGGCAGCTTTTCTAGAGGTGAAGTCTGTTTCTCCACCTCTTAATTTTTGGTCTGACCATGTGACTTGCTTTAGCCAATGAGACATCAGAAAATGTGATGCAAAGGAAGGTTAGAAGGACTTGTGCAATAAAGGGACTTCTTCCTCTGCTTACATTCTTAAGACCACCATGTGAATCAGGCCAAGCTAGCCTGCAGATGTGGATAAGACACCAGACAGAAGAGAACTAAGATGCCTGCCAGCCACTGGGCAGAGCGAGGCTATCCAGATCTTTTAGCCACCAACCACTTACCAGCTGACATCAGACAGCTCAGCCCATCACCCAAGCTGGGTCAGGTCAGAAGAAGCACACAGCCAATCAACAGAACACTGAGGTAAGTCAAAGGTATTTATTTAAGCCACTTACTTTGGGGTGGTTTGTTATGCAAATTGATAACTGTTACACAATGAATCATCTTATAGATCAAAAACAAAACACCTCGATGCATGAATTTTGTTCTGATAAAGAAGCCTTTCAATAGAATGTGTAACAAAATGAAAACAATGATGTAATCACACTCAAGATGGAAAATAAATCCTCAAGCTTGATATTACTCATTCATAATTACTAGATCAAATGCCAGATCAAATACTACCATTAAGGAAGATTTCCTTGATTCCTTTTTCTGAAGGTAATTTATATCTATTTTGTTCTTCCATAGCTTTTTACTATATTTTTCTTGACATTTAATTTACCACTTTCTTTATTGTATTAATTTTATATGCATGTGTTCTTGTCTCCTCTACTCATTGCAAACTAGATGAGGGTACGATCTCTTTATGTTTCATCCCCATTCTTCATGTGAGTAACACAGTGCTTGGCACATAAACTACTGAGCATTATTACCTCATTGGAAATCATATTATTATTCGTGATGTATGGTATTCTTTTGGTATCATGATACAGGATTTAAAGCTTACCCATTGAAATAAATTCGTTCGTATGGAGTACCTCAGATTTAAGGGACATTTCCTAGACTTTACTTGAATAAATATAGAAACCTTAATATAAACTAAAAATAAACACTGGGGAGTATCTTCTGAAGACTGTATTTGTTTACTCAATTTTCATCAAAGGTGTGCTCATTGCTACTGGGGTGTTGTCTCTTTTAGGTCTTCTCAGCTACCTGAGCAAGAAAATACATGTGTATACTAACCTATGTATGTACACATATCTCTAAACATCTAAATCTAACCATCTGTATCTATATTAAATTAAACATGAGTTCATAATGATGTCTCCAACTTTAACTCATCACCTCATGGATCATTCTGGCCTTCTGTCTTTGCTTATCTGTAAATTCTAACTCAAAAAGTAAGAAATCTGGCTTCCACTTTGTCATCAATATAGATAATTTTTCAGTTTCAGTATACATATATAGCAGTATCAAAATTGTTAACCCATATGTCCTTGGGATATTTTATCGGTCAGAGTAAAGTGCTTATGCTCAGTTCTTTTTGCTTTTCACTTACAGACTCAATTCATTTCCAAGATTACTGAGGTCAGCACCTTTTCTCCTACTTCCTTCAGTGAGGTTGTTTCATGAATTTCTAATACAGTTCAATTGTCTTGTCAGAGTCTATATTCTTTGCTGGGATTCCTTAAACTCCTCAATGGTTCTTCTAAATTTGCACACATTAAGCTTCACTCTTTGTGCTATAAATTTCCGTGGGTTTGACAAATGCATAATGTCAGATTTCACCATTACAATGACTTCAAGAAGAGTTGACTCCCTAAAAATCCCTCGTGCCTCACCTCTTCTTCTTTCCCACCATCCCCCAAACCCCTGGCAGCCACTGATATTTTTACTATCTCTATAGTTGTAACTGTTCCAGAAAGTCGTTTTGTTGGAATCATACACTATGCAGACTTTTTAGACAGGCTTCTTTTATTTAGCAGTGTACACTTAAGGTTTCTCCATATCTTTTTGAGTTTAATAGTTTTTTTCTTAATTAATAGATTCATTTTTTAGAGCAGTTTTAGGTTTACAGAAAAATTGAGCAGAAAGTACGGAGTTCCCATATACCTCCTTTGCACACATTAGTACATTTATTACAATTGATGAATCAGTATTGACATATTGGTATTATTAACCAAGGGCCATGGTTAACATTAGGGTTCACTCTTTGGGTCATACAGTTATATGGGTTTGACAGATGCATAATGTCCACCATTACAGTATTGTATAGAATAGTTTCAAGTGGCCCCCAAGTCCCCTGTGTTTCATCAGTGCTTCACCTGCCTTCCTTCCCTGCTATGCTAACCCCCTGGAAACCACTGATCTTTTTATGGCCTCTGTAGTTTTACCTTTTACAGAATGTTACGTAGTTGAAATCATCCGGTATGTACCCATCAGACTGTCTTCTTTCCCTCAGCAACATGCATTTAAGGTTCTTCCAAGTTTTTTCATGTCTAGATAGCTCATTTCTTTTTGTCTCTTAATAATCTTGCCTTATATGGAAGTGCTGTGTGTTTAACCATTCACCTATTGAAGGGCATCTTGTTTCCAATTTTTAGTGATTATGAATGAGGTGTCTATAAATACCCTGTGTTGGATTTCGTGGTGACATCAATTTTCAGCGCATTTGGGTAAATATCAAGGAGCACCATTAGCAGATTATATAATAAGAATATGATGCATTTTGTAAAACATGGTAGAACTGTCTTCAAAAGTGGCTGTTTCACAGAGTAGTTTTTAATTTTAATACATTCAACGTGTTTTCCCTCATGGATTATGCTTTTGGTGTTATTTCTGAAAACTCATTGCCAAATTCAAGCACACCCAGATTTTCTCCTATGTTATCTTCTAGAAATTTTGTAGTTTTGTATTTTACGATCAGGTCTATGATCAATTTTGAGTTAACTTTTTTGAAAGGCATAAGGTCTATTTCCAGATTCTTATTTATTTTTATTTTTTGGCATATGCACATCCAATTTTTACACTACTATTTATAGAAAAGACTATCTTTTATTCACTGAATTGCCTTTGCAATTTTAGCTGGTTGACTATTTTTATGTGGGTCTATTTCAGGCCTCTCTATTCTGTTCCTTTGATTGATGTGTTTATTCTTTCATAAATACATGCTGTCTTGATTAATGTAGCTTTGTAGCAAGTGTTGAAATCAGGTTCGTGTAATTCGGCCAACTTTGTTCTTCAGTATCATGTGGGTTATTCTGGGCCTTCTGCCTTTCTTTTTCTTTATCTTTAAAGATTGACAGTGAGTTAACATCTGTTGCCAATCATTTTTGCTTTTTCTTTTCTTCTTCTCTCCAAAGCCCCCAGTGCATAGTTGTATATTCTAGTTGTAAGTGCTTTTAGTTTTGCTATGCAGGACACTGCCCCAGCATGGCTTGATAAACGGTCCTAGCTCTGTTCCCAGGATCCGACCTGGTGAAACCCTGGGTTGCCAAAGCAGAGCATGCAAACTTAACCATTCAGCCACGAAGCTGGCCCCTTCACTTTCCAAATAAACTTTAGAATCAGTTTGCCAATATCCACAAAATAGCTTACTGGTATTTTGATCTGGCCTGTATTAAATACATAGGAAAATTGGCGAAGAATTGACATCTAACAATATTTAGTCTTTCAATCCATGAACATGGAATGTCTCTCCATTTATTTAGATATTCTTTGATTTTTTTATAAGAGCTTTGTAGTTTCCTGCATCTGGGTCCTAGATATATTTTGTTAGACTTATAGTAAAGCATTTCATTTTTTGGTGCTATCTAAACAGTATTGTGTTTTTCATTTCAAATTCCAATTGCTCATTGCTGCAGTATTGACAAAGCAATTGACTTACATATATTAATGTTATGTTCTATAACTTTGCTATATTTCCTCATTAATTTCAGTCTTTGGTCTATTCTTTGAGATTTTTGTACATAGGTAATCATGTTGTATGTGAACAAATACAGTTTCATGTCTCATTTCCAAGTATGTATATCATTTCTTTTCTTAATGCATTATTTCAGATTTCCTACACCGGTGAATAGGAGTGGTGAGAAAGGACATCCTTGACTTGTTCCCAATCTTAGCGGGAAAGCATTCAATTTCTCATCATTAAGGATGATATTGGATATATGTGTTTTGTAGATGATCTTTATCAGATTAAGGCAATTCTTTTCTATGTGCAATTTGCTGAGCATTTTTATCATGAATAGGTGTTGGATCTTGTAGAATGACTTTTTTGGCATTAATTGATATGATCATATTATTTTTATTTTTTTAGCCTCATGAGGCTATGGATTACATTACTTGATTTTCAAATGTTGAACAAGCCTTGTATACTTAAAAAAAAAATCCCACTTGGGCAAAGTATAAAATTCATTTTTTACATGGTTGGATTAGATTTGTTAATATTTTGTTGAGGATATTTGCTCCTATTTTTTTGAGACATGTTCTATGATTTTCCTTTCTTATAATGTCTTTATCTCATGTTGACATTAGAGTTATGCTGATCTAATAGAAGAAGTTAGAAAGTGGCTCTCTACTTCTATTTCCTGGGTAAAATTGTAGAGAATTGGTATCATTTCTTTTCAAATATTTGGTAAAATTCACCAGGAAAACCATCTGTACCTGGTGCTTTCTCTTTTGGAAGTTATTAATTATTGGCTCAATTTCTTTACTAGATATAGGTTTATTCAGATTGTATATTTCTTACTATGTCAGTTTTGGTTGTTTATGTCTATCAGGGAATTGGTCCATTTCCTCTAAATTATCACATTGCGGGCATAGAGTTTTCATAATTTATCTTTATCATACTTATAATATCAAAGGGATAAGTGGTGATGATTCTTCTTTCTTTTATGATATTAGGAATTTCTGTCTTCTTTCTGTTTTTCTTGGTTAACCTGGCTAGATTACTATACATTATATTGATCTTTTCAAAGAAGCTACTTTTAGTTTCATTGATTTTCTCTATTGATATCTTGTTTTTCAGTTTCATTTATTTCTACTCTAATTGTTTTTTTTTTTTGCTTGCTTTAGGCTTAAATTGTTCTTTTTATAGTTTGCTTAGGTAAAAACTTAAGTTATTGATCCTAGATCTTTCTTCTTTTCTAATATATGCATTCAATGTTACATATTTGCCTGCAAACAACACTTTTTTGGCATCCCACAAATTTTGATAACTTGTATTTCATTTTCATTTAACTCAAAGTATTTTTGACTTCTCTTGAGACTTCTTCTTTGGCCCATGTTTTATTTAGTAGTGTGTTCAGTACGTGTCAGAGTTGAAATTAGAGTTTTCTTTCATTGCATTTTTATTCTGTGAATTGACTTACATTTGAAAATTAAATTAAAAATTGTGACTATCTTGGTGGTTTGAGTGAGGTTTCCATTTACTAGAGATAGTTTTTTATTTATTTGTTTTATTTTGGGGAAGCGGTAAAGATTAATAGTTCAGCGTCTGACCATCCATCTTTATCATAGAGATCCCTTGATCAAGCGAACACTTCCAAAGACCCCCGCTACTTATTACTGTGACTGAGCACACTTCACTCTGAAGTTAAAACATGCTAATTGTTCTCAAGAATCCTTTTCCGTGGAAATCTCATCATCCATCTACCTTCCTCATGTTAACAAAACAGCCACCATAGTACTTTTGGGATACTACTCTTCCCTTCTTTGATGTTTTTATCAATGCCTTTTTGATAAAACTGTTTTCTGTGGCTTTCTGTGACCATAGCTAAGTGTTGGGAAAAATGTTGCACATAATACATCCATTCTAACATTTCTAACTCTCCACATTATATGAAGGAATTCTATCATTTTAGTTTCATTTAGCAAAGTCACAAATGAGTTCAGCTTTCAGTTAAGCAATGTTAATCAATTACTTGCAGAACTTTGTGCTAACACATTGAGACTATCTGGCAGTTGCATCCATATCAGTAAATTCAATCTCATCTAAAACTGTATTTCTCCCTCTTGTGTCTAGCATCCTTAGAGTCTACTGTCCCATATCTTCCATGGATGTATGGCAAACTGATTGGAAAAATCTTACAAATGTGTATATTGCTGTGAAAACTTTTTCTTAGTTTGCCTTTTTAAGCGCTACCTCCCTCACACCAAGCTCATGCTGGGATTTGACTCTATTTATCAGTTTAGCAAGGTGAGGTGGTGAGGGTGGGACAGAAGAAAAATTGGATTCCTCTTTCCAGGTAACTGTCTCAGGCAGGGATTTTTACAGGATCTTAAAACAAGGTAGGAACATCTTCATAATGCAGAGCAAGAGGTTAGCAAGGGAGGCTCAGTGAAGTTTGCGGATTCAGGGAAACGAATCATCTGCATCTTCTCAAATGTCTTCATTCCATTCCATAAAGTCCATACAACTATATATTTTCTTTTCTAAAAATGACCTAACTTTCCCTTAAGAAATCTGGTAAATGGTTATATAAAAAATAAATTGAACTCCAGCAATTCACAGAATCAAATGTTAGTTTAATTTTTGGCTGCATTAATGTTCCAGCAGCAAATATTAAGAGATTGCTTAGAATGCTTATACAAATCTCATGGTTCTCAGACTATGCCTTGATCTTAGAATTTAGGGTTTTGAGTATATCATTCATTTTATCTAAGTTTTCCTGCACAATTAAAAGCATGAAATCAATCCATCACTCTTCTACAATTTATCTGAATAGCCTCTTGGTCCCCCTACAGCCTGGTTCTCCACATGTATTTTATTCAAAGCGGTTATAGGAAGTGTATTTATTTATTTTGCCATTGTATGCCATGTGATAGTCTCAGGCTAGCCGAATTCTTACTGTCTTCAGGATTGACCTAACCAGATAACCAAGTGCAATTCTCTCATGTATTGAAGATATGTTACCTGTAACAGCTTACAATCCCACTTATGTATGCTCTGGGAACTTACTTGCAATGATAAAATACACTTTGCCTCATTTATGTAAAAATGGGATTTATGAAAGAATATTCGGAAGAGCTCGATATATAGAAAGTACCCAGGAATAATCTTTATTCTCGTCCTCCAGACACACTTCTCCAAGTCCCACCAGAGAACCAGCCTCTCGAGGAAACAGCTGGTCTTGCACTTTCCATCATCACGCGTAAATGAAAGATGTTCACCTTTATAAAACCACTTCCCAGCACCCATTCCACTTCTGCCTCAGCAAATTAATCAATCATTCAACTCCTCATATTCTTCTCGTGCTCTGTTACCAACCATCCTAGCAACACTGGATTTTTGCACGAAGTCTTTGCCACCAGTCACCTACTATAAACCAAATTATTGCGTGTCTGATTGACAGAGTGGCGATCACATATTCACCTTTTATTTGCCAGAGAGTCGGAGAATTAGAAATCTGGTTTCTATTTGTGAGAGACAGACTCACAGAAATTCCTGCAGTTGTGGAAACACTATTTCAGAGGTGATCACGAATATGACAAACGTCAATTATAGTAACCTGGCTAACACTCTTAGACTCATTCCTCTTGGTGTGTTTCCCCATTTTGGTTTTTGAGTCACACAGACTTGCACTGTGGACTGTTGTCATGACTCTTGGCTTCAGCATTCACTGCTTATTGGACATTTGTGGGAAATTTGCCTCCTTTCCTGTTCTCTTGAGTAGACCCAATGCTTGACTCTAGTACAAGCAAGCAGCTGTTACTGTGTGATGGCAAGTTTTATTCACTGTGATGTTAGACTGTAAATTAGGACTGAGAGGTTAATACTCTTTGATTTTGAAAATTATCCCATTTTTTAAAAGGATCCCTTTTTTGGCCTCAGGCCAGAATTAATGGTGTGAAGAGAGCAACAGCATCAATAAAGACCCTAACTCTAGGATGCTGGCACTCGTCTCAGCTTTTGCCAGCAGTGGACCTGCCATACCTGTTACTGAAAGAGGTACTCTGGCAGCAGAGCAAGCTGCAACAGAGACAACAGCAGCAGGAAACTCTAGCTGCCAAGAAGAGCATACAATTATCTCTCTTCTTTACAGCGTGATTTCTTAACCAAGGATTGTTGAAAAATACACATGTTGGCCCCTCTCCATCCAAGGTACTGATTTGGTAGGTCAAGGTTAGTACTTAGGTATCTATAATGTATAAACAAACAAACAAATATTTCCCGTCATTCCGAAGTGAGGTCTTTGTTTAAAAATACAGCTCTAATGGAAGAAAAGATACCTTTTCTGGGGAGAGAAGACTGGGAGGGCTGATATTATACATTTGGTTAATACTCACAATGAAAGACAAGATTGGGAGTAATTAGTATGCATACCTTCAGTTGTAATCTCAGAAGAAACCGTGTGCAGAAGTGTCTGGAGGGGCATAAAAACAATGATCAGAAAGAATTACAACTCTACTTCTTCAGAATTCTGGCAACCAAAATACTGAAATGAACATAAAAATACCTGAACTCTGACCACAATAAACAAGAAACAGATTGCAATATTTTTTATTACTGAGTTAAATCGTTTTGCTGGACATCTTGTTTCTTTATCTAAATTCTATTTGTTAATAATGTTTATTTGTAAGGCTAACTAGCTGAAGGATAGAATTTTAGATGGGAAATAGAATCTTTGAGTATCTTTTCAGAAGATAATTGATTTGTGGCATGTCTTATTTACCCATATGGGATGCATGCTTGCAGTTATAATTTTGTAAAGTAAAATGTGGGAATGAGCCTAACCATGTGCAAATTATAATAGAATACAATATTAGTGTTTGATATTTCGTCATTTCACTGTTTAGTTATCTCCTCTGAGGTTCTAAATCTCAAAGTCTAAATTAAACAATAACTTGGCAAGTACTATTCTTCGCACATTTTCCTCTAACAGCTCTTTTGGAAGTTTAAGAAGAATCAGAAAGTTTTATTTCTACAAGTATACTTTCCTACATTCAGATGTTACTAATTTTAGACTCCAAGTTCCTGAGCAAAATGATAAGATCTTTATAGGAGGAAAAACTATAGGGTTTTGAGACCCGAACAACAAAGACTGTGGGAGGCACAGATCTTAACCTCTATATATTGAGGGCAGAGTTAAGTTGATTAGTTATCTAGGTTTGATTTGGGGGGTTCCGTGTTTCTGTTGACCCCTTTTGTTCAGTGCCTTGTGGATGAAGCTGTTGAGTTTTTAATCTCACATATTCTATCACGGTCTCCATTAGAGATGTAATCACTCAAGTGTCAAATCTATTTCGAAAAGGATTTTGGAGAGAGAATGCAGCAATTTATTCTTTACTTCTCTGAAATGATCTTTCCTGAAAATCGCAGTACAAGCATGCACAAGGGATGGTGTAATACAATCTCTGACAGCATTAGTTTGCTAACCTTATCCAATAAAGAGATTCTTCTGACAAAGCTTTATCTTATTACCACATCTCATGGTGGCATTGCCCCCTTTGAAAAAACATCACCTGTTCAAAGAAACACAAAGAAAATAATATCTTTAAAGGGTAAACATGTATTCTAGTGTTTTCAAGGCAACGTGAGCAATGCAATAAGCATGTGATGCTGGCACACCATCATTGTCATTCAACATTCTTCTAAAACCTGTTTAATTAGCATATTGCAGTTGGTGGATTTATCACTGTATATTTATGCATTCCCTCTGCTGTTTTCGCATCATTCTCACTACTGGGAATAACACTGCAATGGACATCTTTACTCATAAAACTTTGTTCATGCCTTTTATGGGTTTTTTTTGAGGAAATTTTTTCCTTTATAAATACTGTTATCATCTTTGGAATATTTGTTTCCAGTTTTACTGTTAATGTGTTCCTTTGAATGCATTCCATCTTATTGAGAATCCCATTGAGACATGAATACTTAAGCCTGTTCTCATCCTTTTTGATTTTGACCTATAACGATTGCATGATTCCAATATTCATTTCATGGATACAATAAATGCTATTTTTCAAATGTTTACAATTTTCTGTGCTACTAAGATTAATAATTAGAGGCAGAAATTTCATAAAAGTCAAATATGTACCAAAGAGGTTGCTGGATTGGAGGGAATAACAAGGTAGGGGAATGGAGGAGAGAGGTATTGGGAGGGAATTTGCTAGTATTCTACAACCCCCTGGAATACTATAACTTTAAGTGGAGTATCACTGGTTCAAACTAAGATTTAGTTTTTATATGCTACAGTCTTCACATACACAAAAGTCTAGGAAAAGAGGATTATTTTTATAACTCGGGCATATTCTACAAGCGCCCAAGTTTGTTTGTTTTTTTTTTTTAAAGATTTTATTTTTTTCCTTTTTCTCCCCAAAGCCTCCTGGTGCATAGTTGCATATTCTTCGTTGTGGGTCCTTCTAGTTGTGGCAGGTGGGACGCTGCCTCAGAGTGGTTTGACGAGCAGTGCCATGTCCGCGCCCAGGATTTGAACCAACGAAACACTGGGCCGCCTGCAGCGGAGCGTGTGAACTTAACCACTCGGCCACAGGGCCAGCCCCTACAAGTGCCCAAGTTTTGAAAACACTTTTTATAAGTCATCAGAGTTTTAAGTTTCTAAAATGATGCACAACAAAATGAATGTTTTTGGATGGGCAACCAGAAATGATACAAAATGGAAGAAATTATTGTTTTTACTTTATTTAACAAAATTATATTATCATTGGTTACATTCTCATTTTATTTGCTTTAAAAGAACCATGAGTACACTGCTTTGGAAGGTGAAAAGAGGTTTTGTTTGCATTTTGAATTCATATTCCAGTCCAGTTATTTATTGGGTAAGATTTAATATTCCATTCACTCCATGCTTTTGGATAAAGAGTATGGTTTTATTCTTCTGCCTCTTTCAGTATCAAAATAGGCTGACAGAATAAATAAAATATTTTGTCAAATTTCAAGAGAAAATTCAATATCTGTTGTCATTTTGAATGGCAAGGCATTTATCTGACAAGTTCATATGGTGAAGAGGAATTGTAATACAAGCCTGGTTACCAAATATGGATTTGTCAATTATGAGAAAGATACCCTAAAAATATAAAGAAAAATAATTGTAATTATCTATGTCCAATATGAAAGTTAATCTGTTCAAATTGCTTCTTTGTTTCCCCGCTCTCCTGTCCTATCTGAATGGAGCAGGTGCTTATAATTACATGCGGTGGTACACAGGGTCCTTCTTCTACCCTGATACCAAGCTTTAATGAATTTCATTATTCTTTTTTAATTTACATACTCTTGCAGAATAAAGATTCCCAAATCATTAACTAATTTGATATGTCTGAAATACCAATTCAATTGTCTGGTCCCCTGAGATTTTCAAATATCTTGTTCAAACACCTCTTAACTTAGTTTCTTAATTAGATACACCATGATGGATGGGCCTTTATATCCTCGTCTCAGAGGGGCAGAGAATCAGTCTAATTTTTATGACAATTTAGGAGACTTAGAGTAAAAGTCGTTTAAAACAAGTCAGAGTTTGTGAAGAAATATTCAGGATCTCAGGAAAAGCTGTTTAATTTATACAGATCTGAGGTAATATGATAAATGTTAACAATGTTGATCATATTCTGTTACTAAGCAGTAAATATTGCTGAATGAGTTTTAAAGATATATCTTATTTGGTTATAAGGAAAAATACTGCCCTACAAGAATATCTGGTATAGAGAAAAGAATAAGACATTAGAGATTATAATAAACAATACTGTGAAAACTGTTGAGATTTTCAAAGGGCTTATTTTTCTCCTAGCTTCCACAAGGGCTGAAAATCATATAATTTTTTTATATCATTCCTTCTATTTTGATATTTACATTTATGTAAAATGAATATAAAATAATATATTCATGTTAAAAGCAAGACTGAAAAAGGAGTTTTGCTAAAAGTTGTCTATATTTTAAAATGGCATAATTGCATGTGTGAAGGCTTTGATTTTATAACGACATATACGTGAATGTCAGAATTCTCTTTTATAGATCATATTTTAGAGACTCTGATTTAAACTCCTCAGGGATTTTGTGCATTTTAAAAGGCTTAATTTATTTTTGTTAATATATTTAGTCCTCCCTAGTCACTGAGAGAAAAACAGCAGGCTATACAAAGTGCCACTTTCCACAAATTAATGAGTCAAATGCACTTGAATATTATAGTAGTGATAATTTTAGAGGAATACTGGAAATATTAATTTTGTCATATATTGCCACGTTATAAGGTCCTGTCAAGAAGCAAGCACTCAATAATTATGTGCTAAACGAAAAAATTCTACAGTACGTTTTCAGCATCAGGATATCCACTAAGCTGTGTATGTGTCTAGCCTGACAAGGAATTGTAGTGGTGGTGAAATGATGCATTTTATATTTAAAAAGCCAGAACGATTAAAAACACAAGAGCAATTAAGCACGTTAATATTCTCACACATTTTTTACTTAGTGTAATCTAACAACCTATAAGCAATTTTTATAGTATGCGTTATTTTCTGTGTAACTCCAATAAGAAATAATTTGTGTTAGGTGACACCTCAAGCAAAAGTGATGGCTTTTAAAATACAGCCAACAATCAAATCGTCTAGTTTAAAGCTACTGGGGTTGGGAGTTTCCAGGAACAGCTTATTAGAATCTCTTGGATGAAATAGGATGTTGAAGTGGCAAGAACATCAAGCTAGAATCAGGACTTAGGGTTTAGGCTTATCCCTGTTATTAACTTTAAACGATACTTTCAATTTTGGAGACTTCAATTTCTTTATCTGTAATCTAAGGAGACTGGGTGAGGTCTTTTCATCTGTAAAATTCAATGAATTTGAAATTTTACTTTTGTAGTTTGAATATAATAATTATTTATATAGTAACTATATGTGTATTGAATGTGTATATGTACACAGAATAATTATATTACACATATTCTATAAACTGGATATATACATATATAGAATAAATGTATAAAAATTATGCATATTGTATACAATATATAAATATGCAACATAAAATATATATTGTAGACAATATATTTGTACACATATATGTGTTTGTATACACAGAAATACGTACATGTGTGTACATACAAAATATAAGGTAATACATAAACCATAGGTAATAAAAGTATTGTCAATAAGCATTTGTTTATAGTATTACTAAGTTAAAAACTTATAAAACAAGATTGATAAATAAATATAGATATGGAAACATAGATAAGCAGATCAATAAACATTTTATATGTATTTTATAAATATTACATATATATAGACAGAAAGAGAGAAATATAGCAACCCCATAGGCAGTATTATTACGTCCCATTTATATGGGAGGTAGATGGTAAATGAGGTACAGATTGGTTTAGGAACTTGCCCAACATCACACAGTGAATAGTGAATTTGTCCATCTTTTTAACCACTCTAGTGTTCTTCTCAATAATTAGTGAATATCAGAAGTTCACTTAAAAAAAAGCTATCTTAGGTAATACACTGAAGCACCCTATAAATACTTGACTAAGGTGAGAAGGGAGTTGGGAACGTGGTATTGAGGATAGAGAGAGTGATGCGGTGTAGAAAGAGAAGCTTGTCAGTCATCTGCAGAGAGTTTCATGTTTGGCACCTTGACACCCCTAAGACCTTCAGCCTGAAGCGCTCCCCCATCGAGCTCTGCACATCTGGTGAACAGAGCCTGTGTTCATCAGCTAGGTCTACTACAGAGCCTGACACTTAGTAGGTTTTCAATAATTGGAATATGTATAGATATGGCTTTAGGTAAGCATAAGCAACATAGATAGGGGCTGGCCCAGTGTGCAGCGATTAAGTTCGCACGTTCCACTTCTCGGCTTCTCGGTTCACTGGTTTGGATTCCGGGTGCGGACATGGCACCGCTTGGCAAAAGCTGTGCTGTGGTAGGCATCCCACGTATAAAGTGGAGGAAGATGGGCACGGATGTTAGCTCAGGACCAGGCTTCCTCAGCAAAAGGAGGAGCCCACAGTAGAAAATATATTTTACACCCTGGCACAATACACACATGCTCACGACGGATACAAAATTCCATGAAACCCATGCTACATGTGATATTCTCTGATTTTCTCTATTATATCCTGCTTCTTTTCTTTCCTCTTCTAAAATCCCAGTAAAAACTGCAGTTACAAAAAGAGACTATTTTAAGCAATTAGATCACAAGATTTTTTTCCCCAGCTACAAGAAGGCAAATACTTGAACAAACAGGGTTGTTAGAAAATTTATCCAAGGTGAAATGGACAGCTGGTGTCAATAGATTTATTCAAAATTCTACTCAACATCAAATTTAAGGAAAACCTTTCAGAAGTACAGCACTGTATATTCAGGAATTTTGTCTTAGTCATACTTGTGCCAATATAACATAAGAAAACATAAACGAACTTGGAGAATTAACAACAGAAATGTAACAAATATTATTTGATGTGTGGCTACAAGTTTGTTTTTATTGTCATCATATTAATGATCGATTCTTAAAGTAAATTTTCAAAACTGTCCCTCAACTAGCAAAACGATTACCAATTTTTAAAAATTCTTCCCTTAACTAGAGGAAGAAATAAGTATTTAATTTTTATGCATACAGTTATACATAATCATACATAAAATGCATATTAAATTTCTCTATGTATAAAATACATACTTATTTAAATATATATTATACATAATCACATACATGGTTTTACATGTGTATATGTATGTGTATCTTCTAAAATACTGTTTGCACAAAGTAATATCATTTCCAATTATTGTGTATAAACAAATGAAAATATATTTGTGATCTTTTGCAGCAATATGCTATTATAGAAAAACAATCTCAAATTCTTAGTGGCTTACAACAAGAAGTATTCATTTCTAGGTCAAATTACATGCTTTTACAGGTAGTTTTGGGTCTCTTTTGTGTGACTTCTTCCTTCCAGGCAACATCTGAGACATGCTGGCTTATGGCAAGAGGGAGAGTAGTGATGAAGGAAAATCATAATGATTCTTAATGCTTTAGTTTCAGAAGAGGCATCCGTCATTTCCACTCATTCCATTGACCAAAGGAAGTCACATGGCCAATGTATACATATTTTTTTTAAGGGCTAGGCAATCCATAAACTAACAGTCTACTGGTGACAGCAACATCAATGGTTGGAATATTTCATTCCTCTCACGGGTAGGGTAGCGGCAACAAGGCAGTAGAAGGGCATGTGAAGTCTTTTCACAAGAAGGCACAACAACAAATATTTACATAATATTACACTCTACTTGGGCAAGAATCAAATTTCTGGGGATCGACCAGAGGTTGAATTATATTCAGAATTCTTACTAGCAAACATTAGATAGATAGCGGAGTAGATCTGAATCCAATCAAAAACACAGATTTATAAAGCTCTCATAATTAAATCTTAGAATAAGACATTTTGAATTGTGTTGTGTATAATTCATATTGAAAACTTAGAATTCTCAAGATTTTAGGTGATATTTCTAATCTTTATGGTTTGAATAAGAGAAGTGTAAACTTTACTTACGTATTGATCTATATTATAAATATTATTTGTGGAAAATTTGCTCAATTTTCCCAGAGCATGTATGATACATGGGCATTGCTCAAAAATGTTTGATGGGTCATCAGTTCATAATTCTGTTCAATAAGAATATAATGAAAGACTTTTATATGTGAAGAACCAGTCTATATATTGTGAGGGATACAAAGGAGGAAAATATGATTCTGGGTTTCCTTCACCTACAGAAGTGGTATGGAGATTATCTTGATGATAATCATGCCAAAATGTGTGTATGTATGTTGTTAGACTGTTTTTTGGAGGAAATGGAAAATAAAAGTCCACTTTCCTACCTTAAAGAAAATTATGTCTCCCTAGAACATATACAGATAAGAGACTAGAAATAGTAAACCTGGAAATAAAAGTCATGCAAGGGAACATTCAGAAGAAAAGTCAAATCCAGAAGATTCCTTTAAATGATTTATTGTTGGTAGTGTTGTGTTGATTCTTCTTAAAATGACTAGTTATTGAGATATGTTGTTGTATTGTAAATAAAACAAACAAAAATGTGGCCAATTAAGTTCTGAGCACTGACAGAGAGGGGGGTACTTAATTTAGGAGAGAAGCTTGATCAACTACAAAATTTTCTTCTCTGGTAGAAACTGAAATATTAATGCTTTTATGTTGTAGGTAAAAATTAGCCCTGTGGAACCAGTGAAAATTAATAAATATGAAAAATTTTGTCAGACATGGGAGTATAAAACCACACAGAGAATCAAATGTAATATGACAAGTCGGATTCCTGTGGAAGATAAGGAATGACTTTCATTTTCATTTTATTCCTTTGAAAAACTGATCCTTGATAGTTCCTGGAAATTTTTGGTTTCTGTAAGCATGATGATAGATGCTTTTGTAGAATCATGCCCTGTTTATAATAAAAAAAAAGTGATATTCAATAATATATATTCAGTATATATTCAGTAATATAAATAAAAATCATGGTCAACATAAAACTAATTCGATACATACCAGTATAGAATTCTATGCTCTGTTCAATAATGTAAATTGGATAGAACTTTAGTTAGTGTCCCCCAACCCCCAAAACACAGTTTATTTTTTTAAAGGAGAGAGTCATTTGGAGAAACGTGCTATTAAAACAAATTTAAAACTAAAGAGCTCTTTGGTGGAATTATGAAGGGATTTCAAGAAGTTAAAGCAGAAAAACACAGTGGAATAATTAACTTCCAATCATCTATATGAATGTATGTTGAGAATTTTTGTAATTTAAAAATAAAAAGAAAAATACACTTTTATACACTATAAGCTGTATACAAGGATATTATTAAGTTCAGTTTAATACGTCTGCTGTGTCCCCACCCCACCAACCCCCCCCCACCAAAAGTCGTATGTTGAAACCTTAATCCTAATGTGATGGTATTTGAGGTGGGGGCCTTTGGGGGCTAACTGGTCATGAGAGTGGAGCCCTCATGAATGGGATTAGTTCCCTTATAAGAAGAGTCCAGAGAGCCAGCCAGCTCTTTTGCTGCAGTCTGAAGAGGGCTCTCACGAGAATCCAGCCATGATGGCACACCCATCTTCAACTTTCAGCCTCCAAAACTGTGAAAAATAAATTTCTGTTATTTATAAGCCACTCAGTCCATGGTACTTTGTTCTAGTAGCCCAAATGGACTAAGCATCCCAGGCAGGTAGGGCTCTGGATGAAATTCTTGTTTGGGTGAGAACTTATCTACATCCACAGAGTTCCAAGACAGAGCTTTTAATGTGAAACCATGAGGTCCTTTAAATTGGAAGAATAGGCGACATGAAGCCGCTGTTCACCTCTTCTCTTTGGCTCTCTGTGGAAAACTCTCGCTATGCAGCATCCGGTGAAGCTGGAGCTCCAGCTCTTCCCATGCTGCTCCCAAAACAACAATGCTTAACTCAGTGTCATGGGACCAGCTTACCGAATGGCATTCCTGTCTTTAGCATTGGCATGAATTATGCTCTCCTTGTACACAGAGAGTTGCCTGTTGTCAATTCTTTTCTAACAAATATTTGCATGTGTTTATTCCAGCGAGCCTAGCACTGGAGTTTATAGGCTGCAGTGAAATATTTTGAGCTCTGGTTTTGTTCTTAAAACGTATAAAAATATTTTATCACATAATAAATTACTTAGAAGGCTATTTATTGTATTAATTTTCTTGGAAAATCTAATAGCTGGAAATATTTTCATACAAGAAAAAATCTAAATCAAATGAATGTTTTCTATATTATCAATAATAGGTAATTTTTTGAGAATTGCATAATTTTTAGCTTACAGAGTAAGAACCAAATCACCATTTTCAGAAGATATAAAAAGTTTATATCTAAATATCTATGTACTCAATCTTATCTACTTCTTTATTTCATCTTCCAAGTAATATACCACTCATCTGTTCCAAATAAGGGATCTTTTTATCTCCTGCTGTTTTAAAAATTTCTTCAAATTTCTATAATTTACTTTAAAGTTCATCTCTTGTAAATGTTTATAAGTAGCACAGGCCTATCTACAAACCTACGTCAGCTCATGTCAGTCAAGAATTCTTTATATTCAGTTAATTGGTGTCTCACTTCAAGGAAACCAATATCTAAAAATCTGGATTTACAAGACAAATAAATTAGGATGCAATTATTTTACTTATGCAAAAAATTGCCACTAAAATCTGAAGATTTGAAATCTAAAAAGATTTAAAGATTTTTCTTTACTTTTGAGCTATTTAAATAGGTGACAAAAATTAACTATGTTTCTGGAACATATCTATTATGTAATTAATATTTTATAAAATTCTACTTTTATCAGACCTTCCCCGTCTTTAGTTAAGCTTTACCTCAGTAGTGAGAGTTTTCTTATTTAAACATAAGTCAGATCGTCTTACACCCTACTCAAGGTCCCAGAAGATCTGATTCTTTTTCCGCTTCCCTGATTTTTCTCTTGGCATTTATCACTATTAATATAATATAATTATACTAGTTTATCTTCCTTATGAACTGAATCCATCTCTAGAACATGAGTTCCAAGAAAGAATTTTATCTGTTTTGTTCAATACTGCCTTCTCAATGCCTAGAAACAAATCCAATACATAGCAGGGTTTCAATAACCATTTGTTAAATGAATTGATGATTATATTGTTAACCTACAAAAACGGAAACTAGTTTAAGAGGAAAAGTGTTTATTTGGGATCAAAGAATTGCAATTCAAAGAGCATAGATTCATGTAGAAACCCAACTATTGTCCCGATTACAGGAGAGGAGCTCAGGGTTTTTACGGAAAAAAGGGGAGGATGAGGTGAATTGTATTAAGGAAGAGTTCATTGGTGCTAGATGAGGTAAGGCTAGGTTTATGCTTCATAGATTGGCTTGAGATTCAGTCATCAGGCAAAAGACTAGACTTCTTCATTGATTGGTTAACAGTGGGGTCATCAGCAAAGTCTGGTTCCACCAGTCATTACCAATGAGATATTCTTGTCCTTACTGTCTTCTTGGAATGTCGTTGGTTTGGTCTAGCTTGGAAGATAAAGAAAACAAGAGGAGCAAGGCAATTCCTCTGAAATGACTGCTCTGGCTCTATTTTAAGATGGCTCCACTCACGTCGTCTTTCACAATATTCTGTAGATGGCACAACCTTAAGCATTAAGGCTGTGCTGGTTATTCTTTGTCACCCATCTGTCATTTTTTTGCTCCTCTCCCTCTGCTCTGAGCCTACGGAGGCTTGCCTTTCTGACCGCCTCACAGACACCCCATTGCCTGCTGGCTTTTAGTTGGATTCAGCTAGTGGGAGGCACTGACAGGAAACTGAAGAGCAAGAAGAAGGAGAGAGAATTTTATTTATTTATTCCTCTTAATACCTTCCTTTTTCACTGTAGGGATTCTGGGGTGCTACTGGGATGCATTTTGTGAAGGCTAAAGCTCCTCCCCCTTAACTTTGGCTCTTTTAGTCTCTAGAACCTTGTTCCTCCTTTGCCCCTTCAGATCTGGTGGTGGTGATAACTTCCTGCAGTTAATAAACAGATTCTTTATCATTTCTTGTGGATTCTTTGAAACTGCTCCCATTTCTGCTAAGAATCTCTTTGTTAAACTCTCTTTAAACTTGTTTAATTTCTCTTAAATCCTTTAGAAATTGCATCTTTTCCTGCCTGCACCCCGTCTGATAGAAATTTATTGGAATATTGACAGTTACCATGAATAGCAAGAGAAAGTAAATGTAACATTGAATTAAGGAACATTGTCAAATCAGATATCTCTATGTCAGGTATCAATGACTTTGACAAATTTAGAAAAGTGCTTAAATACTCTGAGACTCTATTCTCACAGTATTTAAGTTTCTCTATTATCAAATGGAGCTATTGGTTAAACACTTTTTAGACACTTTTGATTTTCTAATGCACATTAAACTAAATGGAGAAAAATATTATAACAAGAGTGTACGAGTGTCGTTTGTCTCAACTTTGCTAGGTGATGCAGAGACCCATTAACGTCTTAGGAAACGTTATCTCCAATTCTTCGCTGGAGTCTTGTGTCAGCATCATATTTCACTGTCTTTGCCATGACTTCGTGGTAGGAGGAATGTGCTTTCCTACAGGTTGACTTTGAGATTGGCCATGTTGCATATTTAGGCCAGTGAAATGCTCTTGAGCATGATGAGAAAAGAGATGTTGAATATGCCTGGGAAAGATGGCCTGCACTCTTGTGCTCTTGTAGTCTATCAGGAGAATAACACATCTCAGGTAGCCACTTGTCCAAGGAAAATGTGGAGACACATGGAACAGATCTGAATCCAAACAGAAACCTGAACCTAAAAGCAGCCAGCCTGTACCCTAAGGCAGACATATCTCACCTAATTTGCGGTTTTGTATGTGAAGAAAAATACATGCTTATTTTAAGCCATTGATATTTCAGATTGTTATGCAGCAAACACTTCCCAATGCATTATTTTCCCTCTTGTTCTAAATGTTATTAAATGGAAAATTAATACAAAGTTAAAATTAATTTCAAGAGAAAATTCTATATTTAAGTAAATTAGAGAAAACAGTAATGAAAGGAAAAGGTGAAACAAGGATTTCTGCATTTGACAACGAGCCAACCATTAACTGGTATTAGATTTTTCCTTTTATCACAAACAGTTTAAAGATTGGAAAACATATATGAAACAATTGTTTCAAACATGGGACTACAAGGAGCACAAAACTGTGATTGATAAGAGAAAAAACACATTAGGTGAATGCTAAAAGTTTACCCTGACTTTCTGCCTGGGAGCACTTTCCAGATAATACTGCAAGGAGCAAGTAGAGGACAGTGTACTGCAATAAGGAGGCAGAGAAATGAATTTAGGAAGGCAGAGGTGGCTGGGATTTGTGGGCCAAAGTACCAGAAAAGAGGCAGGTATGCAGAGAAAGAGCTCCAGAAATATGCATGTGTTTGCTAAAAAATTTAACTAAGTACCAATTTGCAGATAAATAGGGTGAAATTCCACAAGTCAGGGAAAGAACAATTGTCAAGAAGCTACACACTAAAGAATCATTCCGTTCCACTGGGAACTGTTGAGCTTTCCATTTGCCAAAGTCAAAGATCTCATTAAATATTTGAAGAAGTAAACAGTGGTCTCAAATGGTCACACCTTTGTAGTAGGACAAAATTATACTTAAAGGTACACTAGATACATATTATCAAAGATTTTTTAAAAGGGCATCAAAGAATCTGCTTAATCTTTAAGTAACGTAAATACCTGCTAAATAAACTTAGGCACTCTTTAAAAGAACACAACAAAATCCAAGCAATCAACAGCATGATATTCACCATATCTGACATTCAATAAAAAAATATTACTCATGTGAGGAAGTAACATATTAAGAGCAAAACCAGAAGTAAATGACTCAATATAAATAGTCCTAAAATTGAGAAAGAAGGTGAAATTTATAGACAGAGACCTTAAAATAGCTATCATAAATATGTTCAATGATTTAAAGAGAATCCTAAACACAATGAGGAGAGAAAAGGAAAAAAATAAAAGAACTAAAGGTAATTTATAGAAATAAAAACTATGGTGTCTGAAATAAAAATTTGCTAGATGTAATTAACTATAGATTGGATCATGGACAAGATCATTGAACTTGAGGACAAAGCAATAGAAACTATCCAAAATGAAGCACAGAGACAAAATAGATGGAAAATAATGAACAGAACCTCAGTGTAATTTAAGACAATTTTGTGCTATCTAACATTTATGGATTTAGTATCATATGGGTAGGAAAGGAAGGTGGAAACAAACAAACAGGCAGAGACAGAAAAAAACAAAAAAACAAGCTGAAGAGATGATGCCAGAAATCCTTCCAGTCTTAATGAAAATTACAAACCTATTGATACAAAAAGCTCAATGAACTGCAAGGAGTATAAACACAAAGAAAGCCACACCTAAGATCATCATGAAATTTAAAAAACTATAGTGTCAAAAAGAATATTTTAAAAACAGCTAAAGGGCAAAGACATCTCATATACTAAGGATAAGAATTCACAGACATCTATACTGTAAGAAATTATACAGTCAGAAGACAATAGGGAATATTTTTTAAAGCTCTGGAAAAACAGCCAAACAAACAGTATCCCAACAGTTCCTTTTTCTCCACTGCCAGGTATTCTTTGCTTAGCTCAGGAATTTTCACCTATTCATGTACAGATTCACACTCAAAGACAGAAGGTAGCAGAATTCTCTCCCCAGGAAAAACATCTTTCAAAATAAACACTCTTGCAGGCAAAAACTAATATAAAAGGCTGAGAGGGTTTGTTGACAGAATTGTAATACAAGAAATGGTAAAGGAAGTGCTTTAGACAGAAAAAACGTAATACAACAGATGACTTTGAATCTATACCAATGGTTCCCAAAGTTTTTGATCTCAGGACATATTTGCATACATACAAAATCACTGAGGATATAAAAGAGTTTTTGTTTATGTAGAATATTATCTCATAGCTGTTAGGATAGCAGTAATCAAAAACCCAAAAGCTGGTGTGCGGGTGAGGATGTGGAGAAATAGAGATTCTTGTGTACTGTTCTTGGCAATGTAAATTGGCCAGATGCTATGGAAAAGAGCATTGGGGTTTCTCAAAAAGCCTGAAAATACAACTGATATGTGATCCAGAAATCCCACTTCTAGGTATATATTCAAAAGGAGTTAAATCTGGATCTCAAATGATATCTGCACTCCCAGGTTCATTGTGGTGTTGCAGTAACCAGAATATAGAAACAACCTAAATGTCCATTGATGGATGACTGGATGACGAACATTTGGCATATACACACAATGGAATACTACTCAACCTTTAAAAAGGAGAAAATCCTGCCTTGTATGACAACATGGTTGACTCTGGAGAACATTACGCTAAGTGAGAGAAGCCAGACACAGAAGGATTCCACTGGCATGATTCCACTTATAAAAGGTATTTAGTATAGTCAAGCTCATAGAAACAGAGTGGAGAATGGTGGTTGCCAGACAATGGGGAGATGGGGAAATCAGGAGTTACTCTTCAACAAGTATAAAGTTTCAGTTGGGAAGATGAACGCGTTCTAGAGATCTGCCGTATAACATCGTACCTATACTTAACGATTCTGTACTGTGCACTTAAAAATTTGTTAGGAGGGTAGATCTCAAGTTAGTGCTCTTACCACAATTAAAAAAAAAAAAAGTTAGTACCTATTTAATTAACTGAAATTAATAAAAAATCCACTATATTGCTATATCTTAATGTAAATAAACATTTTAATTAAAAATAACTATATTCAAATCAAAACCACAAAGAGATATCTCCTCATGTCTAGAATGACTATTATCAAAATGACAAGAAACAGCAAACGTTGAGAGGATGTGGAGAAAAGGGAACCCTCATGCACTGTTGGCGGGAATGTAAGTTGGTGCAGCCACTATGGAAAACAGTATGGAGGTTCCTCAAAAAATTAAAAATAGAGCACCATATGATCTAACAATTCCATTTCTGGGTATTTACGCAAAGAAAACAAAAACACAAACTCGAAAAGATATATGCACCTCCATGTTTATTGCAGCATTACTTACAATAGCCAAAGCATGGAAGCAACCTAAGTGCCCATCGATGGATGAATGGATAAAGAAGTCAGGGGCTGGGGGTGGGCAGGATGGGTGAGGGGGGTCAAAAGGTACAAACTTCCAGTTATAAAATAAATAAATCATGCAGATGTAATGTGCAACATGGTGACTATAGTTAATAATGCTGTATTTTATATTTGAAAGTTGCTAAGGTAGCAGATCTTAAAACTTCTCATTACAAGAAAAAAAATTTTGTAACAATTATAGTGGCACATGTTAACTAGACTTATTGTGGTGATCATTTCCCAATATATTCAAATATCAAATCACTGTGTTGCACACCTGAAACTAACATAGCATTGCATGTCAATTACACCTGAATAAAAAAATAACTATACACATAAAATAGTGAGGAAAAGAGTGGCAGCATTTTAGATTACAAAATTTCTGTAATGTTTGTGTAAATATAAGATAGTTGAATTCTTACATTTATTTCTGCATTAGGTCCATTATGTTTTTTATAGTTCAAATATATGAGGAAAATCTGATCTTAACACAGGCAGGTAATTTGAAAATTTAGGAGTATTTTGAAAGCCTTTTCAGATAATTATGGATATTTTTCTTTGATATAATATCGAAACTTGACAAGTGGTAACTGCTTACAGGTTAATTTCAACATGGAAGCTTGTTTCAATGTACTTTTTGCAATTTGTTACATTAAAATTCATTAGTCTATTTTGTACTTTGCATGCATTTTTTCCAGATAAATGGTTTTGTAACATCCTCCATTGGTCATTTAATAATATATCGATCCAGAGAATTATGCAGCTCTTCCAAATATATATAAAATCATATTCAAAATGTATTGTGTAGTTTATAACACAAGCAGACATTAAATATGTAAGAAATGTTGTCCAAAGCAAAGGATAGGAAGGGGAAAATTAATGTACATTTTTGTAAGATTCTACAATTTAAGGGTAGTGGTATAATGTTTTTCAAATTGGACTGAGAATAAGTATTGAAAACTTCATCTATAATTGTAGTTTTATCTATTTATCCTATCAGTTCTATGAATTTTTGCTTTATAGAAAATATATTTGTTAGGTACATACAAATTAAGATTGTTGTCTCCTCTTTAAAAATTGCCCCTCTGTCATTATAACGTTTTCTTCTTTATACATAATAATTTTTCTTGTCCTAAATTCTACCATGTCTAATACCTACGTGACTTCTCTGGGTAGCTTTTGTATAGTGTTTGCATAATGTATCTTTTTTATCCTTTTATATTTAAATGATGTACTCATTTTAAAAGTAATTTTCCAGTGGAAAACTTAAGTTTAGTCTTTTATCCCCATTATGACAATTTCTGCCTTGCTCCCTCGGTTTAAACCGTTTATGCATAATACTGTTATCACCATGATTCAGTTTAAATACACCATCTGCTCTTCATTTTCTATTTTTATTTTTGTTATTTGCTCTTTTCCTGCCTTTATTTGGATTAATTTCATACTTTTTAGTATGCGGTTTTACTGCTATCATTGGCTTAGTAATTATATCTTTGTTTTTTTCTTTTTGTCATTGCTGTAGGGTTTACAAAATGCATCTTGTTTAAAGAAACACAGCTTATAATTTCAAATGAATATAATATAATCAAAGACTAATAGTAATATCAAAGTTTGATTGTAAATAATTCGAAAAGTTTCACTTATAAATCATCCTTATTTGCACTGCATTACTTTTGAGAAAGTTTTATCAACTATTCTTGTATTCTTATTTACCTTAGGAAATTATGGAAGCCTTGAAGTGCATATTTTCACAAATTTCCAATTAGTGCACCAATAAATACTCATTACACTTAAATAATTGTATGGATTTATTTATAAATAAATATATGGATTTATTTTAATAATATATAATAATAATAATAATAATAATAAAAATATATGGATTTATTTTAATACTTCTATTTTCTGTTGAATTATTTTTTTTAATTGCATGTTTTTTGATAGGTCTATTCCAAACAAAATTTATTTTACTCTAAGCAAAAACCTACAAAATTATGCAGTAAATTTCTGACAATTGTTTCTGGGGCTGACAATGAAGTAATGTTTGTAGCAAATGTCAAAAACTATTTTGGATATGAACTCAAGAGACGGATCAAGCCTGTGTGAGTTCAGACAAAAGCTGTGCTCGTATTTGTACATTTGAAAGGTGGAAGAGCTAGTGATTAGAGACTGGGAGACTAAGAATAACCCAACCTGAATTAAACTGGAACATGGTGACACGAACAGCACAGAATTAGAAGGCAGAATGAATGCTACACAAAGACTTTCCAGCATTGTCAAGGAAGTCACTGAAACATTCTCTCTGTGGGGCATTGGTAGCAATAGCTAGCCTTGTACTAATGCAACAACAATGCATAAAAGCCGTAAAGAAAGAACAAAAGGTGCAACTTACCAGAAGATATATGCTCAGTATGTAAAACCCAAGGATAAATATGGCCCTGACGACATGCTTCAAAATGTGGCATGTCAATCTGTGAATAGGGAAAAGGAGCAAATAATTCAGAAAGCATTTCCTTTACACAGATAAAACGAAGTCACAAGAAAAAGAACTTCTTTCACTACTATTTCCATATGGAATACTGTGGAATGAATGTAGAAAATAGAAAGCTTTTACAATTTATATGTTAATATGAGGTATACCTCCAGCTACTTAGGTCTTTATATTTTTAAAGAGATTCATTTTTGTATATAACTGTGAGATATCATACATGAACTAATAGTAAGATAGATCCCTTTCTTTAAATGTGGAGAAAACAAAATAAAAAGTAGCTAAGATAATAAGAATTAAATTATTTACACAAATGTTGAGTATTTTCTATGAAGTGGATATAACCATTAGTGACTTTATTCATTATCTGAGAAAATTTCTCACTAATCTAGGCAAATGAAAAGTGGAAGCCCACTGGCACGTGGTGACTGAAGCTGGTTTCTAATGTGGTTGAATTCACTGCATGCATTATGAGAATCACCTGAGTGGTGTGTTTGTTTTCCTTTCCTTTTAGAAACTGTTTCTTTTCCATTACCCTTATTTCCATTTCTGTGTTAGAGTCTATGGAAGAATGGCTTAAGACCACTCAGTGGTTGTTCTTATCCGTTCAGTGGCCTGAGCAGTGGGAGCTGCAGGCCAGTCTTCAGTCTTCAGTAGGGAATTGCTGGATAGGCAGAGAGGGTACCTTGAGTTGAGTAGCAGTCAATTCAGGAGCTGGCACAGTCCATTCACCCTGAAAGTCATCCTTGGTCATAGCCTTTTCAATAGTGGCCTGCTCTTCCTTTTTAATGTCTTCAGCATCTCTGGAGAAGTAGAGATCAGGCATGACGTGCCACGGGTGTTTACAGGAGATGGTGCTATGCATGTGCAGAATGTCCTGGGCCAGCGTCCCCCACACCAGCCCCAATGAGTGAGCTCCCTTGTTGATGCATGGGATGACAACGTTCACAGAATACAGAGGACAGTCTGTGTTACACAGACGAGTGGTTTGCAGGTTAACATAAGACACTTTTGTGAGAGATTCGTGGTCAGCCCTGGGATCAGTAATCATTGGAAGTCTCAGCTCCACGAAGGCTGCCTGGATCTGGTTAATGAATTTTCCAGGAATGAAGCCACCAGCAATAGGAGTGGCTTCAGTGGGGGCAGCAAACTTCAGCACAGCTCACTGGCCAGTATACCTGGAGGATATGACACTGACATCAGCCAGGTTTTTGATGGCGACAATGGCATGAGCTGACAGCAGCAACTGTCTCTGTAAAAGACAAGCTACACAGATACCTATAATGCACATAACAAAAAAAGTATTGATATCAAGAATATAACAGGAAGTACTAGACAACAAATAGAAAACAACCCAATTACAAAAACAGATGCATGGGGTGCCTTCATGCTATGTATTTTAACATTGTCCGATGAAAGTGAGGCATTGAAAAATGTTTGTGTCAAAGGTTGAAACAATGTTTTTCCTGTCTTTCATCTGCTTTTGTCTGAAAGTTTGGTATATACTCAAAGGAATAAGTTTTTTACAACATAGGGATTTCTCTTTTATTCTGGCTTTACTCTGTTCCTCCCTTAAGGACAGAAAGGGTTGCAGTCCAATGTAATTTATTACATTGCATTTCATTTTTTAAATTTTATTTATTTATTTTTGCCCTGCTATATTTATAAGCTAGGCTAAAAATGAGCTAAATATGAATAACCTCTCATTTCCTATCACAGTGTTAGCAGAGACTCCACCCTTAACACTAAGACCCACCTATTTCTTTCTTTCATGAGTTACCATAATTTTGTTAGTTGTTAAACAAAGCTTTGATGCTAACAACTTTCCCATTTTTCCTATAGCATTTCCAGGGTTGGGGGAAGGGCCATTTATAAATATATTTGAAAAAATATGAATAATTTAATAAGAATAGAAATGACTAAGAAGTTTACATGCAAATTAACATAATGATGCATAAATTCATACATAATTAAATAAATGCAAGTCAAAACAGCATTATACAATTTAGCAAACATTGAAAACATTAATAATTTCTAGTTCAACCTTCATAAAAGAAAATTATCAGAATAATTAAATATGTGAAAATAAAAATTTTACATATTTCCTGACCCATCAGTTCCATAGCTCAAATGTCCTCTACTCATAATAATCACAGAAATATACAAGATATATTTATTTCAGCAAAGTTGTTATTAGCCAAAAACTTTAAACAACCTAATTATTCTATAAAATATTCTACAAGAATATTCTATGCAACAATTGCAAAATTAGTTAGGAAATTATAAAAACAAGACAAAATATTTCAGTGAAATAAGGAATATATTATTATGTCCTGTTAGAAGTCATTTTGCCAAAGATATTCAGAGCTAGGATAAGGAACCAGGTTTGGAATGATAAACAAATGATAAGAAATAGGATGTTGGAGTATGTGAGGAAGCCATTTGGTGTAAAACTAATTCAGCCTGAACTCAGCCATTGAGCATGCATTGTATATATGCTTTAAGTATTTACTACGTCCCAAAGACAAGAACGATGCCCTTAAAGATAAGGATGTAACTTCCCCTACATTGGGATTTCCTTAAGGATAAGCATCTCCCCCCAAACTAAGCACTGATTGCTAACCTGCTGCTCTTGCCCTGTGACCACGCACCTTGAGACTAGTGACCCACTGTGTTCATTGAATTGCTGTACCAGCAAAGCAGTCTCTTGACTATTGGAAGAGGGATCTTCTAATCATATGTGATACACGCTCCTCGATGGTATATAACCACTCTGTACACCCCTACTTCTTTGGAGTGCTCCATTCCTTTGCGGAAGGACTCTCCCGGGCTGTATGGTCCTCAGATTTGGCTCATAATAAACTCACCCCAATTTTGATTTATAAATTGTTTATAGATTATTTGCATCAACAGGAGGGTAATATATCTATTCAATATTTCTTCACTTGTTCACTCTTACAAGGTTAAGATTTTATTTATTAATTCATTCATATTGTTACCAGAACATTGGGTTCTTATTGTCCCTCAGGATAAAAAGAAAGAGAGACAACAAACAGGAGTAGAAAAGTAAAAGTTTATTAACTTGTGCACAGGAGTGGCACAAGGGAGTCTGTGCAAAAAGGAAAGGGCAAGTGACTGTCTCATAAGGAGCAGGATTGTGGGGCTTTTCTTAGGCAAAGGTTGAGGAAGAGGTCCTTGTCATGGCATGTGGTGGGAGGGGGCTTGTGCTTGCACCTACACTGTCACATAGCATGCCAGTACATGCAATGCATGTATCACTAGCATGCCAGCTTTCCACCCCTGGGTGTGATTTTTTCTATGCTAATAGGGCTAGGGTCACCTTCAGTGGACTCCTGCATGCTAGGGTGCATGCGTAAGCCCAGGAAAGTCCAGAAGCTGCAGAATGTGGGTCTCGGTGGCCTCTATCTGATTCTCCTAGTTTGACGATTGGTTAGGGGCCTTATCTTGTTAGGCCAGGGGCTTACATATGGCCCTGTGTCATTAGGCTGGTTCCTGTCTCAATATCATCTTCTATTTACTCTTTTAATGGATACGTATTGTAGGGGAGGTAAAACAATTTCCCCTCTGCTATTATAGGTTCTTGGCAGAGACTCCCATGTAATAAAAGACAGTTTAACAGGAGGAAAACAAACAAAGGTTTGATAACACATACACTGCCTGTATACATGGGAGAGACCCAGGAAAACAGAGTAACTCCCCAAACCGCCCAAGTCATCACCTTAAATAACCTCCCCAGCTAAAGACAAAAGAAGAGGTTGGGAGTGGGAGTCCGTTGTGGGCGATTACCAGGAAAAGCGCAGTAAACAAGTTTAAGATTGTTATGCAGATTTAGGTCATTGCTTTTCCATTGATAGGAGTTTCTAGAGTTCCAGTCATCCTTCTCTTCCTGGGAGAGAGTGGGAGACACCCTTACAAATGGAGATTTCCCTAATAGATATGAATATATCTTACAAAAATGTAACTTCCACTCAGTTTTTATAGCTTTAACTATGTCTGCTATTTCTTAAAAATAATCAGTCTAAAATAATTATTATGCCAAAGAGATATATTTTGGGGTAGCAATTTCTGCTCCCCTTTAGTATTTCAGACACTAAGCTAGATACTCCTCATAAAAAAGAAATTCATTTTTTGATCTACTTTAACTGCTCTTTTTTGTAGAGCCTCAGCTAGTGCAATTGGTACTGATATGCAAAACAAAGAACAAAAAATAGCCTTCTCTTGAAGTATTGCAAAAAGACACCCTTTTTGGGTATATCAAGGGAGCAAAAAAATGTGCCTTTTCTTCTGGGCAGATGTAGCCACATCACACAGGACATGTTTGACAAGGAAACCAAAAGCTATCTTTTGGTTCTCACCCCCAGCCACTTGGCCAGATTCCATTATGTGGAGTATATCCTGGCAACCTTACTCAGAGACATTAGAAGTTGGAAAATACACGGCAGAAAATATAAACATGTGATCAAATCAATTTACTTTTCTATTTTCTCTATAACCTTATTTCTATATGTTGAAATGAACAAATGTGTTAGTATTGACAAGAAATTTTCACATATTGAGGTATATTGGGTAGCTATTCTAGCTATTCTGGTTTCAATCTGATTCAAGTTGAACTAGAAAAGCTGACTTATGGCATATCAAACATACATGGTACATCTGCTTTAATCATTAAAGTAAAGAATGCATTAAACATTATCTTAATGTAAAAGAAGGCACTCTTTGATTATAAGGATGCATACTTCCTTTCCTAGGAGACCAGTGTCAGTACACCTAAAGATAAGTTTCCTTTCTGGACATCAGGGCCATGTTGACCTGCTAATCTGCAACTGAATATCTGTTTGAAAGTTTGATGAACGCATGTCCTGGGTGTATTTGGTGCAAGTTCTTTGTTCTACAAAGGTATAAAACTGTACTGAACAGCATACTTCTCTGAAAAGCTTTCTTCCTTTGTGGAGACGTCCTTCCCGGATTACAGTCCTCAGCCTGGTTCAAGTAAAATTCACCTTATCTTTCTTATCTGTAGACTCATTATTGGTGATGACACTATGACAATTGGGAACTCATAAAATCTTCTGGATAATTTAGAGTCTTAAAATCTTTTCACTTCCTTTTGTAGGTGGGTTCTTGTTAGAAAGGATCTCACCATTGCTCAAGCAGGTAACTTTCTGATGTTTAACAACAGGTAAGAAATACCTTTGTTCTAGACTGCGACCATAGTAGAGTAAAGTATGCTTGTGGGTAGTCCATTTGGAGCTAAAGAACAGAGTGAGGGCAGTAGAATATGTATTCTTGTTTGTGGGATAGTTGTAATAATGGCCAGAATCAGATAAGAGAATTGCCAAGGTCCTTTTGAAGCTTTTAACACCAGTTACTGGGGAAGCATATTTTGGCAAAACTGACTCTAGACCCTATTTTCTTCCTGATACTGCTGTATTCTGTGGGACTGAATTTGATATTTGGGCAAATTTATTTGCGTATTGAGGGAGTAAGAAGGGCTGAGGAAGAAAATCACATTCTTTAGGTAATGTTTGGTTTTTCTCACTTCTCGTCCTCATTCTTCAGACATGTTTTCTGATAGGCTTTATTTGAAAAGTACTTTTATTTCACTTTATTTTGAGTAAAGGTTAATATACTTAGAATAATTGAAAAGTCAGTAATAGCTGAAAGGGAGCAGAATATGTCACCCCAGAATATGATTCTTTGGCATAAGGATTATTTTGAGCTGATTGTTTTTTAAGAAACAGCAGATATAGGAAAAGCTCTGAAAATGTGTTGCAGAAGTTACCTTGGGGTTCAGTATTTGCAATCCAAAAATCTGCCTCTTTGGCTTGATTGTTTTTAAGAAGAGAAGACTCAGAAAGAAACTTTGACCTCACCCCCCCCCAACTGCCCAAAAGAATTCCAGATAGAAGCCCTGTTCTGGGAGGGATCTCATACCATAGATAACTATAGTGTAATGTGAACTAGGTGTGGTAGACAGGGAGGAGCCTCACAAGGCCCATTTGATCAAAGTTCCCTCCTTGTCCCATTGTCTTTGCAGATACGGCAAACATTTGTTTACTAAACATTTGCTTTTCCATCTCCCTGTGAACTGCCTTCCTCCTCTTTGAACTCCCAAACCACTACCCCCTACCTCCTCCTCTGTCTTTAGCAGAAGATAGTGTTTAAGGTGGTGGCTTCAGCCATTTTAGCAAGTTACTGAATTTTCCTGGGTTTCTCCCATGTATACGTTACTAAATTTGTTTGATTTTCTCCTGTTATTCTTTCTTACATCAATTCAATTCTTAAACCAGCCAGAAGAACCCAGAGGGTGGATGAATATTTCTTCCTCCTCTACATTAGCCTTTTGGAAGAGACATCTACATTTATAAGAGAAATCTCCATTTCTAAGGGTGTATCTCTCTGTGTACTAGGAAGAGGAGAACAATTCTAAAACTCTAGAAACTCATCAATGGAGAAAGCAACAACTTAAATCTGCCTAACAACCTTATCCTCCTTTACCGTGCTTTTCCTGGTAATCTCCCATAATTGATTCCCCACCCTCAATATCTTCTTTTGTCTTTAGTTGGTGATGGTATTTAAGGTGATGGCTTAGGCCATTTTGGGGAGTTATTCAGTTTTTCTGGGTATCTCCCACTTATACAGGAGGTATACATGTTATTAAACCATTTGCTTTCCTCCTTTTAATCTGTCTTTTATTATTTGGGGGTACCTGCCACAAATCTAGAAGGGTAGAGGTAAAACCATTTTTCCTCCTTTACACAGCACAAGATCAAAAGAATGGTTAAAAAGAGAAGGAAATCAGCAGCTTTTGTTTTATCAGTAAAGAGATATCATTTCAGAAATCAATTATGTTTTGCATATATATCTGTAATCAGTGTTTCTTTAAATTGTAATCCTTAATGAGCCTATAAGAATATTGCTACCTCGTGATTTAGTCAATGAGAAGACATATATGGTAAACAAGCTGCCTTTGCTTGTTTGCCTCTGTCTTTGATAGCTTATTAAGAGAAACTTTCATATTTTGCATTTGTTTTATATTTATTTTTCCAGCTTTTGAATTTTGGTATTGCGGATTATATTTCAATAGTCTATGAAAGGATTTATCCTGAGGCACTTAATCTTTTATTTTTCTCATTACTCTAGCCATTAGTATACAGAAAGAATCAGTATTGAAAGATACTCTTTAAGGATATCTTTTTATAAAATTATGCTATTTATGTATTAAAATTCTGTACGAAATGAAATCTGATGAGACGACAAAGACTTTGCAATACTAATCAGAACTGAAATTTTTAAAAGAAAATCTAGCAATTACAATGCAACACAAAATGAGAAGTGAATTAGTTAAAGAAGTGAGGGAGTTTGATAATTCTATGTACTAATTCAAGTTACTAGATGGGGAAGAAGCTGCAGACATGTAGCTGATGAAGATTCTTAGCTTAAAAACTATGCTTAATCTTTAAATGTACATGAATAAAAATATTAATAAAGAAACGAAGAAGAATATCATCGTTTCTCTTAACACCTTTCTTTACTGAAACTATGACATACCTGAAAACTAATTAGTCTTTTTCTTTTTGTTTTCCAGGAGTGCTTTCTACCCTAGGTAATTAGTTTTTTTATATTCTAGACTTTGAAATTTATTTGAGGGAGAAATGTTTAAAAACACACTTGAAGTATCAAAACATAATAAAAATCCATAAAAATCCATGCTAACTTACTCATATATTGTCACTTAAAAATAAATTTAAAAACTAACACTTATTAAGCTTTACATCTTCTAAATATTTTGTACAAACTGCCTCATATGATAAATTTCACAACACCGCTATTATAATCTTCATGTTAAAAATGAAGAATTTAAGGAAAAAAGAGGTGAAGTATTTTTGCCCAAGGTTATACAGTGAGCACATGCCTCCATCAAAAAACCTACATAACCTGGCCTCAGGAATTGTGTCCTAGTCACCATACTATTCTGTTGTAACCACTATACGGTATTACTTCTCGACACATTACAACAGTGATATTTTTTGCACACAAACAAATAATGATGAAAACACCTTTGATATGGATTTCCTATTTTCATTTTAATCAAATATTAAACACTGCATAGCACCACAAGGCAAACTGCTGAAACTCCTGAAATTCATATTTCTTTATTTCCCAGTAGAATCAGATATATGTAAAAAATCATTGACTGGATTGTTTTAATATATTGTTAAGGCATTTTTCCATATTATGCTGCTGTGGACTCAAATAAAATAAGTGATTTTCTGTATTTCGGTACCCTTTTTGAAAGGAGAGAGAAAAAGTCTTTCTCTTTTAAGCAGTATACTTAGGCGCTGGAGACCTCTGTGCAATGCTCTGCTTTATGAATCTTCCGTGGTCCTGGCCTCTGCTGTGCAAGGGAAGTTTCAAAATCACTAGAGGCATAGGTCTATTATAATAGATATTCTTACATTTTCCATATGGATTCCCTTCTTTTTCTGCTCCCTCTGTTTCTTCTCTTTCTTTTTCCTTGTCATCTTATTCAATGTTATCTCATACCTTGTCTTTTCTCCTCTCCATTCTACTGGTATTATCTACCAGCTCCTCTGGTGAGTATAGAGTTTCTATTTCAGTTTAAACTACATGCAGAATTACTACAGAAAAGGCTTTGATGACACCACTCTAGAATTTAATTTATTTCTAAAGTATAATTATCATTCAGGGATATTTTAACTAAAGCTAGCTCTAATGCTAATATCTTTATATTTGTGGAAGAATTTTGATATGAATTTTCTTATTTGTTCCTTAAAATACTCTGATAAATAAACTTTCAGTGAAGAAAATTAATAGATTAAGTGACAGTCCAGGGCCTCAAAGTTAGTAACTAAACATGAGATAGAACATAGCCCATTAGTTGCTCAGAATTCTCAGCTCTCTGCCACACTGCTCCATGGGCACTAGAGATAACCTGAAAGGAATCAATAGAAAATTGAGTTGCTACTATGTGATATGTACTGTTGGTGTTAACAAAGAAATATATGATATTGCCTGCCTTGCAATTGGGAACCTCCAATATTCACATCCACTTCTCAAATGGAGAATAGCCCAGGTGAGTGTAAGTTATGGTATACAGTGATCTTCCGGGTCATTGAAAGATTCTCTGCACCAAATATTTCCATCAATGGTACTCTGCAGGCCCTGAAATTAGAGAGTCATTATTTCCAGGATTGAAGATTTTTTTTAAGTCTTTAATAGGTTCCTATGTCCCTAGATGAATTAAGAACGTGTCAACTTGGGGCCAGCCCTGGTGCATAGTGGTTAAGTGTAGCGCACTCTGCTTTGGCGGCCCAGGTTGGTGGGTTCAGATTCTGACACCACTCATCAGTCATGCTGTGGTGGTGACCTACATATAAAATAGAGGAAGACTGGCACAGATGCTAGCTCAAGGTGAATCTTCCTCAAGCAAAAAAAGAAGAAGATTGGCAACAGATGTTAGCTCAGGGTGACTCTTCCTGAGCAAAACAAAACAAAACAAAACAAAACACGTCAACTTACAAAAATAAAAACCAGCTTAAGAGACAAAGTTGGGATCAAAGAATTGCAATTCAGGAGCACAGCTTGAGGTATAAATCCAAATAGTGTATGGATTACAGGAGAGGGGATCAGGGTTTTTATGGGGAAAAGAGAAGAAGACGAGGTGAGTTGTTTTAATGAAGTGTTCATTGGTGCTACATGAGGCAAGGCTAGGTTCGATCTACTTTATGGATTGGCTCGAGATCCAGTCATCAGGCAAAAGGCTAGACTTGTATTTCATTGATAGTTGTGATTCCATCAGCAGCAAAGTCAGTTCCATCGGTCTTTACAAACAGGATATTCTTCTCCTTTTTGACTTCTTGGAATGTCAGTGGTTTGGTCCGGTTTGGAAGACAAAGAAGACAAGATGTGCAAGGCAATTCCTCTGAAATGGCTGCTCTGGTTCTATTTTTTTTTTTTTTTCAGAAGAAGATTAGCCCTGAGCTAATTACTGCCAGTCCTCCTCTTTTTGCTGAGGAAGCCTGGCCCTGAGCTAACATCCGTGCCCATCTTCCTCTACTTTATATGTAGGATGCCTACCACAGCATGGCGTGCCAAGCGGTGCCATGTTCTCACACGGGATCCTGGCCAGCGAACCCCGGGCCACTGAGAAGAGGAACGTGCACACTTCACCGCTGCGCCACCGGGCTGGCCCGCCTCGCTCTGGCTCTATTTTAATGTGGCTCCATTCAAGTCATCTTTCACAAACACACTGTCAAATTTTTTAATAGATGGATAGGACTTTAGTGTATATAACATGAGATGGAAACTTGTCAGATTATAGAGGACTCCAGGAAAAAGGAGAAAGAGGCAGAGCATAGAAAGGATGGGGGAGGATCCCAGTTTATCATACTTTTAATTACAGCTGGTTTAGCTGCCATCTTACCTCATCTCTAGCTATTCTCTTCACAGAACAACATCATTCACTGTTGGCGTAATTTTTTTTTCTTAATCTGAGATCTTTATAAAGTTACGATATATTTGTACAGTTAAGAGAATCTTACTTTTAGAGATGTTTTTCTGAACTACTTCTCTCTTTTGAAATCTTGCTGTATTTCTACAAGCTCCTTGCTTGAAAGCCTAATTATTTCAAGGACTTAGCAGTTAAATGACCAGCAACTTTGTCTGTTAGGCTTCTCACTCAGGCATGTCTGTGCATCTAAGCTTTCATATTAATTGACTGATTGATCCCATTATACATTAATTTAAAGGACACTTACTTTGATCCAGGCTATGCCTTATGGGAAAAAAGGAATAAATACAGTTCTCATCAACACATCAAAATATATTGAGAGAGAGAGATTTAAAATATAGAACTCAATAAAATGATTATTGTCTTGTCTTCCAAACCCTTTTGTGACCCAGATTAAAAGGAATGTTTTTCTTTTCCAAACCATTTTGTGACCCAGACTAAAAGACTTGTTTTTCTTTTGTGATGCTAATAGTTTCCTGCAACGTCATCTGTCACTAATGCTTTGTCTACTATATCACCAGACAACTAACTTCAGCTAATCTAATCCAACAACTTAATTCATGAGGCTCATGACGGAAGCAGTCTTGATGTATTAACTAATAGTCCTAGATATTGCTAGGCTCATCATAGATTCACAGGATTTTAAACCTAAACAGCTAAACACATTCTCGGATATCATCTAATACAACCACATACTACACATTGAGATAATGAGTTTCTGAGTGCCTTTGCTAAGATTACTTGGTGACAAGACAGGAACCTGGATCTCAATGACTAGTTCTTCAGCCATTCAATTAAATTAAATATACAGCTCATAAGAGGTCTTTAAATTCCTGAACCCAAAGAGTTTTTCCATGGAGATTTTAGATATCATCACTGCTTAGAGAGGGTATTAGAGAAGAGGATGATATTTTCGACTAAAACAGTCTTTAAAATCACATCACTAAGAAAGCTTTTCCTTCCCTGCTCCCTCTGAATTCTAGGAGAAGGGTGTAATGTTAATTTAATGAGTTTCTCCTCTTCTGAGAGACTTTACTGTGTGCTTAGAACACTGTCCTCATTTGGGTTAGTGAATTGCTGAAATGTTGTATTTCAGTGTTAATGAATTTATTTAATTTGATATGATATCTCAATGCAACTAAATTAAAAGTAGGCTTGAGATAAAAGACTCTCTAACTATCTGACTAAAGATTAAACCATTGAATTTCTTGAACCTCACTATCTCTGGTTAGGAACTCAATACACTATAGGAAAACAAATCTTCGAGTTTCCTTAATAAAGAAAGAAGTTTGAATTTCAATGTAGGCTTGGCATTTAACTGGTTATTCTTTCTTAAATAGAAAACATGGTCTCAGACATTAAAAGGAAAAGTCTGCACACATAATATTATTTACACTACAGTAAAATGTTTGGTTGTTAAGCATTACAAATTCAGATTATGTGCCTTCCTTATAGAGTTTGCACTTCTTCCTCTGATCAAATACTTTATCCTGAATGTCATTTAAAAGAAGCCAGCATTTGAGTCTTTGTATATTCTCCCAACTGCCAAAAAAACTTCAGAAGTAAAGCAAGGCAGCGACCTTGAAATGTACCCTCTGCCATAATAAAATCGTTGTTATTTTTTCTGTGGTAAAGTGTTTGCAAGATATCGCATTTCTCCTTTATATTCAGATCTCAAATCAGATGCATTTTTCTCTGGAAATATCTTTTAAAGTGAATTCAAAAAGAGTTTTTCGGAGCATACAAAAGAATCTATTTCAGATTCTTTTAATTTATGCCACAAGCAGTAAAGGTAAGAGTTCAGAACATAATTAACTTAAAATATACCTTGAGAACATATCTGACTCATCATGCTTTAATGAGTGTCCATAAGTAGATGATCTTTGCAAAAATAAAACAGAATACTGATTACAGAGGCCTTGACTCCTACCTGAGTAGAAAACCTGTATAGCGTATCACGGGAGGAAGTTTAAATGTCACCGAACAGAAATAAAAACAAAATTTGGCAATTTAATTTCCTTGAGTTGCCAATGCTTCAGAAGGGACGAGACAACAGGATTTTACTAGGTAGGCTGGGCACTAGTTTCTTCTTGTCACATAAATTAAGAAATATAAAATATTCAGTGTTTGTTTAGAAAGAAGATTACATGTCTCATGCATAGAGCGATATTTTGTATTATAGAAACCAGAAGTAAGAAGGAGAAATTGTGTGGCTTATACATAGTCATAAATTTCATGTGACACACTGATTCTGTGTTTGAATCCCATTATTAGGCAATCTTTGCATAATAACTTAGATAGAAAATGCATTAATATGCCTTAGCCCCTTAGTGCACCCTTTAGTATACCCATTTCCTGTACTGTGTTAAATCCTGGTACTAAGAAATTGGAAATGTTTAGCATATTATGTTTAAAAACTATGGTGTTCCTTTATTTGTGAGAGAGATAGATATGTTATATATATATATATATATATATACAATCATTCACGAGAAATTTGAAACTTTAGAAATAGAAAATAAAGAAAAGTGATGGGAGAGGAAATGTAGACAAAATCAAAATTACGAAAATTATTAATCTTCAGCTTTTTTGGTATTCTTGCTTAGCAATCTGGAAAATTATGTTGCCTCAGACATTAGGGAATAAGACCGAGAAGGCATGTTATGGGAATGCAGTCTCACAAGCCGGTGAGGAACATCTGTTTGGGATATGGAGGCCGATTCCCCTCCACGGAAATGGAAAAGTAAAGAAAGACTAAAATGCATTAATTATAAAATTGATGCAATTTTTGTTCTCTATTCCTCTGACAGCTGGTGGGGGAGATGTTAAGTAAAGGAGATGATTTTAACATTCCCTAATAAGAGTGTTAACAAACAAGGGAACATAGAATTTTATTCCTATTATTTTTTATTTTTGAAGGAAACCTACACTAATAATTAGTAGGAATATAAATATTACAAAACGTGTAAAATTATTATCAGGCCATATCAACTCAATATCTCGATAATAATATCAACTGATGTAATTACTTGTTTTCACCACTAACAATGTCAAAATTATAATAGAAACAAAACAATTCAGTATATTGAGTCTATAATCAAGCTTTCATAAAACATTTTGAGTTACTACTATTGATTAGTGGTGTTGAAAGATGTATAAGGCCCAAGTGGCAGGTCAAGTTCACCTGCCAACTGAGTAATGGCACAAACACATACATTTTAAATTGAACCAAATTCTATATGATTACACAGAAGGGCGTCATTAATTCTACACAGGTCAATAGTGTCAAAGAATTTACAGAGATGTGGACTTCCGTGGTATTTTAATGCTCAAATGGGAGTCTGATTCAAAGTTAGGTAGGAGGGGAAACATTTCAAGCATTTAGAATTTGATGTTTATCTTAAGTTTAGGTATGAAGGAGTAAAGAAGTAGAAAGAGAATGTAATTGTGGTGAGAAAATAGAATACAGAATTTAAAACAGTAGAAAGTGGTTGTGGGGTTATATAAACAATGGCCAACTAGGAATGGAAGGCAAACAACAAGGGGGCCGGTATGCTTCTCTTTTATCTTCACAGCATGAAGGATGATGGGCTGTTGGGAATTCAGAGGAAGAAAAAGACTGCAAGTCAGTGTCAATGTTCTCATGGAATGTCTGACATTGTGAAGGAAGGCGGCATGAGAAGTAGCCAGATGATATCAGCAAAATCAGTAGTAGTTTCTCAAAATGTCCATGGTCCGTAAATGGCGGTAGGAGTGAAAATTCTGCTCTATCTTCTCTTACCTCCTGGCACTTAGAAATCCTCTGTGCAAAGATCACATGGGAAGTAAATAGAGATTCTGCAAAGGGACCGAGGGAGTCTTTCGCGAGAATATGGGCAACAGCTGGCCCAGTGGAATGCGTTCACGATAAACCAGGAGCAGCAGAGTGAAGCATAAGAGGCCTCTGGAGGACAATTAGAATATGACTAACGACAGGCAACTACAGAGGCTTGAAATTTGCTTGTTGACAGAGCAAGGTGACCATAAGGCCATAACTGGATTTTCCTGACTTCATGTTTTGAAACAAAACTTTTTAAATATAGTTGCTTTCATGTTTATAGAAAGTATAAAATCCTGAACCCCCAAAGAGAATGGTAATTGTAATAAGATTTTAAACTAAAGCATCAGTTTATTATCCTCTCTGCCTCTTCTACCCAGTGAGGTCCTGTATTTTTCTTCTCGCAATCTTTCCTGAGTCCTCCTAGCCTGCATATTCTCCCCATTCTCAGAACTCTTCGCCTGATCTGTGCATACTGTCTTACACCATTCTCTACTAGTTATGTGTCTGGAATGTCCTCTTCAGAGTTGTAATGTATGTTTTCATCTGCCATAATGATTACAGCAGTGTTGAATACATCATGGCTATTCAGGAAAGACTTGCCTCAGCAAATGTTTAGATGGCCTTGGAATATCAAGCTCACAACTGAGAGGTTGTATGTTATTTAAGGGCCTTTTAACCTTCTTCTTCATTGCAGGACATCTATCCTCATCTCAAAAATGTCTGGCAAAGTTCAACTGATTCTTCTTTATTGATCCAGAAAATAGCATATGTTCCATATTTACACAATGGAATAAACTGGTAAATTTTTTCTTTCATGTGAGGAAGATTGTTGCTGAGCTAACATCAGTGCCAATCTTCCTCTGTTTTATGTGGGATGCTGTCACAGCATGGCTTGATAAATGGTGTGAAGTCCCAGGATCCAAACCTGTGAACTCCTGGCTGCTGAAGCAGACCGCAAGAAATTCACCACTGTGCCACCGGGCCAGCCCCTAAACTGGTAAATTTTAATTGGTTTGGTCAATTCCTAAAATATTTGAAAACCAAGTTTCATAAATAGCTTCCAGTTCAGCTGCAATAAAAATAGCATAAGGAAAGTTAATTCTCATTTAGCATTGCTAGCTATTAACAAAAGAAGTAAAGACAACACATGAAAAGGAGGTAAGTGATTACGACAAAGAAGAGCTATATTTTTGTGGATACACACATGCTCATTGATTAAAATGTTGAGTTTCCTACAGGGCAAGCAAACCAGACAGTGTTCAGGACCTGAGGTTGATACGGTGGGGAAATCAGACTTAATTCAATAAATGCCTTCCGAGCCCTAGTATCTACTAGCCACTGTTTTAGTCACTAGGAAACAGGGAACCAGACAGAAAAAAATCCCAGTTTTTATGAACCCTATATTTTAATAAGATTAAATATATAATTATACAAATGTATAATTACAAATTGATTAAAATTAAATTCTATTATAAATATTCCGTAATATATGTATATAAATACCTGTTTGTGTACATCTATATTAATTTTCATAACATATATTAACTTGGACTACCTGGGTCTTCAAAATTCCAGTGTGATTTTTTTTCCTAATCATTTTACACTGTTATTAGTTCTTCACTTTAAAGACTTCAAAAATGTTGAGAGTTTGCAAATTATATTACTGCTGTGGATATTATTAGCTGTGGGTATCACTGAAAGGAAACTATTTAATTAACTTGTGGATAAATTGATAGGTCCACTGAGTATTATCCCCCCTAACTATTTTGGGATCTGTCCTTGTCCTTCATTGTTCTTGAAACGCACTCTCAATGTTTAAAATATAGTCTTTGTCTCTTTATAAAACCATACTTTACAGTATAGCTTACTAAAGAATTGTCATTATCGGCTGATCTGGTGGAACAGCAGTTAAGTTCACATGCTCTGCTTTGGTGGCCTGGGGTTCACCGGTTCAGACCCTGGGTGTGGACCTAGTACTGCTTATCAAGCCACGCTGTGGCAGGCATCCCACATATAAAATAGAGGAAGATAGGCACAGATATTAGCTCAGGGCCAATCTTCCTCAACAGAAAAAGAGGATGATTGGCAGCAGATTTTAGCTCAGGGCCAACCTTCCTCAAAAAAAAAAAAAAAAAGAAATGTCATTATCATAAATAAAAACGTGTTTGTTGCAGAGAAATAGCAAATGATTACAAAAGCCTTTGTGCATTAATCTGCAAACATTAGATTCATTGTGGTACCTTTGAGGGTTGAATTTGTTACGTTTGGTAAAGCACATAAATTTGAGGAGGGGAAAATATAAAAATCTCAATGCAATCAGCTTAACACATTTTATTCTGTCCTTTAGATGAATGAGTTAATAAAATATTTAATTATTTGAATCATTTGCTTTCCACTTTTTAAACTTCCATATCAATTTATCCAATTCTGGAATTTGGCTTTGGTTTTGTTAATAGTCAGAGGCATTTCTGTTGGCTGTATGTTTTACCTCTAGCTGAAGTTGGAAAGGGCAATTTGTCAATCATACACTTCTACTTCCTAGAATGCAGGTCTGTGTACCAAAAAAAAATGTACTCTGTGTTCCCTCTCTCCTGGCAAGGGACACTCCACTCAAATATATTGCCCCAAATTGTCCTACATATGTGAGACATCTCTTATAATTCCCTTGTTATTATTTTAAATCACAGCCAAAACCTCTTTCACATTTTTCTCATAGAGAGGATCTCCTTATACTCTCCCCTGAAGTTTGGGCAGGCTTGTGAATACTTCAGCAATGGAGTGTGGCAGAAGAGATTCTATGTGTCTTCTCAGGTCAGGTTATAAAACCAAGTAGTTTCCAACATTGTTTGCAGGAACACTTGCTGTTGGAGTTCTGAGCTTTCATGTAAGAAGTCTGACTAAAAATTAATAAAAATACAATTTGCTTACTTTTTATTTCATAAGATTCTAATGATACCTTAATAAAAACAGCCTCCCAGCCATCCTTGTCAAGACACCAGACTTGTTAGTGAAGTGGCCTCAGACACTCTGCCAATTGAATAACACCACTGATGTCCATCAATGCCACATGGATCAGATGAATTATCCATCCCAGCCTTTTGTGAATTCCTGATGTACAAAACCATGTGATGTAATAAGACCATTGTTGTTTTAAAACAGTAAGTTTTAGGGTAGTTTGTTATACAGCAATAGATAATCGGAACCTCTTTCATCAAACCTTCCTTGACTTATGATCCATTTAGTTAGCTTTCAGGTCTTTAGTTAGAAGAGTGCTATTTGTATATCCATATCATAAAACATATAATCAGATATTAATGAATGGTGAAGGAATTTTAATGTTTTCTTTCTTCCAAGATAATCCATATATTAACATAGGTCAATACCTATAGCCTAATTATGTACTTCTAATGAACATATTATAGCCATCAGAATTTGAGAAACAGAGAAAGGTCTGGGCTAGAACATTCTTTCTAGTGAGTCCTTAAGAAGGCCAATATATGAATTTGTCTCAATTTTTCTACATCTAAGATTCAGTTTTTAACTAAAATTTAAAAACATTTACTCCACTTTCTGCAAGAACGTATTTTCTATATTAACCAGAATTTCTTTCCAAAATAAAATAACACATTTTGAATAAATGATTAATTCCTGGGCTGGTTGGGGCTGATGAAGGCTTTTCTAGAATGATTTCAGACTCCCATACCACTGTTTCCTTGGAAACAATAGAGCTAAAATAAATGTGGATGTTGTGTTGGTCTCGTTTGTCAAATGAAACAGCACCTGCATTGAGGAAAGTATGAGTTTGGATCTGAGCCTCAGGCCTGCATGACTAGAACAGTATTAAGGATTGGTGGGAAGTGGAGGATACAATTTGTACCATATGGCTCTTGTCCATGACAGCTATACATACATCATATGCATCACGGGAAGAGAAATTATGTACTTGGGTAGCTGCTTGGACTCTCAATGAAATGATGATGTATTTGCCTTATTTCCTACCTTGCATTCTTCTATAAAATTAGATAAACAAAATAAATAGCTATTACATTAAAAACTGTTGGTTTCTTATGAGTTTGACTGCCTACTTGCATGTATAATCAATAACAATAACAATAGTTAACACATACGGAGTATTTCATATATGCCAAGCACTCTTCTAAACACATCCCTACATTCACACACTTAATAATCAACAATCTGTGAGTTAGGTGCTGCTTACCATCTACCTTTTTTTACAGATGAGAAAATTGAGTCATAGAGGGGTTAAGTGGCTTGTTCAAGTCTCACAATAACTGAAAAATTGCAGAGTGAGGATTTGGATATAGGCATCCTGGCTCCAAAATTCACACTCTTAATAATCCATCTTGTCTCTTAAAATTCTAATAATATTCAAATAGAAAAAGTAAAGACACATTAGAATTAATACTTACAAAGAATATCTCCCAAAACTCATGAGCAAGCGTTCATGGCCAGGGAACTAACTGGGAGATGGAAGAGGCTCCAACTCTTATGAGGTACTAGATGATTATTTGTAAAATAAGACATTTGGGGCAATACATTGTGTTAATCAATTACTCTACCAAGAAAAATAGTAAAAGACATTGAAATAAAAGACCTTAGGTACTTCATGGGCAAGACTGCATTTGGAGCCTAATAAATATTTGGAGGTCCTGATGGGAAGAAAGTCTTTTCACGGCTATTGAAATGCGATTGATACTAGAATGAGCAAGAAAAATGCTAGGGACCAGGAGATAAGGCTAATCTGTTATAGAGAAACAAACCTCTAAATCAGTGGAGCAATGACCACGAAGAAGAGAGATTAGCTCAAGTAGTTGCACACATGTCCTATCTTTCTATTTAATTAAGTTAGTGAAGAATAAGATCCTGCAACAAATCACATTTACTGAAAAAGATCTGCAATTAGGCTAAGAATTAAATGCCAGACTATGCATCATGACTATTGTATAACCACTCGATATGTTCCTCAAACATTAATTATGATACTTTTACCACTGATTAACCTGTGTCACGTTATCTATGCAACATCAGTTATCTGTGAATGATAAATGATCTACAATCTAATGTTTTGGATAGGTCAAATATAACTATTTCCAACCATTATTTAATAAAAGTCTGGATAGCATAAACTCTATGTCATAGTTATAGTAAATGTGAATCTGGGGATAATTGAACATTCAGCTTATGTCAGTCAAAGCTCCAAATTATGGTGTACTTCATGGAGTATCAAAGAAAATCAACACATCTGAGACTGGAGAAAAAGAGCCAAGTAGGTAATATTTGTGTCTCCAAAATCATACTACCTTTTCCCTGAAGATTATAGACAAGGGGATGTTAAGAGCAGATGAAGAACCATTCAGAGGCCACTGCAGATGCCCAGGCTCAAGACGATTGTACCAGTGGAGATGCAGCGAAGTGCCAAGAATCAAGAAGCATTAGAGGCAGGAGCAACAGAACTCAGTGACTGATAAGACCTCAGCGTGAGGAAATGCAAAGATGACTGCAGAATTCTGGGGTGAGTGACTGGCCCCTGTAGTGTTGATGCTCCTGACTGTGAGAGTGAGCAATGCAGTTTCCTGAGCTCTGTGAAGAGCTCAATGATGACTAATACATGGCTTCTATTAACAGAAGGACTTGCAAGCTAGTGCTAATTATAAATAAAGGAATTTTCCCATCTGGACTACAGTGAAGAGGAGAGATCATTAGGTTAAGTGCATTTTGTTCTACTAACAAAGTAAATAGCTAGTTATTCATTTGCCATAATTATAGGAAGGTAAAGGAGTCCTAGTTATTCTCTTTATTACTACTATTTTTTTGTAAAGATTGGCAACTGAGCTAACATCTGTTGCCAATCTTCTTCTTTTCTTCTTCTTCCTCTTCTTCTCCCCAAAGCCCCCAGTACATAGTTGCATATTCTAGTTGTAGGTCCTTCTGGTTATGCTATGTGGGACACCGCCTCAGCATGGCCTGACAAGTGGTGCCATGTCAGCTCCCAGGATCGGAACCGGTGAAACCCTGGGCTGCTGAAGCGGAGCGTGTGAACTTACCCTTGGCCACAGGGCCAGCCCTATTACTACTATTTCAAATCTTCTTCTTTTTGCAAATGCACCATACCTCTACATGTTTATCATACATTTTGTGGTTTTCTAAAAATAGAAAGTCATAAAACCTTCTTTCCTTGACTTTTTTTTCAGTCAGCAAGGATGAATGCTTTCGCTCTAAAGCGCTGTTTGTAAAACTGAGTTACCATTTTCATTTTTATAGAATTTTTTCATCTTCAGCTCATACTTTGCAGAATGATTGACACTGGCAGTGTTTAAATAAGAGATCTGGAGCTTCTTTGAACACAGAAACATTCAGAGTAAAGATTAATAATTTTTATTATTTTCAAATATAAAAATGTAAGTGTACAGTAACATTTTAAAACGAATTATTACCTGTATTATGAAGCCACTTTTTTCCCTTACTGACCTGAGGGATAGGTGAAAATCATATCCATATTTTTTAAGGGTATGCTTTTTTGGTGAAGAAGTTTGGCCCTGAGCTAACATCTGTTGCCAATCTTCCTCTTTTTTCTCTCCAAAGCCCCAGTACGTAGTTGCATATCCTAGTTGTAAGTCATTTTACTTCTTCTATGTGGGATGCCATCACAGTATGGCTTGATGAGCGCTGTGTAGGTCCATGCACAGGATCAGAACTGGTGAACCCCAGGTCGCCAATGCAGAGTACATGAACTTAACCACTACGCCACTGGACTTGCCCCCTAAAATCATATTTTTTAAAAGTATACAAAATATTTCCTGTTTTAACTCAGACATTCACTGAATCCCTGTTCTTTCCAGGTCTGTTGGTAGCAAAGGGCATAAGATGGGTAATAAACAAGGCCCTGGCAGAGGCATAATTACATGAGCCATTGTATTACTGAGCATTAGGCCACTGAGAGAGGACATGCACTGTTCATGTCAGAGAAACAGCACGTTGTCAAGGTCCTGAGCCCAGACTGTGCATGGCAGACTTCCAAAACTGAAATGCCAGACAGCAGCTCTGGGAGCGTGAAAGGGCAGAAGTAGTGGGGTAGAAACACAAGGAAGTGGAAGCATGAAATCATGGCCAGGTGATGAAGAGTCTTACAAGCCATAGGTACATTTGAGCTATTCCACTTGGGCAATTGGGCATCTATTCACAGGTGTTAAATAGGGGAGGGGCATGAGATTTCCATGTTTTAGGAAGATCTATCTGGCTACAATGTGGAGAGTGGGTTCATAGGGAACACAAAAGAAAAACAAAAGGAGGTCCTAGAGGCAGTGACAGGAATTGGTGTCACCTGGCTTAGAGGGGCGTGCATGGTGATGGAGAGAATTGGACAGGTTAGGAAAGCTATTAGCCAGCTGAATGGACATGATTTGATAGATTGGCTGTGGAGGAGGAACAAAGGAGTGGAGACCAGGATGACCCCCAGATTCCTAACTAACCAAAATATTTACTTATACAGCACAAGTGGCATGGACACAGTCTCTTCTTTTGAGTTTACTTGGTAGTTTAAACACTGCTTTTTTCACATGGCTTCAAGTGCTATATTCCTTCTTTACATACACCAACTAAGCCTTACCAATGTGTGCACTGGAGATGTAGCAGTGACTGAAGAAGCTTTTTATGTGCCAATAATGCCAATGAAGGTGAGTGTAGATCCTTGAGGTCTAATGTACTAATTCAGTCTCTGGCGATCATACTCTATAGTAGTAAAAATCACAGGCTATGGAGACAGACCTGAATTTTGAACTCTAATTCTCCCATATGTTGGCTGTGATGTTAATCCTCTCAGATTTTAAGCTTCTGTTTCATCATGAATGAAAGAAGAAGGATGACCCTATGTCAGGGCTTTAGTTAGACTTCCAGTTAAAGCTGTTGCCATAAAGATATTTTCACTTTTTCTGGCCTTTGAAACATAAGAAAACAACAAGAACAATTAAAAGATTGGGACAGAATGAGAGATGGAGGAAAAGAGAATGAGAGAGGAGAGAGGTAATTTCCAGTGAAACAGGGAAATTACTTCAAAGCTTCATCACATATTTTGAATAAAGTGTTGCGAGACATAGTGATTTTTGTACTACAGAGAGATGATGCCAAAAGTTGGCATGCACCTCTTCTGAATTTTGGAAGGACTATATGTCATATGTCTCTAAACTGCAGTTTTCAGTTCTCAGAGTCATAGGTGTGGTCCTATGTAACATCACAGAGAGTAACATCACAGTAGAGTCCCAGCTCAGCTCCCAGAGAGCTTGGGGTAGGGATGAGTGGAGCTAAAGGAGGAATGTCACAGAAGTCCTTTCTTTATTGTTTATGTAGGGGAGGGAGAATATTCCTCTACTCTCCAGACTCTTCTGGCTGGTCTAAGAATTAAATTGACATGAGATGGAATAACAGGAGAAAATCAAACAAATTTAATAACATGTATACATGGGAGGAACCCAGGAAACCTGAGTAGCTTGCCAAAATGGCCAAAGCCACTACCTTAAATAGCATCTTCTCCTAAAGACACAGGAGGATGTTGGGGGTAGTGGTTTGGGAGTTCAAAGGGGATGAAGGCAATTCACATGGAGATAGAAAAGGAAATGTTTGATAAACAAATGTTTGTCATGCCTTGCAGAGACAATGGGACATGGAGAGGACTTTGATCAAATGGGCCTTGCTAGGTTCCTCCCTGTCTACCACACCTAGTTCATATTACAATACAGTTATCTTTGGTATTAGCTCCTTCCTAACACAGGCCTTCTATCTTAAATTCTTTTAGGTAGTCACGGGGAAGGTCAAAGTTTCTTTCTGAATCTTTTGTTCTTAAAAATAATCAAGCCAAAGAGGCACATTTTGGGATGCCCAATTCTGATCCCCCACCCTGTAACACAGCCTCTCAGCTGAGGGAATCAGCCTTGGCCTCAGGCAGGGTGAAGCAGGATGGAGAAGCTGTGGGGACACTTAGCCTTTGTGTAGGAAAGAAAGCTAAGCAGAGCCAGACATTGTAACAGGAGTTACAGAAAGCACGTGACCGAGGGGATGCTCCCTAAGGCAGGGACTAGTGAAAACTGAGATCTGCGCCTCAGGATGGAGATCTTTTAAATTTTAAATTTTTTAAAAATAAAATTTAGAAAAAAACACTGAAGTTGAAATTTGGATGAAATAATTCACTTTCACAGTCTTTACTATAGGCTTTAACATCTCTGAGATGTCTTTGGAATCAAGGAACTCCAATTCCTTGGAGTTTTGAGGGGTTTTTTTAAGCCCTTTTAATTAGCATTTAAAACATATTCAGACAATAGTAGGAAATATACGTATACATATACAGTCTGACAAATATTTCTAAATCAGACATCCATGGTAGTATCCAGTGACCACACAGAAAGAGAAAATTGTCAGCAGCCAGAAGGTTCTTTTTTGACCATTTATCCTTCCTCCTTGCCAGAAGTAACTTTTGCATGCTAATATTTATGAGAATAATTTTCTTTCTTTTTCATAGCTTTGACATTTCTCTAAGTTTCCCCTAAACAATGTGGTTTAATTTTGCCTATTTTTGAACATTATGCAAAGATGGTCAAACTCTATGCATTTATAATGTCAACATTATGCTGTCAAAATTCATCCATGCCATTGCATATAGTGGTAATTTATCCATTTTCATGGCTGTATACAATATCTTATTATGAACGTATTTCACAATTTACTTAATCATTATACTTGATGCCTGGCTTCTAATTCTATTTCTGCTTCTACTTTTTCTTTTAACAAGCAGAAGCATTTAACATTTGTGAGATATTTTTCCTCATATTTCCTAATGGGCCTACATATTTGCCTTGAGCTAAAAAGCAGAATATACAACACTTTTAAAAAGTAAACATGTCTCTGGTTCGAGAATTTCTCCTATGCAGTTGGAATTAAAATTCATATAAGCCCTGAGAAAGAGATTCTCTCCTCATTATCAGAGAAAGTAAAATTGTTCTTTATATTCACAATTTGCATATTAGAGTTAAATTATAAAGTATAGAAATATTATTATGAAAATACAAGTTCCTGTTATTAATAATGAGTCAGGATGGTATCATAGATCATATAGTTTAGTTCAGGTTCTTTGGATTGTAAGATCTTAGGCCACTAAAGCTCGCTTGAGAAAATGGAATTTAATTGTTAAGGGTATCATCAGGACATATTATATTATTATCTTATGAGTAACTACAGATAAATAACTAATTCAAACTTTTTCTTCGGAAACCAGAATAGGCAAGTAAAGCAAATGTTTTATTCTCTGTTTCTCATAGGCTGTGGCAGTTTCATATTTTTGCCTCTGTCTGCATTTCCCTGTTAATTTGTTCCTTTCTTTATCTTGTACAATTTCCCCTGAAAACTCATCTTGAATATGATCCATTAATGGCCGCCCCAGTTCCTGAGGCTGTATAACCACAGTGCTTACCTGCCATCATCTGGAAGAGTATCTATGTCTCCTGATTCAAATAATTGAGAGAGAAAAGTTTCTTTTCATAGATCATCTATCAAGATTCTTATTTGCAGAAAATAAAAGTCTAACATAGCAAGTTGGAGCAGAAAGGATTTACTGAAAGATATTAGGTAGTTCTGAAATTCTTGCTGAAGACTTGAGCTCGAATGTTACCCAACTGGAAACAGAGCAGCTGAAGGAAGTATCTAACAATACTGTAATTCTGCTGTTGCTCGGCGCCTCTGATAGCGGGGAATAGATGCTATAAATTCCATCAGCTTACCGAGGGGGCCTGCATTTCTAGAATATTCATGCTTTCCAGAAGACCCACTCTCCCCACTTGGAGCCATCACCTCACATTGCGCACTGCTACCCGAGTGCGTCTACTTGGTGCAATCTAGTTCGCATGTTGAATTCTAGCTGTGGGGAGCCTGAGAAATATAGCTTTTGGTTTTCCAGCTCAATTGTATAACATCAGAACAAAGACTAGAACCCTGACATTCTAAATCTGTGGAAGTGTTTTTAAAAATGTTAAGCATTATCCAGATACAAATTGATATGATTGCAATTTATTAATCAGAAGTTTGAAAAGCTCAATTGACCCAAGTTGTATTTAATTCAGCAGTTTTGTTTTGTTTTTAAGTATTTGTGATGTCTTGCCCTATGGGAAGTACTATGCACACAAATGGAGTAAACTGTAGTCTTTATCCTCCAAATGTTGACAATATTATTGGAGATGGTATTGGATTATTGCTTTATTTTATGAAGATTTGGTTTATACCATTCAACATCTGAATGATTATACAATTATAGATTCTATGATTATACAATAAATGATTATATAATTATATAATTTATATATATAGTTAGTTAGTTAAGGTACGCATAGTATAATTAATTCTGCCCCCAATATTGACCCAGTAAAGTAATGGGGAAGGAATATTCTGTAGGTGACTTTTGACTTCCATCTTGGAATAGGAGTAGGGATTCTCTAGGAAGAAAATGGCAAGAAGATATTTCTAGTCGCGACAAAGGTATGCAAGTCTGAAAATATATGGCATAGATGGCTTATCATCAAAGATTCAATTAGAGAAGTAGAATCACTAGGAAGTGTGTTGGGCATGTATGTATATTTATGCATATTTCGGTATATGTAAGTGTTTATATACCTACATACTGTTATGGATTGAATTGCCCTCCCCTAAAATGCATATGTTGAGTCCTAATCTCTAGTACCTCAGAGTGTGATTATTGCTGTATCTGTAAATAGAGTCGTTACAAATGTAATTACTTAAGATGAGGTCATACTGAAGTAGAGTGCGCCCCTAATCCAATTTGAGAGACGTCCTTATAAAAAGGGCAAATTTGGACAGAGACTTGCACACGGGGACAACGCCATGTGAACACGAAAGCAGAGATGGGGTGATGTAGCAACAAGCCAAGGAATGCCAAAGATTGCCACAAAACCACCAGAAGCAAGGAGAGAGGCCTGGAACAAATGTTCCCTTAGAGCCAACAGAAGGAAGCAAACTTAATTTCAGACTTCTGGCCTCCAGAACTGTAAACAATAATTTCCAGCTGCTTAAGCCACCCGGTTTGTGGTACTTCATTATGGCAACTCTAGCAAACTAATATACACACACGTATGCACAAAGGGATGTGTTACAGGGATCTGAGCTTACACAAGTTTGAGAACTGGCTAAATAGTTTCTATAAGACTGTTAGGAGGCTGGGCTGTCGTCTTCATGTTTCATGCTGGAGATTGAAATTGAAAGGCCACAGCGTCAGTAGCTAGGAAGGCAAGATAGACGTAAAGTGAGAGAGAGAGCAAGAGGAAGCTGGAACCCACACAGACAGGATGAGTCCATGTTGGCTGTCACTGCTTGTGACCTTTCACCACGAAATTAAACACACGCCTGGCCAGGGGGTTGGAAAAGCTGAAGGAAGATCAAGGGGAAGGCGGAGCTGTTGCACGCCCAGTTGCTACCTCATGCCAACAAGATGAACCAGCAGATAAGCAGCTATGTGTGTGAGCTACAAAATGGCTGCAGCTTCATTTCAACCCTCCAAATCCCCTCAAGAATTCTCCAGTAGACTACCCTAACCAAAAACATACAGGGGCGAGAATTCTGGGGAATGTAGTTTAGCCTAGCCAAGTAGACACAACACAAAACCATCACACATGTTAAACAATAAATAGTCTTGGATATCGTAAGGATGTCAGAAATAGCTAAATTGTCCTTATAGAAAAGTTTCAGTGTTAATGCTCAATAAAATAATTATTGAAATCTCAGCTCATTTTCATTCACTTTCTTGCACTACTCTCTCTATATAAATGTATTTCAATCTCTTTAGTAATGACCTACTCAAATTCATGCAACTCACCTTACTTTTTTTGTTTGCTTGTTTCTGTTGAGGAAGATTCACCTTAAGCCAACATCTGTGGCCAATCTTCCTCTTTTTGCTTGAGGAAGATTCACCCTGAGCTAACATCTGTGCCAATCTTCCTCTATGTTTTATGTGGGTCACCACCACAGCATGGCCAATGAGTGGTGTAGGTCTGCACCTGGGATCCGAACCAGTGAACCTGGGCCACCAAAATGGAGTGCACTGAACTTAACCACTACGCCACACAGCTGGCCCCTCACCTTACTTTTTATAAACTGCTCCAAGAAATAACTCTCTTTCCCTGGTGTTATTTGGAGCTGACTAGGAAAGTTAAAAATATTCCTGTTTCACTGCATTTCCTTTCCTTTCCTTCTATTCTTCCTTCTATCCCATCGCCACTATTATAGGATTGTATTTAAGCCTGCCCAAGATCTTACTTTCTCCTTCTTCCAAGAAAAAGATCTAAACAATCAGTTGCATTAATTTACAATAAATTATTTTTTTGGTTAATGATGTATTATTTTAGCTCACTCCAGTCTAAAATCTATACTTGCTTTTTATTTTTGCCAACAGTGTTATCCATCCAAGCTCCTGGGTTGTGCACCACTTGTAAATATGTAATGAGCTGCTCTTTAGAAACCATTTCCCACCTTATTACACTGGTTCCTTTCACTGCCCAGTAGCCTACTTCTTCTGTTAAAAATTCAGGTGACTAAAACTATGCTAGAATTATTTAACTTACTTAGGTGTTTTCTAATCCTAAAATTAATTTCATTTGCAGCATCCATTTTTATAAAATTTCCTTTTATAATAATAACAGCCATCTCATGATATTGCTGCATCCTTACTCATTTCTGTTTGCTTGACTCTTGCTTCTGCGTGTACATTGTATATTCTGTGACTATCTTTGATTTCCAGTGCAGAAATAGAAATCATCGAACCACCAGAAAATAATGCTGGTAACATTTGACGTTTAAAATAATACTTCTTATTTCTGCAAACGCAATAGTGTATTAACACACAGTGAATCAACTCTATTTCTTCATTTACATTTTGCTGTTCATTTTTTTCATATAAAAGATCTTAACTGCTGGTCACACTGAAAAATGATGCAAGTGGCTAAATTTCAATCGAATCTAGGATATATCATTTTAAGATTTTATTTTTTTCCTTTTTCTCCCCAAAGCCCCCTGGTACATAGTTGTATATTCTTTGTTGTGGGTCCTTCTAGTTGTGACATGTGGGACGCTGCCTGAGCGTGGTTTGATGAGCAGTGCCATGTCTGTGCCCAGGATTCGAACCAACGAAACACTGGGCCGCCTGCAGCGGAGCACATGAACGTAACCACTCGGCCACGGGGCCAGCCCTAAGATATATCATTTTAATATCTGAAAAGTAGCATTATAAGAAATTCAAACACTTCAGAAGAGTAGTGAAAGAGGCGGCTACTTGGTGAACTTAGGACAGGATCAGAGCGCAAGTTGTGACTACTAAAGAAAAACAGAAGATACATTGCAGAGAAAATTGGAAGTGACAGCAGTTGCCATTCTAGCAAGTCTTAAAGAATGATTGTGGGAGAGTTTTTAACATCTTTACTCCAATTTTGCCAGATGTCAGTTATTTCAATTTATTGAGTTAAAAACAAAATTATTTAAAAAAAATTTTCATTTTTATTAACTTATACTTCTTTTTCCAGAGCTTTTGTTGATATTTATTTCCAAACATAGGTATTAGTCAATTTGCGTTTGATTGATTGGGTTGAGAGTTTAGGATATTGCCATTTTGTAACTACAAAGGGAAGTGCTGAACAAAGCAACAAAAATTCCACTTCCTTGATGATAGTAAGAGGCTAATCTTAACCTCTTGGCAAATATGTTAAAGTCTTGAAAGATTAAGTAACACTTTTAAAGCAATTACGTGGTTTCTCTGCTATCTGCACGTGCCATTGGGCTGGGAGACAAAGCTCTCAATCTGCCATTATTAGCTCTGTGATGATCCTGATCTTTTTGAGCCTTGGTTTTGTGATCCGTAAAATTAGAATAATATTTATCTTTCTGGTTGGTTGGTGGATTAGAGACAACATGTGTAAAATGTCTTGGAGTGCCTAGTTTCCAGTAGGCATTCAAAATGTTTGTTATGGATGATATTACATGATAGAATAATAAATCTATGGTTGGATTATAATAGAATAGCTATTACTATATAATGTATGATTAAAATGTAATTAACATAATTTATACTTTTTCTATGATAATGCAATTAAGAAATCTTCTATGGGAAGCAATATCACATTTAAAAATCTCTCCGATGTTAAATCTTTTTCCTATTCTCTTGCCACATGGGAAGGCAGCAGATATTCTTAGTCACTGTTTTGTGTAACTTTAAAAATCTTCCATTATGTGTTAATTCATTGCTTAGTAAAGTTGGCGCAATTGTGTCCATCTGAACATTCACACTTATTAGTTTATTAGAATCCCAACAGAGAATATCACGGAATCATAGAATTGCAAGCTAAGTTTCACCTTCTGTTGAAAACAGAAATTAGCTTTTAAGCCTTCCTGAGGCGTAGACATTTAGTATCTCCTTGGTTACTTCTAGGAAGTACGAAGCACTCAGCCTAATTTGCCCATCCTATTTCCTGGACAGTTCTAATTATTAGAAAAATATTTCTTATATTGAACAAGAATTCAGCTATAGCTGCTATCCATTAGTCATACTTCTGCTCATTGCAACAGCATTAAACAGATTTACATCTTTCTCCACATTACAGATATGAATAGCATTTTTCTGTGCCTGAAAGTGAAGTTCAAATGCTTTGGCATGCTCTATGCTTTTCTCTAATCTACTCACCAGCCACTTCCCTGCACACCACATGCCAGCAACAGCAGGTGACAAGCTGTTTCTTGCCTCCACATTTGCACATACTTTTCCAGAGGAATATTGGAAAGTATTTAAAATCTGTATTATCTCAAATGTGCCTGAAATGACAATTTTGTGCTATTCATTGAGTAATTCTAAAAGGACATCAGGGCCAGCCTGGTGGCGCAGTGGTTAAGTTTGCACATGCCACTTCAGTGGCTCGGGGTTCGCCTGCTTGGATCCCGGGTGCAGACCTATGTACTGCTTGTCAAGCCATGCTGTGGCAGGTGTCCCACATGTAAAGTAGAGGAAGATGGGCACGGATGTTAGCTCAGGACCAGTCTTCCTCAGCAAAAAGAGGAGGATTGGTGGCAGATGCTAGCTCAGGGCTAATCTTCCTCAAAAGAAATGACTAGATAAAATGACATCATTTGTCCCTTGGTAAAGCTTATTTATAGTGAATCATTCAGTCTTCCTGTTCTGTGACATATAAAAGTTCCAAATTGAAACATTAACTCAATTAATTCATGTTAAGAAGAATATTCTGGAAGAATAAGGTAACGTAGGCATATTTGAATACGGGGAGTATTGGAAAAAGTCTGGAGCAAAAATGTGATCTCTGAGGGGAGCCGGTTTATGTGGCGTGCTACGAAAAAGAATTCAAGGGCAGCCTGATCACTTAGCCATAGCCAAGAAACAGCAAAATGGAGACACATGTATTAAATAGTTTGGATGAGGCAGAAAAACTTACTTGGCAACTTATTCTGTAGTATCTAATGATCCTTGATTAGTTCCAAAAGATGTGACTGAATCTGATATTTACCAGGTCTACACACTTCTTTCACTTCACTTCAGTTAAATTACTCCTTTATTTCTAAACATTTGGCATTAACAGTTTTAGCAGTGTTCTGCAAGCTGTAGGGCTCACTTAAGAGTTCTGACAAAGTCCATCAGATGAAGACCACCAGGGACACACCTATGGTGAAACAAAGTTTATTACATTTATAACTTTCTGCAGCAAGGAAGAGAAAACATCATGAGAAACTGGACTGGATTTCTCAGTAAGAAGGAAGAGATTTTTTTTAAAGGGTTTGCGTTTATACTGTACAGTGGGATTCCAGGAAAGCAAGGATTAACTCTGGATTGAGTATGAGATGCCAAGAAATTACTAAGAAAATAGCAAAAAGTTGAAGGGTTGTGTGACCTTGGTTGTGTCCCATTTTCAATATTTCAGTTTCTCATAGGGATATTGTAATCTGATTGCTAGCAGAGCTGTGAAACAGACTCAATACGCTATGTTCTTGGAAACTAAACATAGAATATGTCTGAAAAAGCTGTTGAAGCTTTGCACCTGGGTTAGAAACCAAGGCTGCTTCTCTGGGTCAAAGTGGTCCACAGGGTCCAGATGCTTCAGATAAGAAGGTCATGTTCCGCTCTCTCTGCTGTGATTTCAACAGCAAAGTTTCCGATAGTCTATGATTTTAGAAAGCAAGGATGTTTTAATCACCTCATCCTTCATGTTGATAAACAAAAGCAGCTTTACAGATTTACAACTGTGCTCTGATCAACGTAGAACTATTTAAATACACGAGAATGTTCATATTTATACCATCATATTATTTTTACATATTGGGTAATTACATTTATCAGGAAAATAAAACTACCCAATGGAAATGAAAATAAAGCGTTAAGTTTTCATTCTCAGAAAACAGTTCAAACAACCTTCAGGAATAGATTGCTGTGAAAGACTGTGCACTATTTTGCTTAATTGATTAATGAGTTTTGAAATTTTAGCTTCAGGGACTTTTGAAGATTAATTTAATATATAATACTGCTATTGATTAAAATAATAATTGCCCTGTTATTTAAGGGTTGTCTTTCTCCTTCAAATGAACTTGTGGAATTTCTGAAAAAAAAAAAAAAAAGTGCCAGATCATCAACATCTGAGGTAGAGTTAGAAAGAAGTGTAACCTGATTGTATTAAAATGTATCAGTTTAGCATCATTAATCTTTACTTTTCAAGGAAAAGGCAATAACTAATGGGTGAAATTGTTATAACCCATGAAAAGTTAGAGAATCCTTAGTCTGGAAATATACAATGTTTTTCCTACCACACTTCCATGCGAACATTAATAATTTTTTGAATAAATGCAATGTCAGCATCTGCAGACTTTGAATAAGAGCAGTTTCTTTTGCTTAATGAGGTAATGTAACCTGTTAAGATTTCAGGTCACTGTCTTGAGAGCTTTCAGGACTTGAGCAATTTGGACTTACAGAAAATGAGCAGAAGGAGAACACATAGATCAATACATGATTGCTGAGGCAACGACAAATTCATACATTTCACTTTCCAACATGAGCGATCTTAAGAAAAGACAAAATGGACTGCAAAAATGGAAAACACTAATTGCCAATCAGCAAAGTTCTTCCTATGATACAACAGAAGCCAAAATATCTTGTAAAATTGGCTTGTCATAAAAGAACACTTAACCTTAAGGAGATACAGGCAGGAGATATGTTACAAAACAATCTACTATGTGCTGCAATTTGGAAAAAGGCAGACTTATCCTGTAGGTGTCCAGTGAGGTATAGTTATGGAGACCTTGTCCTAAGGTGATTTCATCAATAAGGTAACAATCCAACAAGTACCTAGTGGGTAATGATACTATGATGCATCCGCAACTTTTAAGTTCCATTAGCCAAGGACAAAAAAAACAATAAATACCTCATTAACAAAAGTAAAATTATGAAATAAACATAAAATTATTAAAGTTTTAGATGTGATAATTATGGATTTACATCTTGGGTGCAATCATCTATGCTATTATCAAAAGATTTAATGGTTATGTAATAATTGTTAATTAAAAATCCCTACATAGAGCAGTTGGTATTTGACAAAAAAAAATGTACACCCTAGAAATAAAATGAGGAGATGTGAAAACTTTAATGTTTAGTTTAATTCCTATCCTGTCAACCAAAGGCTAAAAGAAGCATTTTGCCTACAGGAAACAAGTACTATCTTTTAGTTCAGCATTGTCTGTAACTGCTTCACTCTGCCTAATTCTGGATACCAATTTTAGCAAATTCACTTGGGATGAGAACTAACTATTCATCAGGCTCCCTCAAAATCCTAATAATCCTTATTTAATGAGAATTTTGAAGCTCTGAGAAGTTAAATAACTTCTCCAATATCATAGTGATTTTTCTGCCTTGATGCACTCTCCTTATCTTCCCTTCTAATATAACAGTCTTGGGAGAGTGGACTTTGAGACATCAGTTAAGCTTAGAAGCAGAAGTGCAGGGCATATTATTTCTAAGCTGTGTATCTAACCTGGACTGTTGAGGTAGCTATTTCCTCCAACCCACAGAGATGGCAAAACCACCCATCTTCCTTGGACTAATCTTGATCAATAATTTGCTGGAAAGGAAATATTTGAATTGCATTCACTTTCTTTCCTATTTTCTGAGTAATATTTTTTACTTTCATATCTTTATTCCTTTGCATTTCTAGACTTGCATTTCGATTCTTAGTTTGCTTGAAGAAGCCCCGTTGAAGCAATTTTAGAATTGACTTTCACTACATGCATCAGCATTAGCATCTGGGGAGACCATGTGTTGAATTGAAACAAATTGCAAGAATAAAATGTATTAACTAGTCGAGACTATATTTTGATAAAATAATTTAAATGGCTAATACTTTCTGGCACTGTCTGTATTTAAAATTTAAAATTTAAAATTTAAGGCTCATAGGTAACACTATTTGATACCCTAAATTCAGGCTCAGCTCCACTCTCATATCTCACAACTGAAACAGTAAGAATTTCAACAATCTCAGTTCTATAGTTTGAGCCTGAGTGTCCAACCACACCTGAGGCCAGTCTGATGCTGGAACTGGGTCCCAGGTTCTGATTATGGCTCCTAAGTCTTGGGTCTAAGTCCTTTCCTGATGGGCAAGAGTTTTTCTGCGTCTCTTACTTAATCCTCCTTCTTTTCCTCTCTGCCATTTTAGCGTCAGGCCTCTGTCTCAAGACTAGAAGCCAGCAGTGGTCTCATTCAAACTCTATTCCATAGAATAGAACCTAATCCATAGTCCCAAGACTGGGGTGGGGACCTTTCACCTCAAGGCAGAATTTATTTGTTTAAGAAATTGGGTTTATGTGCTAAATGCTGTTTGATTCTATAGACATAACTTTGAATAAGACAAATATGACTCCATTGCTACTTAAGTTAAAGAAAATGTGAAATGAAGGGCAATTACACAAAATTAAGTTATAGATGTTATTTGAGAGAATAATGGGATACTATGAGCCCACTCTGATTGTCTTCTTCTTTGGGACAATCACTGTGGCTTTTTCCAGATCCTTGGTTATGTGTTCATGTGCTCACTAAATATCCACATTCACTGTATCCATTCATTTGTTTATTCATAATTCATATTTCAATGAATATTCATCAAGCTTCTATTTTATGTTAGCCACTATGCCAGCTACCAGGTGTAGTGATGACAAACTAAATAGGATCCCTGATCCTAGCTCAACCACAATGTGTCATAACTTATATGAAGAGCAAGAACAGGTTGTTATGTGAAAGGTTGACAAGGAAATTATTTTGATTATATTGATCTCTTATTTCAACTGTTTATCTAGAGGTTGAATTGTACTCTTCAAAGTGAATTTTCTTTGGGAAACTATGGCCGAGCCAGCCCTGGCCATTCTTTAGTTTCCTTCCTTGCCCTTGACTTCAGGAGATTGGTTCTCCATTCTCCTCTATTCATTCTAACTTCCACTCTTCCCCAACAGATGCCTAGTTATGTACATCCTGGTGAATTCTACCATGCAATAAACTAATTTGATGTTACTAGTAACCTCTAGAAATAGAGTTTAACCAACCTCCAAAAAGTTTGAAAAAGTAAAGAAAGTTTTGGGAAACTTAGAGCCAAAGATAATGGGTAACAAGAAATACATATATATACACACAGAAAATCCTATATAATGGAAATAATCTTTCAGCAATGATCCATTATTCACAAAAGTACTATAGTAGTGATAACTACTGGTCATTTTATATGTGATGGGAATTTGAACATTTCATTGAATCAATTTTGTGAATTGCCACACTGTTTTAGGGACCTGGTATGTTAAACAGAAATGTAGAAGTTGAGACGATATTGGCCAATGTTTGCCATGCTTGTGGTAGAGATGACTAACATCTCCCTAGTTTTACATTTCCACTTATACCTCATAGAAATATGCCTGAAAAGTAGCTTCCTAGACACTCCATTTTCCAGCCTTCATGCATCTAGGAGTGGGTAGAAAACTGGTTTTTTCCTTTGACAATGAAGTATGAGCAGAAGGGATGTGTGTCCTTTCCAGGCCAAGATTTTTAAGAAACTGGTATTCATCCCCTACATTTTGTTTTTCATCAGCTATAATTAAATTAAACGTGACCCTAGATAGAAGAAGCCTGGCATCTGAATCATCACATGGGAGGAGTTATCTGCTCACGTGGAGCAATACTTTGAACTCTGACATAAGCAAGAAATACTTTTATTTTATCTGAGGTATTAGCGTCTATATGTCAGAGCAGCTAGTTTTACCGTATCTAAGACACTCTGGCTGTATATTGTGAAGATAAATTAGGAAGCATTAAAAGTAAAGTTTTTATTCTTATTCAAGCTAACCAAGTCTCAAATCTTGGACCAAATTTCCTGATGTGAGGAAATGATTTAAAAGAGTATTTATTCCAGAGTGAAACAGTAGTTTCTTGAGATAGTCAGAGAGGGAGAAACAATTTACATTAGTTTTTGAAAATGGGTGTCTAAACTCCTACTAAATATATGTTCTTTCAACAGTGTGTTTCATTGTCAAATATATCTGTTAAACAATGCATAAACTATCCCAAAGCTAGAGTCACAATGCACTTTATCATGTTAAAAGTGTTAAAAGACCTGAAAACAAACTGTTTAGTATTTATTAATCCCATGTTTTTCAAACTTATTTGACAAGGCAATTCTTTTCCCCTTGTAATACCTGTTAATAGCCCACGGGAATGTGCTCTGAGAAATACACTGGAAAAGTTGGCTATAATTTACTCTGAAATGTGGTTTAACCTCATGTGAGACCGCCGTGCAAGCTGATTAGCAGATTTTACTGCCTGTGGTTGTTTTTACAACAGAAGGCAGTGGTTCAATCCAGGTCACTTGTGTCAGAGGTCAAGAGTTGAATTCTGGTTTTATCACCACTAGTTATATGAATGGGGGCAATTTAATCTAGACCTAAATTTCCTCTTTGCAAAATGTGTTTATTATGAAGATTGAGTTAGTTGACACATATAAAGTTTTTTATGTGTATAGCACATGGTAAGCATTCCATAAATGTAGCTGGTGATATCTGTTCTTCTGTTTGAGCAGTCAAAAGCAACAGAGAAGAAGTTGGGGATCCAGTGGATTACGAAAACATTTTAGAAAGGTCACCAGCCTAAGGAGTAAATGGGATGCTGTGAAAGGATACACCTCATTTATGATATAAAAACAAGAGATTCGTTACTGAAAGAGCAAAATGACAAGAAGAAACGAAGCAAATAAATAGAATTCCATTGCTATTTTGTATTTTTATAACATGTCCCCAGTGTGTCTTTTTTCTTCTTTTTAGCACTTTTTCTCCTGAAATTTAAAAAACAAAGACCCTTCAAAATCATCCAGAATATTTGAGATTTCATGGAGAGCGAAACAGAAGAAAGTAATGAGGAAGGAGAGACTGAAAGGTCCCATGTGTCCAGAGGAATGAGACCTGGAGGGGATGTGGGAGGTGGCCGCCAGAGGGAGCTGGTGATTTAAGTCTCAGAAGAAACCAAGACTGCATCTGACAAGAGTGAGCAAAGAAAGATTTGAGGGCATTCTATATCCACAGGGACTCTCCCCTCTTTTCTCCTCTCTGCCTTCAATAGTGCCTTTAAAATCCAAATATGTTGTCTTCAGTTTTTTTTTTGTTTAAGTTCCAGAAAGATTAACACCATGAAAAAATGGAGGCAGGCATGGTGGTGCAGCGATTAAGTTCACATGTTCCGATTTGATGGCCCAGGGTTCCCTAGTTCGGATCCTGAGTGTGGATCTTGACACCACCTGGTAAGTCATGCTGTGGCAGGCGTCCCACATATAAAGTAGAGGAAGATGGGCACGGATGTTAGCTCAGGGCCAGTCTTCCTCAACAAAAAAGAAGAGGATTGGCAGCAAATGTTAGCTCAGGGCTAATCTTCCTCAAAAAAAAAAAAGAAAAAAAAGAAGAAAAAATGAAATTTTTGATAATGCAAGTTCACTTTGGACTGATGAGATCATTTATTCTGGAAAATTCGTGTCTAGGGGAAACAATAAAGAGAGTCAGGCGACATTTGAAGTGAACCTTCAACCCTTGGGCCCAGCATAGATGAAGTATCCATGTGTAAACGACACACTGGAAATTTGAACAAACAATCCTGGGCGAGAAGTTTCAAACAGCACAAGATGTGGAGAGAATTCAAGATCTTGGGATGTGGCATGTATTTACTTATCTCTTAGCATACTGCCTGGAATATCGCCATGGATGGAAGAGAAGATGTTAAAGGCATATATGAACTTATGTCCATGTGTATCAACAGTTTCCCAATCCCATTCGAGGCAAACCAGCAAACTCATGCCAAGCAGGGACCAGGAAAGACTCCATACTAATTGTAGATAAATATCCATTATGAAATGATGCATCTTATTTTGTGAATGACAACATGCCAGTTAATCAAAATAAATATATTTTACTATTCAATTTTTCCATAAATTGAGGTTCTTTGCGACTTCTTGGCCTCCTTCTCGTGGTAAAGCTGTTTCCTAGATTTTCTCATTCACGCTCATGGTTTTAGTTATCCTGTATATGCTGATGACATGAATTTTCTTCCTAGCCCAGATCTTTTCTCTAGTTCCTGAGTAATTCATTCAGTTACACTTATTTGTCCAAAATAGAACTTTTTCTCCAAACCCAAATCCATTTAGTTTGAAAATCAATAAGTTAGGAATTACTCATGGCATCTCTCTATTCCTCATCATCCATGTGAAATTCACCATTGATTCCTTCTATATGCCATTCAATAATTATTTAAAACATTAATTTCATGATTACGTAGAAGTTGATCTTTGATCCAAAATTTATTTAACCATTTTTCTCTTTTGTATATTTAAGTTGATTCTCAATTGTCATTACTATATGTGATGTATATAATAATATACAACAAGTTCAGTAATGTGTTGAATAATATAGAATATAAATCAGTTCATAATTTCCTCAGTCTTTCACATTGATGGTTTCAAATCTTCTAGAAGCCATATGTTACATCTATGAAATTGGTCTTTGATATAGGAAAATAAGGATGCTGCCAAAATAATGACTGATTACTTTTGAAATGAATAGTGTCAAATTTCCTTCATTATCTATGCATTTGTAAATGTTTTCATCAAGAACTCATGAAGATGTGATGCACAAGAGACACTCGACGAATATTAACCTTGTAGAACCACTTACAGGCATTTCAGATTGCCCCTAGGGAGCCAAGCAAATGCTTCTTTTGTTGAACGTTTTAAAGGAGACACCTGCATTGTGAAAATAATTCCTTGAAATGGAAAAGGATATTTGGGACATATGATATACAGAAGGGAACAATATTTGCAATTACTGTTTTTCTGAAAATAATCACTATCATAACTAGTCCTTACTGAGTACTAACTATAACTAGGAACTGTGTTGGGTGCTTTGCAGGTGTTTACAGGTCGTTTACAGGAACTTCACAGGTGGTTTGAGCCAATTCTTCGCCTCATTCCCCACAGCATCTCCCCTGTCAGCCAGCATTGGGCCACCTGGGCTCTGTACAACCTTGTGTCTGTCTACCCTGACAAGTACTGCCCCCTACTGAGGGACATGCTCAAGATGGTGATCGCACGGCTGGCGACCAAGGAAATGGCTTACAAGGTGATTGAGCACTGCAGTAACTAAAGAGGAGAACATGGACACGTCCAGATAGAGGCTTCCACCTCCGTGGCTGACACTGCTCTGGACTACACGGCCAGAAGTGTCCTCAAGCAGCCCAAATGGGTGACCCTCTCCCCAGGGAGCCTCTCACAATATGAAGGGACACGGCACTTTTGCACAACCAACAATTGTCCTTCACATTAGTGAGATAGATATTTATATGTTATATATGTTATTTTTTAGTTACAAACATTCAATGTGATACAATGCAACTGGTACTGTTGCTATCACCATATTGCAAAGAAGAAAAATGAGTCTCATCTAGTTCAAAATATATAGCCGGGGCTAGTACTGACAAAAAGAACACACTTTTAATATTAGGTTGTACTCATATCATCCATTACCTTAAAATATTACTTAGAATTCTAGATATAGCTAAATTCACTACCTTCTGGAAATGGGGAGCCCACTTCAGAGATATGAACAACAAAAAATATTTCTTTATTACCTACATCCTATGTTTGAATCAATTTATCAATATTCACAGATCTCATAGGATTCCTCTCATAATAATAATACACAATGATAAATAAATTTTATTGAGCAGTTACTACACATGCATCGAACTGTCTTATTTAATCAGCACAATAAATTAGATAAGTTCTGCTGTGTATTAGTCATGTGACTTTCTACTGTTTGTGTGACCGTGGACAAGTTACTTGAACTTAGATTGTCTTAGTTTCTTTATTTGGAAAATCTACCTCAAAATGTTGTTTTCAAAATTAAATTATTTAAAACATCCAAACTACCTACAATACATCCCCCTCCCCAAACAGAAGCACTGTGAAAAGTTGCAACTGTCGAAGTTCTGGTCGTCCCTCAAGATGATGCTCAAACATTACCTTGTCGAGTGAGACTTTCTGATTCCCCAAGGCAGAGTTTAACATCTGTCTTTTCCTTATACCCTGATAATACACTATGTTACTAGTATTAGTGGAAGAAAGTCAACCAGAGCACCCTTAGCATAAGCTTTTATTCTAGAAAGCTGAACATAAAAAGCTCCAGAGGAACACTTAACTTGAGAAAGGATGGTGAAATGTTTTATTGGATTTTAGCAGCAGGAGGCTGTTTAGAGTTCAGCTAGAGGGGTGATTGCTGAAGTATAGGAGGTTTTGGAGAAGGAACAAAATGAATGGTTGTGGTAGAACAGCAACCACTCGTTGGAGAGTCTGGATGTTATCGAGAATAAAGAAATCATTTTTGGGAATCGCATTATTTGGGCAGCCTGGATTTACAAAGAGGGTGAAGAGGCACAGTTAGAGGTCAATGTCAAAGGAGACAGGGTGTGGGGAGGAGCAACTGCCAGGAACAAGGATATTGAAATGCTTCCAGAGAAATTCTCAAATCTCACATTTGTACCATTTTCATTTTTTCAGTTGTTGGCATATATATTTGTCCTGCAGGAAAATGTGAGCTTCTGCAAGAAAGGAATTATTATGTCAAGTGTTTCCCCTCAATTTATGTTTGTGGATGGAACTAATAAACAGACTCTTAGTTTCTATCTCCTGTTTACACTTCGTTTCAGAAATTCAGGGTAACTTGGGGGTCTCCGAGAGAATGGATTAGAATAGGCTGCTTAACAGGTGCAGCTCAATAAAAGTGGGAAAATTGCATTCTTGTGCCAGGACAATGTTTCACAAAGTACTATTTTTTGAAGTAGTAGGTTTGCAGATTATGTATCAACAAAAGTTAATTTAAAAAAGACAATTGTTAAAATGTTTAGAAAATGATGGGCTACACACACAGTTAAATGGATGTTCTCTATTTAAGTACTTCTGAGTTCTTTTAATATGATCATGTATTATGACTCCTCAATAGGAAAATTCATTCAAAGCGTACCTAATTTATTTTAAATGAAACTCCCTCCTCCTTTTTCTTTTAATTGCATCTTCTGGTGCATGTATTTCACAGTGCATCCTTTCCAAAATGTGGACTTAGGATGTTTCTTGAGACAAGTTTTCTTTAACACACAGATTTTATCATATTAGTTCTACACAAGATATCTTGATATCAGAGCACAGTACAACATGGCAGGAAAAAATGAGCTGGGTCCGCAAACTCTCCCTATCAAAATCTTGGTTCCCTCATCCTCAGTGGGAAAGAACGCAGGGCCAAGACTTATATCTGTTTTCTTACATATTAAGAAGTAATAAGGCAGATTATGGCTCTATTACTACTTTACCAAATTTCTCCTTCTCAGTTCCAAATTCTACTTTTTTTCAATTAACACAAATTATCTTTCGTTTCATAAATGAGTAAACAAAGGCCAGAATGGTTACTTTTCTTGCCCAAGGCTAAGAAATTGACTCAAGGAGAGATCATGCTCAGGATGTATTTTCTTTCCCCAGACTTCCCTCATTCCCAGGGCACCCTGGTGTCACACATTCTCTATTGACTAAAATTTGATTCCCATACGATTCTACGGAAACTCATCAGTTTTCAAATACCAAAGATCCCTATCACAGGCATGTTACTTAAGTATTTGAAATGTAACAACTCTTTTTCTATATCTTCTACAGCTGTCAATTTCTGCCAATATTTACAGTCTCCTTAATTCTATTTAAATCAGCAAGCCATCTTGGGAGAAAGGACTTCACCCAGAACCATAGCTATGAAACTCCATAAATCTTTCTCACCTCATGGATCTTTCTCTATGGATATACTAGAATTGAGAACACGGACAACACATGACCTGTCATGGTTAATTGTCTTTTTCTTGACTAAGGAAACGCAGGTACTGAAATGAAGTACAGGGAAGCTGTATTCAGATGTTTTTCTAGTATAACAATTACTTTTTAATTACATATGTGATTAGTGAATACATTTACTTTGTAAACAAATCAATCATAAAATAAGGTGACCAACATCAACTGAAGGCCCCTCCCCATACTTGCCATTGTTAGTGGTTTGTGGCATGTTAATTGCAAACCTATTTCTATATATTTACATTTATGATCCATGTACTGGCCAAAAACATTTAACATTGTTGTGTATGTTTTTATTGCAAACAAACGTACTTCAATTTGTTTTCGTTTTCTTTTTATACTGAATAATGTACACGAGATCTTTCCAAATCAGTGTATTTGGATTCACAACATCCATTTTAACTGCTACATAGGAATTTCTGAAATTCCTCCTTGTGTTTTCTCTAGATTACAATTCCTCTAATGAAAGTCTCCAGCTCGTCATCAATGTTCTTGAACACATGAGACACTGTTTTGTTTATGTACTTATTTATGGGTCTAATAAATGTAATATACGACTCTTCTGTAGAGAGACATTTTTATTGTATTATTTTTTCTTTTCTTTTAGTTTTCAGTGATTGAAACTTAAATCCTGGTATAACTGTTAACTTTTTACTGGATGCCGGTATTTTTACGTAAAAAAAAATGTAGAAATAATGTGTGGCTCTGAATAATAACAGATTTCTCCAGAGGAAAGTGTAGCTTACTCCAATCAGGAATTAAACTTATCCGGAGTTCTGTTTTAGTTGTGAGGGCTTGTCTGTTTCGATGCATCATTACCCCTGGTGGGAAATTGGTCATATCTGAAAGTTTGGAGCATTTGCCATGTCCCTTCCACTGCCACAGGATCTGAAATTGATTTCTGTCTTCCTGGCCCTGGAGACTAATGAAAGATCTGTTTAGCTTTTCAGATTCTGCGCTGCTTTGACATATGAGTCATGTCACAAAATGTTTGGCTCACAACTCTTTATGTCCCTTCTTTCTAGTATCTTCATTTCTTAAGTCCTCAGTGTCTTACTAGATCTCTGATGTCTTCAAGCATATATATTTTTTAAATATCTTTTCTAGCATTTGTCTTACATAAGTTAGTCCTCCATAGCCAGAAGCTAAAGTACCTTCAAATGGCTTTTAAATACTTCATAGGTGTCCATATAACTCGTGAATAAAATAAATAGAAAGAATATCGTAATCATGTACCACTGGCAAAGATGAAGATTTGGCAATATTCTAGGTTGGATAATAAATCACAAACTTTCAGTGAAAAAATATTTTAAGATTTTAAATTGTACATTATCTTTATAAGCAATTTAGTAATACCTATCAAATTTTGAAATGCTCACTCATTTTGATCCACTATTTTCTCTTCCAAAAATGTATCTTACTTATATATTTTTACAAATGTGCTGTATTATAAACCTGAAAATTAATTGCAGCACTGTTTATAGTAGAAAATTTCTACAAATTATCTGGACGTCATTACGTACTTGTGGATTAGTGGATTGATTTAATAAAGTTTTGTGAACTCATGCAAGAGAATACTATGCAGCTATTAAAATGTGAGATAGAAGGACGTAGATAGAATTATAAATAAAAATAACAATCCTTAAACTATATTACAATCTTCACATTATACTAAGTAAAAGAAATATTTTAGAAGAGTATATTCAGTGTACCATTATTTGTGGTTAAAATGGTGTATTAATATGTGACTGTGCATGTTTGTAAGTGTGTAACTGAAGTAGTGCTTGCCTTAAGGACAAGAATGGTGAAGGGAACTAGAAATCTGGGAATTAGGGACAAAACGTCATCTTACTTCTTGCTATGCTCTTTACCTTCACATGCCACTCATTTGCTGACTAGTTTCCTACTCAAATTTATTCAATTAAACTAAGATAATTTGCTTCCAGTAGTGATGTGTATTCAATCTAATCTCTAGGCCTATAGAATTGACAGACGAATTATTTATTGATTTTTCATCTTCATCATCTCCTTAAATTCAGTGTTACAATTGTTTGTGTGATAATGTATGAGATCAATGATCTGTGGTTCACCTCTATCTGGGCCTTCTCTATCTAAGTGAAGATAAGCCACACATGACTGATGGTCACTGTGAAAAAGGCTGCTCCCTCACTGAGATTTATTGAATTATCTCCTGACTTTCGAACATGAAACGATATTTTAATTTCCTGGTAATCCAGTAGTGTGATGAGGCATTTCTTTAGATTCATCCAAAAAGGTTCCTATAAATCCCCATAGAAATTGTTCATGGGGATGGATTTATCCTTCTTTGCCTTCTCAAGAAGAAGATTTTGTACCAACTTTGACATAGTTTCCAACGTTAATATGCTAGCCAGTGGCTACACGGTGAGTACAAATTTCAGAAAGCTTTCGAATGGAGCTTGGCCATCTGAAGTACTAGTGAAGAGATTGGTATATATTTTATTAATCTAAAATCAAACTCCATTGGTTTAACTAGGATTTCGATATAAAACTAGACATCTTTGAGGCTAATATTTAAGACATAAAACACCCTAGCATTTGAAAAAGGGTCTATGTACCCTGCTGAGTGATAAGTTTCTCTGGAATAGGCAGATTTAATAAAACTTCAGTAGCTATGTGATAGATAATACGAGAGTCAAACTTAGAGGTTCAAAGAAAACATATCTGAGCTTCCTCATGGTATCACAGTGTGTGTAGCCAATTTAAACATTAGGTAATACAATGTGCAGGATCTTTACAGTTAACAAAAGAGATATACTTTTGTCCTTTGGATTTTGAATTGGGTGTTACCACAGTTATTATGAAACTAGCACTGACACCATTAAGATGGCGGTTCACCATCTTGAAGGATAAAGGAGGAAAATCCAGTTCCATACAGAGTGGTTAATTATGGGATTCCTAGTTCATTCTGGTGGGGGAAGGTGGTGCCTGAAATAATACAGCCAGTTATTTTCTGCTTTAAAATGCTGATTCTAAGATAGGTAAGTAGCAGAGAGTTGAGACAAAGCACATAGTAGCCATCACATGGGATAAGGTATTTTAAAACTTAAAACCATAAATCTGGAAATTAAAGTTCTCTTAGAAGTGAATCATCTAATCATACCTTACATTGACACACGGGTTTATTTTATTCAGACATCTAATATATAAATTCTTTTTTTGCTTTCCCACTATTATAAGAACATGTGAGTTATACATGTAGAAACAAATTTGATTTGCATAAACCTTACCACATTTTAAATGGAATTAAATGTTTTTATGTATCATAATACTTGCTTTAGGTATTACCCATTAGGCTGACTTAAAGCATTCTGACTGATGAAATTTATCCATAGCCAAAATGCCGAGATCACTATTTCATTAACATTCCATCTATCAACCCATTAATTTTGCCTTTATTTTCATATTTACCATTGTATATGTAAAACATTTTTTTCTCTTTAAGGGGTTCAGCATAATATATCATCTTGTAGATATTTTATATTGATATAAAGAAAAAAACACCTTCAGAATTGATTGGAAACCAAGTCAATGTGAAGACAATTAGAATAAGTTCATAAGGAAATATGTCACTTGATTATAATAGATAATTGTCGATTTTGAGGTCCTTTAATTTGGGATGGATACAAACAAAAGTTTCTATCACTCTGTTAAGCAACTGAAGTAAGTATTATCCATTTCTAAAATCAGAATAACAAAACTTGAGAAAGACTAATGTTTTCTACGGTTATTGTAAAAAAAATTGTTTTCTGGATAAGAAATATCATTGAGTCATCTCATATTTTAAACAAAGCTATAGAACATAAATTTAATTTGAAAAGAGAAAGTTATAAGAGTTTCCTTTTTTTGGGAGAGAAAATCAAGCTCTGTGAGACTCGGAATTTTGTCTGCTTTGTTTGCTACCATGTAATACCTCCTTAATATATATTTGTTGAATAAATAAAATAAAATAAGGCAGTATCAGATTTTTCTAGCATAAAGAAATTTATCATGGAACTACTTAGTCTTTTTTTTTTTTTTGAGGAAGATTAGCCTTGGGCTAACATCTACCACCAATCCTCCTCTTTTTGCTGAAGAAGACTGGCCCTGAGCTAACATCTGTGCCCATCTTCCTCTACTTTATATGTGGAATGCCTACCACAGCATGCCTTGACAAGCAGCACATAGGTCCACACCTGGGATTCGAACCAGGGATTCCTAGGACACTGAAGCAGAACATGTGAACTTAATCGCTGCACCACTGGCCCAGCCCCTAGTCTTTTTTTTTTTAATGATTTTTGTTGAAGAAGATTGGCCCTGACCTAACATCTGTTGCCAATCTTCCACTTTTTTTTTTCTCCCCAAAGCCCCAGCACATAGCTATATATTCTAGTTGTAGGTCATTCTAGTTCTTCTATGTGAGCTCCTGCCACAGCATGGCTTGATGAGCGGTGCTAGGTCTGCGCCCAGGATCTGAACCCACGAACCCCAGGCCACCAAAGCGGAGCACACGAACTTAACCATTCAGCCGTGGGGCTGGCCCCTACTAATTAGTTTTAAACATATAAATTCTGTTCTTACAAAGAAGTTATAATCTTTTACTAATATTCAGTATCTAGTTAAAGCTTCTTCTTATAATATTGTAGTTGATTCCTGTCCTCTAGACCCTTCTTTGGAAATAGGGTATCTTTGCAGATATAATTAAGAACCTTGAGATGATATCATCCTGGATTTAGGGTGAGCCTTAAATCCAATGACTGATGTCCTTGAAATAAGAAGAGAGGTCACAGTGACCACAAAGGGAAAGCCATGTGAAGACAAAGGCAGAGATTGGAGTTACACTGCCATATACCATGGAACACTAGGACCACCAGAGTTGGAAAAGGCAAGGAAGGGCTTGCCCCTAACTTCAGAGGGAGCACGGCCATGCTGACACCTTGATTGTGGACTCCTCCTCTCCAGAACTGTGAAAGAAAAAACATTCTGTCTCTTAAGCCACCAAGTTTGTGGTTAATTCCTTACAGTAGCTCTAGGAAACAAATACAGGTGTAGAAAGCTGGAAAGTGCATCATTCTTACCCTTACATTGACCAAAAAAACCTAGATAATCTACAAAATTAAGAGATTTTAGTAAATCCATCAAAGCATTGAGATTTCAAGGCATCCAACTCACCGAAAATCTGAGCAAAGACAGGTGACACCAAGGAGAGACAGGAGACAGACACTTGACTACTCGGGGCAAACAGCAGGCAGGTGCCATACGAATCAGTAACGACAATTTAGCTCATCTGTGTAAGAACTGCTAAATGTTGAGGGTGGCTACTGTGAGAAAATAGACCCCATGGGAGCTACACCCCCAATGAGAATTCACAGCAGCTTTCAGACTCTTACCCAGTGAGCCAATCGAGTGGTTGTGAGAAAGGTCTAGGGCATAGCAAGAGACCAGGAAAGTCTCCCTCATGCTGTTCTGTTGTTGGGAGAAGTAAGCACCAGCCACGGTGGGAGAGAGAAGCAGCCTCATCTGGATCCTTCTCCTTCAGCTCTACTTAAACTCTTCATTCAAGTGATGGGAAAATAGCAAACTCAGTCAACAATAGGACACAGGCTAAGAAAATGGATTTCAGGTAAAAGGAAGGAGAGGAAAAAGTCCCAGACCCAGATGGTTAAAGAACTCCTACTTCAGGACAAGGGACAAGATAAATAAGAAGCCCCATTCCCTAGATACAGGAACACTGTGCATGCCTAAGATGGATGATAAACCGGAATAACAGATAAGGACTCTCCCATGCCTGTGCACTGCCACCACCACCGTCAGGCTCGCAAGTGTCCAGTAACAAGTGACAGCGGTGTACTACTGAGATGGGGTGGAAGTATGGAGAAAGAAGCTATCTGAGGAGCAGGCACAAAGGCAGAGTGTGGAATTATCAGCTGGGGAACATAAAATAGCTATGATTAATACGTTAGATGCGTTAGTGCACAATATGCATTGGTAATTTCAGCAGAGAGAAATTATAAGAAATAATAAAATAGAAATGAAAAACATGATAAAGTCAATGTCTTCAACTGGCTCATGAAAAAAAGAAAAAAATTGACTTCATCAAAACTGAATTGGTAGATAACTCATAGAGATCTAATGCACAGTACAACGAATATGTACACTAACATGGTACTATAATTATGCAATGTGATAAATATCACTACATTGGCAATTATATTACAACATATAAATGTGTAAAAGTAACACACTGTATACCTTAAACTTACATAATATTATATGTCAAATTTGTTTGATTAAAAGAAAACTGAAGTTTTTCAAAGACAGTGTTAAAATAATTAAAAGATTCAGGGCGGGACCGGCCTGGTGGCACAGTGAGTGGTTAAGTTTGCAAGTTCTGCTTTGGCGGCTCAGCATTTGCCAGTTCGAATTCCCAGTGCAGACCTACGCACCACTTGGCAGGCCATGCTGTGGCAGGTGTCCCACATTAAACAGAGGAAGATGGGCACAGATGTTAGCTCAGGGACAGTCTTCCTCAGCAAAAAGAGGAGGATTGACAGCTAATGTTAGGGCCAATCTTCCTCAAAAAAATAAAATAAAATAAAAAATTTAAAAAACAAAACAGACTGGGGGCTGGCCCTGAGGTCGAGTGGTTAAGTTTGCATGCTCCACTTTGGTCTCTTGGGGTTTGCTAGTTTAGATCCTGGGCATGGACTTACACACTGCTCATCCAGCCATGCTGTGGCGGCATCCCACATAGAAGAACTAGAAGGACTTACAACTAGGGTATACAACTGTGTGCTGGGGCTTTGAGGAGAACAAAGAAAAAGAGGAAGATTGGCAACAGATGTTAGCTCAGGGCCAATCTTCCTCATCAAAAAGTATACCTTAAAAAAAAAAGAACTAAAAGACAAAATACAGACTGGGAGAAAATATTTACAAACAAGCTATGGGTTAAATAACTTGTTTCTAGAATATATAAAAAGCTCTCAAACTTCTTTAATGAGAAACAAACAACCCAAATAAAAATGGGTCAGGACTTAAGGAGACCCTTAAAAGAAGATAAAAAGGGTGCTCAACATCATTAGTCATTCAGGAAATGCAACTCAAAACACAAGGAAATACCTCTATAGAATTGTTAGAAAGGCTAAAACCAAAAAAATTGAAAACATAAGAGTTGACAAATATACAGAGTAAGTGAAATTCCCGTATCTTGCTGGTGAGTATGTGAAATGGTATAGTCACAGTGAAAAGTGTGGCAGTTTCTTATCAAGTTAAACATCTGCTAACCCAGCAAGCCCACTCACAGGGGATTCCCCAAGTCAAACGAACTTATGTTCATCCAAAAACCTGTCTGTGATTGTATATACCAGCTTTATTCATAATTAACCAAGGAAGAAACAACCCAAATGTCCCACGGTTAGGGAACGAGAAAACAAACTACGAAACCTCTATTCAATGGACCACTACTCAGCAATCATAAAAATGAAACGAATTACTGATAAGCTTAATAATACAGATGACTCTGAAATGCATGATGCTAATGAAATAAGCCAGACTCAAAATGTTACATATTGTATGATTCCACTTATATGACATTCTGCCTTTCTCCCTCATTTCATTGAGATCTTTGCTCAATGTCACTTCATCAGCAAGAACTTATGTTCACCCAGTCTGAAAGAGCTCCCTACGTCCCCATCATTCTCTACTGCTTCCCTATATTTTACTTTCCGCATACCACATATGAATATCAAGTATTTACTCATTTACTGTCTATGGCCCCCACCAGAATATAAGTTCTATGAGGAGAGAAGAATTTTTATCTCCATTTGCCCAGAACATGGTAAGCACTTCATAAATGTAACTGAATGAATGGATGGCTGGTCTTGAAACAGGAGGAGATGATTTCTCCGCAGTTACCACAGCAGCCGCTCCTCTGTGATCACAGAATTTGGGTCTAAATATAACTGTAATGACAGTGGTCAGCTCCGAACAGACAAATTGCAAAAACACAGACAAGATAGGGGAAAGTGGCCATTTGAGTATATCCCACTACTAATCAAGCAGTCACACATACTGGTGGGGCCGAGGAATGTTTATATCATACAGCTAAACTCTTGTTATACATGAGCATTTTCATGGATATTCTGGAAGAATATTTCCCGCTCAAGATGTGATTACTGCTTTGTTATCTCTATAAAGGGGAACATATTTTTCCTATGAACTCTATCACATCTTTCACACGCATATACTTTAAAAGCATTTGTTCATAGAAATTAACAAAATTATCATAATTTAGTTGATTATAATACATAGTGTGTGTGCTGTGTGTACTTCTGTATGTGTTTTCTATAGAGGTAAGAAGAGACAAAATTTACAAATTTATCTTTGCCTCAAAAGTCTACCAACTAAAAACCGAGAAATATTAACCCAGGAGAGTCCACATTAAAAAAATCTACATATTTAAGCATAGATTATTAAACACCAAATAGGGAATATTTGCCTCAGTATATCTGAAAGAATGTTCTGCTTGTTGCCTGTGTGCATCTAACATGCCCTATGAAATGCTTGTTCCTGGGTCCTTATCCATATATACTAATTTGAATCTCAAATAAAAGTAGAGAATCTCTAATTTTAATAAATTGCAAAATAGAGATATGGTGTAAAATAAAGAGAGATGGTTTTCTGATTTGTTATATTTTATCAGGTAAATTTCAAAGAAGCCTTTAAACGGGCCTCCATAACAAAGTTAGTGGCATAATGAGACAACAAGAGATAGAAAAAAGTCCCCCTAAAATCATAACGATCTTAAAATCAACCAGTTGGTAACTAAAGCAAGTGCAAACACTTAGTAAACAAAATTAATAATAGCCTAAAGATTCAATTCGATGGAACTGTGCAAAAGAAAATCATCATAGTCAGAAAAAAATCTATCAATTCCCTTTGAGGTTATCTGCATTAAAACAAATTTTACTCCGTTTGATAATGTCTAATTTTAGTAATTAAGGAGTCTGACTCCTGGGAGGGTTCCTTCTATCTCACTGAACTAGAGTAGGCTAACGAGTAATTAGTCCATCTAAATGCCTTGTAAGGTAGAATCCCTAAGATCCTTATAGATGTTCTTTGTTCTCTTTGTATGACTAATTGTTTTATTTTAAGCTATTTTTAATTTTGTAAAACATTTCCCAATTAAAGATAGATAAGCACATGTGAGTAAATACTTTGTATATTATTTCTCTTGTCAATGGAAGACCAACCTTTTAACGCTTCAAAAGACAGCATTTTCTTCTTGAGTTTTCTAATCAATGCATTGCATAATTCTAGTTTTAAACAGATAATTTTCCATGTATTTTATGCCTTAGAATTTTATTTTCTGAATGGCTTACATGGCAACCCTCTAACTCTTGGCTTAGCTCTCCACTTATGGCCCATGTGCAAAACTAAGCTCTTTACTTACGTCTGCCGTAGGCCCAGCCCCTCCTGCCTCCCAACTTTTGCAGGAAGCTTACACAATGAATTAATGCTGCCCTCTCCTTTCTCTTCAACCTCTTCCTCACTATTTAATTCTTCCAACTATATAATTTGCAGGACTCAGTGCAGGACGACAATGAGAGTTCCTTGTTCAAAATGGGAGCAGCAGAGTAAGTGTGGTTAAAGTAGGAAGATAGAAAGCTTTTCCTTTCTTGCAGTCTTTGTCTGGAACTCTCATGGTATTTGCTATGTAATGCTGTTTTAAACAAAGAAACATTAAAATTTAAATTATTAGCATGCACTTTTCCATGCAATGCTAGGTTTAAATGCCTGTAGAGACCTGAATTTGTATGAAGAGTCACACAGATTGCACAATTTGGATTTCATAGCTGGTCTTCAGACAAGTTGCTTGTCCTCCAGCAAACCAGAGCCGACAAAAGCTAGACTCCAGAAGGTTGAAAGGAGGAAGAGAGGATCCCTCAGGCATGAAGCCTGTCCTGAAGGGCTCCCTAGGCACGAGGATGCTCAGGGGCGAGTGCAGACCCTTAGGGTTACGCGTTTCAAGACTCAGGACTTCCCCTTGCTCAGTGTCCTCTGCGGCCAGGTTCCCCCAATGACCAGCCTCCAGACTCACGTGCTTCAGAGCCAGGCATCTCCGCTTCCCATGACTCAGCCATCATAATCCAGGGAGGCTGCCTGTGACACTCAAAGGCCTTTAAACCTTTAAACTTCTAAGCCTGGGTCACTACATAACTGGATCAGGAGTGGGCAAGAGGACTGCTTCCACCAAGACTGGCTGGCCACCTGCCAATCATGCCGTGGCCAGACTCCACCGGAGATGCTCCAGACTCCAACACTCATGGGGGCGGAGCCTCCTTCCCCCTCCCTGAGTCCTTCTTCCCAGTGCTCTCTCATACTGAATTGCATCACCATCCATTTGCTTGCTAAAACCGGAAACCTCATAGTCATGCCACCTTATTCTCGTGCCTCATCCAATCCTGTGACAAATTCTCATATTTCTAATTTCTAAAAACCTCCCTAAATCTTTAAGCGCTCTCCTTTACTCCATTTTCAATACTATCACTCCAGTCTAAGCTACACTCATTTCACACCTGGATGACTGCAATGGCGTCCTAACTGTTGCCTACTCTTCATTTGTGCTCCAACATTGCCACCAATGTGATCTCTATCAAAGATAAACTTAGTTATATTTGTTCTCTGCCTAAAACGCTTCATTGACTTCCTACTGATTCTAATAATGTATGAGAAACTAACATACTTGAACCCCATTTGTGGTAAGCAGAATAATAACCATCAAATGTGTTCATGTCCTAACCTCTGGAACCAGTGAATATCTTACCTTAACATGGCCCAGAGGGATTGTGCAGATGTGATTAACGTAAAAACCTTCAAATGGAGAAATTATCCTCTGTGATGGAGGTAGGCTGAATGTAATCACAGCGTCCTTAAAAGGCTTAGAGAAGGAGATGTGGCAATGAAAGTAGGGAATTAGAGTAGGCAGTGTGAGAAAGACTAGCCACCGCTGGCTTTAGAAATGGATAAATGGGGTTAAGAGCTAAGGAATGGGCTTGACCTCTGGAAGCTGGAAAAGGCAAGGAAATGCATTGTCCCATAGAGCCTCCACACGGAACAGAACCATACAGAAAGCTTGACCTTAGCCGAGTGAGAACCCTTCCAGAACTGTAAGATAATGAATTTATGATGTTTGAAACCACTGTTTGTTTTAATTTATTACATCAGCAATAGAAAACTAATACACTATTACAGAAAGCAGTATATTGTATAAACACTTTAATTAGGTCCTTATATTTTGATATAGATTGTCCCTTCCTTTTTTCCCCCATGTAATTTAATCATTCTATAATAAGAATTTCTTGTATGAAACAAAAACCTTGATTTGTTCTCTATCAAACACATCTTTTAAAAAAAGGGACTTCAAAGTTCAGTTCCCCCGTCAAGTTTGCTTGACTAATCCTATGTTTTTTTCCTTAGAGAAAAATACTGTCCAATTGATCAAAGACGTATGATACTGGTCCACTTTGCTATTAAATTATGGTGCAATGAACCCACTGCTTCCATATCCAGCTATTGTACAATCAGGTTAGCATGAACAGAGTTACATAGCCTGCAGGAAAGAGCAGATGGAAAATGCTGGTTAAGACAGGATAAAGCATCCTTAATAATGTAACTTTTAGAATGTAATCACTGCCAATTACTTTTCTATGACTGGCATTGAGAACATAACACCAATATAACACCCCTAACTCACTTAGAGTAAACTTAATTGGCCTGTGGAATGACAGCTTGCTTATTTTCTATATTTGTAAAGTGTCTTGGTCTTATTTGAAAAGATGGTTAATGTCTGTTCCCAGTGTAATCTCATTAATTGCTCAATTTAACTCCTATGGAAAAACACATACACACACAAAAGCTGAAATTATATGACGTTAGCATTAGATTTGAATTGTTTCCCAACCTGCAGCTAAGTTTAAATGCTGTCTCTGTAGCAGTACTGAACAATATGAAAGAGATTAGAAACACTATTCCAGTGATTTATCAAGTATTCAAAACTTTTAGAGATAGCTAATTATTTCAGGCAGTTTAAATTGTAGAGATAGTTTATGTTTTTGCAGTCTAATGACTTTATAATTGCTTTAGTTCTTTGCTTTCTAAATTTTGATAGTTTCTACTGATAATTCCCAGGCATCATTCAATTTTAGAACATGAATCAACACAGATGTAGCAGTATACATCTTATTTAAGTTATATATTGAATTTAAAAATACGTTGGTAACACGGCGCCATAACAATTTTTACCTCGTTAGCTCTCTTACCCTGCCTTATTTGTTTTTATAGTGTTGATCACTACCTCACTTTATGTATTTATTTCTCTGTCATTTTTATTGGCTTCTTTATGAGAAAATCACTAAGAGAGGAGGGTCTTTGTCTTTATCATTCCTTTATTCTCACAGATTAGAATAGTAGTGCTTGTCACATAACATGCCTTCAAAATTGTTTCTTTTTTTTAAAATGATGAATAGTAACATACAGCGTAAACTTTGACCTGCTCGATGTATAATGTTATGGCCAGTGTCAATATACAGCTACATTTTAGATAGATTATTGGAAGACTGCAGTGTATTAGTTGTAATTATTGTTTGTTACTTTTTATGAATAGTAGTGTGGGAAAAATTAAGCACCATAAGTGGTTTGTCCTCTCAGTAAATATTGAGTTTTACATTAATTTTAATATCTTTAGTTATATTCTGAAATAATATATCATGTTATTTATGTATCCTACTGGTTATTTTTATTTTGCACTTGGTACCCATTGATCATTTATTTCTATCATACCCCTATCAAATATTAAAAACAAATTGTTTTCAATAAAATGTTCTATTTTCTATTTTGAAAGAGAACTGTAATGAATACTTCCTCAAATGTTAATGAGCCACTTGATAACTGAATGAGAAATACCTTAATAATGCTATTTGGAAAGCAATATTGCTACCGTAGGCTTTATTATAATTCATTTCTGAGTACAGTTTGAGAAGAAAAATCTTACACATTTTTATTATTACAAAACTGAATCAATATTTAGGATGTTGCTATGCCTAAAAACTAGTGAATACTTATATAATGCACATAGTGCTTTAACTAAAGTGCATTTGTACATTTTGGAGCTCTTATCTGGAACTTTCTGTCGGATATCTGAGGTCACAGGGCATCAAAAAGAGACTTTTGAACCTAATGGTGGGGTGGGGGTCAAAATGTATATCTGTGCATAGTCAAATAAGGAGATTAACTCAGTTGTCATGTCTGAAGAGCTCGTTCTTATCTGCTTCTTGGAATCACAGTACATAGGCAAGAAATCTTTCTGATTTCTTAATCATCAATAAAACTTCCATCTTCTTTCAAGCGTACTGTGTAATGTGCCAGCATTCCTCCTTGTCAAGTATGTCAAGCACGGGGTCTTATCTCACAATTGATATACATTTTCAATTGCCTGACTCCCGTGTAAATCTCAACAGAGACATACATTCTATCAGATATAAAAAATCACAGCAAAGCAACACTGCAAAAGCTGGCTTTATTGTCTTTGCCTGCAATTACCATGCTCATTTGTTATAACTATTGAGATTTAACTATATTTGAACTTGCTTTGTAATAAATGTTTTCAATGAGATGAGGCAGCAAAATCTATTATTTGTATGTTTCTCCGTAGACTCATAATATCTTCTTATGCAGAGTTTTCAAGTTTTACCTTACAAGATATTTGCAACACTGGCAGCACACAGACTGCATGAATTTAACAGAAAAAAATATCAATCAAGTAACAAAACTTAGTGCTGAAGATCTGTGATTACCAAATTACTTTATGCTATATGATTAGTGTGTTTATGAAAAGTGTAGTGAAATTTTTGATGCACAAAAACTAAAAAAAAATTATAATTAATATTTTAGCAATTATAGTTGCTTTGGCCCAATGTCCATAATATATTTTGGCATTGCTTCACTGAAATAAACAAATGGTTTTGTTTATATCATTTGTAGATATATTTTAAAATTTATCAGACCTACTCAGTAATATTCCATGTTTAAAATTATGTTTCCCAAGATTATTCTCTATTTAATTATACAAAGCATAAAATAATATGTTAAAAGTGTTATAGACATTTCATTTTTTTCCTATTAAGTTAATAAGTTTCTCCCATTTCCTTTTTTTCTTTTTTTTGGTGAGGAAGATTGTCCCTGAGCTAACATCTGTGCCAATCTTCCTCTATTTTGTATGTGGGATGCCACCACAGCATGGCTTGATGAGCGGTGTGTATGTCCACACTCAGGATCCAAACCTGCAAACTCTTTGCCACTGAAGTGTAGCACACGAACTTAACCACTGCACCACTGGGCTGGCACCGCCCCCCCGCATTTGCTTTTTTAATAAAAGCACTTTACTTTCCTCCCCTTTTTTTATTATTACATGTTTACACTATTATTATAACATTCTAAATAAAAATGTTTTCACAATCTCTAATTTTGAAATTCCAACCTGAAAGCAGAGAACACTCTTGTGCTGAAACTTTTCCTGACTTTTGTGTTACCGTGTCTGGCACTTGCACAGTTTTATAGGTCAAGGACTATTTTGACTATTGTCTGCAGAAATCTGAGTGTATATCTTGAAGCTATGAGTACTCTGGTGTCAATAAGATATGCAGTGTTGTTGAACTTCATGGAAAGCTTCTCTAAAATAGTTCATGTTAGTTTAGGAACAATGATGAAAATAAAGTTTAACCGTGACTCATTTTCTAGTACCGAACCTCGGCAGTTCATTTTAACTTAACACGCCATTGTTTAATATTCACACACTGTTTCCTGGAAATAGAGCTCTACTATCAAAAAAAAAAAAGAAAAAAGAAAAAGGTGGCTTATGGGAAAAGATCTTGTGTCCAAGAAGTTAAAAATAGGAAGTAAGGAAGAACAACTTTTCTGCATGACAAAGACCACCGGCGGGGATTGGAAAGAATATGAACTCGTAATCTACATCCGTTGAGTCTTAGGTCTCCTTTCTTATATAGTGTTTTGGGTTTTTTCTTATCACTACATTTTTGTTGCAATATGTGCTCATTTAAGCACATAAAAATGGAAGATGTATAAAGATTAAATTAAGACATGGAACATCAACTAAATATTTGTTTTTTACATAAATAAATGTCATAACCTCGCTGATGACATATAATATGGTTATAATACAACAGTTAAACTTATGAGTCTGCAACAGAAGCTATCTATTGTTAAACAGGAAACAAAATTGAAAACAATCACATTCCAGCACACATTCCAGCAAAACCACTGGGACTATCAGGTCAGAATCTGAACTTTCATTAAATATTTATCACTGACACAGATCTCTGGCTCTTACATTTTTTGTAAACACTGTAGCATGTGTACTTAAAATTTTCAAAATTCAGTGTGAATATAATCAAAATAAATCAACCACATAGTTTGGCAACTCTGAAAGCAAAAATCACAGGTTCTATTTCCCAGGATTTCCAATCCTACTTCCAAGAGGCAACTATTTGTAACTTTGTTTGAATTTTGTCTTAGGTGGGTTTCTCCAAACTCCAAATGATATAAATAAGCTCTATTATTTTTTATTTTGATGACTAAATTAATTTGTATAATTTGTCTCCTTATCATAAAATATGAAGAAAATAGCTTATTTATTCCTCGCTCCACTTCTCCTACCCTCCTCCTTTGTCTGATTGGCAAGAGTTTTAGTAGCATTTTTGGTTCTTATCTTACTTAGTTACCTTTATAAATTTAAATAAAACACATAAATTCTTATTTCTTGTTCTATCAAGTTTGAACAATATTTCTGACTGTTCAAAGTTAGAATATTAATCTACATGTGTTCTTTCATTTCTCTCTTCTACTGGTGTACATTACTTTACGTTGTCCAATGCAAGAGTAGCTAGCTAACCAAGTCGAGTCAGCTTGATCATGTTTGGGAAGTAATGTATGTATGTGCAGACTATAATCCACTCCTCCAGTTATCACGACATTTTATTGAGTACCATGTATTAAATTTTCCAGCAAAAATACCCATAGTAGATTCTGTTCTTTCTATTGAATCCTGCCTGGTATTGTTATTTTCCTGGGTCTATGGATTTATTATATAATTTGAAAAGAAGAAACGAGTGTTGTGTACATTATAAGGACAACTATGCATACTTCACCAAATAATCAGGTACTGGTGAGATTCCAGTCACCAATCATTTGCCTCTCTATGAAGGACGTTCCTCATTTCACAATATATACAAACATCAAATTGCTATGTTGTACACCTGAACTAATATAATGTTGTATGTCATTTGTTGTATGTCAATAATGTTGTATGTCAATAATGTTGTATCTCAATAATAAAAAAAAAAAGAATGTTCCTAAATTCATGACCAAATATCTTCTTCCCTTTCTCTCTGTCTCTGCAGTTCTCATTCTTTATGCATCTCTTTTTCTCTCTCTCTCTTTCTTCCTTGATTTTGCAAACTTTGTCATATGGATCAGCTCTCCTGAAAATGTTTTATTAAACGATTACCCACTTTTTGTCCCTCATTTCTCTCTCATTCTTCGCCCTTGCGATTCTGAATACAGAAGATGGTCTCAGAATGTATTAGGAATATTGCTTGTACCCTTGCTATTAGGAATTTTTTTCCTTTTGATAGCTTCAATTATATTTGGGAAAAGAGACCACTCAAACATGGCACTTAATCCTATATCTTGAACTGCTGCTAAGTAGTTAAGCGTCTTTCCTTTCTCGTAAATACAAAAAGCAAAGAATGAATTTTACAAGTGTCAGCTCTCCTCTAGATCAACCATGCATTTAATTCAATATTTATAGAGCACCTACCATATGATAAGAAATACTCTATTCATTGAGTGATGAGTGAAACGAATATGGATCTTACTTTGAATTCATAATTTAGTGAAAGAGGTACATGAACAAAAAACTACATACATATACAATTAGTTTCTAAAAAAGAGTACCAATAGAAATTACTTTAGGGACTCAGGAAAAGTCTACTAGGAAAATAACTTTAAAACTAAAATCCTATGTTTGTTAGCTTTGTTTATTAATCTTATTCTGTTTTTTCATCTCTCTTTTAGTATCATCTTACCTAAAATTTTTAATCTCATTGTTTTCCTTGCATGCAAAGCATCACTATATTTTTAAAATACTTTTCATAAAGTTCCCGAAGAAAGTCTTCTTCTAAAGTGTATTTTTATTAATAATTTCAAAGTTATATTTGCTAATATAAATAGTCCCCTTACTGGATTGATATTATTTATTTTTTCAACTTTTCTAACATTTTGGCATCCATTGATTCGACCCTTTTCTGATCAGGGATAGTACCATCCGAACGTACCATTTTTTAAAGAGAAATGTGAATCACTTTTCTCTGACAAATCGATTGGCGCAATTTTTTTCCCAATAATTTTTTGAATCTTCTTTGACACCTGGTTAATTCCAGTTGATCTTCAATATTGACTGAATATTTCTATTTATTTTGCATTTGAAGGCTTTTTATTTATAACTTATATTCCCTATTTTGAAGAGAATAAAGCAAATTGTAGAGTGGTTATGGGCTGTTTGAGTATTGTGGTAACAGTCTGTGTACGTTTTCCTTCTATTTGCAGCCTCTCAGATTTCACTTTGTGGTCTACTTTAGGAAGTTTAAGCCAATTAAGCAAGAAGCAAGGATAAAACAAAAGCCCCATGACTCACTGTACTTTTTAAAAAAATTATAACTATTTTTCCTTACTCAGGCAACATTTATCAGAAGTTGCAACTGTGGTTACCATGTTTTTGTCATATGTTTTATTCCACTTTAGCCTTGCCTTTGTGTTTCGCTCCACTGAGTGGGTTTAAAGAAAAATGCTCTGACAATGCAGTCTCTCCATCAGTTTTCTTGTTTTGCTGTTCTCTGATAGAGGAGTGGTTTCCAGTATGTTTTCTGTTTCTTACATGGCCTCTGCTACGTCTAGGTTTCTGAGTTCCAAGGTACAAACTGTTGTCAAAAGTTTCACAGTTCATCATGCCATGATTTGGGAGCATTTCTATTTTGGTCAAAATTGTAAATCTGCTAGCAAATATTCTTCCTAGTGTGTGGGATTGGTAATGTCCTGGTTTCAGAAAATGGCTTGTGTTCAACCTCCTAACTCGTATTCTTTCCTTTACCATTCTACTGTGAGCCGTGCAAAATGTGCTCAATATAAAGACAGCATTAAACCATAATAAAAAGAATAAGAGAACATAGCATGTAATTTGAATAATCGCCACTTCATTCACTTCTAATTGGACCACAGAGTGCATAGCTGTGCAAGTATGGGTATGTACAGATACAAAACTTTAACTTTTCCATTATTTGCTAGTAAAAGCTAACTCTAGAAAAAGGAAGGACAGAGGAGGGTAGCCATCTGTAACACCTGAAGAAATAATTTGCATGAATATTTGTTAAGGGTTAAATATAACCTCATTTCAAAATAGAACTTAATAGCCATTTAATTTAGCTTTTCCTTTGACATTGGAGGTCAGGTCGTAGAGGGAACCAACTGTGAGAACATGGAGGGATTTTTATGCCTTATAAAGGACCTTGGACTTTATCCTGTATGTATCAAATTTACATGGGTAGATCTTTATTTTAGTTAGACCATGCTGGCAGATTTTCCAAATTTGAAGATGTTCAAAAGAAAAACAGAGGCTAGTTTTTTTTGTGTGAAAAACAACAAATAGAAGATACGCATAGAAATTGAGAAAGAAGGGAGTAGGAGAAGGAAGAATATGAAAAACCATTTGCCTGCCTCAACCCTACCTATTTGTGCAACATGGAGGCTGGTCCGTCACATATAGTGAAAGGACCAGTATATTACGGAACTGAGATTGCAGGTTTAGAATAAGTTATTTTTCTTCATTACCCCCAATCCCTGTATATTCTGGACATAGAATCTAGATTGAACTCATAATTTCCTAGATAAACAATGGAATTTCAACTCAGAACATCCTATTGCTAAAGTGGTATTACTGAAAGTTCGGTCTCTGATCCCAATGCCAATCCAAATAACAAGAAGAGAGTCTTGCATGAAAAAGAAAGGGCTTTACTTTGCCAGGTAGAGGGAGCAAAGCAAGGGCCAGTGCCCCAAAAGTTTCTTATTCTCCGTTAAGACATGGGTAGGGGTTTTTATTTTGGATTTTAGGTAGGGGAGGCAGGCCATAGACTTCTTGGTCAGTATTTTCCCATTGGCCTGTGTCTGGGGCTGTTTCCAAAGGAGGAGGCAAAAGGTTTGTCAGATGAGTGTCCTTGGCTGTTTATCTCCATGGTGGAAGGTAGGCTCTGACGTCAGAAAGCCAAGGAGTTGGGCCTGGGAAGCTTCGGTTTCTTGATATTCTCTGGACATTAGTTTCTCTGTAAAAGAACTTCAAGGTCCTGGTATTAGCTAGAACTTTATTGGGAGCCCAGTGTGAGGTCATCTGGAATTTAAGTTTGTAACTTCTATTTGGCTCTATAGTTCAAGGAGTCAGAGGTTAAAGAAACGAACATTTACGTGTGAGTGTAACTAAAGACCCAGGGAACTGGAAATGCCTGCTTTTAGTTTTAACCCGTATATGCTGGGTTCACTGTAGGGGAACTAATATCAGGACTGATATTAACTAAGAGCTGGTAACAGTGGGTCTTTCTGCTGAGAATATCTTCTTCCTATCACACACTTCTTAGCTACACGTTCATCGGCTCGTCAACATATATTCACCCTTCAATCTTACCTTTGGGTCTTTAACACTTACCTCTTGTGAGAGACCTGCTGTACCACCCCAATATAATTAAGCTCTGTTTTCTCCATCGTCCCAAGGTGATATATTCATCTGAAATTGACTGGATAACCAATAAATGTTGCTTAAGAATTGAATTGTTAATTTTCTAAAAATGTGTTAATTATATATGATTGAAAGCATGGATTGACAAGGAAACTTGGTTATACTTAATTTTATTATTGTATCTTAGCCTGTCTGATCCATTCCTGATTACTCACCAAAAAAAAAAAAAAAAAAAAAAAAGAGAGCAGTGCGTTTTTCTTTTACAAAAGGAAGAAAATCTTCTGAACCCTCGTCACTCGACAAGAGATAAGTCCCAAGGAAGAATTTAAGACATTTATAGAAATAGCACCTTCACCAAAATGATACTTAAAGTAACCAGTAGTACCCAAATTAGAAAACCACAACATTTTAACTATGCTTTTTATCATTTAATCAATTTCAATGAAGCTCAAAATGAAGCTAATATCTACGCAAAATATTCTCATGGCCTACTTTATACAAAGTAAGAAGCACAATGTGGCAAAGAGGTTTACTTGTTCACCTACATTTTTTTATGGTTCTTCCTTTAATATTAGAACTCTTGGTTTTTAGCTGAACACAAATCCCCCTTACCCGGCCCTCACTAGGCTCTTTTTCCCAGCCTTCCTTGTTGTAGTTCTGGTTAAGTGATGAAATTTTGGCCAATGCAATGTGAACAGGCACGATCCCCGTGCTTCCAGCTATGCCCTTCAAATATGAGCATTTATAGTGTCTTCTGTGTTTCTTTTTCCTGCTGACTGGGAAAGTGGAAGTTACGTCAACTCGTTTGGATGCAGAGATGAAATCCACATACAGAGGATGGCTGAATCATTTTACTTGTCCTGGGATGTTTGCTTCTGGACTGCTATGTGAGAGAGAAATATGAGTCTATCTTAAACGACTATATTTATGGATCTCAAGGTTTCAAAAGCTATTTATAAATCAATACCAACAAAACAGAGAAAATTTGGTATAAAGAAACACTCTGAACCTGCAGTGCAATTAGTCAGAGAGTAAAGTCACATGCTCAGAAATTTGGGCCACCAGTCTAGGACCTCGGCTACTAATAACACAGTATTTCTATAGTGAAGTTATAGTTTAGAAAAAATCACATCTATTGTTTCAATGAATACTCATTAAATAACTATTTTGGACTATTTCCTGTGCCATTCAAGTAACCATGGGGATTACACTTCTATTTTGACAAATTAGGCTAGTCTGGAATCATATTGCATGAGTTGATTTTGGGGGAAAATTGCTCTTTGGTTAACAATCGTGTGCATATTTTGGGTTGAATATTTGAGAGGCAGAATGATATGAAAATGTGTCACTGGGAAGGACCTGTCTCATTCATCCTTTTATATGATATCATTTTGCTTCTCCTAATTGGTAGGACATTTTGTACATCTACGTAAAGCAGTTTGTAGACGCTATTGAAAGAATAGGACTCACAGCAGGTGCGGCAGAGTGAATGGGTTAAAGCAAGAGGGGAGAAAAAGTTAACAGCGTTTACCAGGTGTAACTCATGATTGGCAGCCATATTATCACTCCTGGATGCACTCTACTTGAAGTTATCAACACTGGCTGAAGGTCGGCGATTATAAAATTAGATTCCATCAAATAAAAATCTTCTAATCTTGCAGCTTTTCATTAATAAAGTTAGCCTTCTCTTTAATTAAATTTCACATCAAAAAGTGATTTTAATATACCAGGTCAAAGGCGGTAACTAGAATTTAATAAGCTACTGTGAGTCTAATAGCATATGGATGGTCAATAATGCTGTTGTCAATCTTTTCTTCAGATAATAGCTTTATGAAAACAATTATCTACATATATTTGAATTTAATAAATTTATATTGAGCTATATGCAAGGCATTGTAGGGGCCAGAAAGATGAAAAGGCACGCCTCTGCTCAGCTATGGATCACACATAATTGGAAGAAATTAACAAGAATACAAACAAGAGAAACTGATGAGTGCTATCGTTTAATTGAAATATGATCATTCCTTTTGCTGACAAATTATGCATGTTAGCATCACATTCTCAGAGGAAAATATGAATTTATTTAGCAGAGAAATTAAAAACTAAAATCTAGACTACATTTTTCTAAAATCCAATAGGGCTCCAAACAATATTTGTCGGCATAAATCACAGCGCAATGAATTTAGCAATAAAATATGTACAGTCTAGAATCTTGAGAGTCAGCTGAGGGAAATTTAAAAGGTTTCTTCTTCTTCTTTTAGTGGAGTAAATGTTTAAGCTTAAAATCAGGCAAAATAATTCTTTTAAAGCAAGCTTGAAAAACCTGTGGGAAGACATCATTGCACAACTAGGTTGATGATAAAAAGTATCATTTCTGAACACCCTCAGATGCACCTTAAAATGACTCAGTGGGTTGTAGAAACTAACACATGTTCATCCCAATTATTCTTGAAGCATCCCTGACAAATGTTTTCTTAGGAAAGAATGACAGACTGCTTTATTTTTTTTTTATGAGCCCCTTATTTTTATTCTGTCATAAGAAGCAAATGGCAGAGCTGTGATTTGGCTAAGCTATATAACAGAGGCTCAATTTGCACAATTTATGATACAGCATTCTTTAATCCATCGAGGGATGCAGGTTATATAGTATTTCGATAAAAGATGTAAATTTGGTTATATGTTAATGAATTCTATCTTGACAATCTTAAAAACATGCGAACAATTGATGGGGCAGAAACTATATATGCTACTGAAAGGTTTAGAAAATTCTCCCAAGTATTATAAAAATTTTCCACCTAAATATTTTTGTCATATAATATAATGTTAAAAAGTTAAATATGGATAAAAATTAACAAATGAGTTAGATCAAATATGACTACTATATGTAAATAGGTATGTTATATTGGAACATCTTAATATTTGAAATGTAAAAGGTCATCCTTTCATATTAACAAAGAGATTATCATTCAAATAGTAACATAAAATGTTGTTTCATGCTTTTGATAATTGCAAAATTTTGATAACAAAATTTTGGAAAATATATTGTTTTAAATAGACATCTATTGCTCTGCTTATAGAATATCTGTTTTTCTCTGAATGCTAAAACTGGCAAATGTTTCATCTATATTATTATTAAAATGATTGATTTTTTAAATTGCACACTGAATACTTCACATGGTTTGATTCTTTTAAACTGCTTTCAGTAGTTACCTAAAACACGGTATACTTTTTTTGAAGTTGCCAATTATTTTCTAATAAATTTCATTCTTCTGAAGACTGATTTTCACTTCATCTGATGAAAAATGTTGCTAAAGTCTCTTTTTACTGCCTGGACTTCTAAGTATTTCCGGTTCTGACAAATCATTTCAATATTCTGCAAAGACTGACATGGAGGGCAGGAAATAAACTATTGGGAGAAGCTCTTTCAATATGATTTACAATGCTATTTTCAAAGCTATTTACAATGACTATGTAAATATTGTGTGGAGTTAAGTCAAGTAATATATTGATTACAACTCTTTTTCAAGACATTTGTTTTCCCTGGATTTAATAATTACCTCAATTTGTATTTGTTTTCCTTTTTGTTTTTGGTGAGGAAGATTGGCTCTGAGCTGCCACCTGTGTCAGTCTTCCTCTATTTTGTACGTGGGACGCTGCCACAGCATGGCTTGATGAGTGGTGTGTAGGTCCATGCCCAGGATCCAAAATGTTGGCTCTCGGCTTCCTCTGCCACTTTCTCAACTCCCAACCTCTTATCTTTTAAACTTTATTTCATTTCTTTTATACTTATATAATTATATTTTATTCTTTGGACCAACCTCTAAATCTTTGCTCTTAGTCGAGCACATGAGCTTATCTGTAAATCATACTTTATCTTCATGATATTCAAGCTCTTTTCTGTTTTCTTCTTTCATGCTACAAGCCATATTTCTATTACTTTTTTCTTTAGCAACTTTCAACAATGCATTTGATTTTTATTTTTGATAGTGGTTATGTTTAAGGAAAACATTGTTATAATTATCCAATCAAGATTGAAGCATCTTTTATTCTCATATAACATAAGAAAATTAACATTATAATTCTACACATTACTCTTCCATTTTCTTGGTTGTCATGATTAAATTGCTATGTGTTTTTATTACATATATTTTATTATCAGAATACTTTTTGACCTTAAAGTTTGTTTTGGGGTCTATATAAGGCACTTATAAAAATAAATTAAATGGTGTAAATCCACTTGTGCTTTCCTCAGTCTTGCATTCTTTTCTGATTTGTCTCTGGTTGGCTACAGTACATGCAAATTCCAGTAACTGTTTTCAGAAAGCTATATATTCTGGGTAGTCTTTTGTCTTAAATATAAGTGATGCCTGGTAGCAGTTGCTTGTTTTTTTTAACTATCAAAAACATGAATTTTTGTTTCATTTAGTTTTTAGTGCAGTCAGCGTGTCTAGCGACAACTTTTTGAAAAATATTTTCTTATTTTTAATGCATGTTCCTTTTATTTATCTATTTTTTCTTCTCAAGATATCTGTATTGTTTTTTCTTTATTTCCAAAATCCAAAACTTTTATCTTTTAATCTGCAGAATTTTGTCATATGAGGAAACTTATCATTTAAATAAGTCTTTAGGCATTGCTTCTATTAATTTATCCCTGTGTCTTACTCCAGAACTATATAATTAGTATAACAGTTATATTCATGTCTTATTTTTTCATATTATTTTAATTTCTTTATTTTTCATTCTTTTGAATAATTCTGGAAACCATCCTAACTTTATTTTTCAAAAAATGATTGTATATTTTTTGTAATATTGATTCTATAGTGTAGTGTGATTTTTTAGTTTTATCTTTAAATTAATGATCACATAATGATCTCATAATGTTCATGATCCATAAATGATATTAAAAGTAAGCTACAATACACTGTTAAGTTCTATGGTTTGACAGATACATTGGAAATATTACACTGTTTGCTTTTGGTATTTTGATGAAGGGGCCTTGTCTTTCGTTTACATCTTTTTAAACCTTGTGTCTTTTCTATCCACCCAAATCAACTAAAACATTTGAAGGTTCTATTTCTAGTTGATCCCACAATCACAGAAATGCATCAGATAGCATTGAAATTTCTTATTGCAGTAATGCCATTTGTAACATTTAAAGATAGAGAAAGTAGATTTTTTTCAATAATAAGTAATTTTTTTTAACCTGAAGAATGGGAGTGAAAGATTCTAAGAAATTTGTTCCTAGAAAAAATTTGATTCAAATTAATTTGGTATGCTATAACAATGAGCCAAAAGCAACATGACAGCATTCAAGATGGTTAAACGTAGTGATCTGCATTTAGATTGAAAATATTGCTTGAAATTATTTTGTATCAAAATAACAGATTGTTTTCCCTCATTGGGAGGTGATTATGAGGTAAAATGTATTTATAAGTAAAATAAACAAAATGTGATTGAGTATATTTGTAAATTTTTCTGAAAAAGCTAATTAACACTGCTACTGAACAGTGTATCAAAACCTAGAACACATAAAACCTAGAACATTATGTTTATGTTTGTCACTACCATTAAGTAGTTCTTTTTTTTTTTTTTTTGAGGAAGATTAGCCCTGCGCTAACTACTGCCAATCCCCCTCTTTTTGCTGAGGAAGACTAGCCTGAGCTAACATTTGTGCCCATCTTCCTCTGCTTTATATGTGGGACGCCTACCACAGCATGGCGTGCCAAGCAGTGCCACGTCCGCACCCGGGATCCAAACTGATGAAACCCGGGCAGCAGAAGTGGAACGTGCAAACTTAACCGCTGTGCCACGGGGATGGCCCCCATTAAGTATTTCTTTACCACCTAGAAGGATTCAAAATCAATTTAAATGTAAGAATTTTGAAGATGTCATAGAAAATAATATAACGAAATGGGTAAATAAGTTAGCCAAAATACTTGAAGACACGTTAGGTGAAAGAAGGATTTGTCTTGCTTTATGCGACTCCAGAAGGCCGAAAAAAGCATAAAAGGAGGTTATACTAGGATCTGTTTCAGCTCAACAGAACCTTTGTAATGAAAGCTTACCTTGTCCCAATGCAGTGACTTATCTCTTTCTAGAAAGATTCACATAGATGCAAGATTGTAGAGGGGGTTTTCCAGTTCCTCTTTCTTCCAACATCAAATCTATATTTAGATTCTGATATAGGACTTGATTTCAACCATAAAGATATTTTGATAAAATTTGAGAAGTTTTAGTCACCAACGTATAAAAATGGACTAAGAACTGTATAAGCCTTAACTATAAATCATTTAAAAGACTGATTGATTAATTCATTCATTTAAAAAAATCTATCAAATCAATAGCCTGTTCAAAGTGCAGTGTTAAACACTGAGAATGCAGCAGTGAAGGAAGCAGCTATTGTCTCCACTTGTTTGGATCTTGTGGTAGGTAGGCTGAATGATGCCCCCCTTCCCAAGATATCCGTGTGCTAACCCCAAGAACACTGTGAATATATTTGTTTACATGGCAAAAGGGAATGTGCAGATGTGATTTAGTTAAGGATCTTGAGACAGGACGATTATCCTGGGCTATCCAAGTAGGTCCAATGTAATCAAAAGGGTCCGTATAAGAGGGATGCAGGAGGGGCAGAGTCAGAGAAGGTGATGAGATGGTGGAAAAGAGAGAGAGAAGGACATGTGACAACGAAACAAGAAGTCACAGTGGTGCCTTGAGCTGAGAAACATAGGTAGCCCGTCGAAGCTGTAAAGGCAAGAAAATGGAATCTCTCCAAGAGCGTCCAGAAGGAGCGCAGCCCTGCAGACACCTTGACTTTCCCCCAGCGAGACTGACTTTGGACTTCTCACCTCCAGAACTCTAAGATAACAAATCTGTGTGTTTTAAGAAACTAAATTTGTGGCAATTTGTACAACAGTAGTTAGCAACTAATACAGAGTTTCTATTTTAGTATTGTCCTACAATTTTCATTTATGGAAAGAGATAAAATCAGCAGTGATCATTCTGGCAGGAACTGCTAGCTATTCTCCAAATCAGCATTTTCTCTTCTTTCTGGAAACAAAGTTAGACATTTCCCAGCCTTCCTGGTGTACAGGTGTGGCTCCATGACTAAGTTCTAGTCAATGGAATGTGAGCAGAGATGATGCATCCATTTCCGGGTCAGGTATTTTTAAGAGGAGGTGTGCTTCCTTTCTTCTCTTTCCATCTTTCTTTCCTCTTTTCCATCCATATGCAGAGGATGCCAAGAGGTCCCAGGAGATGGCAGTTAAGAAACTTTGGGCTGTTATCTAAGTAAGACATTAGGTCCTATTCTATTTGATTTCTTTCTTTCATATTATGAGGTTCATTTTTTTTCTGTAGTTAATTTCACCCTAAGTAATACAGAAATTATTAGTTTGAAGTGGGATGGTACCGTACCAAAGGAAACTTTAACGTGGTATTGGCACTGGTTGTTAGATGGCAAGCCCAAGTTTTGGCCTCAGGGGTGAGGTGTTGGGCAGGAGAAATGGGCACTCAGTTTTTTCCAGTGGCCAAAAAACAGAAATATCATCCTATAGAATCATTTAGAGAGAATGTCAAGTACCTACTTGGTGGTAACTGTAGGACAAGTTTTCTCAATAGTGGCACTATTGGCATTTTAGGCAGGATAATTATTTTTTGTGAGAGGCTGTCTTGCGCATTGTAGGATGAATAGCAGCATCCCTGGCCTTTATGCACTAGAAGCCAATGTACCCTCTCACAGTGCTGACAACTAAGAATGCTTCCCACCATCGCCAAACATCCGCTGGAGGACAAACTTACCCCCACTTAAGGACCACTCTTTTAGGAGAACCTGGCAGGAAGAGTCAAAGCATTACTTGGTGTGTTGTTTCTTACATTATACGAATACAAGAAAGAGAAATGAACTCAGATGAGGACTGATGGGTTTAAAAGCATAAACCAAAAAGAATATACTATTTTGGGGGGGGGGGTTCCACAGTTTTACAAAACAAGCCTGGCTTTGCATCCCAAAATGTAGGAGATAGGGCTGCAAATGTTTTGAGTTACAATGATTGTTTAAAACTTCTCCAAATCAACACTGCAGATCAAAGAAAGGATTTTTCTTTTTTTTCTTATCAAAACATTTTTTTCCAAGGGGGTTTAGAGATACTGAGAGACACAGAGAGATAGAGACAGAAAAAACATTAAGACTATAAGGAAGCCTAATCTGTGTCTAAGAAAGAACTTTGGCTATGATTACCAGCATATGGTGTTAATAGATTAGAAGGCTATTAAGTTTTTAGGTGATTCATTGCCAAGGAAAACACAAGACTTGTAACCATAAAACACCTCTAGGACCATCAAACATTCACAAACAGAAAATGGGCTATATAGAGGTCAAGTGGGGCATATTTATCCGGACCAACACTAGACATCACGGTGAGTGATAATATGATAAGAAGGATATTAGAGAATCAGAGCCAACAGATATGCATAAAAGAGAGAAGGGAGTTTCTTTTCCCGCCATGAGATCTGAACGATAAGTCTTCTTGGAGCTTACACAGCCAGATTCCATCACTGCTGTGTGTTTCCCATTCTTATCTTTCCCAAATGGGAGGGGATTTTTTTGGTAGTTATTCTCTTCTTCTTCCACAAAGATATATGATTAGACATGGAAGGTGTGTGTGCATAATTGACCATGTAGTTTATGGGATTCCAGGCTAGATAGCCTGTGCATTGACCAAGATGTCCCAGACAATGAGCCAGATGTAACAACTGGATGGGGCTATTGTCTATTTGGGGATGTGGATAAGTATGTTCCATGTGTAAAGTGGGGCTTAGGAATATTTAGTAACCACAAGTGATGATCCTTGCAGAGAATATTAGTAGTCTTCTAAAGATCTTTTTGTCCTGCTAGACACATAGCTGGATCACCTTCTCATCTTCCCTTGGAATTAAGTGGGTTTTATGATTGAGCTCTAACAAATAAAGTCTGAAAAGCAATGTATGACATTTCCAATAAAAAACTTTTAAAGAACAGATATCCCTCTTCAATTTTCCTTTTTTCCACCTACCAAGTGAATGCTGATGGTACCCTATCAATGATGGAGTCATTGGATTATTGTACAGAGAAAATCTAATCATGAAGTGACTGTTTTGGATTATTATATGAGCGCTTAAAGAAATACAAAAACAAATCTCTTGTATTTGAGCTGTTGTATATTTTGGGTCTATTTTTTTTACAGTAGCTCATTACTAATAGTGGTTCTAATTGTGTAGTGGGATCATATTTTGTAAATAGTGATTTTTTCCTAACGTTAATTAAATAAATAGTAAAACATTTTCTCTTTCTTTCTCTGTCTTGATCTCTCTCATTGTTGCATATACACACAATTTAAACACATGGGTCTTTCTGTATTTGTGGATTGATTTCCATGGATCAGAGTCTGGAACAGAGCAGAAATACATGAACAAGATCTGCCTCAGCAACAACCTGAGTCCCACTTACACTGAAGTCAGTGGGGCACACATGATACTGGGTATCCACAAGTAAAAGACAACACTGAGGACAAGATGTTCCTCACCCACCCCCCCTATAGCCAACATGCTTTGTAATATTGCATACTTCAAATGCAACCTTAAGGCAAAGAAGATTCCTGAATCACAAATATTTGATTTCTACCACTGTGGTGAAAGAAGATGCAAAATGAAAAAAAATATTTTTTTCTAAAACAATATTTTTGTTCTTATGCACTGAGCGGTGGACTGAGATGTATATTCACTTTAGTTGTGGCCTAAGTCACATAATTTCTATATTATCATATCATCTTAATTCATGCTACTTCATAGAGAGTTAAAGACAAAAATTAATTATGCAATTTAGCAGATTTATATCCTTACTGAAATGGACAGGTCACTAGAGGGTCATTTTAGGCACATAAATTTGAAAGACCACATTAAAACAATGCATAAAAATCTTCTGTTGTAATAGCCTTTTAAAATAGCTCCAGATGTTTTAAATACATTAGTGATAGGAACTGAATATACTATTTCAAATATAGAATTTGGAAATAAGCACAAAGTTAAACATATAATAAAAATTTTTGTGTGACTAAAGTTTCGGATGTTTTTTACCATAACTTTTGCCCAGCTTAGAATTGAAATGCAAGTGTAAGTTACATTGAATGTTACATATTGTCTCATTCGACAGAATGTGTAAGAATAGTGTTTTGAATATAAAGTCATAAATATATGTGTCTTTCCATGTGAACTCACAATCATGACTGCCTGTACACACACACACGCACACTCTCAGCATACATACACAGATATTTGCAATTTGTGAATTAACTTGTTAACTTTTATGTCCATATTATAGATGGAAAAGATCATTGCTAATTACAGCCAATATATAAAACTTTCTTTGATTGACAATACATTTCGATTTACAAATACAGAGGATTTTTTTTACAAAATTTTCTTTGTATACAAGCTATAAGATACAAATTTAAAAAAATAATTTTTCAGAAGTAGTTTATGATAGATAATTAATCCATTTGAGATGGTAAAAATTTTCTGAAATTTCTCTTACAGTATAGGATTCTTAATCATTGGTTCGTAGGTTTTTTAAATGGGATAAACATAAAAATAAGACGACTGATTACTCATTACTGCAAGGTAATAGATTTTATATATCGTGTTATAGTCAGTCAGTTCCTGGGCTTAACCTTCTTGTTTGGCTTTAGCTCTGAAGGACCTGAGTGCCCTCAATATCCATTTCTCGTAACTAGGAGACTAGAATTTAATTTGTTTCATGTTTCACCTTCTCCTTGACCATTTGGACTGTGCCCACAGGTGACCTTGATCATATCCGTCCACTGTTTCAAGATTCCATGGAGTAAACAGAATTCCGTCTCTTAAATAACTCTTTCTTTGTTCTTTACACCTTCTGAAATCCAGGTCACATACTCATTTCGTTTTATGAAACCACCAACCTGACTCTCAATGAAAATTTTACAATTTTATATCAGTTTATTTTCAGGTGTTGCCTTTTCAGGTTTTGACCTATGAAGTCAGATGTCAAGCACTCAATTATTTCTCCAAATCCACTACAATCTTTCTGGTATTGCTGAATTCTTATCTGAGGATTTTTTCTAATGCACAGCAGTCTTTTATAAGAGTGTCATTAAATACTGAGAAGTTAAAATGATCTTTGAGAGGCAACATTACTAGCAATTTAATATTTTCTTTTTGAACTGTTGAAAATTTTCAAGTAATTTATTATTTATTTGCTAAAACATAAGAAATCTCTTTGAAATAGTTCCAGAAATTAGGTGTAAATAAAGCATTTGTCTCATGGTTGTTTACAAAGAGGAAGAAGAAGTTGCTAGTAAATTAAAAGTAACTTGAGTGCCGTGTCTTCATGTCTTTATAATTCCTCACTTGATCTAGATAAGAGGTCAGTGCTCAGGGGAAACAAATATAAACAGCAAAACAAAATAATTAAAAATCGAAAATCAAAACAAAAGTATTTTTGTGGTTTACCTTGAATCAGCTCAAAGAACATCCCGGCACACAGAATTCAAAGAGAAACTAAATTATTCTGAAGCAAAATACAATATTTATGGTACACAGAATGACAACGGTAGAGATATTGCCAGGTGGAATTTCAATTCATTCTCGTACAAATAATAGATGCATAATCAGCGCTGAGCTGAGAGATGGTCACTTTGCCACCTCATTCACATTCAGATACTACAGAGATGATGCCACCCATCACAGCAGGTACTGAGTACGGTCAATTACATATGATGGACGTGTTGGGCAGATGAACTTTAGTGGACAAAACAAAGACAGATGAGTAATACTGATGTTAAAAGTATAGGAAAGTAACATTTATTTCAAAAAAAGGGAACAGTATATTTAGAAATTATTCTTTTCCCCCTAAATCCAACTCTCGTTAATGTCTCTTTCCTCAATTTTACCATTTTTAACAGAATAGAAGGAAAGTGTTTCAAGTTTAAGTCATAGGACTTGGAAACAAAACTAAAACTGGTGATAGGTTTCAATGGAAACCAAGTAAGAGTATGTCTCATTAAAAAAAGAGCTAATCTTAGCCATAGATCACCAGATTTTTGTCTATAATATTGTAGAGATTTTTTTAACCGCATACTGATTCTTTTTTTTAGCCAGCAACTCTTACTGTTACTACTTAAGACTCTACAGATAGTGTTTTCACAAATCTGCATTCGAAACATGGGGATTATTGGACTGCAAAAATCACATTATTTGCTTTTGTTGAGCTAAATATGATTTTTCATTGGCTGAGTCACGGAGGACCTCAAGAAAATTACAGGTGTATTGTGTTTACAGAAGACCTGAAATGAGTAGAAAACATCAATTATAAGATCAGTGCAGTAACTTATTTTATACACTTTGCCAGTCTTAAACAAAGAACTTCATTTCTTCATATTTCTAGTAAAGATTGAAGGGTGGTCTGTGATGTGTCCTTTCCTTTCCTGTATCATAGACAAGCAATGTCTACCAGAAGAGTGAAAAATAAATAAATGAAAAACCAGAATGTTTCTACTTTGATTGGCATGCATTTACTTCTTAATTTGTTATGATGTCATTTTAAGAATTCAACGATATAGATCTCATATGTAAATATTTACTACTCTGTTAAAAATTCTTGATATTGTATTTGTGAATTTTTATGAATTATATATTTTGGTAGGTTAAAAATTACATTGACAAAATAACTTCTGTGTAATTTCATGTATGGCAGTGTCAATAGCTTATCTGCAAAATATTGGGGCTATTGCCAGTTGTTAATCAACCACACACATTTCATCAAAAAGTTTATCTTATAACTGAATAGACTTTCTCATCATGCAATGAGCTTGACAGTATTTAAATGCAAATTGGTGTGCCATTAGTAAACTCTATACTCAGGAACCACTAAATTACTTTTGACTCGTAATTAAACACTTGTTCTAGGCATTTGAACTCTTTGTCCTTGTTAGAACAACCAGCTTGTGGCACATATTTGAACACTGACAACTGGCTTCATAAATTGAGTCTCACATCAAGACATTCCCAGGCTTATCAGAGAACACCTGCACAACATTTATTTCAACCATTACCATCTTAAGTCACTTGACAAATATTCTGATGATGAAATGTATTTCTACTAACATATTTGAAAAATATTTAGTTGTTAGTAATGATGACTGACACTAAGATGGTAAATTGCATTATGTGGAAGAAAGAAAAATGGAAACCATTCACAGCTCAGTGTGTTCAACACATCGGGCCCTGATTATTTCTGATAATTTCCAAGTCAAGTGAGAGAATTAAGTCGTATAAAAAAAGTAAAATGTCATATAAATATATTTTTTAAATGAGAATCATAACCAAGCAAAAACTGATAGCATAATCAAAAAATAAAAAAACAAAGAACTTGCCATAGGCTGTGCAGTTAACGAGCAGTGCAGCTACAATTCCCAGGCAGAGATGCCTGTACCAAGCTCATGTTTTTCCAACTACAAGTTGACACCTCCACAGAAGGAGCAGTGCATAGATAATTAGAGGGAGAATATATTATACAGGACCAGAAAGCTGGGTAGATGAATTTATAATTGTTGCTGTGGGCAATTACATGCAATTGAAATGTCCAGATAAATAGTAGTTGGTTTTTCTATTGCCTGGTTTCTTGAATGACATATGCATTAGCCAGCCATGGATAGGTGTACCATTTATCAACGATTACATAACCAGTGAGATACAGTTTTTGTTAATCCAGATTGAAGGAGACATGACAGTTGAATCCAAGACTAATCCTATACTGGATCCTGTACTGGCAGAAAAGAAAAAAGAAAATGCATTGTAAAGGACATTAGAGTGTTGATTGACAAAATTGAAGTTAAGATGGTAGATTAGATAAAAATATTCTACCATTGTGAAATTTGCTAAACTTGATAACTGTATTATGGTCAGGTAAGAGCATATCTTATTCTTAGGAAATATACATTGGAATATTCAAGAATAAGTTTTGGGATGTATGCCACTTACTCTCAAAAGGTTCAGAAAAGATAAATAAATAAATAATAAATGATACAGCCAATTAAGTGAAACGTTAACCTTAGGTAAATTTATACAAACTATAATCATGGTTTCTCTATACTATTCCTATTCCTGCAACTTTTCTGCAAATTTTCTATTATTTTCAAATAAAATGTTCCCAAGAGAAAGAAAAAGAGAGATTTTAATCTTGTTCAGGAAAATTACTTTTTTCGTATGAGAGAATAATGCTAAGCTGTAGAAACAAGACAAAGTTCCAAACTATTTCTACAAACAAAGACAATAGCAGAAGAGGACAAGCGAAGATCAAAATGAGGATGAGGAGATCCCCTCACCTCTCAGCAAATCAGGACTGTGTCCCCTCAGCCTTCTCTATTTGAGTCATTAATTTCTACCTCCTTAATGGATTATGAGCATACAAAGTTGTTTCAATATTGTCCTTCTTAAAAAGAAATACTTTCTGATGCCTATTTGTCTGTGTTTCTTTGTTGCAAAACTTCTCAATAGAGATACACATATCCATTGTTTCTACTGGGTTACACTTGTCTCTATTAACCTAGTATCATCCACATCCCTGAATCCATCTTTGTCAAGGTTTCTAATCCCCAATGTACTGATAAAATCTAAGACCAGTTCTGAGTCCTCATTTTACTGATGACACAACAGCATTCAACCAAGTTGATCAATTTCTCCTTGATGAAAGCTTTTTTCTTTTTTGGCTGCATCACTTTTCTTTTCTTTTGAAAGGAAATCTAGCTATACATTCAACCATCCATCCATCCATCTCACTAGATTTTTTTTAGAAATTCACACGTGATTGTGAAGGCAGAAGTGAAGCAGCAGACATGTTGATTTATGCTTAGAAGATCAGTGTGGCGTCAGTGCTTGCGTGTGAAACACACTTTGTCTCAGATCTGCTGGCACATCTTGTTGGTATAAAGCAGAAGCTGTACCTGCAGTCCCTCCAGCTTCCACCAAAAGCCGTCTTTCAGCTTCTCTAACTCCTGGGTCAGAGACACTCACCCTCCAGTGGCTTCCTGTTACACTTAGAGTAAATCCCCAATAGTTGACGTTACCTGTAACCCCCTGCACGGTCTTGTCTCTATCATCTCTGTTCTTATCACTTATCATATTTTAGCTTTTTCACTCCATCCAAGTCATATTGGTATTTTTCGCAGCTCATAAAATTTCCACCTCATATTCCTCTTCCTAGAATAACGTTCTCTCAGATCTTTACATGGATCCATTATTTCATATATTACATTCAAGGTCTTGCTCCAAAGGAAGCCATTTCTCTGACATTTCTATCTAAAATTGCCACACAACCATTCCTCTATCTTGACATTCCTTTCCTAATTTCCTACACACACACACGCATCTGTGGAGGCATCAGCTTATAGTTGGAAAAACATAAGCTTGGTATAGGCATCTCTGGCTGTGAATCCTAGCTCTACCGCTTGTTGACTGCATGGCCTATAGAAAGGTTTTGCTGTTCTTTTTTTTGATTATGGTATCAGTTTTTAGTTGATTATGATTCTCATCTGGACTATTTAAAAAATATATTTATATGACATTTTACTTTTATATATGACTTAATTCTCCTACTCAACTTGGAAATTATCAGAAATAATCAGATGGGATCTTTGGAAGGTAATTAGGTTTAGATGGGGTCCTGAGGGTGTAGCCCTCATAATAAGATTACTGCCCTTATAAGTAAAGGAAGAGACAGCGAGGCCTCTCCACGTGGGCACAAACAAGAGGTCACATGAGCACAGAGGTAGGTGGTGGCTCTCCACAAGCCAAGAAGAGGACAGTCACCTTCAACTGAATCTGCTGGCCTCTTGATTTTGGACTTCTCAGCCCCCAGAAATGTGATAAATAAACATCTGTTGCTTAAGCCACCCAATCTATGGTATATTGTTATCACAGCCAGAGCTGACTGAGACATTCATTTAATGCCATTTCTGAATTGAGTTGAAATACAATTTATGATAAAAAAAAAAAAAAAACCAGCATGAACTAGTGAAAGGGTATGGAAAAACAAAGGAAACATAGACTTTAGGGTTCATGTAGCTATTTAGTTTCTTTGTTTGTTTTTTGTTTTTTTTAAATATTGACTCCAGCATTTACTCCATAACTGGGGAAGTTATGGAGCTTCTTTGCTTCAGAATTTTCTGTTTCTCCAATGAAATAATAGCACTTAAGGCACAGGGTTTTTTGAGGGGGTTAAATAACTTCTCTGTTCAGAGATTTCTCACAACCTAGTAGTTTCTCAACACTTGTGCTTACACCACAATACTGTGAAAAATGTACAAGAGAGTATTTTGGGGCGAGTCAATGACAAGCATAGGGCTTTACTATATATCTCATATTTCCATATCTCATCTCTTTGTATTTCTCATATCTTTACTGTATTTCTCATATCTCCAGTGGTAAAGTCAGATAACTATTAGAGAAACATAATGAAACTTATTACATACACTAAAAAAGTTTCTAAAATTAATTTCCTCAAATTAGATTAATAGGAGAATATAAAAATCAACCATAATTCTACAATTTCAAGAAAAATCACTGCTAATGTTAAATATTTTTATATACACTTTCAGAAAGATACATTCTAGCATCAGGTATTTTTTTATGCATACATACGTTTTAATTTTCTTGAATAAGTCCTGAGAAGGTTCATATAATGGATGGATATTTGCCATTATGAGAAATTGACAGATTAGTTTCCAAATGGGTTGTCCCATTTTCTTTCCCACAGCGTTGTTTGAATACTTCAGTTGCACACATAAATTAACTGATTTAGCCTCCCTTCCAATCCTTTGAAGTCAGTATTATCATCATACTCATTTATAATGACCAAGTCAGGCTTTGCACCCATCTAGTTTGATCGGGGAATGGGTTCTTAATCACTACATCACACAAGCTCGCAGCAAGCTCATTTTAATTCCATTCATTTGATTGAAAAAGCAGAAATTAAATGTGATTGAGAATTTAATCTCTTGGCTATCATATGGAGGCTTCCATTTCCTCTGGCTGCATTGGTTCATGCATATGAACCATTCTTTCTCTGCTACCCAAGCTTCTGCTTTAATATCTGCTTATTTTTGGTCTTCATCCAAAGGGCAGAGACTAATCCACTTTCCTGGTCAAGAAGGGTCCCCTTTGCTGTTCCACTTGCAATGCTTCTCTCCGAGTCTCCAACAGCCTCTGAGTTGATTCTCATAGTCTCCTCACTTCAATAAGGAGAATAATCTTTCCCTCCTATTTTTCTACTTTTTAGTAATCAGGCCACATAACCTGCAAGCTCTTCTCCTCAAATTCCTAAATATTTTAATAAAACAATTTCTGAAAGTGTTTGTGCTTTTGCTGTTCAGGCTTATAGTATATGCCCCTGGGGGCATGGACAGGGCCAAACAACAACGTGAGCAGCACAAACTCAGACCTGGAGCCACCCTAGTACAGAGGACTTTTGCCATCATTTCACCAAGTTAGATAAATCCTAGGACCACCACCCCCGTCAGTCACTCTCCTTTCTCCTATAAACATTCTCAAAAATGCTGAAATCAGTCTTTCAAGCTCAAGTGAAATCCAAACAGCAAATAAATTCAGCTTATATTAAAAAGCCCGAATAGCTATTTGATATTGTGAATCTTTAAGAAATAAGCTCAAGTTGTTTGCTCAAAATTTTCAGTTTTTCAAATGTAATAGCATAAAAGCCGTGCTGACATGGTGTAGAATGTGCAAGGGTTAATATTGTGGTTCAGATACTCATTCTAGAAATACAATATTATTACCAAAGTGATGTTTTCTGACTCCCAAGGGATAGATATCCCATTAGTTATAAATGTAGCTCTTTTTCAGCCACGAAACATTAGATTGAAGATAGTCCCAAGACTGTCAGAGCAGGTCTTGCTCTTTTTCGGTTACAAAATAGCTGTTAGGTTTCTGAAAGGTAAACTATACGTCAAGGGTTTTGATGACATTGGAAATATACTTTCGAAGTGATGGATTTTGGGTTATAGGTACATACATAAAATGATAACTTTTATTCAAAGTCCTAAAAACATAAATAAAAAATATAACAAGGAAAGTTACATTTATGTAGCACTTCACACTGCATCTACCTCTGTTCTAAGCACGTTTATAAACTCAACTAATTTCGAGAACCACTCTGTGAAATAGCTATCATTTTTTCCCCTGCTTTTCAAATAAGGATACAAGGCAGAGGTATAAAGTGTCTCATCCATGATTATATAACTTTTGGGGTTTGAGCACATGCTATCTGGCCCCCATGTAGAAAGGAGTAGGATCTAACTGCTTTTTGTTCTTGGAAATTTTAACGAAACTAGATTTTCTTGGACCTCAAAATAGAAAAATCACCGATTTTGAGAATAGAGGTAATCATATCTTTGGTTCTTTTCCCACAAACTATTTTTGAAATATGGACTTAAACATGTACAGATAGATCATCTGTCAGTCCTTTATGTTTTTTCACAGAATGAAATGGAAGGACACTTTTTTTTTGGTTAATCTCCCTAATTAATTATGCTTTAACTTCATCCTGAAGGAGAACTTCCAAAATAGAGAAATAATAAGAAATACTTATATGTATATCCAGTCTTTATGTGGCAGAAACGCTAAGTCATTCTTGCTCTCTCTGTATGGAGATTAAATACTAGATACCATTCCTTGGTCAACTGTGGCCCACAAGTGACTTATTGCCTGGAAAAATAAAAAGTTTTACTTTATATGTACTCTATGTCAATACTTTACATATAAGTAGCCTTACCAGTTTGGGGCATTTGATAGACGTGGGCATTAGTACATTTTAAAAGGAGGGTGATACATCTTTTAATTTGTCAAGTGAACTAAGAGGTTGGCTAATGGATGCGGGACTGGATGGGGTCTACGGGTATTTCCTCTCGGTTCCAACTGCCTGGCTTCTAGTTTTGTGTCTGATGCTTATTAGCTATGTGACCTAGGAAAGTTTAATTAATCTTTCTAGGTCTCAGTTTCACCATCTGTAAAATGGTATTAACAATGACGCCTATCAGATAAAGCTATGAGGAACATTAAATAAGTGGTCCATGTTGAAGTGCTTTATATTATGTCTGACTTAAGGAAAGTCCTCCATAAGGGTTAGCTTTCATTTCTTTTTTAAGAATAGAACTTGATCCATTGTATCATCTACACTCTTTATTTGACCTACTTCAGGAACAATGGATTGCAGAAAAATTGTACAAATTGTGGTTTTTAATCTAGAGTCTACTGACATCTAGGATTTCTGACCTTCATCGAGTCACTCATTTCTAAAGCTTTCAGTTTAATTACTGGCAAAACAGAGTCAGACTAAATGATTTTAGTCTCCTCCAGTAATAAAATTTTATGATTTTTATTAACTGCATAAATCTTTATGTGATTTGGTCATTCAAAATGTTGAACATAAAAAATTTCCAACACTATTCAAATAAAACAATGATTTTTTTATAGAAAAAATTCTTTTTGTTATTTTAAGAGTTCCAGGGTCTCTAGTTTTATTTTTGCTGAAGATAGACAAATTTTGCAATCATCCAAAAATAACCTTTAATGGAACTAATTACATGAGAAATTATGGTTTGTAACATAAAGAAGTGGGTGAATTTATTACATCATATAATTAAAGGACAGATTCTGAGACAAAATTGAAACTAGTGTATTCTTATTTCATCTTCATATTACAGACATAAAATGATATACATAATCAGTATGTACTGTCATCACTAATATTCTTACTTTCTCTATTATTCACTAAAGATATAATAAAATGCTACTCATGGTTAAAAATGTAATCCTTTCTTTTCTGAGGAAATTTCCAATGAATTTCTAACCCTTAATGTAATTGTTTGTCGTGAAATAATTCCTTGAAGTTCTACTGAAGTTATTCAATATTTAATGTACATAAAAAGATGGATATATTAATGACATAATAGAAATAGAGTGTACATTGAAATGGGCACTAAGAAAGTATCAATAAATTTGGAGTTTTGAGGTAATTTTCAATACATATTGCTTTATAAATTCTTTGGAATTAAACACAGAAATAAGAAAGATGATTTCTAGTATCTTCATTAAATCCACTTTCAAAAGTAAAGCATAGGCTGAGTCACCAGCTTTCAGTTTGAACGGTAGAACACTGAGATAAGTATACTGACCTTTAGAGCACATTGATTTCCGTGATATATCATTCCAGTTACTGCTCCTTTGTGAAGCATTGATGGATTTTTTTAACTCTTTAACATCTCAGCTTCTTTGTCTATAAAATAGAAATAATAATATTCAGAGAAATTTCAGAATAAGTTAAATAATGCATAAAAATACTGAGAAGTGCCTGACATTCACTACCTCTTTATATAAATAAATTATTTTTGCAAATAATATCCTCGTAACTGGAAAGGGGTGTTGAAAAAATGCACAAAACCTTTTGTTATTGATGGCCCATCAACCATATTTTTGGAGTTATATCGGTGTATAGCCAAAAACCAAGTAATGAAGTTGGTAAAGGATGCCATAGTTAAAGTTCGTAGGCAAAATATGCTTGTTTAATGGGTTGAAGGATGTTGTTAAACCAAGAAAGAAATTAAAATATAAACTATAAAATTACTGAGATGCTAGATTATATGTCCATTTCTTTTCTTATCCTTCACATTATCTTGAACATTTTAGGAATTTAGTAAATATTGAACTGACTGAAAGTGAATTAAGGGATTATGAAACTTTATTGTGCATCAGAATCATTTGGAGTTCTAATAGGCAGATTTCAAGGTTTTACATTCATAGATTCTAATTCAATATGTTTAGAGCAAATCTCAGATTAGCTATTTTTTTTAACAAGGGTCCCTTTACTCTCCCACAATTTTGATGCAAGCTGCTTTTACAGTAGACTTTTATAAGATCAGCATACTTCTGTAGTTATTTAAATATATTTCCTGGTACACATCCTAGTAGGCACAGTAATGTACGCAGAAGTTATATATTGGAAAATGTTTTAAAAAAATTGTCAACAGGGGAATTGCTTCATACAAGCACTATTAAAAATGGAAACATATTGGTATTGACTAAAATGTTAAAGAATGTCCATCTTGATCAACATATAATCAAGACATTTACTGAAAAATAAGTCAAAACAAAATATTATGAAACAATGCAAATTTATAAGTGGATTACCTATGTGAGTTGATCACAGTGTGTCCTTGCTTACATAGCTGGAAACATTTACTATTGTCTTGTCTAGGGGTTCTCAGCTCCGGCTATATCATAGTATGAGCAACTTGGAGAGCTTTTAAGATATTGATTATATGTGATCTTATCTGTATATATATTATTGTTCAAAAGGATGTTTAAAAAATATTGATTTGTATTGAGCCTAACCCTCAGCTTCTAACTCAACTGTTTCAAAGTGGAGTCCAAGCATCGGTATTTTTTTTCCAAAGACCCTCAAAGAATTCCACTGTGAGGCCAGAATGGGGAATAAACAAGAAGCATATATATTCTCAGGTGTCATCAGAGGTTGGATGGGAGTTGGGGAAAGATTTTAGGAATAGGAAAAATAAGTTTTGAGCCATCCTAGATGAAGATAGGCATAATCCTTTGACATTGGATGGCTTGGAACCATCCATCAAACCACTCATCTCTCAACCAATGCATTCTATTTGTTACTTGTCAGCTTAGCCCTGTATACTGGTGATATTGTTATGTTTTCTCTGACTTCAAATACACTTTCAAATAAGAATTTGTGGCACACACGTGACGCTTTAAGGGTGCCCAATGTCACCAAGTTATGAGTGGTAGAATTTCCACCTGAAGTCAGGTTATCCAATCTTGAAGTTTGTGCTTCTTTATGAAGATTATACTGTGGAAATACACAAAGTCTCCTCCAAATAAGACCAGCTAGAGTCTATTTATCCAGAGTTTTATACAGCACAGGAGTCAGCCTCTATCATTTATGTCTGTCAGAGACTAAAAAGCAGGCAGTGGAGTAGAAAAGCTTTATACCGGAAAAAAAAAAGAAGGCTTCAGGTACTGTTCTAGTTGGAGGTTGTTGGCATGGGGAAGCTGGAGGCAGGCTAATTAGAAGTAGGCATCTTATCTGATTGACTTGTGGAGCATATTTGGCTTTCTCTTGTTAGTCATGTATTGGAAGGAGGGGCAAAGATTAGGGAAGCTGGTCATCATTGATCATGTTCTGACCTTTCTGTGCCATTTGCTACAGAGGTTGTGGCTTGACTTCCCAGGGTTGGTTGCTGCAGAGGTTGTGGGTCAGAGTTCTATTCTCCTATGTGGTCTGATCATTGTCTCTTTGTATATTGAGTCCCTCAATAAGCTAAAACAGATCACCTTTATCCAGTGTCTTAATGGAATCTGACATTTTTGGAAGTTATGTAACTTTTTTAAGGCTTTCATTATTTGTTCAAGAATTGATACTGGCTCAACAGAAGTCTGACATAAGGAAAATCATTTTTGTAGAAAGGGAGCCATATTGTAACTATGGATAACCTCTAAGAAATTAACCCAGCTGGACATACTCACTTGCATGTAGACTAGATAATAAATAATTGAAACATAAAGGAAACTGCATGCATTATGACTTATCACACTTATTTAGCTTTATGCCTCCCAGTTGTGATAAGATAGTAACTTTGTTCTTTTGAGGGCATTAGAAATGTAGCGACCCCTGGCCTAGGCATCAGGTGGACAACGTTCTTGACTCTCTCCTCCAATGACCCCTGCAGAGAGATGCTATACTGGCATACATCATCAATGACAGGTGAAAGGTCTGGTGTGGTGTCCCTCCAGTGTACAACACCAGATGGTATGGCAACCCCAGTCTGTAGTGCCAGAGTGTCAACATTCTGGGGTCCCTCCTCCATAGCCCACTAGCCCTATAAAACTGCTTCAAAGATTCTATATTCTCTTTAAGATGGTTCTTTAGGACATGAGTCCACCATCTTCCAATTAGCTGGCTTTTCACTTAATAAAATGTCCTTTCTCTACCACCATCTTGCCTCTTGACTGATTGGCTTTTGTCTTGTGGAGAACAGATCATGCCCTTTGTGTGACAACAGAATGACTGACTGAACATGCTTATATCTTCTAAATTATGGCTTGGAAATCTGCAGTACACTGGGAAAATCTGGTTTACTTAGAAATTACAATGACTACAGAACAATCTTACCAAAATATCTAATCTTTTTAAAATTAATGCTTCCTATTATGAAAAGCCATGTGGGAATAGATTCAATAAATTCAGTGCTGAATATATTGAAATTCTATGAATACAATTTCATTAGAACTTTATATCTTTGATGTTGAAAAGAATGAGGTGGATGAGCAGAAGATAAAATTATTTCAAAACATTAGACATTCTAGCCATGTTAGCAGAGATAAATGCTTTAATCTGGGGGTCATCACTGATGGCCTTCAGACAAGTTTCTTGCTTTGTAAATAAAGTTTTATTGGGACACAGCTAGACCATTCCTTTAGGTCTTGTCTAAGTGCTTTCTATACAACCACAAAGTTGAATAGTTGCAACAGAAACCATGTGGTCTGCAGAGCCTGCATTTTTGGTATCTGACTCCTTATAGAAAAAGTTTGCTCTCTCCTACAGGGCGTATCTAAATGTGTGAAAATATAATATCTAAGTTCATACCAATAAATTGAGGCTGTGGAACCAGCCCTTCGAGACAGATGTAACTTATTAAGCTTTACTGAGCAAATTAAAAAATGATAAGAAAAGTAAAGGTTCTTTATTTTCCCTACTGTCAACACAGAATTCCATCAGCTCCTCAGAGAAAAGAATCCTTCAGAGCTGGTTTTGTCTTCTACTTATCAGACGCACCTACATCAATTAAATCTTTGCCATGCATGAATAATTTCAACCCCTTAGGTAATTAGGACATTCCTGCTGCTTCACAGTTAACTCTGAGATGAAAAAGGTGACTTTATTTTCTTTAAACCCACTAACTAAGTTTCAAAGTGTTCACATTTTCATAGTAATGGAGATATCACAAAATAAGAATGGAAACCATTCAGTTAACTATATCAATTAGCTAATAAAGTACTTTTCTAAATGTTTGTATGTCTGGAAAAATATCTTAGAGCTCTCATTTTTATATTTTAGTTTTTCATACATAAACCGTTTTTTAAAAAGATGCTTAATTGTTATTCTGAGTTTTCTTTCAGTGTATGAACATTTTCTAATGACTATTCTTTCTTTATTTACATATTCAAGAGAGACTGAGTGTTTTCACACATGTGCGCACACACACACACACACATCTACACACACTTTTGGACTTGAGCACCACATAAGTACTTTTACTAGGTAATTAAATCCTTTGCAAGCTCCCAAAATACAAGCAAAAAATCAATAATAAAGATAAATTTTAAAAATAAATCATATTGATAAAATTACTCTGGAAAATATTTAAAAAGAGGAAAATAAAAATAATTTGTATTCTCAGTACTTTAATAATGAACATGTATTTTTCATAACATACTTGTAAGGATTTTTATTGTACTACACACTTCAGGGCTATGTAAAATAAATTTTTGGAAATAATTTGAAGCTTTTTCATTTTGCTGTCATCAAAGTCTAACATGATTTATTATATTGTCTTGTAAATTAGCAATACTTGGGGTAGCAAAAAATATATGCCTGAGTGGATTTTTTAAGTTGCTGTACCTTTATGATTCTTTTTATCTGTTTATCAATTTTTCTGTATTTCCTTGTTGAAAATTATCAATTTCTAATGCCAAATATATTTAATTCCATACTAATTTTATCTGCTACTTCTGTATAATTTCACAGCATGCAAGCACTTTTAAGTGAGTAGGCACCTAAGAAATGGGGTAGATTCTGCTGATCCAAAAAAAAATATCACGTTTCTTGCTCTCAAAGAACCCAATCCGTTTGGAGTGAAGGGTATATTTACAAACAATTTCATTCCTCTGATAAATGTTATATGTGTAATAAAAACAGAGAGGAGTAATTCTTCCAAAGCATATTAGAAGTATATCATAAAAGGGGTAATACATAATCATCAAAGTAAAGGATATGTGTATAAAATAACTACTGATTTTTAAAAAAATAAGCTATGACAGATATTACCTATACTTCTATAAAGTAAAATAACAAAATTAGTATGCCTTAGTGGATCTCTTTGAAAGCTTAAACCAGAAATAAACCTTTGTCACAACCTTGAACTAGATATAAATAAAATATTACAAATAATGTAAATCATGTGCTTATTTAATATTAATCAATCAATCAATTTATCATTTATCTATTTATCTATGGAAAGATACATTATACTTTCATGTATGATTAAGAAGAGAAATAGCCAGGGGCCAGCCTGGTGGAGTAGTGGTTAAGTTCGTTCGCTCTGCTTCGGCAGCCCCGGGTTCACAGGTTCAGGTCGCGGGCACAGACCTATGCACTGCTCATCAAGCCATGCTGTGGTGATGTCCCACATGCAAAAAACAGAGGGAGATTGGCATGGATATTGGGTCAGGGCCAGTCTTACTCACAAATAAAAGAAAAAGGGGGAGCCCACGGGTGAGTGGTTAAGTTCATGTGCTCTGCTTTGGCGGCCCAGGGTTTCACTGTGCAGATGCTGGGCGTGGACATGGCACTGCTCATCAGGCCATGCTGAGGAGGCATCCCAGATAGCACAACCAAAAGGACCTACAACTAGAATATACAACTATGTACTGGGGGCCTTTCGGGAGAAGAAGAAGGAAAAGAAAAAAAAAAGATTGACAATAGTTGTTAGCTCAGTTGCCAATCTTTAAAAACAAAAAGAAAGAAAGGTATATTCTACACTGTGACTTATCATATCAAGCAATGTCAGCACCATTTATTATTCTTCTACATAAATGTGCATGAGAACATGTGATGTATTTCAATGGTTGAAGAGTGACTGAAAATAGTATAATCAGTTACTTGGAATTTTATTCCAGTGACCATCAATAACTCGTACCACGACTAACTGAATTGTTAGTCATTGCATAGTCATTGTAATAACCCCCAGTTGCATAGTGTTACATAATTCTTCAAGGCATTTTTATTTATATCAACATCTTTGGTCCTGAAATGACCTTTGAGATAGACCAGACCGGTGATTATTATCGTTTTTTAAAGAAGAGAAAGCAGAAGTTCAGAGAGTTTAAATGATCTGTTTGTGGCCACAAAGTGCCCTTAAAGAGGGTAAGGGCCATGGCAGATGTCCATTTTTTTATAGACAGGAGTCAAGGGCAGCAATCTGTTTGGAATTTAATTTGATGTATAAACTAAATGCTAATGCTTTATTCTAACACGTATTTATGTGAGCAAATTTGAGACTGAAAGTAAGACAGCTTCTGAATTGTTCTCTTGAATATTATGTAAAATAATTCATCAAAACAACAGTACTATTTTCCTAATTTAATCAACCTCTCTCATTTGTGATTATTTTAAAGGTCTTTATAGTCTGTCAAATATCTTACTTTGTGTTAAAAAATAACGTGATAGTGACAATATTGGACATCACATAGATGAATGTGTACTTATAAATTATTTTTAAGAAATACACATTTATACATTTCTATTTCTTTCAACTGGTCTGTCAATCAATAAAATTGCATTCTGTAACTGATTCCAAAGTTATCAAATTAGAAATATAACATAATGTAGATAAAAGTAAAGTTAAATTTAGACTACTAGTACATGTCTTCAAGTACTTTTGTTTAATGTAACAATGTCATGTCTAAAGATAAGCATTCAATTCTTAAATTTGTTAGCTAACATTTAGAGTCCTTTGATCATCTTATACATGATCATGTGAAAACAGTCCAAATAGAGCCATTTAATAAACATTTTATATATAATATAATTCCCACATTGAAAAGATGTTACATTCTAAAATGTCCCAACATATCTAGAGTGGAAGTATTGTAGGAATCCTAATAAGCAAATTAGTTAAAAGAAGTGATGCCTTTGATACGGATATTGCCAACTTTTTATTTTCTTGGGGGAAGATAGAAAATGAAATCCATAGATGATCCTCAATCCGATTTCTGTAGTTAAGTTCTTTCTGCCCCCCTGCTAAGCGAGCTGATCATGCACTCATATTGCCTGGAGTGAGTACCTTTGTCTTTCCTTTCCTCTAGACCAGTGTGAGGAAGAGGGGAAACGGGGAAGGCTGGCAGCAAAGCAAAAAGCAAAGAGAACAAAGTCTTTTCATCATTCACGAAGACATACTTAGACCAGCATCTTGGAATGGCTGCCTCTTCTGTTGCTGGACACGTACAGGCAGTTCTAGCCACCAAGTTCACTTTGCAATTACAAAATGCACACAAGATTTTGCATGGGCCCTAAAGTCTGGCCTCAATTTGTACTTGACTCTGTTTCATAGCTGGAGAAGCAGTTGAAGGTAATGGAACAAGTCAGACAGAATTCTATTTGCATTCTAGCTTTACCATTTGCAGCTATGACTTAAGGACAAGCACCTTAACTTCAGTGAAACTCAGTTTCCTCAACACTTAAAATGGATTTCTAAAATCTACCTTGATAATTTATTGTTTGGACAACAATTTATGGACTTTTCCTAACGTGATGCCTTAGACATAGTAGGAGCCCAATAAAAGCATCAGTTAGTATTCGAAGGATTAAGTTAAGATGAATTCGGTCTTCCTTTAACAATATGGGTTATTTGCTTAATTATAAAAGAGTGGAGAAAAGTATTCCCCAGTTCTAGAATATATGCATTAGTGACTTCTTTCCAAAAACCTGTTAAAATATGTTTGTAAGGATTTTTATTGTCTATGCTTTTATTTGGAAATAGTTTGACATAGATCTGCTTCAATCTATGTATAATCTATGAAACATGTCTGTTGCATGGAAGGGAATTCAGGCCGAGATTGTGTCTAAGTGCAAGAGTTGAGAACCATTTATATTTAGTTAAGTGATGCTTACAGGACCTCAACCCTGGTCTGTGAAGGATAGAGTAGTGTCCTGAGCTAGAATGCCAATGCCAGACCATGAATTATCTGAAGTTCATGTGTCATAACTCACTCTTCCCTTATGGGTAAATATAAGACTAACTAGGGAATAACCAATGGCCAAGATTGAGAAGAACGAGGCCAGAGAGAGTAGGGAAGGTATGAGAGAGAAAGGAGTCAAAAGGAACAAAAAAGAAGGAAAAAGAAAATCATGGGGCCAGCCCCATGGCCTAGTGGTTAACTTTGGCATGCTCTGCTTCAGTGGCCTGTGCTCGGTTCCTGGGCATGAACCTATACTATTCATGGGTGGCCATGCTGTGGTGGCAACACACATACAAATTAGGGGAAGATTGGCACAGATGTTAGCTCAGGGCAAATCTTCCTCAGCAAAAAAAGAAAGAAAGAAAATTAAAAGAGAGGGAGGGAGTGATTAACTGAGGGAGCAAGTGAGAATAGAGAGAAACATGATTTGACTAATTCATTTCATATCTTAAGTCTTTGCTTTACAATAGCAGTTTTTGGTTGGTTGTTTATTTTTAGTAGAATCCTGACTTTATGATTCCTTCCAGCAAAAGCAATTCTAAAGGAGTAGAGGATAGTGCTGATTTTCAGAGACTACAGTCATTAGAAAAAAAAAGACCTTCTCCTGTGCTCTATCAAAATGTTAGGAATGCTTGTTATGGAAACTAAAATAGGCATTAGTCCTGATCAAAATAGGGAACAGGAGAAGGGACCGTGAATGCGGGGGTAAATTTCTATTTGTAGGTGATGCTCTGCTCTCAAAGCACTTCCAATACACGTAGATGGGATGTGGATGCTGATTTTCCCCAGAAGCGGGTTGCTTACCTGGTACGAGACAGTGGACAAGCCTCCTTCCATCACAGCCAGAGCACCACCTATAAGTTGTGAGTTACAAGATACTAAACCCTTTAAGCTCAAAATCAATCTCTTCAATAAACCCACTCCTCCCATAGGTCCAGCACCACACCTGACACTCCTGTTGCGGAAACTCCTCTGAGTTATGACACAGCCTTCAGAAAAATCTTTGTTAAATCGGAGTATATGACTTAGGAGGTTTAACAACCCAGTGTATTATCAGTTTCAATTAGATAATTAGCTGTCAAAAAAGAGCCCCTGGAGAGAGAAACATAGGTTAAGCACATCTAATTGAGCAGAGGAAAGAATAGAGGTGGAAGGGTTTTCACATATCACAGGCAGGCTACCATCTGTGATAGGAGGACACAGAAAGCAGCAGCCAGAGAAGGACTTAAGATCTCCACTGAAGAGAAGTCTGCAAAAAGGAAAAGAGACTAGCAAATGCTCAAAGTTAGCACAGAGTAAAAAGAAAACCAAAGAAGTGAGCAACTGTCTAGTTTGGCTTAGACTGCCCCGGCCCCTGGATGAGATCTGTTCATTTTGACTCTTGTTCCAATGGTGGAATATGAGAAGTGGCATGCTGGAGACAGCAATGAGTGGTCATATATCAGTAGCAGTAAGGCAACTTCTGGAACAATCTCTTGTATAATTTCTAAGGATAATTAAATTGCAAATCCTCCTCAGAAAGAAAAACAAACAAAAACTGGATAAAAGAGTCTCCATTTTCTTGATGAATTTTTCCTCATATGTCCTTGCAAACTTAAAGAGAAAAGAATGAGGGGCCGGCCCTGTGGCCAAGTGGTTAAGTTGGTGCGCTCCGCCTTCGGCGGTCCAGGGTTTCACCGGTGTGGGTCCTGGGCGTGGACATGGCACCGCTCATCAGACCAGTTGAGGCGGCATCCCACATGCCACAACTAGAAGGATCCACAACTAAAAATATACAACTATGTACTGGGGTGGTTGGGGGAGAAAAAGCAGGGGGGAGAAAAAGAGAAAAGAGTGGCTAAGCATTTGTAAAACAGTATAATTCCAATTTCTAGATATGTTTCCCTAGTCTTCCAGCTAATTACTACTGCAACGCTTGGACATCATGTATAAAACAAACATACAGAGGCTCTCAGAGGTGAAGGGAAGAAGGCATATCAGTGAGGGACCTCAACCCCTGAAGTGCTGAATTCCTTAGGTTTTCTTTTCGCCTCGTATATCCTGACTCAGAATTGGAGAGGCCAGAAACTAGAAATGCTAACATGTGCCAGCAAAAAAAGACCCCCAAAAGCCTGGTCTCTCTGGCCAAAAATCCAGGAAAGAAAGAACCTAGAAAGACAGAAGACTTTTAGACGATAAACACTCTATTCCAACTAACCACACACAATGAGCAAGTGAAAACAAAGAAACAAAATCTGTGGCCGTTTCCAGCCCTGCCAGCAAAGGAGAGCCTAGACTTCCACAGTGGGCAGTCTGATGAGGTGCCCCAACACACAACATCCTGCCAGGGTGGTGCCAGAGAAGACAGAGAGAGGAGCCCAGACTTTCACCATCTCCAGGCAGGAACAAGCGACACTCCTGTCCTCCTCTTCCCCCAGCAGTGTCACTGGAGACCCCGTGGGAGCCTGGACATCCACACCTGCCTCGTGGTAACCAGATGGTATCGATCTTCACCCACAAGAGCAGTGACGGATGCCTGCTGAAACACGAGATTCAAAAATGGAGATGACACACGTTTGAATAACCTGATGATGATTTTAAAGCAGCCATAATAGATATGCCTCAATGAGCAATTATGAAATGCTTGAAACAAATGAAAAGAAATTTAAAAAACAAAAACAAATGAAAAGAAAGAGAAGATATAAAGAAGAACCAAATGCAAATTTTAGAATAAAAATGCAATAACTAGGAAAAAAATGAATGAAAGGCCTCTAAAGCAGGATAGAGTCAGTACACTTAGTGCTATCATTCAGCTTCATTTTTCTGAGTATTTTTATTATATGAGGACTGAAATTTTAGGAAGACAATATTTGTTCTCTCTCTCTCCTCCTCTTTCTCTTCCCTTTTTTCTTTCTTTGTTGTTTAAACTATCTTGTCTGAAAATGGTTTTATCTAATTTCTGTATGAGGATATTCTTCGGAAAAGATTCTCCTTGATAGTGTGTTTATTTGTTTGTTACCAAGATCATAAATTAAAATTGCTGGGTAAGAAAATTAGTTTCATGTGACATTCTTCTAACTCACATAAATGATTTTGCTATGCAATATAGTGTATAGATTTCTAGCTACAACTAATTTGATAAACTTATTTTACTGGCTTTGAGAGATGACAAAGTAAATTGTCTCCTCAAGTATTATCTAATTTGTGTAGTCAAAGTTTATCTTTTTAAATTCGTAACTACTGTCACTTGGCCTCTGACTTCTGACTCCTTCAAAGAAAAATAAATAGAATCTGCAGATTTATTGTTGTTCAAGAATAATAAAGCTTTGCTGTACAAATTCAGCTTCTGTTACAAATATTTCCACAGTGACTTTGAAGAATAATTGTAGTCAGATTTTTTCAAACCTCTTAATTCTCTCATTTGTTAACCTTTGGAAATTGCACCACTGATTTAGCATGAGGCAGTCCACAAAGATGTGAATAGGAATATGGACACTGACTTAGACTTGTGGGAAGAAGGAAGATTTCTCCAAGGAAGCAACATCTAATGAATATACTATGTATATATTCTTTTTTTTTTTTTTTTAGGGGGATTAACCCTGAGCTAACATCTGCCTCCAATCCTCCACTTGTTGCTGAGGAAGACTGGGTGGGACGCCTGCCACAGCATAACTTGTCAAGAGGCGCCATGTCCGCACCCGGGATCCGAACTGGCGAACCCTGGGCCACCGAAGCAGAGCGTGAGCACTTAACCGCTGCACCACCAGGCCGGCCCCCCATCTATATTCTTTATAAAGTGTGTTTGTCTTTACGAAAACTTGTAAAAATCAGATGAGATCAGAATATAGGGATTTTTCTACACCTATATTTTCTCACATCAAAATGCTTGGTTGAACTCTAACCATGGCATCTGGTGTATATATACAGTTATTCTTTGTAAGTCCCTCACCATATTTTGTAAGTACCATAATATTTTTAGCGACTTCCCTGTAGATGTGTATTTTTTTTATTTTGTTTCAGTTTTTACTAATGCGAAAAATGCTAAAAATATCTTTGTACAAGTGCATAGGTGTTAGAGCTGTTGAATAAAATGCCACAGACTGAGTGGTATTTTAAACTTGAAAGTGACATCTTAAAGCTTAAACAAAAGAAACGGATTTCTCACAGATCTGGAGGCTGAAGTCCAAGATCAAGATGTGGGCAGGTTTGGTTTTTCCTGAGGCCTCTCTTCTTCTGTAAGCCATTACAGATGGCAGCCTTCCTGCTGTGTCCTCACATGGTCTTTCCTCTGTGTGGGCACATTCCTTGTACCATCTTCATCTTCTTGTAAGAATACCAGTCATACTGGATTAGGGCCCCACCTTATGACCTCATTGAACCTTAATTACCTCATTAGTGCCTTATCTCCAAATGCAGTCACCTTCTAAAATCCCGGAAGCTAGGATTCAACATGAATTTTGAAGCGACACAATTTAGTCCATAGAATAGGCCTTTCTCAATCATTGCTTTTAGTTCTGTGGAGTGGGTGCTTGGGAGTAAGGAACTCCAAGTTCTTTCTCTTCTAATTTGCTTCATATGCGGTATGTTATTTTAATTTTAATAGATAAATGCTGTTTTCTAATAAGATGGTAAGATTGCACTTTTCTGTCAGTAAATTTTCTTCATATCTCCACCAGACATAGGTGCATAGTTTTTTTCATTTATTTATTTCATCCAGAAGCGATGATATAGCTTATTGATAATCTACTGTGCATTGTCCTGATTGAGAGTAAATTTGAGTTTCTTTGCATTTGTTTATTGGATATTGTATTTGATCACTATGGATTCTCTACTGTTACCTTTTGTCTAATTTTACTGTGGCTGTGAGCATTTGTATATTTTTCTTGTCAGTTTTCAATTACTTTTATACATAAGAGATAATAATAATGGTAAGTCATCTATTTTATAATTCTTTTTCAGATCCCTCATTCATCTATTGACTTTGTTTAGAGGATCTATGGCAATACAAATATATTTAATTACTAGAATCAATAATATCTTTATTTTATTCAATAGTTTTTAGGATTCCAGGTTTTTTGAGAGATTTCCAGGTATCCATTAGAAATATTGAAGAAATATTTCCAGTTCCCTTTTTTGGCATATATTAGGCTTTTACTTGTTTTTTTTTTAAAGTGGAGCATTGATATTTGACTTACTTTGGCCCATGAAAAGCGAGCAGAAAAAGCAGGTCTCTTTCAGGAGAGTTTTTATAGTTGGCATACCACAGAAATCAATATCATTTATGGTGGCAATTTTCACATCAGCTTTGTTTTAAGAATGGTGATACATGGCAGACAGCCCCAGACAACCCATGATGGATATATAGCATGATGAGATATTGGTTTTTTAAATAATCCTCTAAGGTTTTGGGATTGTTATAGAAGAAAACCCTAGCCTATATGAACTAATAGAGTTAGCAACATTCCCCTGACCTCTAATTTACATTAGGTCTTAGATTTTCTTGAAAATTTTTCTATAATTTTCAAGAAGTTGTCTTTTGAATTTATTTTTGTAAGATAGAGATAGAAGTTTAATTTCATTTTATTCCATTTATATAACCAGTTGTACCAGCAGTTACACATTAATCTCCCACATTAACAAACTGCTGCTTTTATCATCTATCAAGTTCTCATACTGTCATCTCATCCTGTATTGCGTATTCAGTTAAATGGAATGACACGTTAGTCTGTTCCTATCCTAATGCAAATTTATTTTCTAGCTTAATTCTATATTCTAACATAGTTTTATAAATTTTATGACAGCCTGATTTAGAACTATTCTTCTTCTATAACTTAGGCTTTTATTCATTTGTTTATCATTATTTCTTGTTTTGAACATTTATTCTTTTACACGAAACTGAAGTAATTTTATACAAATCCAAAAAAACCCCAAAAATATAATTTAAAAGAAACACCCATTGTGGACTTGAACTTCTAGCCATTATGTAGTAATAGAGACTAAATTCCTCTTCCTCTCATAAACATCTAGGAAAGTAGACAAAATATATAAAATAATAATTATTAAACCTTAATAAGCCAAAAGGAATTTTAAAAATTCTCAGTTAACCCAAAAGAAAGCATAAAAAGAGGAAAACAAGAAAGAAAAAATACATGGAGAGAAGAGAAGAAAAGAAGCAAGATCCTAGCCTTGAATCCAAATATATCAATATACTACACTAAAAATAAATGGTCAAAACCTCATTTAAAAGGCACAGATGGTTAGACTGTATGAAAAGAAAGAAAGAACAATCTTTGCTGTCTACAGGAAGCTCATGTTAAATGAAAGACATATAGATCAAAGATGAAAGGAGGAAAAATAATATTCACTGTTTATCAATCAGGGCTGAATGAAAAAGAGACACCACAGACTATTTGAACAAGGAGAGTTTAATATAAGAAATGATTAGTTATAACAGAGAATTGGAGTTATGAAGGATGGGCTAGTAAGGAGCACAGAGAACTCTAGAGAATACATGAAGAGCAGATTTAAGGAGCAATAACCACTCCTATGGGCTGAGCTAGAACTCCTAAGGATGAAGCCCTGCCTCCCAGAAGTTGGAGGCAGACCTTGTTAGAGAAAGCAGAGCAAGTGGAACTTGTTGGAAATCTCATCTATGAATCTAGCTGGAATCCATTTTCTAGGGCAAGGGTTGGCAGATTTTTCAACAAAAGCCATATAGTAAATATTTTAGGCTTTGTGGTCCGTATAGTCCCTGTCATAATTACTCAGTTGTGCAGTTGCAGTACAAAAGTTCCCAGTACAACCAACTAGAGAAATGGGTATGGCTGGGTTTCAATAAAAGTTTACTTTAAAAGAACACCTGGTGGCCCAGTGGCACAGCGGTTAAGGTTGTGCACTCTGTTTTGGCAGCCTGGGGTACACCGGTTCAGATCCCAGGAGTGGACTTATGCACTGCTCATCAAGTCATGCTGTGGCAGGTGCCTGACGTATAAAGTAGAGGAATACGGGCACCGATATTAGCTCTGGGCCAGTCTTCCTCAGCAAAAAGAGGAGGATAAGCAGCAGATGTTAGCTCAGGGCTAATCTTCCTCAAAAAAACAAACAAACTGGTGGGTTGCATTTGGCATGTAGGCCATAACCTTGCAACACTTGCTCTGGGTTGTCTGGGAATTCTGTTCAAAAGATGATGTCTCACAGAAGACACTCTGCTACAAAACAGCATAGATGGGAGAGAAGAGTGTTGGGGGAAGCTGCTGGCTACTGGGTGCTGCTAGGAGCCTGGTGCCAGGGAAGCCCACCTCACTACAGGAGCTGGGCATTGGGGAAGCTGTGCGTGCTGGGGGAATCACTTATTTTTCTAGTGGTTTCTGCAAAATAAAAAAAGTTAAGATTCTAATATTTAAGATTTTATGTTATTTTCATTCCTATCATATGTATATCTCTCGTAACTTATCAATAAATTATTATGTATTTCTTCATTTTGGTCTTGCTCGTTTCCTGATGAATTTATTTTTAAATATTTAAATTTATTTTTAAATTATATTTTCTTGTTACAGCTCTAAATATGATCCTTTTTAAACAGAGTTTTAACTGGTTACTGAAACAATTTGCACAATATGTATTACATACAAGTGATTGTTTCATCTTCATTTAATTTTACTTCATAATTTTATCTTACTTTTTAAATTGTTAGAGCTTCAAAATGTAGGATTATCATCTCTCTCATACTAACTAAAATATAGAGTGGAATTTGAAAATGTGCATCGTAATTAAAGAAAATATTCTAATCTGAACTTACTAAGATTTAAAAATCAATAATGGATATTGACTTTTAGAAAATGTCCTTTTGCATCAATTATGATTAATGATTATTAATTGATTATGATTAATTATTAATGAAAAGGATGATTAATTTTTTCTCCTTCAAACTGTATAAGTACAAAATCTTAAAGGGAAGAAATTACCAAGTTATATCTATAAAATATTAATTATTTAAACTGTAATATTAGCTGAAAATTCATTTGTTTTAAAAAGTAGTTTTAGAAGCATCATTTGTACTTTGACATATAGACAATGTGGATATATACTAATTCATAGTTTATTGTTTAAAAGTTAAATAAATTTGGACTTATTCTGAAAATTATTATATAAATGATAAATTAGTATTGTAAGTAAACATGCAATTTTTTGCTTAAGTTTCACCTGCATTTCTTTCAATCTTATTTTTAATATTTTTTTAGTTCATAAGGTGTACCTCAGATAGCAATGAAGAGAAAATTAAAATAATTACTCAATCCTTGATGAATAAAAGTCACAATGCCTCCATTCAGCATCTATCACATTTCCTGTTAGTTGGCCTTTGAGAGCTGGTTTCCTTAAGATTTATATTCTATTTCTACGCAATCATAATCATCAAAGAGAGTGTAATGAGACATCATCAATTTAATTTAAATTTTCAAAAGTGCCAAGTTGATTGATCTTTTAAAGTGCCACAGGGATCTTGAAGGTAAACATCCTTTTCAGCATTATTAGTTTAATTTCCGTGGTACAGTGAATCCTATGAGAGTATTATGAACACTGAATCCTACATAAAATTTTATATGCCAGTGCACTAAACCATAACATATGCTTGAAAGACTAAAATTTAATTAACACAATTCATGCAGGCAAATCAAGAAATCAATATAATAATTTCACAAGAGGTCTTTAAACTCTTTTGAATTGTACAATTTAAAAAATCATATCTTTTCACGAATTAATAAAAAAAACCCGTGTTGCAAAGGCTCTAAATAAATAGCATCCAATTTAAAACTTAAATATACTAGTAATATATTGGATGGATTCAAACTATGTAATAAATAATTGGTCAGATTTCTTCCTGATAATCAAGACATTGGTAAGTCATATTGGTACCAAAATTGAACTTGTTTCTCTGACTCTTTCTGGGTCTGTAAGCTTCCTCTTTGACAAAAGCTTCATATGGGCCACCGTTTAGATCTCTGAAAAGTACGTTTAGTAGAATTATTAGATATTTATTTATACAGTACATAAAAGTCCACCATATATTTGGATCACTTTTTAGGTTGCTAAGGTGAAAAGAGAAACAGGTATCCTATGTGGTTCTAATTTTCTAGAAATAAGTAAAAGAAAAGAATATTACTGTAAGAAAAGTATTCTTAAAACCAAACTAAACTTTGAAGTTTAATTCCCTTGAATCAGTAAAGATGAAGGAAGGAAGTACAATCCCACTTATTTTAACTCAAATAATTCAATATAAACAATCATTAACCAGCGATAGAGTAATTAAAAAGGCAAAAATAGAACACAGAAATCACACAGATAGAAACAATGGGAAGCAGATACCAAAAGGAAGTATGAGAATTATTGATATTTAAAGGTTGCAGAGGGACCCTTGGGAGTTGGGACCCCAACCTCAACAGAAGGGGCTCCAGCTGGCTGATGCTGTCATCTCTGTGAGCACACTTGAGGCTGGTTCTGGAATTGCTGGCAAACTGAAAATTGGAATAAACTACTGTTGTAAGGGTGAAGAGGAAAAAAAATGAACAAAAAACACACTCCAAGGTTGATGCTGACAGGAAGAGGAAGAGAAAACAGGAAAAGGAAGCAAACCAGAAGGCTGTGTCTTCCTTCTCGCAGCTTCCAGCCTCCCAGAACCCCGGACTGTTAGCTAACAAGGAGCAGTTGGCAAAGAAAAAATGCAGTTCACAAAATCATTGCTTCTGTATCACAAAGCTGAGTATAGAAAAGTAGGTTTGAAACTGGGACAATATTTAAAAATTGGCATAATAGCGTAAGAAAATCGAATCTTCTTAAAGTTAAGCCAAAACTTTAAAACATGCCTCTATAAATGCAGTTCTGTGAAAGGTTGTTATATTCCCTTTTCTAACTCAATATAAGACTATGTCTAGGAAATGCTAATTGAGTGGATAGTTTTAGTTTTCATTGCAGTGTTTCCTGAATTTCACCTGCAGGAGAAAGTCTTTTCTTGCTTTGTGCGTTGGCAATTATCTGATGTGATGAAAATAATTCTATTTTCTTTTTATTTTACAATTCTTTTTTGAGGAACATTAGCCCTGAACTAACATCTTGCCAATCCTCCTCTTTTTGCTGAAGAAGACTGGCCCTGAGCTAACATCCAGTCCATCTTCCTCTACTTTATATGTGGGACACCTACCACAGCATGGCGTACCAAACGGTGCCATGTCCGCACCCGGGATCCGAACCAGCGAACCCAGGGCTGCTGAAGTGGAACGTGGGCACTTAACTGCTGCACCACTGGGACAGCCCCTGTTTTACAATTTTGATATGCACTTGTCCACATTTGACTATTTAATTTACCTGAAATTATTTTCAGTTTGGAATGAGGTAGAGATATAATTTTACCTATCACCCCCAACCCCCACCTCATGCGGATGGGCAATTATCTCAGAACAGTATACTGAATAATCAATATTTTCCTCCCTGCCTCATAATGCTGCTTCTGACATATACCAAGAACCCAAATAGCTGTAGGTATGTTGGGAACAAATTATTCTGTTTGCCTGGTCAACTTCTATTCTTGGGTTTTTATTTTACAATATGAATTTCGGGATAAATTCTATCAGTTCTTTGAAGGAAATTGCAATTGTAATTAGGCATGTAATTCAGATTAATTTGGGATTAATTTACAATTTTTAGTCTTCCTATGCAGATACTTCTTAGTTCTTCTTTCCTTCTTTTTCTTCCATAGTCTTGGCAAAATATCAATGCATATTTATTATTTTTGCTCCTTGGTGAGTTGTATCTTTTGAGATTATTATAAATGGTATTTTAAAATAAACTTCTCATTTTATAATGGTTTTAGATGTACAGAAGAGTGGAAAGCTGATAGAGTTCCCATATACCCCAAATCCAGTTTCCCCTATTGTTAATATCTTACTATGGTACGTTTGTCACAATTAATGAAGCGATATTTAATATATTGTTATTAACTAAGCTCTACACATTATTCAGATTTCCTTAGTTTTCCCTAATTCATTTTTCTGTTCCAGGATCATAGCCAAGAAACCATATTGCATTCTGTGCTTACAACACCTTAGCTTTCTCTGGTTAGTTTCTCAGACCTTCCTTGTTTTTAATCATCCCAAAAGTTTTGAGAAGTACTAATTAGATATTTTTAGAATGTCTTTCAATTGGAATTTGTCTGATGTCTTTCTAATGATTAAACTGGGGTTATGGGTTTTGGGCAGGAGGACCACAGAGATACGTTGCCAGTTTCATCACGTCCTATCGAGGGTACATACTATCAACATGACTGTCATTATTGATGTTGACCTTGATCAATGGGCTTGAGGTAGTCTTTGTCAAGTTTCTCCACTGCAAAGTTTCTTTTTTCCTTCATCTTTTCCGTAATCTACACTTTGTTTAGCATACATTGAAGGAGTAAGGAGTTATAAATAAATGGTAATGTTTAAAATAGCATTTTATACTTTTTTGTGGTAGATTGGAATACTTTTAATTTCTATATATTGATCTTTGGACTCAGTAACTGTTTTTAATGTTTCTCTATTTCAGAAGTTTATAGATTCTCTTTTATTTTCTGTGTGGACAATCATGTCTTCTGAAATGTACACAGGTTTATTTCCTCCTTTTTCCAGTCATTATACTTCTGCTTTTTCCTCTCACCTCCTCCTTTGCTGGTCCAGTCCCTTAGTAAAATGGTAAATTATTTCACGCTCTTTTCTTTAAATAGAATAATTCTACTGTTTCACAATGAAGTATAATGTTTTCTGTATTTTAGCAGTTTTATCAGTATATGGAAGGCTTCATTTTCTCCTAATTTTCTAAAAGGAATTTTTATCCTCTTGTCTCTTGTAAAGAAGTAAAGACTTTCTTTTCTGGAGGTCATACAATCTTCCTCATGTTTTGGCGAACTAAAATAAAAAACGAAGATAACTGGCATACAAAAATAAAGTGCATTTGCTAAATTTTAATAAATAGTTTTCTGCCATTATTGAAATTACCACATTTGTTTTCTCCTTTAATCTATTAATCTGGTGATATATAACAAAAGTTTCCTCAATACACAGCCATAATGTGTTTTCTGGATGTATATTTTTTATGTTGTTCATGCAATGTGAATAAACATCAGTGTGCGTGTGCGTGTGTTTGTTTTCCTGGCTTCAATTAATAATATTTTCTTTTTGGAATCATTGCATCCATTCCGTAATAGAGATTGAGTCATAATTTTTTTTAAGATTAGCACCTGAGCTAACATCTGTTGCAAATCTTCTTTTTCTTTTTTCTTTTTCTTCCCCAAACCCCCTAGTACATAGTCCTATATTTTAGCTGTGGGTCCTTCAGGTTGTGCTATGTGGGACACCACCTCAGCAGGGCCTGATGAGCGGTGCCATGTCCACATCCAGGATCTGAACTGGTGAAACCCTGCGCCACCGAAGCAGAGCGTGTGAACTCGGCCACAACGCTGGCTCCTGATTCATGATTTTGCTTTCTCAACTTCTCGGGTTTTTCAATGAATGTTTTAGTAGCCTTGAAAAATGACCAGAGAGCTTTTCCTCCTTTTCTAATCTCTAAAACTATTTGTAGAGTGTAGAGAATCAGTTCCTTTAAAGATGGTAACACTATACAACACTTTAAAACATTGAAAAGTTCATAAACCTCTCCATCACCATAAAACTGTCCTGGTGGGTTTTCTTTGTAACTATATATACTCTATTTTTGGGGAAGATTAGCCCTGAGCTAACATCTGCTGCCAATCCTCCTCTTTTTGCTGAGGAAGACTGGCCCTGAGCTAACATATGTGCCCATCTTCCTCTAGTTTATATGCGGGACGCCTGCCACAGCATGGCTTGACAAGCAGTGTGTCGGTCCACACCCTGGATCCGAACTGTTGAACCCCGGGCCGCCAGTGTGGAACATGTGAACGTAACCGCTGTGCCACTGGGCCAGCCCCGTAGCTATATTTAAAGCTTGCATCAATTTCTCAAATGGTTTCAATCTGTTATGTTTTCATTTTTCTTAAGTTTGTTATGTTCGTCTACATTTTAGAGAAATTATCTTATCTGTATTTTCAAAGATGTCAAATTTTTCATGCTATTCTGATATTAGCTGAATATTTCTTTATATACTTATCTATTATTTGTCTTCTTCCCTCCTATTTCTCATGATGTAAGATCCATGATAGTAGAGACTTTGTTTTGCTCATTGATGTATCACAGTGCCTGTTAGTGCCTGACAAATACAGTAAATTTTCCATGTATAGTTGTTGAATGGATGAATAAACCATGTCATAATGTAAAAGTTGAGTATGGGCTCTAGAATAACAAAGTTCTGGTTTTAAAGGAATTCTTCCATTTTCTGCTGGTGTGATGATGTTGGATAAATTGCTTAATCTTTTTAAAACCACAGGTATGCATCTGTAAAACAGGATTAAACATAATTACTCGATAGGGGTTTTCTGGGAGGGGATTAAATTAGATAGTGTAAAGATGAGACTGAACACAATGCCTGTTTAGTCAAGTTAAAAAAAACTAACTTCACTTATTATTATTGTGATTAGTATTACTATTAGTATTGTTATTATTATATTGTTAGTACTTAGTTACTAGATATATAATGATGAATAAGTTACGATCCTCACTCTAACAAACTGACAATCTTCCCTAAGAAATTGAGGAATGGCATTTAATTAAATGCAAAATGATAAGTGCTATAAATGGTATAGGTATAATGCATTCACTTGTTTTTGTTAGTTGCTATAATAAGTAATATTTTGGAAAGCTTTAATTATTTTTACCATTTATAATGCTGTCTGAGAACCTTTGAAATATGATTCTGGCTTTATGGTGCTCTGTTTAACATGAGACAGACTGTATTTCTTTGGGTTTTTACAGATATAGTCAATCTTAAGGCCAGTTTTAGCATTTCTACCAGGTATCATTTCAGAATAAGTGAATGGAGACTATTTTGCCCCAAAAAGAATATGTATAAAGTATATCAGATAGCAAGCCTTTTAAAAGGGTAATCAATGTACTTGTGTGATTTTAATTTTGCCTTAGTTTCTTCGTTCTCTAAACCTCACTGTCAACTCTTCAAGTTTGATATGTAAGTAAGCTGTGACTTAGAAATGTTAAAGAGCAGATAAGTTCTAGCAAACATATTTCATTTCAATACACTTTTAGATTTGAGAATATAGAGTGTTTGGCCTTTTATGGTGAGGAAACTAATATCTGTTGCCAGTCATCCTCTTTTTGCTTCAGGAAGATTGTTTCTGAGCTAACGTCTGTGCCAATCTTCCTCTATTTTACGCAGGATGATTTCACAACATAGCTTGATGAGTGGTGCTAGCTCTGTGTCTGGGATCCAAACCTGCAAACTCCAGGCCACCAAAGTGGAGCACTCAAACTTAACCACTATGCTACCGGGCCAGCCCCGAGAGTGTATTTTAACTAGAACAAATAAAGTTTTGCCGTATGGACCACAGCAGAGACAAACGCAATCCAAACTTAGCCTCCATAAAACAATTGTGACAACATGGATGGCCTTGAGGGTATTATGCTGAGTGAAATAAGAAAGAGAAATATCATATGATTTCACGCAAATGTGGAAGATAAACAAACAAACATGTAGGTAAGGAGAAAAGATTGGTGGTTACCAGAGGTGAAGGGGGTAGGGGATGGGTGAAAGGAGTAGAGGAGAACATATGTAAGGTAATGGGTAAAAACTGGACTGTTGGTGGTGAACATGATGCCATCTATACAGAAATTGACATATAATAATGCACACCTGAAATTTACACAGTGTTGTAAGCCAATATGACCCTAATAAAATAATTTTTAATAATATTCACTATTTGCATACTCAATGATTCCCTTAATAAGTGTACTAAACTAATAAATCTTTGCCTTTGAAGAAAAAAATGTGTCAACTGAGTGCGTGAAAAAGACTACTGAAATCTTGGGCATTTGGAAACTGACTTTCATTAAAAACCTTCTTAAATCAATATAAGAAAGTTACAAGATCTAAATTTACATTTATGTTCACCACATTCTTAATAGCCCATTTGTAACTCAAAGGATGCAGATAAGACTTTCTTTTTCTAAGTAGAAAAGAGCAATTTGCAACTTGATTCTAAGGATTTCTTGGCCATAGTGACTATTTTCCAATCTATTTTATTAGGGAACTTGGGGAATTTCTGAACCCTTTCATCTCAGAAAATCTAGACCCATAAAAGAGATAGCTAGACTGTCGTAAGTGCACTTAGAAATAAAACTATAAATGTTTGCTAACTACCATATGTTTTTGTCAGAGCTCATATTGTGTTTTTCACATTTACCGATTCAACTTTAGTCTTGAAATGTAAGTAGGAAACTTCCAGACGGGAAGATGGGAAGAGCATTCCAGGCAGAGGAAATAGCATATACGTATTCCATGAGATAGAATCCAGTTTCAAGGAAAAAGCAATTTTGTATATCTGGAAGATAGGGTTTATTGGAGTAATTGCAGATTAAACTAAAAAGGCAATTGGGGCCAAATTATAAAAGGACACTGTCAAAATAAGGTACTTTACAGACATCAATGTCACTCTCAGCAATTTTGTTGTTATGCGTAACAAGTAAGGGTTGCATTATGTTTGACCCACGAACAATGAAAGACAGTCATAAATTAGAGATCACAATTACCCTTCTATTACCAAACTTATTAGTAGTTTGAAACCGTGCAATCTGCCTCACTATAGCAATTTAATACATATTGGTGAATGACTTCCATGAGTATATTTGATTTCCATGAGTTTATTTGGATTTAAGGCATTGTGGCTACATTTATTCATGTATTTATATATGTCACAGGCGTCCAACGAATGTTTTCAGTTTCTCTTATATGTTAGGCACTGTGCTAAAGCTTGCAGATATAAAGATGGATCAATTGCATTGACTCCCTAACGTGGTAAAGTCTACAGAGGGAGATGGAGATAGCTAAATAGCATATTATTAGTCAGGTATTAAGACTTTTAATATAGTGCATGCAAAGAATTATGGAATTAACAGGAAGGTAGCACAAACCTGTCTGAACAGCAAAGAGAATAATGTACAGAGGAGGACACTTAAGCCAGAACCCTGGTTGGATCAATACTGAAAAATGCTTTTACAGAAAAGCACAGAGCTGCATTTGACTTACCCTGAACTCCTTGTTGTTAACAAAGGGTATGTACCATGTTCTCTTTAAATACTTTTTCCTCTAATACAATTTTAGAGTTACTACAAAATTGCAAAGATGATACAGGCAGCCCCCATATACCCACACCCAGTTTCTGCCATTATTAACATCTTACATTAGGATGGTATGTTTATTACAATTAAAGAACCAATGGTGGTATATTTTTATTAACTAAACTCCATATTTAATTCAGATTTTCTTAGTTTTACCTATTGAACTTTTTCTGTCCCCATCCATGATACTGCATTACATTGGTGGTCTTGTCTCCTCAGGCTCCTCTTGGCTGTGACAGTTTATCAGAATTTTCTTGTTTTTGATAACTGCGGCATTTGTTAGTAGTGGTCAAGTATTCTGTCGAACCTCCCTCAGTGGGGATTTGTCTGGTGTTTTTCTCGTGGGCAGACTGGGAGTATGAGTTTTGTGGAGGAAGACCACCGAGGTTAAGTGCCACTCTCATCATGTCATATCAAGGGTACATACTCTCAGCATGATTTATGGCTGCTGATGTTGGCACTGATCACCCTGGCTGTGGTAGCTTTCGTCAGGTTTCTCCACTATAAAGTTCCCTTTTCTTTCCCTTTTCCATACTGTACTCTTAAGCACAGTCCACAGTCAAGGAGTGGGTAGTGTGTACATACATTATTTGAAATTTTTCAGCATAAGAGATTTGTCTCTTCTTACTATTTTATTTATTTACTCAATCATTTGTTATATCAGTATGGACACATGAACATTTATTTTATACCTTGGGTCATAACCAAATAATACTTAATTCAGTTTGTTGCTCGAAGTTTTCCAGCTTTGGACACTGGGAGCTTAACAGTTGGCTCCTGCTTCGCATTGACATATCGCATCTTTGAAGTTTTTGTATTTAAACACTACCTTACTTCCTGCACTGCCTGTAAAACATTCAGACTCATTTTGTACATTCCCCAGTCCTAGAATTAGCCATTTCTTTGAGGAGCCCTGATTTCTTTTAATGAAGAGTGGTGTTATAATCCTAGATCTGGGCATTAGCTGTGCTCATTGCTACTGCAGTGTCTTTCTAGACCCTCTCAGCTGACAAAGCAAGGAAATATATATGTATTTATGCAATATGTTTTTATATGTATATTTCAATTATTGTTCCCTATTGTACTAATTGTTCAATTGTTGTGTCCTTAGTCTATTATAGCTAAAGTGAAGATTATTTCAACAAGTCTTGGAAACATCTATTTGTCCAATCAACACTTCAGTAATATCTTTTATGTTTCTCCACTCCTGAAATGAAAATCGTCAGAAGGTATGAGGAATTCAAAAATAAGTGAATGTAAATATGCTTAAAAAGATAATCTCGCTTAAAATAATTAAATTTCTTTAAAATAACTGAACCAAGATTGTATTTTCTCTAAAGTATAGTTTTAGGATTACTGAACATAGATAATTAAAATATATTAAATCGCAACTATAAAAGACATTCATTTTGTTAGGGCTGTATATGAACATATGTTTTCCCAAGCTTCCATCCATGGACAATGACACGATTACCTATACTCAGAAAAACATACACAGTACTTAAGATTTTCTTGTTAGTCTGTGAAAGCTGCTTATATTTGAAGTTAATGTCAGTGATGTCAATTGAATTAATTGTTTCAATAAGATGATCTTTCAAGATAACATGGGTTTAGGATCCAGCATGTGGAGAGCTCACAACAGAATCCTAGAATCTTTAACTGAAGATAATTGATTTACATAAAATGTAAACTGATTAGACAATTAGCAGGTGATCACACAGCTTTTCACAGGATGAGGAACTACCCTCATGCTGGCCTGCCTTGTTTGGCATGCTGAATAAACTGTGTTTTGGTGTTTAAAGCTAATGGCTAAGATTGTAATTCTCCTTAAGAAAGGGAGCTGGCAGAAATTGACACTTTTTGCACAGTTTATTTTCTCTAAGAAAATCATCAAACTTAAAATAGTATTGCTTGGATTTGGGGCATGTACATAGTAGAGAAATGCCCCAAAAAAGCAAAAAAAATGAGGTGTTTCTTTTGTTAGATGGATTTTTGAGTTTTTGTTAGTTAAATCTACACCCTCTCTTTAAAAAAAGTTATAAACTTTTTCAAATCATCCTTCTTTCTAAATTTCTACTTTCAATCTATTTAGTAAGTATATTCTTGATTGTAATTGATCAAATAAAAGTCAAATTTTCTAGGTTTGAAATTGTTGGTTAACAGAGAAAGTATTTTAGTTATGATACACTCATCTTTGTAGATACTAAAAAAAAATCACTGTGATATATTTTCACGCCAAATATATATTTTTAATTTTCCCATGAAAGGTTAGTTAATTGTCAGAAATTCAGATTAAGATAGTTGTTAAATATCTTGGAGATATGGTAGTTATTTTGAAAGATAAAGCCTTAATCTTCCAAATCATACAAGAATTTAGAAAAGAGTATTATTTACATTGAATATGGTGATACTGGAAATCTACTTCTTTTTTAACTAGACTCTGACTTTCAGATGTAGCCTTATCTCCTTAATGAAGTACTCTCCACAGGATTCTTAACTGGATAACAAACTCTAAAATTGCAAATCCCTCTTTACTTTCTTGAGTCCTTCCAGCCAAGGTTTTATAATATATCTGAACTACAAAAATGGATCTCTCTTTTCAATTTTCTATGCTCTCTGCTTTTGCAAATCTCATTGGTACAGTCACAGACTTCATGAAGGATAACTGTCAAAAATGTTGGTTGACTTGAAATATGTTCTTGAACTCCATGTCCAAGATAATATCCAGTGGCACTTGCTCAAAACTCTAAAATATTCTGCGGTCACTGATCTACTTTTGTGCGTTCAGTAGATGTGAATTTGGTCTAACCTGCACAAAGACTGAATTTTCAAGTTACTAAAAGTTGCTCTTTTTTTTTCATGTTAAATACAGATCTCATTTTGAGGTATAATGAGATGCTCAATGTAATGCACTTAGCCTAATGCCTAGTACATAGTAAATCCTCAATATATATTAATTATTATTATTATATTGTTTAATACAACCACTCAAAATATTGACACTGAACACTCTTTACTTAATATATTAGAGAGGTGAGCCTCAGAAAAGTGGTTACTTTCCCATAGCTAGTCAATGACTGCACATGTCCTTGAGTACAGAGACCTCTGACTTCCTAGTCCTCGAAAATCAGCATCCTGGATGTGCACATGCACACAGGTATACATGCACATTTTTTTAGTCTAATTAAAGGCTAATTTTCTAATTATAAGGATGGAACTAAAACACATTTTTGTTTTGTTTTTTTCTAGATGCTTGGGCTTTTCACAGAGATCATGATCTATGTGGTATGTCATTACCTGTCCAGTAGCTCTAAAGTGGGAGGCTGAAGGGGTGACAGAGAAAATTACGGTCAAGGAGGGGGAAAAATGTCCAGCTTCTCAGGACCTCACTCAGAGATGGTTCATATTGTTGGCAACCGAGATGGAACCCTTCTGCCGCTTGTGTGTTCTTGAAAATCTGGGTCTGCCTCACCTAGGCAGACGGGAAAGGCAACAGAAATGGCGTGGAATGACTTTTCCTAGAAGGAGCCACCAAGGGGAGCTTTCTTCTCCTGGTTAACTGGAAGTTGTAAAGACATTTAAAAAGGGTGAGTTGTCGATGGGAAAATAACGCATTGATACATAATATATAGTTAAAAGCTGTTCACACTTTTTCACTTCAGACATAGCATTCATTCCTAAATTCAAATCAGATGTCATTTACTTGGTTTTACTAAAAGGCCTACTGGCTTCAACTAATTTAGGGCATGGGATAGTGGCTGGAGGAAGAAAATCTCCATACGTGTGTCAGATATAGGGAGGAGTCAGCATCCAAAATCCAAAAGGCAATATCCTCAGAGAATTCTACCTATAAAACACATGAACACACAAACGTGTTATGATTTGGAGTAATTTGGTTTAGGCATGCCAGCATTGACAAAATTAACTTGGTAAGTTCATTTTCACAGTATTTACATAGCATTGTTGAGGGCCTGATCTTACAAAATCATTCGTCAATTTTGAAAGCAGGTTCATCTCCTCTCCCAGTTTGATATTTCTTTTAACTCTGGCAAATTTAGAGAAAAATACTTGCAAAGTTTTGGATAAAATCAGAGCAAGGGAAAATATGGGAAATTAAAATTCATAAACATCATAATCCTAGTAATTTCAGATCATTGTAAATAGTCTGAAGGTAAATTTAATGTACAGTATAAAATAAGTAGGCCAACGTCTTCCAGAAAAACTAGGATGCTGTAACTAAACAGTATGAAACACAACTCTTTTTTTTTAAGGAAAAATCCAGTGCTCTATCTCATGATGGAACAAAATGCATTTTATTTTTGGACCTAAAGTGTTCACTATAAAAAGTAGCTCCACTTGTTCAAAGCCTTATAATCTTGGATGAGGTAACCCGACTCATTGAAGGTCAATTTTCAGTAACAACTCTGCTGCCAAAACCTGAAATGACAGCTGTTGACACAGAATGTAGTTAAGGAGAAAGATGGAAGAAATTTATTTTGAATAAAATACTAAACTATCCTTGAACTAAATAAGTAAGACTACTGGCAACTGTTTAGTCTCGCAAAAGATAAAATTATGTCAGAATTTATTTTTCAATTGCCTTCAATTTTCCAAAAGATAGCTTGCTGCATGCAGAGGTGTGTCAAAGTGTACGCATTGCAACTCAGATGTGCCAAATGCTCCTTCCTCTGCTTTCTAGAATTGATTGCATCTGGCACTGGAGCCCTAGTCTCACTGATGGGGTTGGAAGTTGAAGCACTTCAATATGTCCCTTCAGGGTAACTCAGCTCTTTCTGTTGAAACAGTCTCTCTTTCCTTCTCTTTCTCTCTTCTTTTCCTTTTTAGTAAATTTAGTCGCATTTTTGTACTGCTTGGTTTTGTAACTGATTTGTCCTTCGGAATTTCTTCTCGACACACTCCCCTCCATCTTCAAGTGCTTAGTTTTCTGGTACCTTCTTTGCTGGCTCTTGCTGATGTCTTGCTGCCTCTTTAATAGCAAGTGCTTATCTCTAATGCTTTCTCGGCCCAAGGAACTCACAAACTGTTCTCTCAGTACAGGCAATGTTCATCGGTTTCTCCCAGGGAAATTCAGCAATCCTCCTCTGCTGACAAGAGTCCCCTCCTAAAACTTTATTGGGCTTCTCACCCACAGAAAATCAGCCGTGCGTCCCTTGGGGATGTCCATTCTGCTGCTTCTGCTACATGGTTCTTGCCTCTCATCAATGCACATCCCTGGAAGGCAAACCGACTCTTAGTTCGAAGCAGCTTTATATCTGCCCCTAAGAGGCTGGTGGAAACTTCTATGTCTTGACAAGAGATTCTCTTATATATATATATTTATATATTTATTTATGTATGTATTTATATATATTATATATTTATTTATTTACTTTTTAGGAAGTAAGAAAAACAAGCAACTCCACTCTAGCACCCAATCCAGAATTCATGGGGAGGGTAAGCAGGAAATTCACCGATCACTCGTCCTTCCACGTTTCATCCTTCTTCATCCCCCTGATTATAGATTCACCAGGGGTCAGATCTGTCTCTACTCCTCCCTGCAAAGTGACCTCCTGGTACTGCCCTTGCTCAGTGTTTCAAATCCCAGTTTACTCATGTCACGGTCAATCTACTCACTGATGCTATTTCATGAAATAATTCATTGCAATTCCTTTGCACTTATTTGAATTTGGTTCACTAGACCACAAATAAATCAAAATGTGACATGTTATGATCATTTGGGATTACTTGTGGATAGCCAAATCTGTGCTAGTCATTATCCATTGTATCTAGGATTTTTATAAACTATGTTTCACCTTTCTAACATCCTATAACCAGTTTTTTCTTATCTTAGGAATGGCTCCATTTGCAAATTGCATGGTATTACATCTCTGTTCTGGTTCTTGCTAACTGGAGAGCTTCTGGCTGGCCTAGTATGCTCATGGAAGAAGGACTTGAGTCTAGCTAACCATCTAACTGGCTCAATAATCAAGATTGTGCAAGCTAAGAGTATGTTTTTTTGTAACTAAATATGGAGCAATTATATTCGGTATGTAACATCATTGCATGTGCGCTGGCCCAGTGTTTTACTAATCAATTTAATGTTGAACTTTCTAAATAGATTTATTGATATTCAGATATATCTTTTTCATGCAATCATTCCACTTATTGGCACTGAATATTCAAGTCAAAGATAAAGCATTCAATCTAAGAGAAAGAAAAAGCTTTGCAAAGAGAGGATAATAGAGAAAAAAATAACCCATCTAAATTAAAATACACAGTGGTATGGTAACTGTAAATTTAAGTTTCTAAAATCTATCAGGAATTTAGATTTGGTTCACAAAAAAATGGACTGCATTACTCAGGATCTCATATTACCCCACTTTACATGAACTCATAAAATCAGTACTATCAGTCTATTTGTAATACCAACATTTCATATTCATTTTTTCTCTAAAAGATATAACCAGCAAAGGTACATGTTTCCTAAAAATATTGTAGCAAATCGTATCATTTCCGTTCTTACTTGATGATAAACTAATTTTGACTTTTCGAAGGATGACTTTTCATTTTTATTTTATTTTATTATTATTTTATTGAGGTAGCAGTGGTTTATAACATTCTGTAAATTTCAGGTATATACCATTATATTTTAAATAGATGCTTCTAAATAGACTGCATCGTGTTCACCACCAAAAGTCTAGTTTCCATTCCTCCATCAATATGCACTTGGGTTGCTTCTAAGGCTTGGCTACTATGAGTAATGCTGCAATGAACATAGGGCTGCATATATCTTTTCAAATAGTCTTGTCATGTTCTTTGGAAAAATACCTAGAAGTGGGATACCTGGGTCATATGGTATTTCTATTTTTAATTTTTTAAGGAATCTCCACAGTGTTTTCCATAGTAGCTGCACCAGTTTGCATTCCCACCAGCAGTGTATGAGGGTTCCCTTTTCTCCACATCCTCTCTAATGTTTGTTATTTCTTGTATTTTTAATAATAACCATTCTGACAGGCCTGAGGTGATATATCATTTAGTTTTGATTTGGGTTTCCCTAATAATTAGTGATGTTGAACATCTTTCCATCTGCCTGTTGGCCATCTGTATATCTTCCTTAGAAAAATGTCTGTTCATATCCTCTGCCCAATTTTTTTTTTTGTGTATGTGAGGAAGATCACCCCTGACCTAACATCTGATGCCAATTTTCCTCTTTTTGCCTGAGGAAGATTGGCCCTGAGATAATATCTGTGTCAGTCTTCCTCTACTTTGTATGTGCGATGCCATAACAGTATGGCTCGATGAGCAGGGTGTAGATCCAAACCCGCAAACCCCAGGCCACTGAAGCAAAATCCATGAACCTAACCACTATGCCAGTGGTCAGCCCATCCTCTGCCCGTTTTTTGATCAATTGTTCATTTTTTTTGTTGTTAGGTTGTATGAGTTCTTTATATATTTTGGAAGTTAACTCATTGGATATATGATTTGCAAATATTTTCTCCCAGTTGGTGGTTAGTCTTTACATCATTTTTCTCTCTCTCTTTTTTTTGTTTGTGAGGAACACTGTCCCTGAGCTAATATCTGTGACAGTCTTCCTCTATTTTATGTGGGATGCCATCACAGTATGGCTTGAAGAGCCGTGGTAGGTCTGCACCTGGGATCCGAACCTGAGAACCCCAGGTCACCAAAGCAGAGCACACGAACTTAATCACTATGCCACCAGGCTGGCCCCTCTTTTCCTCATTTTTAGAATTATGTTTCTGTGACTTTCAGCAATAACTTTTAGAGATATTTCTAATGAGAAAGCCATAAGGAAACTTAATTTTACATATTGAAATAAAAAGAAGTTTTACTGAAATGTTTTAAACCATTTTAATAAAAAATTAAATGGAAAAAAATCCCAGAAACTCAAGAATAACATATTTCTAAGCACATATTTTATGATAACTGGAATCAGGAGACTTTACGAATTTTTAAGATGCCGTCTGTGACACTCTAAAAGATAGAAGTAGATGCTAGATGTGGGAACAATATACAAGTGGTGGCAGAGAGGGGCTCTTCACTGTATTTTATGTACTCTGACTGGAGGGGAACAAAGAAGAAAGCCCAAATGAGTTCTTATAAAGGTTATCTTTTCTAACAGCTTCCGTTTTGTTTGAGTGGCAAATTTTACTTCAGATGGAAAGTCAGACTCGATTTCACAATAAATTCAATACATCCAGCCTACAAAGTTCTGAGAGAAAGTTAACAAAGATCTTCCTCTATTGAAAGGCGGGCGAGCAGGCTGACAGGCAGGAAGGAGTGAAGGAAGGAAAGAAGGAGGATTTGAAAAATTTCTAACCTCCTACAAAATAAAACCCTTGGCTTACCCTCCAAGACTTCCATGAACTTGGTCATACCCAGATGGTATATTTTCTACTTCCTTTTTTCAATCCATGTTTTTGCTAAACTAAGTGAGATGTGTTCTTGTTCATAATTTATATTTTCTTGTGGGCCAAAAACATTGTCCATCCGCCAGTCTTCCTTTCTTGGGAAATGGAAATTCTATTCTTATAGTTCTCAGGATAAAAACCTGGGAGCTATCTTGACTTCTCTTTTACAACCCACATGCAATCTGTCAAAAAAATCCCATCAGATCTACCTACAAAATATATTTAGACTTCGACCTGTTGTTTTTCTTTTCTTGTATCATCACTGGTACCGCCCGAGTATGATCCAACATCCTCTCTCCCAGATTACTGTAATGGCTTCCTAATAGACCTCCTCTGTTGATCCCCGAGAGCCCATTCTCCATAGAGCAGTCAGTGGGATCTGTTTCAAATATAAGTTAAATTAGGTCATACTCGGCGAAAATCCCTCTGTTGTCTTCCCATATCAATAACAGTAAGAGTCACACTCCTCACAATGATCTACAGGCCTTTGCCCTTGCTGTCCCCTCTGTCTGAACACTCTCCCCCCAGATAACAGTTAGCCTTTCTCTATGCCTCTTTTGACACCTCTGCTCCAGTGTCACTCGTCAGAGGCCTCCCCTGACCATCCTCTATCAAATACCCACACACTCTCCTATTCTCCTTAAACTGCCTAATTTCCCTGATAGCTCTTACATCATCCGATAAATGATATTAATAACAGCAGGTATTTCTATGACATTGTGCTCCATACACTGTTCTAAGCACTTTACTATACTAACTCATTGAATCCTCGTAGCATCACTGAGAGACAGTTTTATTCTCCTCATTTGACACACGAGGAACTTGAGGCACGACTATGTTAAGAGGCAGCCATAGACTAAAGAGCTATAAAGAGGAGGAGCTGAGCTTCCAATCTTGGCAGTTCATGTCCAATGTTCTGTGCTTTTGTCCAATATGTGTTCATAGCTTCTCGTACCATAGGTAATTCTGTTGGTTTGTTTCTTGTGTTCTCCCGCAAGAATGGAAACTTCATGAAGGCACAGATTTAGTATTTTACTCGCTACCATATTCCAATTCTTAGAATATTCCTGGCTCACAAGAGATTCTCAATAAATGTGAGTTGATGAATGAGTCTCTGTCATCATTCGCTGTCTAAAATGCATAGCTCTGCCTACTCACCTGGTTCATTCCAGCTTGAATTTTCTTGAATCCTCTGCTATGTGGTCAATTCTTTGAAACTGAAGACATTCCTGACATTCTATGTTGATCATCGCAAATATTTTCTCATGATATATCATAAATTCACCTGGTTCTGTTCCTAAATGAACAAATTTATCTGGAAGAAGATATTATTCAGGATGAAGAATTCCAAGTACTTGTTAGCAAAGGAAACATATGTGTCAGGACACATCCTAATAATAATTAGATTGGCTCTACGCTCTCTACCTTCCAAACTAAGAGTGTTTTTAAACATAAAATAATCAAGGTCTTGATTCTGAGCATAGAGTTTTATTATGTTTTACTCAAATAGAGTGTTAAAAGAAACTTTTCAGATCACACTCATTTGAATAGGTTCTGTTGTTATTATTTTATTTTCACTATCTAAAAATGTTTTTTAAATTATTGAAGGTAATTTGAGAAAATTCATTATTTTCTAAGTATCCTTACATTAATTTAAATTGTATATACATGTACCAGAAGTGTATAGTCAACAGTTTTATGCACAGCACGTTTGAATATGCTAATGAAAAATTATTGGAATATGCAACTTAGTAACTGTAATTGTGAAGAATAATAACCTAAGAATCTAACCAGATTAAAAATCAATTTAGTGAGACTTTGTTGCATTTTCTTCATTGCCTAATGATTTTGAGTGTACTCTTTACTTAATGGATAGGTATGCTAAGTAATAATTTCTCATGCAATGGTTATTTTGTTGACAATGTGAAACGTGTTCACATCGCCTACGGAACAATTCTATAATGAAATCCTACTGACTTTCATAAGTCATGTGGACAAAATGAACTTCTCTGAAAGGTGACTTTATCATTGCTTACCTTTTAAATCACTTTTACAAATCACTCAGCAAATATTAGCAACGTAGGGAGACCAGGATATAATATTTCATTGATACTGATACTAGTAGAAATAAACTAACATTGATTATCTAAAGTTAAAAATATTTCCTTTGTTGAGAATAGAATAACCTTTCAAAATCTTTAGAACGTACTTTTTCGTTAAATTTAAAATCAGGAGGTTATTACCATTTTTTTGCTCCCTCTATGCAGTGGGCATAGTGCTGGACAATTGACATGAATTATTATGTTTATTCATCACAACAAAAATGTGAGATTGCAATAGTTATCAATTTGCAAATTAAGAAAGCATGACTCAGAGGCACTAAATATCTTGCATAAGACTGTATATATAGTGTAGCTAAGATTCAAGCTATTCCCTCAGACTCCAAAATCTATCCCGACTAATGATGACAACTAACATACTTAAATTTTTAAATGTCCACAGATGAATATTTTAATACATTCTATAAGCCTGATTAAAAGTAAATCATTCATAATGTTGTATAAATTTCAGATGTACTTCATTGTATTTTGACTTCTGTATAGACTGTGCTCACCACCGAAATTCGTTCCCATCTGTCCCGGTACACATGTGCCCCTTGACCCCTTTAGCCCTTCCTCCACCTCCTTCCCTTCTGGAAACCACCAATCTGTTCTCCATGTCTATGCGTTTGTTTGTTTACATAATGTTATAAACCAATGTTACGGCAATAAAAAATAAAATTTAAAATTCAAATAAATAAATAAATCGTTCAGTCCACAATCTGTAGTGGCCGTGAGAGCTCCCCCTTAGGAGTGAAGCTAACTGAGCAGAGGTCCCAGCGGCTGCCCTCTCAAGAACATCATTCTTTATGCGGAGGTCAACTTCCCATGGCTGCTCCCAGCCAATCACTGAGCATAGCAGCTTGTTGCTGGGAGAGACCAGTCTCCTCTGAGGCCCACATTGGCCGCAGACCACATGGTGATTTTTTTCCTCTCTCCAACACTGTGGTCAGACTTGCCCTCTCTCACTTCTCCAGACCCCTCCGTATTTTCTCTCATGCTTATTTTTCCTAATAAAATTCTACACATTTAATTCTGTCTTGGCATGTGCTTCTAGGAGCACCCAAACTAACACACAAACCATTCATCTAATAAAAACATAATCCTCTCTGGCCTCTAGTCTGTCTCATTTTGCTGACTTTACCTGTGATGGCTGACTTTTCTGTTTCTGCGTGTCCAATTTGTATTCCTCTTTCAAACTTAAGTATTAGCTTAAAAGAGAATGCAGCTAGCTCTTCAGTCACAAGCTATGTCACCTTCTTCTGAAGTCCTTTAATAGTTTATGTATTCAAGTGGAACTTTTACTTAATACCTTGTTGTAGAGAAAGGTGAGTACCTGGTTTGTCATGTCTATTAATTTAGAAAAACATATAACGTTTAATGTTACGTAATTTAATGTTTATGTAATTCCCTTTAAATATTATGTAACTCCCTGTGCCTCAGGTGATGCCTTATATAATTAGCATTCAGGAATTCTCTATACTCCTTCAGGGATTGGTAAACTGCACACAGTGGCCAAAGCCAGCAGGCTGCCTGTTTTTATAAATAAAGTCATATTGGAACATAGCCACCCCCATTCATTTAAGTGTTGTCTGTAACTGATTTTCCACCGCAACTGCAGAGTTGAATGCACAGAATTCTCTTCATTCATGGTAATATCCTGTAAAGTCACCACAAACACTAAATCAGAGAATACTGAACCATTTTTCCTAGAAAAAAAAAGGAGTTAGAGCCTCTGGTCACATATTTTTGTCAACTGATCAATATATAACTTTGTTGTATGTGTGTTTCCATTTAAAGATACCTTACTTAACATGTATTCCTTTCCTATACTGTGGGTAAGATTTTTAAAAAAATTTATCAGAAAGTATGCATTTAGGTTTAAAATTGTTTGAATCACATAGCCTTAATGATTAAAGTAGAAATATTTGACTATTCTCATTAAATATCTGTTTTCAATGGTTGGTATCTTGTTCATTAAATAATTAGACGCACAAAACAAGTCACATTAAAAAATTACAAATATTTTATCATATTTGATCCTTGGTCAAGGTAATCTTTTATTTCCCCATGTAATTCTAATTCAGACACATTTATGAAAATTTGGAAGCATTTTTAAATGATTAAGAGAACATTTTGGTTCATCATAAATAGAGTGTGCATTCTCAGCCTTTAAAAAAATGTTCTTATTAAGGAAAGGTCTTGTTTTAAAAATGTTTTTAATTGATTTTTAATCTTTCTTTTTCTTATCTTGGCATATATTCAGTGTTCAAAATGCATTATAACTTACTTAGTTTGAAAATTTTTCATAATAGTAGACTAAATCAAATTATTTAAAAAAATTTCTAAAATCTCTTGTGTAGTGATAATCCAAGATAAGTGTCCATTCAAACTTGTGGTGGAAAAAAGTGATCTATTTATTAGGAAAATATGAAGCATTACTCATTATTTTATGGTCTTCTATGTCCTGAGAAAATAGATGCCAAATGGTTTTGTAGCTTTGACTGTCGGTTTTGATGACTGCTTGTTAGAACACAGCAGCCGTTTCTGAATGCTTGTTACATATGGTGTTTTAGGTGTTCGGCAATGCTTGTTGGCCAGCTTCTCCATCATCTAAACATTGTTTATCTGAATGTTTCGGCAGTTCTCCCAGACTTTCAATGAGACAGGTTGCATCATTCTGCAATTACAAGCAGCTATTTCAGTGTGCTCTCCACCATTCATTCACTATCTTTTATCACAATTTTGTGTTATTGAGGCTATAATGGCAATCGGATCCCCTCCTTCTAAACTAGATACAGAATTCAGTACATCTTTTAGTCTATCGTTTTATATGTAAAACAACTTCTTTTTGTTGTTCAAACTATAGCAATTATTCATACACCTTCTTTTACATAACTGAGCTGCTTTACCTGCCATCTGTGTATACGCAGAATTACATCTGGAAGGTAATTAAAAACATTTGGCCCAGTATAAATTTTGACTTATTATTGCTGGTTTTGTTGTGAGTATAAAATTCACTTGAGCATTTCTTCAGAATTGCCCTGAATGATTTTCAAACATTTTATTCACCTATACCCAAATTGATGAAATGCTATTAAACTCAGGCAGAGAATCATTGCAAAAGATTTATAGGAATTCGAGATTTTTACTTCTGTTAAAGTAATAAAAAAGGCTAGAAATTAGAAAAACAACAGAGTTGAGAGCTGCATTCAGAGATTATAAACAGAGAAAAAATAAAGGAAAACATAATTTCCAAAATGGAAAAGCTCTATAAAGTAGTCTGACAAATACTATATCTGAACACCTCTAGAAATCAAAAATAAATACTGCCTTTGTATCAGTCAACAGCTCTCATCATTCTAAAGCTTTACACTAGTTGATAAAATAATTGGTGCATCTGAAGTTCACTTAGTCTCTCCTATTATAATTCCATAACAATTATTGTGAAGACAACTTTAAATCAGTGTGTATCATCTACTCAATTATGAATGTTTCAGGCTGTGTTTATTTCTTCAGTAAACTCACAGCATGTGCATACTAAGTTTCTCCACTACTTCTTCTAAATTACAAATCTAGAAACGTGGATTTTCCTCTTCTTATGAATACTATGTGTATAGTATCGAGAAATACATCACTGTGTAGAACTGGGAGATTATATTGTCTCCCTATTTCCAAAATCTTTTCCAATGCACAACTTTCACGATTCCATGACTTTCAATACTGTACACACAGTCTATAGAAAGACTTGTTTCTTTCTGGAAATATCACTCAAATTTCCCATTACAGCAGTTTTATTCCATGTCCATTTCACTTATATCATTGGGGATATAAACTACTGAGGATCTGGTATTCTTCATCTACAAACCCATCCCACATATATATGAGGGATACCTTCATTCACTTATTCCCCACTTATTGAGGAAGATGCCAGACTCTCAGGATACAATAATGAATAAAACAAAAGTGATCCCTGAGTAGAATTGGTATGGTGGGATATATAGCAAGGAAAGAGTTAATGCCAATCAAACTAGGCTACACTACAGAGGCTTGTCAGAGCCTGGCAAGAAGAGTAACTCAGAATCAGATTAAATAGCTTTCACTTGGTTTTACTAGCTAGCATGAAAACAAAATTGCAAAGGACTTGTGATCTCAGAAGTCAATTAGGAGTTGGACCCATGGCCAAGTGGTTGAGTTCTCACATTCCACTTCAGCAGCCTGGGGTTCACAGGGTCAGATCCTGAGAGTGGACCTACACACCACTCATCAAGCCATGCTGTGGTGGTGTCCCATATAGAAGAGCTAGAATGACTTACAACTAGGACGTACAACTATGTCCTGGGGCTTTGGAGAGGAAAAAAAAGAAGTCAATTAAAGTCTGCAAACAGCTCCCAGTATTTCTCTGATAGCTTTAGTTAATTCACTCTATCAAGGTTGAAGGAGCCAAGAAACCTATGGATTCATTCCTTTTATACCATTAGACTACAGGAAGTGACATATAAATAATGAACTATCTGTATGTAAAGTGAAAATAATTTCCTGGGGCTGGCCCCATGGTGTAGTGGTTAAATTTGGCATGCTCTGCTTTGACAGCCCAGGCTTGTGGGTTTGGATCCTGGGTGTAGACCCACACCACTAGTCAGCCACACTGTGGCAGTGACCCACATATAAAGTGGAGGAAGATTGGCACAGATGTTAGCTCAGGGCTAATCTTCCTCAAGCAAATAAAAAATTAAGATAAAATAGATAAATGAATTCCTCGTGGTGCTACAGGCACCTGTGTCCATGGACCTCTTTTTGCAAGAGGCTTAGAGATACAGAAGACCATGATATGACTCACCATAATTCACCCTTTTGTTCCTGGCCCTATTCTTTTTCCCAGTAAGTATTTAACAATTGTGGACCACATGAAGAGAGGTAAATTCTCTAACCTTGTGACAGTCACCAGCATAAACAGGTGACTTCAACCTTGTAATGTAAACTTCAACCTTGACTAGTCTACCAATTAGCCACATCTCCAGGTGCTCTTTCAGGTCTTTAGGATGTCAGACTTTCCTTACTATACAGTTCATTCAGTTGCAGTTGTCAGCTTTCATCCAGTAGTGGACTTATCATGCCCCTCAGTATTGGGATAAATTGTGGACAGCAACAAAATGTTCCAGCCCTCCCTTAGTTGGTTCACAGACTGGGAGGCTTATAAACAACAGAAATTTATTTCTCACAGTTCTAGAGGTTGGTTAGTCCAAAATCAAGGTGCCAGCAGATTCAGTGCTTTGAGAGGACCTACTTCCTGGATCATAATTAGTGATGTTAAACATCTTTTCCTGAGCCTGTTTGCCATCTTTATAACTTCTTTGGAGAAATATCTGTTCATATCCTCTGCCCATTTTTTGATCCGGTTGTTTGCATTTTTGCTGTTGAGTTGCATGAGTCTTGTATATATTTTGGAAATTAAGTCCTTGTTGGATACATGATTTATAAATATTTTCTCCCAGTTCACACCATATTTTAAACACTACACCAAAACAACAGAAGAGAGGGAACTATAGAGTTAGAAAACCTCCTAAACCATAGTTTCTTCTAAAAATCAAGGAAAACTAATATTTCATAGAAATGAGCAATGCAAAATGATCAAGGTGATATCCCAGACAAAATTATTGTAAGGACAAAAAAGAGAGAATGAAGAGAAGAAGAGCATCACACAGATCATGCTAGGTCTCCAGATGAAATGCTCACAAAATACATAAACTAAAATCCACGGCTTCAGAACAAACCAAAGGACATAAAGAAATTTCATGTAATAAATGAAATAACATCAATTAGAAAAGAGAAACTCAAACATGAGTTGTAATAACTCAGAAAAGAATGAGAAATGCAAGAAATCAAACTAGAAGAGTTATAACAGCAAATAAGTACAACCGACACCGCCTTGAGATAAATAGGTGAAAGGGATAACAATTTTAAAAATAAATAGAAAATCTTAAAAAGATTTGAGTGGAATTTTCAAAGGCTAGCAAAATCCAATATACAGACCATAGGAGTCACTAAGACAGACAACCAATTCAGGAACAGAGAATAAATACAAAAATGTAATTGAAAAACATTTTTCTGAAATTAAAAAAAAAAAATTAAAACCAGCTATTGAGGAACCCTTTGTGTGTCTGTGGTCATTGACCCAGAATGACCATTTTTAAGGTATATCCTAACAAAAATTATTAGACTTTAATGAAGTCTAATGAAAAGAACTGTTTGAGCATCCAGGCAAAAATATCAAGTAATATAAAAGAGAATGAATATTATATTAACATCAGATTTTCAACAGCAACTCGTTTAGCCAGCGGAAAATGAACCAACATATCTAATATATTCCAGAAAATAATATGTGAGCCAAGGACTTTCAAGTTCAAAGAACACAAAATAACTTTCAATTTACTAAAGACAAAAACTAATCAACATGCAGGAGCATAAAATATTTACAGAACTGAAATAACTCGAAGGATATTGACATAAAGATGGATAGTAAACATCAACTATATGGTTACTTATAGAACTAAGTATAACTGACAATGGAGATATAGTACAATTATAAAAAATGTGGGAAGAATAGCAAGTGTATTGAAAATATTTTAATAATGAAATTAATATTAATAATGCTATATTGTTATTTTGAGACTGTTGTGTTTATAATGTCCTATAATGTAAATTAATTCTTATGAGACATTCTAATGCTATCATCTGCTGGGTTTTTGAGAACTAAGATCCCTAGTGTGGAAGATGGGAGATACAGATGCAACAGAGAAGAGATTAAGCAACAAAAACCTGTAGATCTGATTCTAATAGAAAATATCAGTATAAATACACGAAGCATTTTATTTTAAAAACTCCCATCTGTATGTTTTCTAGCTCCTTCGACACAAATAGTCTGGCCAATCCAGGTGCAAGGAGCATCCTTGTTATCTGTATTACAGCCTTGCAATATAATTAGCTTCTAGCAGAAACCAGTTTCTTGACTAAATGGCTGATTGCAGGTCTGGGGCAGCCATCAAAGGAGCCTAGAACATCTTTTTATAAATATAGAAAGCAAGCAATAAAAAGTAAATATGTTATGCTGAAAGGATTTAGCATACTTAAAGAGTTTACTGTGGGCTAAAATGGGATAATTTGAGCTTCAGTAAGGATAATAACTTCAAAGAGTTAAACCCAAGAAATATGTTTATATTCATGAGCTTATACTGATGTTAAAATTAATTGTTTATTTTTGAACGTTATAGTAGACATTCATTATAATAAAAACTGGCAAATAAAGAAAATGAATCACTCATTTTCCTATCCTTTATGAACTTTATGACCAGGAAAACAGGTCATAGGCGAAGTAGGGTGTCTTTTTATAAAAGTATTCCAACTAAGTATGAACAATAAATGAAAAACTTAGAATGTCACCATTTTTCAATCTCGAATGAGTCAATGACTGTAGGCATTGCGTAACAATGACTTATAATGTGACACACAGAAAGGGGAAACCTGGATGTCATGGTCTCCTGATATGAGAAAACAGCACCATCTACAGTCCTACTGAAGAGACCAAACAGAGGTCTGATGGGGCCTTTGGATCCAGCTGCCAAACTGTGGGAGATACAGAGGACACAGGATCCTGGTGAGTGGCATCAAGAGTGTGTAATTGGCCGAGTGAAAGTCCACAGGTCAAACACTTCAGCTCAGGAAAAGAAAGAGGTAGAGGGAAAGCCTATGGAATAAAGAGACTTAACAGAGATAGCAAATTTTAAAAAATGGTCGGGACTGGAGCCGGGCCCATGGCATAGTGGTTAAGTCCAGTATGCTCCTCTGTGGTGATACGGGTTCACAGGTTTGGATCTTGGGCACCGACCTACCCCACTCATCAGCCATACTATGACAGAGACCCACATACAAAATAGAGGAAGATTAGCACAGATGTTAGCTCTGGGACAAACTTCCTCAGGGAAAAAAAAAAATCGTCAGGAGTAAACTATATTGTCTAGGGACACACACTTGGGTGATAACACTAAGATACACAATGAAGAGGTTATTATGAAATGGGGATGGTGGTTCCTTCTGGAGGAAGAGGCGGGCTTGTGATGTGGTAGGGCTCATGGAGGGGGAGGTAACATTCTGTGCTTGGACTTGGGCTGTGGCAATAATGGCCTTCATTTTATCGTAATTCATTAAACTTTTGTATTAATTTTGTTATTGATTTCTATACATGTGTTTTATATTATAACCTTAAAAAAATGAAGCTGCACAGGTGAGGCCACTATCACTCATCTGTTTCACTAGGTAGCCATGCAGGTGTTCATCGCATGGCATATGACCTGGGCTACTCACTGGCTCAGCGGCTTTCCTTCACAATCAGCCCTCAGACCTGGATGACTAGGAAGCCAGCAACACAGAGCAGAATGGCAAGGGGAGGATGGACGCCACTGGGTGAGCCTCAGGCTAAATCAAATATAAAGTGAGGGCAGAATCTAGCCTTTAGGGCAGTTTTTATCAGCACCTACTGCCTCTTTCCCAGCTGCTGCATGCTCTGCCCCTCTCTGAATTGGTGCCATACTTTGTGTGTGTGTGCTGGGGTGTGGGAGTAACTATGCTGAATCACTCATGTAATACCTCCCTGAGTGGCCCACCACCTCTTGGGGTCATGCAGCAAACCAAGCTCAGGCCAACATATATCCTTCCCCACTCAATCTACAAGATGCAAAATAATTCCCTACTGTCTTAGTCATTTAGAGCTTTTGCTTATTCTGACTCAATCTATGTGGCCAGGAGGATTGAATGTGGTGTGTGTGTGTGTGTGTGCGTGTTAGTGTGTTAGTTCTCATCTTTATCTCAGTTCTTCACAGTTCCCCACAAAAAACAAAAGCCCTCCCTTGCCTTTGCTGATGTGATAATTAGTTAGCAAGACCAGACCAAAAAGGGCTGGTTTAAAGATTCTTAATAATAATAATTCAGACATAGTCTAAATTGCTTTCTCCTGATTTTTCTAGCACACCACCACTAGCAATGTGAAAACTTATGAATAAAGATGCAAATGAAAGAGCAAAGAGACCTCGCCCCCCGTCCTCACCAAGGCTCTCCCTATGTTTATTGTTAATTGAAATCCATAGAGAGACAAATTCACCCCAGCCGGGATGGGTAAAGAACCATGGGCTCATTGATTTCTACACCGTTAAGCTGCATGAGGGGGCCACGTTAGCACTCAAAGGTGTACCTATTATCATAAGTGAATTTCCTGCTGTGACCAAGGTGTATATTTCTGTGTTCACAGTCTTTCCGAATCATTGCCCCATGGTAAAAACACCATTTGATACTACTACATAGCATTAGTCTCGGCATGCCGTTATAACGGAACAAGTTTTAACTACTTCCTCAGATATTGGAGCTGTTAAATGGATGCGGCAGAAGGCACACCCAGTTCTGTTCCAACTTGGAAGTCCTTGACGTGTCTTTTCTGCACCCTCCTTTCAGAATGTCTTCACTTTCCATTCCACCTGCTTAGATTTCCCTCCTCTTAGTCCTAGCTCAAGAGGACTTTTTCAATTCTTCCAGTACACTCAACTTCTTTCTCTGAGCTCCTACCGTACTTTTAGAAGACACCAGGAGGTTTACCACTCATTGTTTTCAAGTGGTGTCATTGCTGGATTCCCAGCTTCTCTCCTGCTTCCCGGTGGGCAGGCAGTATTCTGAAAGACAGAAACATGTTTTCCCCCTATTTTCTATAGGATTTGGCACTGTGATTCACACAATCGAAATTTTTAAATAATTATGGAAGGAGTGAGTACATTTTACTCCCTTTGTGTCCACTGTAGAGACTCAGACAATTAGAGGCCTAAATGATTAAGGCAATCATTAATCTATTGATTCAGCCTATTAAAATAATAGCCTTTCTCCTCTAACTCCCATTGCTGCCACTTTTTTAGCGCTTATAAAGTGCAAGTTACAACTTTCAACACTTTGCATTTATAATCTCCACTAATATTCAAAACAACTTTGAGGAATTATCATTCTCTTCCTTTACACAGAAAGAAACTGATGCTCAGAGAGGAATTAATAAAGGAAGTAGGAAGAGAATAAATGAGTAGGGGTGAGAACTCAGAGGGAAAAGGACAAAGCCGTGAAATTAACTTACATGTGACAAAAATGAATTCACACACAAATCTTCATTGTGATCACATTCAAATGTTGGTGAGGTGCCCAATTTCATGCTTATTAATTTGAATTTGAAGAAATGAATGGAAAAAGTATTGGTAGATTTTAACTTGTTTTACAAAAAATAAATCGCATCTAAAATGCAACTTTCTAGCATCTCTTCCTTTTGGAGATAACTCTGGCAGTAAATACCTGCGTTGTTAACACTCTTCTGTCCAATTTGACTGCTTTTAATGTAAGTCACTATAATGATTTGTTTTGAAAGAAAGAATGATGATATTCATTTATAACTTTGGGAATACTCTTTTTTGTTGTTTTTGTCTGTCTATTTAAAAATAAATTAAGTTAATTAATTTATTATTGAGGTACTATTGGTTTATAACATTATATAAATTTCAAGTGTACATCATTATATTCTGATTTCTGTGTAGAGAACATCGTGTTCACCACCCAAAGACTAACTAACATCTGTCACAGTACAAGTGTGCCCTTTTACTCCTGTCGCCCTCCCCCATCCACTCTTCCCCTCTGTTAACCACCAATCTTATCTCTGTATCTATGTGTGTGTTTTCATTTTTATCTTCCACTTATGAATGAAATCATATGGCATTCGGCTTTCTCCATCTGACTTATTTCTCTTAGTGTTATACTATCAAGGTCCATTCATGCTATCAAAAATGGTAGGATTTCATCTTTTTTATGGCTGAGTAGTATTCCATTGTGTGTGTGTGTGTGTGTGTGTGTGTGTGTATACCACTTCTTTATCCGTTCATTCATTGATGAACATTTAGGTTGTTTCCAAGTCTTGGTTATTGTGAATAATGCTGCAGTGAACATAGGGGTGTAAATATATTTTGAATTAGTATTTTTGTGTTCTTTGGATAAATACCCAGCAGTGGAATAGCTGGATCACACAGGAGTTTTATTATTAAATTTTTGAGGAATTTCCGTACTGTTTTCAATAGTAGCTGCACCAGTTTATACTCCCACCAGCAGTGCATAAGGATTCCCTTTTGTCCACATTGTCTTCAACACTTGTTGATTCTCGTCTTTTTAATAACTGTCATTCTGATGGGCCTGAGGTAATATCTCATTGTGGTTTTAATTTGCATTTCCCTAATAATTAGTGATATTAAACATCTTTTCATGTGCCTGTTGGCCATCTGTATATCTTCTTTGGAAACATGTCCAGATCCTTTGCCCATTTATTAATTGAGTTATTTGTTTTTTTGTTGTTGAGTTGTATGAGTTCTTTACATATTTTGCATATACTCCTGATCAGATACATGATTTGCAAATATTTTCTCCGATACCATAGGTTGCCTTTTGATTCTGTTGATGGCTTTATTTTCTGTGCAGAATTTTTTTAGTTTGATGTGGTCCTACTTTTTTCTTTTTTGCTTTGGTTGCTTCTGCTTTTGGTGTTAAATCTTTGTTTGCTTGTTTGTTTTGGTGGGGAAGACTGTCCCTAGGCCAACATCTGTGCCAACCCTCCTTTATTCTGTATGTGGGTCACCACCACAGCATGGCTTCATGAACAGTGTGTAGGTCTGCACCTGGGATCTGAACCCACAAACCCTGGGGCCGTGAAAGCAGAGTGCAGAAACTTAACCTCTAGGCCACCAGGCTGGCCCCCAAATCTTGTTTTTTATCCATTTAGTCATGGGTATTTTATCCATATGTATTTCTTTTTTAAAGATTTTATTTTTTTCCTTTTTCTCCCCAAAGCCCCCTGGTACATAGTTGTATATTCTTAGTTGTGGGTCCTTCTAGTTGTGGCATGTGGGACGCCGCCTCAGCGTGACTTGATGAGTGGTACCATGTCCGTGCCCAGGATTCGAACCAATGAAACACTGGGCCACCTGCAGTGGAGCGCGCGAACTTAACCACTTGGCCATGGGGCTGGCCCATATCCATATGTATTTTGATTGCAGATCTTAATCAATTTATATTTAAATTAGTTATTTATCTGTATGGACTTACTATTGCCCTTTTTTTCATTGTTTTCTGGCTGTTTTATACTTGCTTTGTTTCATTCTTCATCTCTTATTTTCTTTTTTTATAATGTGATAATTTTTCTATAGTAATATGCTTTGGTTCCTTTCTCTTTATCTTTTGTGTATCTATATAGGTTTTTGCTTTGTGTTTACTATGAGGCTTACATAAGCCATCTTATATTCATAAAATGTATTTTAAGTTGATAACTTCAAATGCATACAAACGTTCTACATTTTTACATCCCTCCCCCACACATTTTATAATTTTGATGCTACAATTTACATCTTTTTGTGTGGTGTATCCATTAATAAATTACAATTATAGTTATTTATATATGTAATTGCAGTTGTAGTTAGTTTTAATACTGTTCTCTTTTAACTTCATACCAGAGTCATAAGTGGTTTACTCACCATCATTACAATATTTGAGTATTCTTAATTTAACTAGATATTTACCTTTGCCAGTGAGTTTTGTACTTTCACGTGTTTTCATGTTACTGATGAGTGTACTTTTGTTTCAGTTCTAAGAACTCCCTTTGTCATTTCTTATAAGGCCAGCATAGTGATGATGAACTCTTTCAGCTTTTATTTGTCTTGAAACTCTCTCTTTCCTTCAAATCTGAAGGACAACTTTGCTGGGTAGATTATTCTTGGTAGGAAGATTTTATCTTTCAGCACTTTGAATGTGTTATCTCACTCCCTTCTGGTCTGCAAAGTTTCTGCTGAAAAACCTGATTGTCTTATGGGATTTCTCTTGTATGTAACAAGTTGCTTTTCTTTTGCTGCTTTTAAGATTCTCTTTGTCTTTAACTTTTGACAATTAATTATAATATGTCTCAATATGGATCTCTATGGATTCATCTTATTTGATACTCTCTGGATTTCATGGATCTGGATGTCCACTTTTCTCCCCAGATTAGGAAAGTTTTCAGCCTTTCCTTTGAAATAAGCTTTCTGTTCCTTTCTCTCCTCTCCTTCTTGAACCCCTATAATGCACATATTGGTCTGTTTAATGCACAAGAAATCCCTCGAGCCATCTTCATTCTTTGCCACTTCTTTTTGCTTTTGCTCCTCTCATTGGATGGATTCCACTACCCTATGTTTGAGTTCACTGATCCATTCTTTCAATTGATCTAATTTGCTGTTCGTCCCCTTTATTTGAATTTTTTTAGTTCAATTATTGTATTCTTCAGATGTATGATTTCTGTTTGGTACTTTATTATATTTTCTACCTTTTTTGTCGAAATTCTTACTTTATTCATGCATTGCTGTTCTGACCTCACTGAACATCTTTATGACAGTTATTTTGAACCCCTCAAGGGGTAAATTAGTTATCTCCATTTCAATAAGACTGATTCCTGGAGATTTAGCTTTTCTTATATTTGGAACATATTTTCCTCTTTCTTCATTGTTCTTAACTGTCTGTATTGTTTTCTGTGCATTAGATAAAACAGCTACTTTTCCCAGTCTTGCCAGACTGGTCTCACGTAGAGACAAGAACTTCTTTAATTATTCTGGCCCAAACTCCTGGTTGTCCATAAGCTCATTGAGAATGATTCCCACTCTTCAACTATTTGCTGAATAGCTATACATTTTGTTAATTTAGTGTTGCTGGGATAAATGATTTTTAACTTGAACCAATACAAAATATGGTAAGAGAGATGATGTAGACATGATATTAATAAAATATGCCTTATAGATAGAATATTTTAATATGTTGATGATCTAAGATATTAGTTTCAGAAATAACTGCTAAGTACCAGATATCCTCAAATTTATAGGATTCCCTCCATTCCATAGAAAAATGTAATAGGAAAAAGATTGAAATATGATACTTTAAAGTGGAAGAATTATGAACATTCTAAATGTTAATAAAGTACTTTAAATCTTAGAGTCATTATTTAAAATATTTTAAATATATTAAAGAATTTGAGAAAATATTTAAATTTCAAGTACACCTGGTGATTTTAGAGAAAGTCATCAGGGTTGGCAACTTAAAGCGATTTTTCAAGATGCACATTTCAAGTCACTTTTCCTCTCAGCACTTAATACTTATATTACCAGAAAATTGCTTTCAGAAATTACCTTTAGGTATCATTTTCTTAGCGTACCTTTGCCAGAATTGTGTTTCTATAAAAAAGTATTCTACAGGTAATATGCCTACATCGTATTGGCAGAAATTTTTAATAATCAAGCTTTATCGTGAACTGAAAAACAAGCTTGTATTTTTCTCATGAACAGGGAAACAGTCATTTTTATAATTGTTCTGACCAGAGACCTTTACTAGCAAAATATGCATAAATTGATAAAGAATATTTTGAAAATTGTGTCTCTGTGACAGCTATTGTCATGCTTTTATTTTTAGAAAGAACTTCATTTTTATTTTATTTTTTTGAGGAAGACTAGCTCTGAGCTAACATCTATCAAAAATCCTCCTCTTGTTGCTGAGGAAGACTGGCCCTGAGCTAAGATCTGTGCCCATCTTCCTCTGCTTTATATGTGGGACGCCTACCACAGCATGGCATGCCAATTGGTGTATATGTCCAGACTCAGGATCTGAAGCAGCAAACCCTGAGCCACTGAAGTGGAATGAGTGAACTTAACTGCTCCACTGCTGGGCGGGCCCCCTCCATTCTTATTGACATAAAAATACACATATCTTAAATCTCAAATAGAGAGCTGTAGAAAACAAAACACTGCAGCTTTTGTAAGGTTTTATCATAAACCACTAAGCATATTTTTCCTGTGATAGAAGACAAATATCTAAAATTCTATATACCACATTATTTCTGTAAAGATAAGAAAACATTTACCAAATAAAGAGCGATGTTAGTGTTTGATTAGCTATCAGTAACTGCCCGGAAGGAAAGTATAGCTTTTGTTTTCTTAATCAAAACTTTGTTTCATTTTCTATGTACCTCGATGGGCTTCAGTAGCTTGTTAAACATGATTATGTCTTTCTGTCAAAAATTCTCACAACATACTCTAGAACATTTTTCAAAAGATTTTTAGTACTGAAAGTTTAATAGAGCTTATTTCAGAACTCTGTATTAGATTTTCTTCTTCCTTTGAGAAAGAAACGGAAGGAACTAACATTTCATTCATCTCCCTTAATGGTTTCCAGATCATTGAGAGTAGAATGTAATCTGAGGAAAGTTTTTAAAGAATTTTGGGATGTTTTTGTAGCTGGACATATTTAAATTGAAAAGCAAAGAAGCTATTGAAATGCTCAATTCACAGTATTCAGCCTATGTCACCTAACTGGAACCTAAAGAAGTAAAATGCACACTCAGTTCAGAAATCTTACCTTCATTACCACCTGTCGTAGGTACACCTAAATCTAGTGATAGTGGTCTTAATATTTTAATGGCTTTTATATTCTTTTTAGTATGCAGGATAATAAAACTATCAAAAACAATAATTAAGATATTGCAAGGGGAAATATATAAACATCACTCAATATGAGCAAGAAATAAATATACAATAGAAACATCTTTAAAAATTAGAACTGGAAAATGGAGGAAGAAAAAGCAGGATTTAGAGCAAGAATAAAGAAAAAACGCAAGTAATGGAAATGTGTAAAGAAATTATAAAGGATAAATATGCTAGCAAGGTAAAATTATCTTATAACCAGCATCAGATTTATGAATTGGTTGAAGTGGATATGGTTTCTGGGATACTGGGCAAGGAAAAGATACCACCATAAAAATTAATGCACCAGTCTTTCTAAGTGATGTATGAAAACTAAATGGAAAAGCTTCATTTGTTCTGTTCAAGATAGTTCTACAGTGTTCTGGTCACATTATTTTATGGATTAATTTTCTTCACTGACCTGTAAGCTACCTGAGTGATGACAGATAGAGCCAATGTCTTAATTACCTTGGCTTCCCAAATCCCTGTTATAGACTTCGTCACCTAGTAGGAATTCAATACATTTTTATTGAAATTAATGGGAAAAATCCCTAAGAGGAATGCTATACTTTTTATCTTTGTGATATTTGATCTTATCAGTGTCCTTACTAAGCAGAAATATTTTTCAGCCAATGGGAAACAGCGGAAGATTTAATAATTCATATAGTTGGCAGCTGTTTGTATGATACTTTTATTATCCACCCTGGTTAGATAGAGGTAAAAAAAACTGAAATGGGGCTCCAGAGAACTTAGGATACGGTGCCATCTCCCCTACTTATGTTTTCTACAATCCGCAAGAAAACTGCTAACTTTTTCATTTTTCTTTTTACCTCCAAAATTCTGTGTTTCTGTAAAAGATTGAAAAAATCTTCAGCAAAAATGTAGTTTCATATTTTCTATGATTATTAGCTTCACTTTTTCAGTTGAAACCGGTTAATAAAGTCAAACTCCAGTAATATTAAGAAAGGGCAAAAAGGCGATAAATAAGTCATTCAGCATACATGTATATTAAAAAGTCACCAGTGTCTGGTCCAATAGATACCAAATACATACCAGCACTTAGTGGGCTAGTCCCAGATCTGTGCATCTCTGATGCTATTTTGTGATCACCGAAAGATCCCATGCCAACAGAAATGATAAGGCTTGAAGAGCTGCAGGCGACCAATGAAAGAGCCAAGTATAGCAAGGAAATCACAATTTGATTATCTATGCAGCTATAATTGTTGTCACTTATCTGAAAAATGAGAACTCTGCTTATGAAATGAAATTCTCCAACACACTATGCACCCTATGATGCTTGTAAAAGCCTGTAGAGCTCAAGGTTCTTAGATCACTCCCCCCACTTAGTTGTTTGCCATCAATATGGGGATTAGAGATTATGTTGGGTCAACATCAAGGCATCTTGGGCTGCAGGAGTGAATATTTGAAGTGTTGTGAGAAAGAATTGTAGCATTCGAGCCAAGTTTATGTCATCTCTTCTGTTGTTTCTGTCTCTCATTTCAAAGCTGGTCAGTGGTTGGTTTTGACATGGTTTGGCAGATAGGTAAGGTGGAGGGACTAAGATTTATAAATCCTGTGCTAGTAAACTTGAGTGGACAACCAAGTAGATTAAGCAAAGACTGAAATATGAAATGGAGTAGTGAGAACATTTTTGGCTTTGAATTTGGCATAACTTTTAAGTAAACATAATAGAAATGTTTTGACCACTTCAGAGATTTAGAGGGATTGTAGCCAATATTCATTCTTATAGACACTGGGAGATTTAACTTCTAATCCTATTGGTCCTAGTGTTGGGATGGATTTTGAAGTAGCCCCATGTAGGGGTGAGTAGAATTTTTCTCATTGATATTCCTCAGATCTTCTTCAAACAAAGTAACAGCTCTACTGATTAATGAGTCAAGACCATTGTGTTCTGTCATTATCAACTTTCGTTCACAGGATAGCTCTTAAAAAAGAACAATGCCCAGATCTTAGCCACAGAGATTGTAATTCTTTTAGTCTCAGGTGGGGCCTTGACATTGTTATTCTTAAAATTCTTATAAGAAACTAGTACTTTTGACAGAAAGTGTGTCAGAGAAATAAAAATCTCCCACCAAGCACCTCCCGCATCTACCCCAACACAGAAACAGTTAACGGAATGTTGACAACCGCAGATCAAGACTGTTTCTCAGGCTCTGGTATTGGGCATAAATGATCAGTGTCCTTTTAAATGCCTAGGATAAATAAATTGGACCATATTCTCACAGATTTTTGGGAGAACCCTCTCCCCCCTTCTTTTGGTGTGCTCTTGTTCCTTTCCTTGAAATTCAAATAGTAAGATACTAAATAATGATAGTAGATTTCAGCTTAGGAGAAGTTGTAGAAATGGAGGCTACTTAACATGTTCTAGTTCTTAGACAAATTTTACAGCTTCACGTGTTCCAACCAGGATCATCAGGGCTAAAACGTTTTCAACTACACCTCAGGAAGTAACTGCTAAGCGTGTCTTCGCTCGGCCACATATTCTGTCCATTTATATTCCTCAGTGACCTTGTGAGACTATCTATGCACAGAAGCATTTTGTTGCATAGGATCCTGGCCACTTCTCAAGTTTTCTTACTGAAGATTTCCACTGGAATAAAAATTAAAAAGCTGAACTTTCTACAAAAATCCTAGATGGAACATAATGTTCTCTAAGTGACTGTTCTAGGAGGAAATGGCTTTGAATACATATGTCAATTCTCTGTAGCCAAAGACCATGTGGAACACACCTGTAGTTAAAGTCAGCTTTCTTGACTCCTCATAACAAGGGATCCTGCACACCATGGGGAACGAAGGGATGTCTCAGTACAAAGAGGCTAGGCAAACGTATTTTAGGATTTAGGCTTGCCTTAGGTGTTTCTGGGGAGGACGCAAAGCAGTAGGACTGTGCTCTGAATGGAGTGATGTCAGGAAGCAGAGATAATTCTGTGATTGAGTCTTCTAATTCTTCTTCAGAATTTGGGGAAATAAATTGAGTGAAGCTAATGCTTCTACTGATTTTTTTTTTAAAAACAACAGTCACTTCTATTAGCCAGAAAAGGGGATGTGGTTGGTCATTTTTGGAGTTTATACAATGTTCCTGTTTTCTCTGTGTTTAGATATGATTATGACAAAGTGGTCTTGTTTGTGCCTTGATTCATCACGATCGCAGATTGCCCTTGTCTGATGTTGGTGCTTTATGAAAATGTTTATGTTTAACAGGAGAGACGCACAGCCATCTGTGAGTGTCAGGCCAGCTTGTAGCAACACCAAGAGCTGGTAGTGCCAGGCTAGTTCCCAGATGTCAAAGACTGCTTTTTTCTTCCTAATATAATTTGTAGACAAATATCTTGCCAAGACTAAGTTTATCTTCATCAGATGTTGATGCATCTTTTAGCGTCTTGTTTACTTCTGGCGTTTATTATGTCACATTACCTCTAGGAAGCACAGCTCCCTACTAACACAGATAAATCATTTCTCTCATTATTGACACTTTATATTCTGATTGGTGAGTTTTCTGTGTTCACAATGTTCAAGCTCAACCTTGATAAAGACTTCTTTGTGCCAGACATGTTACCACGCATTTTTCTTCCTTAGTACCTGGCCAAATATACACTTTTCTGGCTGTATATTCTATCTGTTAACTCATTTTCACGTTGTTCAGATGCTTTATTTTCTTCTCTGTGCTTTTCCTCAAAGAATTTTCAATAATGTCTTTTGTATGGTTAAACTTTTCTCCAGGTGTTTTTATAAAGTTAAATGTATCTTGACTGAATTACAGCTCTCCTGTGAAGATATTGATTCCTCTTGTAACCTTTCTGAGTGAAATGTGTTTTTTCCCCATTTCTCAAATCTTTCCACATTTTTTATATCCTCATTCCACAAAACGGGTTCTTGATTTTGTATAGAATTGCAGTCTCTTTAAGAGTTGATCTTAGGAGAAAAATCTATCTATTTTAGATATTCCTTTTAGCATATGTGTTTGGTTATGTAGATGAAGCCATGGGGGATAGACTTCGTAGAGTAGGGTATAACAAAAGATGATGACTATACTAGTCTGGGGGTGTATTAATATATATGTATGTTTATTTAAGAAAGAGAAATTATGATTAATTAGGAGGGGAGGAAGGACATCAGAGGAAATAGAAATATAACAATAATATCACAGATTTTATCACAGGTTAAAAAGTCAATCCCCCTTTCTAGAAATAGCTAAGGGAATTTTAACAGCAGTCAGCTCTAAGATTCAGTCTTAATTTTGTGTGTGTATGTGTGTGTGTGTGTGTCTACTCTTGTCCAGGTTCAAGTCTAAGCCTTAATAAAGAGTAAATATTGAATCAAACATTGGTATAGTCCCCTAGAAAATTAAATAATCCTTTGGCAGACCTGTTAGAAAATGCTTCAAGACATCATTGAAAAGATACACAGTTATTTTTCGTCTCTTTCCAAGTTCTGGATAATTTTTCTTAATTATCCAAAATGTCCATTTTTAAGATAATATGTTTAAGTGTCCATGTTTAAGATAACATAGTAAATGAGCATACTGAATCAAGGAGCCATGAGAAGTTCTAGAATTTTGCAGAAAAATAAACCTGTAACCAGAGATTACTAGGAAAATATACGAGGCTCCACCTGTCCCCCATTTTTACCCCAAATATTCTTAAAGTATCTAGAGGAACATTTCCTACAATATGTCATATATGGGTTCAAAATTTGTTTTTATTTCCAAGGACAGGTTGACTTTAGTTGATATTTTAGATTTTATATTTATTAAAATCAAAAGAAAAATGCTTTAGAATGGATAATTTCCTTTATTAATGTTAACCTCTTTACAATAACCATGGATATAAAACTAAATATAATATTTTTGGTTTAGGAATAAATGGTATAGAAGTATATGTAAATATTTAGGAATAAATAGTAGAGAAGTGTTGTGCATATACAAACAAACATATATATGTATATATGTATATATATATTTATGTACGTATATTTACTTTTTAAAATATGAAGCCTAGGATTTTCTATAATTCGTAATCTGATTTTTTACGTAAGTCATCTCATTACAAATTTGAATGAATGAATACATGAAAGAGTAAAATATTAAAATAAGTTATTGCTTTCTAGGAGAAATCTTTTAACTATTTTTTTGGAAGGAAACTTTGGCAAAATAAAGCCTCAGTTTGCATTTCTGTGAACTAACACAGGAGCTGGTAGACTGCTGTCAGGGGCCAATTTTTTGTTTTAATGAGATGTGATTGACATATAATGTTATATTAGTTTCAGATGTATAACATAATGATTTGATGTTTGTGTAGATTGTGAAAAAATCACCACATCTAGCTAACATCCATCACCACATATAATTACAATTTTTTTTTCTTGTGATGAGAAATTTTCAGATATACTTTCTTAGTAACTTTTAAATATACGATATACTATTATTAACTATAGTCACCATGCTGTATATTATTGCATCCTCAGGACTTATTTATTTTATCACTGGAATTTTGTACCTTCCAACTACCTTCACCCATTTTGCCCATTCTCCGCCCCCTGCTTCTGGCCATCACCAATCTGAGTTGTTTTTTTTCCAGAGTCCACATATGCCTGAGATTGTACAATATTCATGTTTCTCTGTCTGACATCTCACTTAGAATAATGCCTTCACAGTCCATCCATGCTCTTGCAACTGGCAAGATTTCCTTCTTTTTTATGGCTAAATAATATTCCATTACCTGTATACACCATATTTTCTTTATGGTTTCATCTGTCAATGAGCCTATTTTTGAAATAAAGTTTTATTGGAACACAGCTATGCCCACGCATTTATGTATTGGCAATGGCTGCTTTTGCGCTACAATAGTAGAGTCAAGTAGTTGTAATGAAGATCCCATGGATAGCAAAATCTAAAATATTTACTCTCTGGTCCTTTACAGAAAATGTTTGCCCATCTCTGACTTTACAGAAACCTGAATCAGAGACTATGATATTATTTCTAGTCACACAGTAAATGAGTCCATTTAACTAAGAATATTTATTTAATATTATATAAGCTTAAAATTGGCATCCAAGTAGTTTTAAGATACATAAGAGATAGAAAAATAAACGAAGAGGAAATAATGAGCTCAAATATATTGATGAGATATGAAATTTATTATGGATCACTTAAATTTGATTTGGTTGAATTCCAAAATCCTTCAAGGGTAAAGTTTATATTTAACAGGTGGGTTTTAAACTGGTCCTGCAGATGAAATAGCTTCTCTTTTAATATCATATAGGGAAAATTGATCCACTTAAATTCTTGTTGTAAAAAAAATTTACAAGCATTATATTTTCTATAACATAGAAGTTTATTCGTAATTCATATTTGAAATTTCAAGTTAATTTTTTGTTAGACATTTGCTCCCTTTGCCCGTATATTACTTGTCATATTTTCTGTGTTTTTCATTCTTTTTCCTTTCTGTACTTCACTGGAATTTTTCTACTGATCTATCTTCCAGCACATTCGTTCTTTTTTCAGCAGTATCCAATATCTTGTTAAGCTCATCCATGGAATTTGACATTGAAATCACATGTTATAGAATTCACATTTTATTCTATTATTTTTAATATGCGTTTCAGTTCTCTGATAAAATCCTTCATTTTGCTATCTCTTCTCTTGCACATATTAATTAGAATTATCATCATATCCAATCTAGACAACTCTAACATCTTGGGTCACAGTTTTATTTTGTTTGGTTATGTTTTGTCTTCCTAGTCCTGATTCTTGGCATTCCTGATTAAATGTTGGCTCTCATGTTGGAAGGAGTATAGCAATTTTCAGTTACAAAGAAGATTTGCCTTATCTTCAAGCAACAAGAAGATAAATTATGTTTTCCTTCCTTCCCTCTGGTTTATGCCACCTTCTGCAGCAATAGCTGAGTCTTGCCATGATCCCAGACTCCACCAAGCATCTCCTCCCTCCATAATTCCTGTTTCTGCTGCGAGTCAGCTTCACTGTCTTTTGTCCCAACTAGGTTCCTGTCTTTGTAAATATCAGCTCCTGTCTTTATCCTTCCAGTTCTCCGGGTTGTACTATGTGCCTGCTGTTGGCTAACCTCCAGGCTGCCCCTCTGCTCCCAGTTTTCTCCTTTCAATTATTCCATCATCCTCCTTTAAAATTTCCTGTGTTGCATGCCAGCCCAGTGGTGCAGTGATTAAGTTTGTACATTCTGCTTTGGCGGCCTGGGGTTCGCTGGTTTGGATCCTGGGTGCGGACCTACACACCACTTGTCAAGCCACGCTGAGGCAGGCATCCTACATATAAAGTAGAGGAAGATGGGCACGGATGTTAGCTCAGGGCCAGTCTTCCTCAGCAAAAAGAGGAGAATTGGCAGCAGATGTTAGCTCAGTGTCAATCTTCTTCAAAAAATAGAAAGAAAAGTTTCCTCTGTTGAATCCCACTAAACAATAACCACCAGAAACACTGATATAGTCAAATTTGGGTTTACTTTACTTTTTTTTAGTCAAAGCTTGGGTTTCCTTGGAGCAGGCAGGAAAACACCCAGCAAGGGAAGAAGGGCCATCTCAGAAACATGGTGAAAGAATAGATTCATTGATAGGTTTTGGTTTGTATTAGGTGATACGGAGAACAACAGAAGGAAGTAGAGTTTCTTTGCTTTGGAATGAGCGTTGTTATTGACAAAATGGGATTAATTACATTATTGGTCACCTTAATATTTTTTATGTAGGATGCACTCAGGACAGAAGGAGTGTAAAGCTGTAACTGGCAAACAAAGCAGCAGTCATCTTGTTTCCTGGGAGAGAGGCATGGCGGCCATTTTTGCTGTTGCACAAACCGTGTTCTTGCTTCTGTGCACAGACATGATTGCAGAGTGGTTTTGTTTTTGGCATTCTCAATTATATCATTTTGCATTGGCGTTCTGTCAAATTGTTTATGTTCATCAGGGATGTATCATGGCCAGCTCCCAGTTGTCAGGTGAAAAGAATGCTTTTTTCTTTCCCACCTCTATTGAAACATCTGGTGTAGGTTTTCTTTTACTGATTGGACTCTAACTGAAGCAAGAGTTTCCAGCAATACTTATATCTATAAAAAAATAAAATCAATTCCTAATATATACCTTGCTATTAGCCTTAATCTATTCTTTTTCAAACCATGTCATTGTATTAGGATGATGCAAATTATAAAACTGGCTGAGAGGATGGTAGACTTTGTGTCATATTTCAGCTAATTAGAAATCTGCAAGATGTTACATTACATTAAAAGTAGAGGATATGTCAACTTTTTGACTTGTTTTGATGATAATTTACTCTTCCAAAATATATATGGAGGCGGGGAACAGTAAGGAAATATTTCTGGGCACAAAATCTAATTAGCAGGAAAAAATGTATGAAATGAAAGTGATGGGACATTTTGAAATGTCACTTCTTGTCTTGGGATTTATGATGTCAGTGAGAGATGTCTTCATAATCATACACCTCTCTATCTTCTTTCCTCTGCAAGGTGATGAGATGTTGCTCTTCCTGTGTATTGCTACCTATTCCATCTTTTCCCTTCATACAATGTCTTCCTATTTTCTCTGGGTCCTGGGTTTATAAAATATACCTTTTTCTTATATATAATAATGCCCCCTCTCTAAACTGCATCTCCTTGATACTTTTGTTTCATTTTTTTTTTTTTTATCATCATGTACCTACAAAACCATTTTAGAAATCTAGGAACTATCCTTCTTTTTTTCTCTCCTACTCCCTTAGTTGAGCTTCTAAACAATTGTCGACGCAAATATTGCATAACCAATCTATAAATCAAAATTGGGGTGAATTTGTTATGAGCCAGGTCTGAGGACCATATAGCCCAGGAGAGTCCTTTCACAAAGGATGGAGTACTCCAAAGAAGTGGGGATGTATAGAGGGGTGACAGACCATCAGAGAGCCATGTATCACGTATGATTGGAATGATCTTTTTACAACAGCCAAGAGATTGCCTTGCTGGCACAGCAATTCACACAGCAATTGATGAATGCACCAAGTAGCAGGTCTGTGGTCTCAAGGTGGGTGGTTACAAGGTGAGCACAGCAGGCCAGCAATCAATCCTTAGTTTAGGGAGAGATGCATATCCTTAAGGAAATGCCAATGTGGGGGAAGTTACATCCTTATCTTTAAGGCATTGTTCTTGTCTTTGGGATGTAGTAAATACTTAAAGCAGATATACAATGCATGCTTAATGGCCATGTCAGGCCCTTTTGGAAAAACAAGTTCAGGCCAAATTAGTTTTACACTAAATGGCTTCCTCATATACTCCAATATATCCTATTCCTTATCATTTATTTATCACGATTAAAGAATTGTTCCTCTATCTACATGCCTGCTATCACAGTCTGAATTCAAAACCATCTCATTTCTATTTTAATTCTGAATGATAGCAATACATTAGACATAGAAAGAAAATAAAACAATACAAATCTTCTGTACCAAATGCTATCAAATCTAATGTCAAATCTTAAGATTTTTCCACAATTATGCTAGAGTGAGCCAAAATAAGATGCTACACACACATTGAGCCCCTCTGTACTCCTCTCCTCATTCTCATTCCTTTCCTCCGTCTCTCCTTCGCCCACTGTTATCCCTCACGCAGACCTCTGCTTTCGATGCTATCTAGGCATTCTAGGCTCTAATCCTATTCACCTTATATCATTTGTTCACATTGCAGACTGAGCTATCACAAACAAAATCCAACTAAATGATATTCCCAGATTTAAAACTCTTCAATGGCTCCCTGACTCCTATTGTATGAGATCTGAGTCCCTTTCCATGGACTTTATCAGATCTGTGACATGTCCCTTCGTTTTTATTATATGCGTGCTCTAGCACCACCAAAATGCATGGCATAAACATAAAAACACATGTTTAGTAAAATGCTATTTAATGGTAATCAATGAGCAGTAGGCTGGAAATTGTAACTACAAGGATTGACCACAGAGTTGTCATTAACAACCTATGTGACATTGGGCAGATCATTTAATTTCTCTGTGCCTCAGTGTCTTATCTGTAAAATATGGCAATTAAACACTAGCTGTCACAAAATGCAAACACATACACAGGAGCATTTTTGAAAGAAATGTTTAATCTATTTGACCAATCAAGTATGTCAGCAATGAAATATATGAAACCTTAGTCTGCATTTTTATTTGGAGATGGAACTAACATTTGTAAGTTAGACTATCTAACTTATCTCACTTTTTAAAGTTTAGTTACTATTACTACTAATTAATGGACGGGGAAACTGGTTTAAGCATTAATTTTGTTAATTTACTTAATCATTGAATCAGTATGTATTGAGTATCTATTTTGTGCTGGAAAATCTTCCAGGGAACATGGACTCAAGTGAGGAATAGTTTAGGCAGAGAAAGAATCACTATTATAGTTTGTGGGCCCACGTCAACCTCACACAGGTCTTACTTCAATACTGTTTTCATATCTCAGTTCAGACTCAATTCCAGATTGTTAGCCAGAGAATGATGCTAAACAGAAAGATAGCTTTCTAAAAGAAAATTTCCTTCAAATGCAAGCAGAATTACAAAGACAATGGCAAGATAAGAAAATTATAAAATTAAAGATAGTAATAAACTATAAAATTGGATGGAGTCCAAATAGCTATGCACATCGACTTTCATGTATACTGCACTCTTTGATAAGTTTAATCATCTCCAAATTTTCTCAATTTTTTTTGAAGTGACTGCTGAATTTGCCCAGTTCTTTGCTTCTAACTGCCAACACTCTAAGCTTGCATCTCTTTATACTTGGATAACGCAATGATCTCCTGATGGACATTCTTTCTTATCTCCACCTTCCAGTTTATCCTGAATTGCATGTCATAAAGGCGGATTTCACAAGCCTATTTCCATGCTTCAGGCTGTTCTTATGGATTTTTATTTCATAACAAGTGTGGTCCAACCTTCTCATCCTAATGTAAGGCTTGTCATTATGTCATCCCTTAAAGCCTACCAGTTACTACCTAGAGGGCATGCGCTAGTTTTTCCAGGAAATAAGGCCGCCTTCCCATCCAGTATAGTTACTTCCCTCCTTGCATATTTTCTCCTCTGTGCATCCATTTCCATGAGAAATGCTTCTTTCCTCCTCTTTGCTTAACCAGATCATATACGATAATACGGTTCATGAAGTCGTACCTCTTTTTTTGAAGTCTTTCATGACAACTCCAAATCAAAATGCTTCTTTTCATTTACCAAATCAGAATTTTAGAACTCAAAGTAGTTACAGAATTTTTGTCCCACCTCTTGATATTTAAATGTGAAAACTAAGGACCAAGATTGCGATGAACCATCTAACGTGTTAGAGGTTGAAACTAGCCCAGGTTGTTACATTTGCAGTTCAGGCATTTCTCTAACATCCTCTTTCTCTATTCATTGATTATATGATCTTATATTATTTTTAATTATTGCATTGTTGTTAGATTTATTTTCTCTCCAAACGACTTGCAGACTACTTGAAAGCAAGTATTATAGCATATCCATTCTTTAAATATACCTTGAAAGTATCTGTTTACTTAAACATAGTGCCCAGAGTTTTTAAACTCATCATTTACCTGAAATAATTTTCTAAAAATTGCTATTAGAATTATGCTTACCAAAAGAAGAAAAATAATCAAATGAGATAAGTTGTAAATATATCCACAGATACTCATTTCATCAAATAACACCCCTGAAAAAAAGGCACATAATTTGGAACATTCTCTTTAAAATAGCATTTTTTAAAAGAATGATCTTTAAGGGATACATGGATATAATTCAAGTTAACTTAAAAACAAATATAAATATATGTATCTCTTGTATTTGTTTATTTGCATTTTACCTGAAGTAAAGTCTAACACAATACTATTAAATGTTCATTGGAATGCTTCTACATTTGAGAGATTTTACATTAATAAATACATAGTGTTTGTCTATAAATGCCTATATATACATATATATATACACATTTGCATAAATTGCTAAAAAAAGCTACCTTTGATCTGTGAATAATTTCTTGTTTCTTTAATTTTTTGTAAATTTGAAGCAAGAAAATATTTGATATTTCATTGATTTTGACCTCCTTTTTCCCGGAAGTTTTTGAAACTGTGATTAAATGAATAATTTAATTTAAAATCCACACATTGCAGTATAACATATAAGGTTCTGGTTTGAATTTCTCTGTGTGCCATGCATTAGAAAGCACTATTTTAAAGCTATCGAAGATGCTCACGTAGTATCCCTAAGCACCTATTTTTCAGAAGGATTTGTGGCCTTCTGTGCCACTGACGATAAGAAATTTCATTGTTCTGGCTTCCATACTCAGCTTGACCTATTCATCCTAAATAAGCTAATCCTGGGCAGAGTTTTGCTTCAGGCATAAAATGATCAGCACGGGGATGGAAGAGAAATCTACCACCGCACATGCAAAAATTGATATAAGAGCCATAGTAGAGTGTTATATTGATGTTAATAAAGTTTCAGATTCATATAAATAAAGCCATGCGGTTTAAGAACTACTGTCATCATTGACAATTTATTCGAGCATCAGAAATTGATGTTACATAGAATACGACATAGTTGCTTTTATACAATGTGCAACTGGCGCCAAGGTTCTTATTCAGTTATAAAATTATCCAGGAAAATGCAGTGTGAAAAGCAAGAAAAATTAAGGGGGCCAGCAGAGTGGCACAGTGGTTAAGTTGGTATGTTCTGCTTTGGCAGCCCGAGGTTCACCGTTTCAGATCCCGGGTGTGGACATGCCACCGTTTGGCACACCATGCTGTGGTAGGCGTCCCACATGTAAAGGAGAGGAAGATGGGCATGGATGTTAGCTCAGGGCCAGTCTTCCTCAGCAAAAAGAGGAAGATTGGCAGCAGACGTTAGCTCGGGGCTAATCTTCCTCAGAAAAAAAAAAGAAAGAAAAATTAAAGGATGACAAGAAATTATAAATATGATGTTAAGGACTCCTGCTTTCTTTAGGGCTTACTCCTGTAATTAATACCAAATGTGAATTCAGAGTATAAAAATATCTTCTTTGATAAAAGAAAAGTCTTGGCCAAGAGTCAATTAAACTTTTCTCCAACTCAGCCCATCTCCTAAATGCATTATTTTATCTACCATATGGAATGCAGCTTCCCCCAACTAATGACCTGCCTCATTAATATCAGCAACCCAAATCTATAGTTCTTAGACTGCCCTGAACTGGAATGATGCCTGTTTCAAAAACCATCAGGGCTTTAGATAAGAGCTACATCGAAGGGTTTCAAGTCAAGCCAACGTAGCTGGATCTAAGTGTAGAATGGCTGCTATCAAACATGCTTTGCATGAATATAGATACATTGGTATAGAGAAAGTGAAAGAATAACTGGCATGCAAAAGTATTGGGTTGTCTCTTTTTACTTTAATGTAAGCAAGGTTTCTTGAGAGCTGTCTTTTCTTTGTTGAATTGAAAAAATACATCATTTAAACTTGAAAACATTTGCAGTACAAGAAACATATTGCTCACGCAAATCCTTAAGCTTGAGTTGAGTAATTGGAACAGAAATGTAAAGGTTATGTTATCACTAATATATTCAGTAGATGTTTCTTTCTCATTCAAGTGTTATAATGGTAACAAGGGGCTTAATTTTTTAAATGGTATTTGAAAGCCTATAACTGATTAATTTATAGAACATAGATTATAATGATCAGAAATTGTCACTTTCATTGAAGATTTCCTTTAACAAGTCACAAAGTCAAAATCTATCTCCATTAAAGTAAAAATTAGAAATCATACCAGAATATTGTGTGGTGCCCCCTCAGATGCTAAACCCGTACTTTCTATTCTTGTGTGTAGAATATAAAGAAAATTCTGACTAAATCTCTGTTCATTTTATCAAAAATATCCTGGAGGTCATTGTGATAGGAAATTTCAAAAGTAATACCTGTTCCTTTGGACAAAGATCATCTGAGTTAATTATTCCAAATATGACTTTACATAATTAATAACTAGTTTCAAACCATTGTTATGATTTTCATCTTTTATTGCATTTCCCCCAAATTCTAATCCGTAGGAGAATTGTGGGGATCTGTGGAACAAGGAGCAACACACACAGATTTTGAGGAAGAACATTCCAGATTTTAAACTGATTAATCTTAAATATCTACTGCTCATATCATATCTAAAAGTTTTAATTCAGCTGTAAAGAAGTAGTATTTGTAAAACACATGCACAAACCTACACACAGACACACGCATACACAAATTATAAATCTAGTTACTATGGTAACCAGGAGCTTTAGAAATAAACTTGCCTGCATGCTTGCATTTATGAATCTACACCCCGCGAGGTGAAATGCAGCTTGTTTCCAATGACTGCCTGGCTTCAGATTTCTGTCTATGACTCCGCTTTCTCATCCTGTTGAGGAAATGGTCTTGTAGACCCTGAGTTTGTTCCAAGAGCATTTAAGACACAGAGATTCAGTTGAGCGATTCCTGAATAGGGATGTAATTCTTAATACAAAGAGCCTGTGGCACAGAATATGTTGAACTTCCTTCATAAGAAAAGTACCCTCTATAAATAATATTAATGGTAAATCAGGGACACACATTCCTCGCCTAAACTAGGGAGCATAGATACAAAAGAAGAATTGTTATCATTATTACATCCCCCTGCTCTTTGCTTCAATTTCACATGAAATAAATTCCTATATTTTAATATAAATAGAAACTTATTTCAGTCTTACCTACTGCCAAGCTGAAAACCAGCAGAAATGCTGCAGAAGCATGAACAAAAAGTTAAAATCGATAACAACAAGAACAAAAGAGAAGCAAAATAAAAACCTAAATTATCCACAGTCTTATTATGCCAAAGGTCTAGCAGAGTGAATTATAAAGCCAAAAGAGTCTGAACTCTCAGGATAAGTTAGGATCCTTGTGGCAATCTTCTTAAACCAATGGACAATTTCTCAGAATAATATTCTTTTTATTTTTGATGTTATTATATTTTCTTTTGAGGAATATTAGCCCTGCTACCAATCCTCCTCTTTTTGCTGAGGAAGACTGGCCCTGAGCTAACATCTGTGCCCATCTTCCTCTACTTTATATGTAGGATACCTACCACAGCATGGCTTGCCAAGTGGTGCCATGTCCGCACCTGGGATCCAAACCAGCAAACCCCAGGCCATCTAAGGGGAACCTGTGAACTTAACCACCGTGCCACTGGACCAGCCCCAGAATAATATTTTTTAAGTATATAAAATAAAATATTTAAGGGTCTGGCTTTGGTGGCGTAGTGGTTAAGTTTGTGTGCTCCACTACGGTGGCCCAGGTTTCATGGGTTTGGATCCTGGGTGCAGACACGGCACCGCTCATCAAGTCATGCTGTGGTGGCGTCCCACATACAAATTACAGGAGGATTGGCACAGATGTTAGCTCAGGGCATATATTCCTCAAGCAAAAAGAGGAAGATTGTCAACAGATGTTAGCTCAGGGTCAATCTTCCTCACCAAAAAAAGAAAAAGCGCATAAAATAAAATATTTAAGACATTAATGAAAACTGATTATATTTAATTAGGATTACATCAATGGATCTCTTAGTGGTCTTTGGGCCCCATAAAAATGGGGATCACATATAAATATAATGATATGAATGACATAGAGGTCATAGAAATAAAGAAAAGTTTAGGTGGATTGCAAATATATCTCAGAGGTAGAAATTATAGAGCTTTTTGATGGAAAATATTGGGTGGAAGTGATTGAGAGTGAGGGAGTAATCAAAGAGAATAGCCAGTTTCAAGTTAAACCATAATATGAGTGGATGCTGAAAAGATTTCCAGAGATGATGGCAACTGGTTGGTGGATTTGGAGAGGCTGTGTGTCATAAAAGAGCGACGGTGGCGGTAGGGTAGACTCAAAAACTTCCATTTTGGCCTTGTGATTTTTGAAATACCTTGTAGGTTTTCAAAGGAAGATGTCCAAAGGCAGTTGGAAGTTTAAGTCTGAATATCAGACAAGAGTTTGGACTATTGAAATGCATTCATAAGCCAAGATGGGTTTTCCAACCTATAAGATCAGATCATATGAAAAAGAAAGTAGAAAAAGAGGGTCCAGGACTGAGTTGTGACGTAATCCGTCATTTAGGTGTTGACCAGGAAAGAAAGGACAATCATAGGAAAAAGTAAGAGGAAAATTATAGAAGTGAATTATAAGCTGATTAGAGAAATTATTTCCAGAAGGACAAAGCTGTCAACTGGATTAAAATCTCTGAGATAATGGATAAAATGAGAATGGATAAATTATGTTGCTTTAGAAAACTTCAGCTAATTGGTAATCTTTATATAACATACACACACACACACACACACACACACACACACACACGATTTATAATGGAGTGGGATGGGCAGAAACTGAAATGCGTTGAAGAGTAAATTGAAGATGAAATACAATAAGCAGCTCCAAATGACTTAAAATTAGAGATAGTGAGGTATTTAATTACACCACTATCAAAATATTTATTATCGTTACTATTATTATTTGCCTTCATTTTTTAAGTGCTTAATGTCACAGACCTAGATGTTCCATGTGTAGTGTCTCTAAACTTCACAGTGGCCATTTAAAGAAGTTATTTCCATTTACATGTGAACAAATTGAGGTACATAGAGTATGTATAAAACTCAATTCTTTGATACCCCATCACTATGAACGGAATGTTTGTGTCCCCCACAATTCATATACTGAAGCTCTAACCCCCAATTTGATGGTATTTGGTGATGGAGCCTATGGGAGGCAATTCAGTTTAGATGAGGTCATGAGGGTGGTGTCCTCGTGATGGGATTAGTGCCAATGGAAGAAGAGACCAGAGAGCTGGCTCTCTGTCTTCCTCATGTGAGGATATAGCAGGGAGGCGGCCACCTGCAAACGGAAATGGGAGCCCTCACCAGAACCCTAACACTATGGCATCCTGATCTTGGACTTCCAGCCTCCAGAACCATGACAAATAAATTTCTGTTGTTTAAGCCATTTAGTCTACGGTATTTTTGTTATAGTAGCTCGAGCTGAATAAGACACTGATAGTCCATTTTTACGTAAAGACTGATATAACCCATCCTCTCCAATGCACGTGATAATAATGTGAGTATTTAATTTTTTGTTAAAATTTGGTTTAAGGAAACCAGTTCTGTAAGACATAGCTGTATATAACACACACACACATACACACACACCCCCAATTGTAGTGTCAAATATGTTTAAGAAACTCTGTGGGATTTTTGTTTTTCCAGATAAACTTACAACAAGATTTCTTAGATCTTCTGATATGCTAACAATCATTTTGGATTTCCAAAGGGACATTGACAAAGGTGACTGCCATGTACCATGGCACAGATTGTCTATAAATGTAGTCTCTATGATGGCATTCCTGGACATATTCAATTCATCATCTACAAGATAATACCTGAGTGTTCTGAGCCTACGAACTGCTATTCAATCTTATTTTAACACGGAAAACGTTTCTTTTTCTTATAAACTTCAAGGGACCAGAATTCAGCAGGATTTGGGGAATTGCTGGTATTTTACTAAGTACTGATTCTATAATTTATGATGTAATATATACGAAGTTTTGAGAACCTGCTAAATGACCTCTGGTTCCTGGGCTCTGTGGTTCGCACATATCAATTCAAATCATGACAGTCATTTTGCAAGTTTTTATATGAAGAAGCTGAAAATCTAGACACGTTAAGTATCTTTTGCAAGGTTATGTGGTGATTAAGTTTCTAACTAAATTTTGAACTCAGGTCTGTGTGACTTCAAAGCCCATAATTTTTCTGTGGAATCATACAGAGATTTCTTTTGTCATCTATTTTATTTCGATTTACTTAAACCTCTAATTTACTGGCTCATTGCATTTATTCTTCTCATATCAGGTTAAAATAGAAGTTTTTAATAACTCAGAAGATAAATGGTCTCTCCATAGCTCAGTAGATAAATGTGTTCTTTCCAAAAGGGGACCCAAGTATTGACAATTTATCGCCCATTTGGTGCTCTGGTAGAACACTGAAAATTCTTTATAAAATAATATTGACACCCAGGATTTTCCTATTAAAAAAAGGGGAGTATCCTATAATCATGATTAAAGAAACTGAGAAAGAAAAATGGCCCGAGCAGTCACCCAAACCGTCCTTTTACCTGTACAATGGAAAGCTGAGGAGACAGCCTAACTTTTCCCAGGACGCTGTATTCACAGACGCGGTCGTAAGCCATCCCTGCAGAGTCACAGAAATGATTGACTTCTTTGTTCCCTGGGAGGCATTGTTTTCCATTTCTGCTCCTGTGATTTTATTCCTCTGAAAGCTTTTCCGAGCTTGTCTACTTCCCCACCTGCGGCTAAAACTTGTTTGCAGGAGTAGATGGTAAGGTTTCTTCAGTGCCTGTTACAACTTACTTTATTCTTTAAAAGAAATCCCTTTGCTTTTTCCCTTATTTAGAATTATAATCTTCCCAGAGTATTTTTTAAGAGCAATGTCTGGGTATTTATCTGAAGCTTATCTTTGGTTTCCTAAACTTTAGTGCTTGGCTGAATGTTTCTGTATGAACAGTTTTCTCCCATTTTTTTTGCGTGTTAGCCTAATTCCTTCAAAATATGAAAATGCATGTGAGTGAAAGTCATTATTTGACTTGTTATTGTTGAGTCAGTTTCTGAAGTCTTGCTGTGGAATCCACTTTCTGTAGGAATTTGCTTACCACAGAGTATTTCTGTAGTATAGTAACCCACCACAGAAACTGCTTTTGATTTTTTTAATAGAAAAACCTACAAGACTTATATGTATTCATTGGTTATGAGTGTTAGATTATTTTGTTGTGCGATTTAGTAAATCCAGGGGTTTTTTCTTGTGGAATGTTTATTTTAAACTTATTCGATTAAGCTGACAGAAATCAAACCACACAACTAAAGTAGGTTGACAATAGAACAGTGCTTTCCAAATAACGCTTTCTTGGTAAAAATGAACATTCTATGCTTTGCAAAATGTTTAATGTAATACTGTGGACCTCATTATGGTTAAGTAATTACTGAACCGCTATTTAAAAATTCATGTAGAGGGGCCGTCCTGGAGGTGCAGCAGTTAAGTGCGCATGTTCTGCTTTGGTGGCCCGGGGTTCACTGGTTGGGATCCCAGGTGCGGACACGGCACCACTTGGCAAGCCATGCTGTGGTAGGCGTCCCACATATAAAGTAGAGGAAGATGAGCACGGATGTTAGCTCAAGGCCAGTCTTCCTTCTCAAAAAGAAGAGGATTGGCAGCAGATGTTAGCTCAGGGCTGATCTTCCTAGAAAAATATATATATAAATAAAAATACAGGTAGTAAGAAAGACAAATAGATATTCCTACTGATTTCAGGCAGCTGAAAATCATATTTTAGAACTTTCCACTAAATCTTAATGACTTTGTATTATCAGATATTTTAATGAAGAGTTTGACTTCATTTTTTTTTTTTTTTTTCCAAGGAAGATTAGCCCTGAGCTAACATCTGCTGCCAATCCTCCTCTTTTTGCTGAGGAAGGCTGGCCCTGAGCTCACATCCTTGTCCATCTTCCTCTACTTTATATGTGGGGCGCCTGCCACAGCATGGCTTTTGCCAAGCGGTGCCGTGTCTGCACCGGGGATCTGAACAGGTGAACCCCTGGCCGCAGAAGCAGGACTTGCACACTTAACCCCTGTGTCACCACCAGGCCCTGACTCCATTTTTGATGTTTGATTGCAGACAGCTTTCAAGCCCCACCCTTCCTTTTTCTAATCCTGCCCCACATCTGAGAAGAGTGTGGAGGCATTCCCTCCTTTGGCTCCAGCAGGAACTTCCAACCATATAAGCTTCAACAGCCAGTAGGAATCCTCATTCCACGCCCACTTACTAACCATAATAATCCCGCCAGCCACCAGCTACTCTCTCTCTCAAACCATTTTCAGACCTCTTTGGGGGCCTGCCCTGTTCTCCTCAGGAAGCTTCACTCTCTCGCTAATGAATCTTTTCATACATTCCTGGTGTTTGCGTGGCTCCATCGCTACCAACATCCAAACCAGTGGGCCCATGATCCTACAGGGTAACCACTGCGTAGGTGTTAATCTTTACAGCGTCAAAATTTCACTCGGTTTTCTACTTTTAAATATTTAAATTAAAATATGAGAAGATTTTAATATTCACAATATTTGTTGTACTTTACAGTGCGACTAAGCTCTTGGCATATGCTTAGAGCACAACACAGCCTAATCAGTTTCAAACATACGCCAGTATCTATGCGCGTTTCTTAAAGTGGAGTTCTCGAATCGCCTGCAGTTCAAGTCACTTAGGAGTGCTCTGACGAAAGTGTAAATTCTTGGGCCATACACCAGATTGCCTGGAACAGAATCTCTGAGGACGGTCATAGGAATTAGCATTACTAATGAGAACCTAAGGTACTTACCCTGTATTTTATTTGAACACCATGGACTTGTATGACCTTGGGAAAACCTGATTGTACTTATTCATAGACTTGCTGCATTTATTCAATCAGATTTCAACTGTCCCACTCAGGTCTCGTTCTTTTCATGTAAATTACCTTGAATATCTTTGTGTGCTATGATTCTATCCAGAAGAAATTTCTCAAATTCTTTAGGAATTTTTGTGTTCAACTTTTATTTCTATTAACATATGCATTTCGTGAGAAACAATAGATTAGACAAGAGATTAAAAAAACAAAAGGGCTAAAGATTTCATTGCTTTTCACTTTCGAATAATTTGAGAACAGGTAAATTTGCGGTGTTTGTTCTTGCTTGTTATTTAAAAACTTTTTTTTCAGGAAATAGTCAATGACAAAATTATGCCTACATACATTACACCTAAACTGCCTTTGAGGTTAACTAGATGGTCACTTATAACCCTAAAGATTTATTAATTAATTTTTATGGAAAGATTGATGATAAAGTAATTAGGGATGTTTACTATTCCCCATATTTTGGCTAACTCAATCACAACACAAATTGACTATGGGAAGGAAAAGGAAGAAAGCAAGAAAGAATTAGAAGAGAGAAGAAAAAGAACATCCTTGGGTACACAACTAAGAAACTAAGTATATTAAAAGACACAACAATGAAAGTCAATCTTAAATCATATTGGAAAGGATGTCAGGTGTTCTTAATCACACATGAGCCCTAGAACTTAGAACGGTGATATATGATTTGCAGTACAGATGTGTTTGACATACTACACCTAGACATTCACGTCTCTGTGGGATCTGAGCCTGAGGCACGTTTAAAAAGTTTATAAAAGCAGCCAATATTTAGAAGTAGAGTGCTTTCTTCCCAAATTTTATACGTCAGGAACTTGACACCAATTTTAAACAATTTCCTCCTAAAACCTTAAGATCAAGACGCACGATTGGGATCCTTCTCCTTTCATTTTTTCCTCTTTTCTTGCACTTTCCTGTTTTCCTTTGATCTTTCCAATGGTTCTTTTTTATTTTTATATTTTCTCTATATTCAAATAAAAATCTTCAATTGTTCACATTTTAGAGTCGAACATAGTACCTTCCTTATCAAGGGTGGTCCAGGACTCTGGATTTTTTTTACTCCAAGCTGGAAGAATTTTCCACTACACTAAAAGTAACAAAACAAAGATAAGTGATGTGTAGTCTATCCCTTCATGGCACACTGAATAAATAAAACAAATGAAATTATAGAAGCTGACCATCCCAACAAATTTGACGGCTAAATAATAAAATTACTGTCAACTACATCCTTTTCACAGTGTATTTTGGTGAAGAGAGTTTCCTTAATTTTAATGGTCTAATTTATCAATCCTTCCTCTTATGGTTAATTCATTTTGCATTATGTATGTGACTTGTTTACTGGCCCCAAGGTAATGAAAATATTCTTTAACTTTTTCACTTGGACTATTTACTAAAGAGACTATATTTTCATCACCACATTGCAAAGAACTACCTAAGCAGGTTAGATGACCATAAACATAGGGGTTTCAAACCTACTCTGTTCTCTATTCTGTTTCATTCATTCGTCTGTCCTTGTATGAATACTATCTTAACCACCGTAGCTTTATAATAATTTTAATATCTGGAAGGGTTAGTCCTCCAAACTTTTTTTCTTTTTCAAAATTGCCTTGACTAACTAGTGTTTGGCCTTTGAATGTCCATAAAAATTGAATAGGCATTTTCAATTTGACAAAAAATATCTGCTGAGATTTTTCTTTGGATCCCATTAAGCTCATAGATCAGTTTGGATATAACAATTTTGAGTTGAGATATGAATATTTTTATTATCATTAAATTCAATGCATTTTAAAATTTCCTTTGACTCAAAGATTATTTGCCGTTGTATCGCTTAACTTCTAGAGTTGTGATCTCTTTTTATCTTTCCTTATTGATTTCTAACCTAATTCCACTATACTCGTGAACATATTTTAAAGGATCTAATTCCCTTGAAACCAAGACTTGCTTTATGGCCTCGCCTAAGTCTAATGTTTTGTGTGTATTTTGAAATAACTTGTCCTTTGTCTTTGTTCGGTGTGTAGATATTTGTAATTGTTAGATCTTCATTTCAGGAATTAACTTTTGATTGTTATAATGTTCCCTTTTTACCATGTTTAATGCATCTCATCCCAAAATATACCTGTCTGATATTAAAACTTGAAACTCTGCTTTCTTTTTGTTTGAATTTTTTCTTATAAACTTTACCTATACCTTTATTTCTAAACTGATAATTTGTTTTGAGCGTGTCTCATGTTAGTCTATGGTTAAATCTGTGATCCGTTTAGATTTATTGATTTGCCAGATATGTTTATACTTTTAGTTCTTTTACACCAATTTGAGATTAGTTTCCCTTTGTGTACCTCATGGTCTCTGTTTTGCTTTATGCTTTTGCTTCTTCCAATGTTTAAAATGCTTTAACTTATGTTTCACTGATTATATGCTAGAAAATTTTTTCACTTAAAAAAGTTTACATTGACTATCTACTATGAAAATAACAAAATTAGTGTATTCAATTTCCTCTCCTTTGGCCTGCATAACAGATGCTGCTATTGCTCTGTCCATCTCCCTTTGACAAATCACAGTGTTAGCCCAGTGGACAGTGAAGAATTCTTATACAGTGAGATTCAAACACCAAACACCTCTGTCTCTCTACATGAGGACTTCCGGTTTACTTGAGTTTTCTCTGCCCAAGTTTCCAGCTAACATCTCCTAGAGTAGCATTTAACCAATCTCTACAAGAATTGGTGGAAAAAAATATCCCAACTTCCTTGCTCCTCAGTGGGACGATTCTGAGATTTGTTTTACATGGTTTCTCAGGATCCTCAGTTGAATAAATTCCAAATTGCCCACAGCAATGCCCCTTTAATTCGTAGGCATTTTATTGCCTTTCTTTACTCCTCTGATTAATTTCCTACTTCCTCACCTACTCCTGCCCAAATTTTGTTACCTCTGGGGAGGGAGGCATTAGAGCAACTGATCTTTGAGGGGCAGATGGTCCCAGGGAAAGAAAGAAGACAGCTGCCGCAAGTCTTATCTCCTTATAAATATGATGATAACTGGACTTCTTGTCCTTACAAAGCACACTAATACTGTTGGCTGGGAGAAGAGTTCTCATGCACGAAATGCTTTAAGCAGAATATCCCTGGTTTGGGTTTACATACGGTGAACAAATCTAGAATCTATGGATTTTGTGAGCTACGACTCCCTGGAAAATATCCCATAAGCTATATAACAACGTAGGATGTTAAATGGACATATTTCATAAACTGAACACTTCCTGCTGTGTGGTGTAACCCACAGACCTCACAGGAGTCCTCCTTTGTTGCTCTAGGTTTCACAGCATATGTACAAATACAAAAGAAGGGCCTGGGGAGCTGTTGTCAGTTGCGTAGACCTCTCCGTAATTTATTTCTGCTTCTTGATTGCTTTCATTCTTAAACTTTTTTCATAGAATTTGATATTGGATAAGATCTCTTATTCTTGTGAGTCTGGCTTTACATCTGAACCTTTGTGCTGATTCACCTCCTAAATAAATTCTTTACTCAAGTATTTTTTAGAGTCTGAATTTGGAGGAATCTAAGCTAAGACACCTTCTTTCCCCTTTACCTTCTGTTGTAGGCTGGATTCCGAAAGCAGATTCTGAGAAAAAGTTAGCATGTAGGACATTTATTCAGGTGTGCACTTAGGATACACATTGGTGAACAGGAAGGATAGGAAGCAGCTTTGGGAAGGGGAGAAGTTGAGCTGGAATGTAAGCCCAACAACAGCCTGGACTGATGACCCTAGGAGCTCTGGAGCTACTGTGGTCCTTCAAGGTTATTCCCAGTTGAGCTAAGATGACGAGTCATTTATAGTTTACTAGCTCTCACATGTGGCAGAGTGTGACTGGGCTAGATGTCTCTCTGAGGTTGAGGCATCCTTTGAAGAAGCAAATAACTAACGGTTATCCATCAATAACACTCTCAGCCTTTCAATAAGAGCGAGTCCTTTGAAAGGGGATCTAGGTGACATATCACAATTGTCATAAACCTCCTGGTTTTAATGACTATATTTATTTTTTCTAATATTCTTTTTTACCTTTTTTCTACTATACTTTTTTTTTTTTTTTTTTTTTGAGGAAGATTAGCCCTGAGCTAACATGCACTGCCAATCCTCCTCTTTTTTTCCTGAGGAAGACTGGCCCGGAGCTAACATCCATGCCGGTCTTCTTCTACTTTATATGTGGGACTGCTGCCACAGCATGGCTTGATAAGCGATGAGTAGGTCCACACCCAGGATTCAAACTGGCAAACCCCAGGCCACCAAAGCAAAGAGCACAAACTTAAGCATCGCGCCACCAGGCCAGCCCCACTACTATACTTTTTAAACCTTTGTATAGTCTCTTTTTTTTTTTAACTTGTTTATTAATTTAAATGAGAAAATCACTGTGATTTCACAGCCTAGTAACTTTTCCCCCTTCCCTCCAAAATGTTGTTAGTTATATTATGTATGTATTTTCAGAGTTGATTGTATTTACATTACATTCTGCTTTAGTCTTAGTCTTGTTATTAAATAAATTGAATTGCATATCACAAATCATTTTCCTTTAATTTCTCAATTAGCTTTATGTTCAACTGTAGATTTTAAGCTGTTAATTTCTTTAGGAAGGGCTTATAGAATGTATATTGTTGGGTTTATTTTTGTATGTTCATATGTATTTTCTGCTTTCTTTATTTTTAAAATATATTCTACTAGTCAACTTTTGCTCTGGAAAAGTAACTCCAAGATTTCAGCTGCACATTTCTTGGGCTTCACCAGCTTGGATTGACTCAGTGGGGCTCCATGATCTTTTCACTGTGGGACATACGTTGAAGGAAATGCTGCTACCTGGGTTGTACAATTCTCATGGCAGAAGACAGGACTATAAAAAGGACTGGTGAATACATGGAATTCCCCTTCAAATCTCTGTTTGGACTGCCATCTTGACATTTTTGTTCACATTCTATTGGCTAAAGCAGATCATATGGTGAAGCCCAGGTGGCAAGAAGTCATATGGCAAGGGCATGAATGGAAATGTATTGGAGAGGAGGGAGTGAAGGGCTTTGACAATAATACACTCGGACAAGTACAGTCCTTGGTAACAGCGAGTGATTATCTCCCTTCTACGTGCAACATACACTTACTCCTGCTCAAGAAAGGTGCCATAGGTGTTTCACAGATACCTGGCCTCAGGCTTGAAACCCAGGGTCTTATGATGGGCTGTTCTTCATCGGGACCACATGAGGATCCCCATTATTTGCAGGCCTATAAATGAAATAGAGACAAATAGCATACAGTGGTGAAAATAGAGCATGGTCATTGCAGCAAATACTCTTATTTGGAAAGGAAAATAGTGGAAGCCACATAGCAGTTACTGGTTAATAGCAATTCTGAAACACTTACGCCCAAATATTCCAAGATTCTTCTTTTTAGAAAGAGGAAATGTTCTTTGATCTGACTTTTAGCTCTACTCCTGATAGAAACTCTCAAGTCCTTTTTATCCAAGGCTTTAGATGTACACTCTGGGACATCTTTTCCCTTTCATTATCTTTGGTTATATCTGAAAGGGTCCTGCTTTCTCTTGATAAAAATTTGCATAACCAAGTGTATTATTTGATTCTTGAATCAGGAGAGTCTCTTTTAATGCAAGTTTCAGGTTTTTTTCAAACTACAACGTTATCACGTCCTTATTTGATTCCACTCAGATCTAAGTGTAAGTGATGCTACCCGCAAAACATGTATCTTTCCCTCTGGACTTTATAAGTACCTGAGTCTATCAGGCTTCTATGTGGCCACGCTTTTGTCTCCTTTCTCTGAATCATTCATTTACCTCAAAGAATTTACTGAGTCACATTAATCCAAGCAGGAAGAAAATATGCTTTGCTTCTATACCTTTTGATAGTAAAATTTGAGACCATCCAAAATTTGTTTTCCTTTCTGTGAAAGTTTTCCTTATCTCTGAAATATAGTAGACACATCTTTTTTTTTTTTGTCGTTATCATATCCATTTATTGCTCACAGTTGTTTCTTTTTTTTTATTGAGTTATTGATAGGTTACAATCTTGTGAAATTTCAGTTGTACATTAATGTTTGTGGGCATGTTGTAGGTGCACCACTTCACCCTTTGTGCCCACCCCCCACCCCACCTTTACCCTGGTATCCACTAAACTGTTCTTGGTCCATAGTTTTAAATTCCTCATATGAGTGGGGTCATACACAGATTATCCTTCTCTCGCTGGCTTATTTCACTTAACATAATTCTATCAAGGTCCATCCATGTTATTGCAAATGGAATGATTTTTGTTCTGTTTTGCAGCTGAGTAGTATTCCATTGTATATATGTACCACGTCTTCTTTATCCATTCGTCTGTTGCTGGACACTTAGGTTGCTTCCATGTCTCGGCTATTGTAAACAGTGCTGCAATAAACATTGGGGTGCATAGGACTTTTGGGATTGCCGACTTCAAGCTCTTTGGATAAATACCCAGTGGTGGGATGGCTGGATCGTATGGTAGTTCTATTTTTAATTTTTTGAGGAATCTCCATACTGTTTTCCATAGTGGCTGCACCAGTTTGCATTCCCACCAGCAGTGTATGAGGGTTCCTTTTTCTCTGCAACCTCTCCAACATTTGTTGCTATTAGTTTTAGATATTTTTGTCATTCTAACGGGTGTAAGGTGATATCTTAGTGTAGTTTTGATTTGCATTTCCCTGATGATCAGCGATGATGAGCATCTTTTCATGTGCCTATTGGCCATACGTATATCTTCTTTGGAGAAATGTCTGTTCACGTCTCCAGCCCATTTTTTGATTGGGTTGTTTGATGTTTTGTGGTTGAGTTGCAAGAGTTCTTTATATATTATGGATATTAAGCCTTTGTCAGATATATGACTTGCAAATATTTTTTCCCAGTTAGTGGGTTGTTTATTTGTTTCAATCCTGTTTTCATTTGCTTTGAAGAAGCTCTTTAACCTGATGAAGTCCCATTTGTTTATTCTTTCTATTTTTTCCCTTCTCTGAGAAGGCATGGTGTCCAAAAAGATCCTTTTAATACTGATGTCAAAGAGTGTACTGCCTACGTTTTCTTCCAGAAGCCTTATGGTTTCAGGTCTCACCTTTAGGTCTTTGATCCATTTTGAGTTTATTTTGGTGAATGGTGAAAAAGAATGGTCAATTTTCATTCTTTTACATGTGGCTTTCCAGTTTTCCCAGCACCATTTGTTGAAAAGACTTTCTTTTCTCCATTGTATGCCCTCAACTCCTTTGTCAAAGATAAGCTGTCCATAGATGTGTGGTTTTATTTCTGGGCTTTCAATTCTGTTCCATTGATCTGTGTACCTGTTTTTGTACCAGTACCATGCTGTTTTGATTACTGTAGCTTTGTAGTATGTTTTGAAGTCAGGGATTGTGATGCCTCCCGTTTTGTTCTTTTTTCTCAGGATTGCTCTAGCAATTCGGGGTCTTTTGTTGCCCCATATGAATTTTAGGATTCTTTGTTCTAATTCTGTAAAGAATGTCATTGGGATTCTGATTGGGATGGCGTTGAATCTGTAGATTGCTTTAGGTAGAACGGACATTTTAACTATGTTTATTCTTCCAATCCATGTACATGGAATGTCTTTCCATCTCCTTATGTCGTCATCCAATTCTCTCAGAAAGGCCTTGTAGTTTTCATTATATAGGTCCTTCACTTCCTTAGTTAAATTTACCCCAAGGTATTTTATTCTTTTTGTTGCGATTGTGAACGGTATTGTATTCTTGAGTTCTTTTTCTGTTGGTTCATTACTGGAGTATAGAAATGCTACTGATTTATGCAAATTGATTTTCTACGCTGCAACTTTGCTGTACTTGTTGATTACTTCTAAGAATTTTCCAATGGATTCTTTGGGGTTTTCTATATATAAGATCATGTTGTCTACAAACAGCGAGAGTTTCACTTCTTCCCTCCCTATTTGGATTCCTTTTATTCTTTTTTCTTGCCTGATTGCTCTGGCCAGGACTTCCAGTACTATGTTAAATAAGAGTGGTGATAGAGGGCATCCTTGTCTCCTTCCTGTTTTCAGGGGGATGGCGTTCAGTTTTTGCCCATTGAGTATGATGTTGGCTATGGGTTTGTCGTATATGGCCTTTATTATGTTGAGGTAGTTTCCTTCTATGCCCATTTTGTTCAGAGTTTTTATCATAAATGGCTGTTGGATCTTGTCAAATGCCTTCTCTGCATCTATTGAGATGATCATGTGGTTTTTATTCCTCAGTTTGTTGATGTGGTGTATCACATTGATTGATTTGCGGATGTTGAACCATCCCTGTGTCCCTGGTACGAATCCCACCCGATCATGATGTATGATTCTTTTGATGAATTGCTGAATTCTGGTTGCCAAAATTTTGTTTAGAATTTTTGCATCTATGTCCATCAGTAATATTGGCCTGTAGTTCTCTTTTTTCGTGGTGTCCTTGTCAGGTTTTGGTATCAGCGTGATGTTGGCCTCATAGAATGTGTTAGGAAGTGTTCCATCTTCTGTAATTTTTTGGAATAGCTTGAAAAGGATAAGTATTAAATCCTCTTTGAAAGTTTGGTAGAATTCCCCAGGAAAGCCATCTGGTCCTGGGGTTTTATTCTTTGGGATGTTTTTGATTGCTGTTTCAATCTCTTTCCTTGTGATTGGTGTGTTCAAATTGTTTGCCTCTTCTTGAGTGAGCTTTGGGAGATTGCAGGAGTCCAGGAATTTATCCATTTCCTCCAGGTTAGCCATTCTGTTGGCATATAGTTTTTCGTAGTATTCTCTTATAATCCGTTGTATTTCTGCAGAGTCTGTTGTTATTTCTCCTCTTTCATTTCTGATTTTGTTTATTTGAGCTTTCTCCCTTTTTTTCTTTGTAAGTCTGGCTAGTGGTTTGTCAATTTTATTTATCTTCTCAAAAAACCAGCTCTTTGTTTCATTGATCCTTTCTACTGCCTTTTTCATTTCAATAGTATTTATTTCTGCTCTGATTTTTATTATTTCTCTCCTTCTGATGATTTTCTTTGGGCTTTATTTGTTCTTTTTTCTCTAGTTCAGTTATGTGTACTTTAAGATTGCTTATTTGGGATTTTTCTTGTTTGTTAATATGTGCCTCTATTGCAATGAATTTCCCTCTTAATACACCTTTTGCTGTATCCCATATGAGTTGGTATGGCATGGTATCATTTTCATTTGTTTCCAGGTATTTTTTGATTGCTCCTTTAATTTCTTCAATGATCCATTGCTTATTCAGTAGTGTGTTGTTTAGTCTCAGCTTTGTGACTTTGTGAATTTTTGACTTTCTCAGCTTTTTTCTTGTAATGAATTTCTAGACTTATAGCACTATGATCAGAGAGGATGCTTGTTATTATTTCAATTCTTTTAAATTTGTAGAGGCTTGCCTTGTTTCCCAGCATATGGTCTATCCTTGAGAATGATCCATGTGCACTTGAGAAGAACGTGTATTCAGCTCTTTTAGGTGAAGTGATCTATATATGTCTATTAAGTCCAATTGTTTTAGCTTTTTATTTAGCTCCACTATTTCCTTGTTGATTTTCTGTCTGGATGATCTGTGAATTGATGTGAGTGGGGTGTGGAGGTCCCCTACTATTATTGTGTTGTTTTTAACATCTTCCTTTAGGTCTGTTAATAGTTGCTTTATGAATCTTGGTGCTCCTGTGTTGGGTGCATAGATATTTATAAGCTTTATTTGTTCTTGATGAAGCGTCCCTTTGATCATTATATATTGTCCCTCTGTGTCTCTCTTTACCTGTCTTATTTTGAAATCCACTTGGTCTGATATAAGAATTGCAACACCTGCCTTTTTTTCCTTGCTATTAGCTTGAAGTATTGTCCTCCACCCCTTCACCCTGAGTCTGTGTTTGTCCTTGGGGCTGAGGTGTGTTTCTTGGAGGCAACAAATTGTTGGATCGTGTTCTTTAATCCATTTTGCCACTCTGTGTCTTTTTATTGGAGAGTTCAATCTGTTCACATTGAGAGTGATTATTGATGCATGTGGACTTAATGCTGTCAATCTGTTGCTCATTATCTGGTTTTCCTGTGTTTCTTTTCCTGTGTGCTTTAGCCTACCCATTTAATACTGCAATTTCTTATGCTGGGTTTCTTAGATTTTTCCTTATCTATGATTTGTGACTCTGTTCTCTACTTTATTTTAGTGTCTACCTTGAAGTTTGTATTTAGAATCTCGTGTATAATATAGTCTATTCTCTGGTGGTCTCTTACTTACTTGACCAATACTGATTTAGACCCTTTGCTCTTCCCCTCCTAGATAATTATTTTCATTTTTTTATTCCAACTCGTCTTATTAATTGGTAGTTAGAGTGCTAAGATCACCCTTGTTTTGGTAGTTTCCTTACCTTTACCCTAATGCTATAGTTGAATATTTGCTACCCTGTTCTGGTTCTATCCATCGGTCTCCCTAGTCTGTGGATTGTGTCCCCTTTCTCCCTTTTTTCTTTTTTCAGGTATGAGAGCCTTCGTGAGGATTTCTTGTAATGGGGGGCTTTTGGTTACAAATTCCCTTAACTTTTGTTTGTCTGGAAAAGATTTAATTTCTCCGTCATATCTGAAGGAAATTCTTGCTGGATAGAATATTCTTGGCTGAAAGTTTTTATCCTTTAAAGCTTTGAATATGTCACTCCATTCTCCTAGCTTGTAGGGTTTTTGTAGAGAAATCCGCTGACAGTCTGATAGGGGCTCCTTTATAGGTTATTCTCTTTTGTTTCTTACTTCCCTGAGTATTCTTTCCTTATCGTTCCTTTTTGCCAACTTTACTACTATGTGCCTTGCAGTAGGTCTTTTTACATTGACAAATCTAGGAGAGCTAAAACTCTCCTCTACACACATTTCTCCGTTGATCCCTAGATTTGGGAAGTTCTCTTCAATAATTTCGTTAAGCACACTTTCTGCTCCATTTTCCTTTTCCATATTCTCGGGAATTCCTATGATCCTTATGTTCTTACTCCTCATTGAATCCATTATCTCTCGGATATTTTCCTCATTTTTTTAAATTCTTAGTTCTCTTTCTTCCTCTGTCTGGCGCCATTCAGCCTGTCTATCTTCGATTATGCTAATTTTCTCCTCTATGTTGTCTACACGGGCATTCAGGGAATCCGTATTCTCTTTTATCTGGTCCATTGTGTTTTTCATCTCAAGTAATTCTGTTTGATTCTTCTTTATGATTTCAATCTCCTTTGTGAAGTAACTCCAGAACTCGGCTTGTTTCTCTATCTTTCTCTCTACCTCACTGAGTTTTTTGATTATAGCTGCTCTGAACTCATTATCACTTAGTTTACCTACTTCCAAGTCCTCAGGACTTAATTCTGTGTTTTTATTGTTTTCCTTCTGGTCTGGGGCTTTTATAAATTGCTGGATTGTAGAGGAGCGGTTTTTCCCATGGTGGTAGAATTCAGTTGCAGTTACAGCCTGTCGCCACTAGATAGGGGTCGAGAGCCACGTGTTATGAGCTTTCCGCCTTGGGGCAAGATGGCTGCGCCCAGTGGCTTTGCCGGGGGGTGGGGGGGGAGGGGGGGGAGGGACTGTTACTCAGACGCACCGGTCTGGGTTCAGATCAGTTCTGTTCTCTGGTCTCCCAAGGCCCTTGATTTATAGGGTCCCCGCAGATGGAAGCTTTCCCCCCGTCAGTGGGTCTCCACTGAATTAGCGGCAGGAGTCCTGGATGATCCCCCGGTCGCGCGGCCCCTCCCCCGCTCCTTACCGACGCGCGCTGCAGCGATGCAGACTCTAGGGGAGGGAGCGATGTTCTCTCCTACCGTTCCAGCGCCTCCGAGGGTGTAAGCAAGGTTATGATCTCCACCTTCTTGGTATTGTAGGTCTCTAATGAGCTGGCATTAAGTTTATTCTCTGAAATTCAGTTCTTCCAATCTTTTGTTGTATTTTGGAGGGGAGAGAATCCCAGGTCAGCTCACCCCGCCATTTTGCTCCCTATAGTATATATATATATATATATATATATATACATACCACATCTTCCTTGTCCATTCAGACATTGATGGGCACTTGATTTGCTTCCACATCTTGGCTGTTGTGAATAATGCTGCAATGAACATAGGGGTGCACAAGTCTCTTTGAATTGCTGATTTCATGTTCTTTGGATAAATACCCAGTAGTGGGATAGCTGGGTCATATGGTATTTCTATTTTTAATTTTTTGAGAAGTCTCCATATTGTTTTCCATAGCATCAGCACCAGTTTACATGTCCACCAGCAGTGGATGAGGGTTCCCTTTACTCCATATCCTCTCCAACATTTGTTATTTTTTTGTCTTGGTAATTATAGCCATTCTGATGGTGATAAGGTATGTTATCTCATTGTAATTTTGGCTTAATTTCTCTAATAATTAATGATATTGAAAATCTTTTGATGTGTCTGTTGGCCATCTATATAGCTTCTTTGGAAAAATGTCTGCTCATATCCTCTGCCTATTTTTCGATTGAGTTGTTTGTCTTGTTTGTTTTTGAGTTGTATGTGTTCTTTATACATTTTGGAAATTAACCTCCTGTTGAATACATGATTTGCAAATATTTCCTCCCAATTGGTGGACTGTCTTTTCATTTTGTTCCTGGTTTGCTTTGACTTGCAGAAGCTTTTTAGTCTTATGTACTCTCATTTGTTTATTTTTTATTTTGCTTCCCTTGCCTGAGTAGTCATGGTATTCAAAAGATATTGCTAAGATCAGTGTCAAAGAGTGTACTGCCTATAATTTCTTCTAGGATTTTTATGGTTTCAGGTCTTACATTTAAGTCTTTATTCTATTTAGAGTTGATTTTTGTGTATGGTATTAGATAATGGTCCACTTTCATTCTTTTGCACATGCCTGTCCAGTTTTCCCAACACCATTTATTGAAGTGACTTTCCTTTCTCCATTGCATGCTCTTGGTTCGTTTGTTAAAAATTAGATGTCCATAGACGCGTGGTTTTATTTCTGGGCTTTCAATTCTGTTTCATTGTTCTGTGTGTCTGTTTTGCTGCCAGTACCATGTTGCTTTGACTAATACAGCTTTTTAGTATATTTTGAAGGTAAGTATTGTGGAAATTCCAGCTTTGATATTTTTCTCAGGATTGCTTTGGCTATTCAAGTTCTTTTGTTTTTCCATATAAATTTTAGGATTCTTTGTTCTATTTCCTTGAAGAATATCATTGGGCTTCTGATTGAGATTGCATTGAATCTGTAGATTTCTTTAGGTAATGTGGACATATTAACTACATTTTCTCTTCCAATCCATGAGCATGGAATAGTTTCCCATTTCTTTACATCTTTCATTTCTTTCAGTATTGTCTTATAGTTTTCACTGTATAGGTCTTTTACCTCCTTGGTTAAATTTATTTCCAGATATTTTAGTCTTTGTGTTGTGATTGTAAATGGGATTGTATTCTTCACTTCTGTTGCCACTAATTTCTTATTACTGTATAGAAATGCTATTGATTTTGTACACTGCAACTTTGCTGTAGTTGTTGACCATGTCCAATAGATTTCTGGTGGATTCTTTAGGGTTTCCTACATATAAAATCACATCATCTGCAAACTGTGAGAGTTTTACTTCTTCCTTTCCAATTTGGATACCTTTTATTTCTTTTTCTTGCCTAATTGCTCTGAGCAAAACCTCCAGTACTATGTAGAATAAGAGTGGCAAGAGTGGACAACCTTTTCTTGTTCCTGTTCTCAGAGAAATGGCTTTCAGTTTTTTCACAATTACGTATGATGTTGACTGTAGGTTTGTCATATATGGCATCTATTATGTTGAGATACTTTTCTTCTATATCCATTTTATAAAAAAATGGATGTTGGATCCTGCCAAATGCTTTCTCTGCATCTACTGAGATGATGATATGATTTTTATCCCTCATTTTCTTAATGTAGTATATCACATTGATTGATTTGCAGATGTTGAACCACCCCTGCATCCCTGGAACAAATCCTGCTTGATCACGGCATGTGATCCTTTTAATGTATTGCTCTATTCAACTTGCTAACATTTTGTTGAGGATTTTCGCATCTATGTTTATCAGCAATATTGTCTTATAATTCTCTTTTTTTGTGTTGTTCTTTTCTGGTTTTGGTATCAGGGTAATGTCGGCCTCATAGAGTGAGTTAGGAAGCATCCTATCTTCTTCAATTTTTTGCAAGAGTTTAAGAAAGATAAGTATTAAATCTTCTTTGAATGTTTGGTAGAATTCTCCAGTGAATCCATCAGGTCCTGAACTTTCATTTTTTGGGAGGTTTTTGATTACTGTTAGAATCATACAACCCCCCAAAGCTGAATAAAGAAGAAATAGAGACTCTCAACAGACCAGCCACAAGTAAAAAAATATTTTTAAATGTAATATTTAGTAACTGAAGAAATGAGCAAAAACTTTCTGAATATCTAACTTCCTTTCTTCCAAAACAACTATAGATTACATGTGATTGCAGAACCATTCAAATATGCTAACAATTATCTGTCCAATAAGGAAGAAATATATAAAATAATACAGTTAACAAGTTTTGGATATATCCATAATTTTAGTATTTATATTTGAAAATTTCTCAAAGAATTACTGACCAAGTGACAATAGTAATTTCATATTCTTCAACCAAATCTAAAAATATTTTTCCTCTTTTTTATATGTCATATTGAAAACTATCACAATGTGTTGGATGTTCTAGGATGCACACAATCCAACAATACACACAGAAAGAATGCTTTCTATTTTTTGGAGAATAGACCATCAACGTTGACCAGATGGCAATCGTACTGTTTTGACAGCCATCATCTACATAAAATGTCAACCTTAGAGTGAAAAATAGACAAAAGAAGCATGATGATCTGTCAACTTGTATGACTTCAAAAGAGCAAGTACACATCTCATCTGAATGAGAAATGTAAATCTGAAAATACTGTAATTAGTTTTGTTAGCCTTTCTTGAAATAATATAATTGAAGACAACCAACGTCTAATATAATTAGTCCAATTTACTAGAATAATAGGAGAAATTTGACAAAATCCTAGAGTGTATTAAATTGATCTAGATAAAAACATTTCAAAATTCTATATTAGCAACTCATACCAAGATTATGTTCATTGGTAACATCTATGCTATTGGGAGAAACACATATAGGTTATTGTCACATATCCAAAAACTATTATGTGTTAAACAATTTCCATTATGTTCCATTTCTCTAAAAGTTAGAAATTCAAATATGTCATTTGGATAAGCCAGCACTTAATATCTGCTTTCTAACCCAAAATACAGGAAACAAGCATCCAAAAAAGTACCCCGAAAATTGCATCTGAGGATAAGGAAATCTTTTTTAGCCATGAGCTTTCTGTATTCTAATAGGTTCAGTTTTATCCTACAGTAGGTAGAGAGACATTCAAAGTATTTAAGAAGAGAATGAGGGAATTATTCAGTAGTTCCAAGGGAAAATATTAGAGCTTAAAGTGACAATAGTAATAGAAAGAAGTAGAAAATTTTGCATATGTTCATATGTTTGTGTAAGCAAAGGAAAACTATAGAATGACACATAGTAAATTATGAACACGAAGTTGTAATAAATAGGGAAGACTAAGCCTATCAGTTCTCCCTTAAACATTTCATTAATGCTGAATTGTTGCATAAGTATGTTCTTTTATTTTAATTACTGGAATAACACTAATTCTTGAAAGAAAACAAGTATCTGACCTGAGAGACATTTAGCCAGTAGAATCAACAGGACTTTGATGCCAATTATGTGTGCCTGCTGAGCAAGTGCATAGAATAAAATATTTTTACTAAGCTAAGATTTCTCATGTGGATAAATATGTTGCTTTTGACTTCTTTAACTGAGATCAGGAATACAAAGTTTAGGGTTATTTTGTTGTTGTTTTTTAAGGGGAAGGATGAGTGACGCAATACACTTCTTTGAGGCTTGTAAGGATGAGATCTGTTCAAAAGGTGGTCAGGAATATGAGCTTGTGATTTTCAAGAGGTGTGGAGATTGAAGATGTAGAAAGGGGAGTTACTAGCAGGGGTTGAAGACAAAGGAATGGGAAAGTCTAGGAGATAGTCCAGAGATAGAGTAGGGAGGAGGAGGGCGGGGTCAGGAGCCTAGCCCTGGGACTCCCCAATATTTACATGATGGGTTGAAACCCAAGAGATTTAAGCACATGGAAACTGTGAGCTGTGTTATAGTCTAAGTGAGAGAAAATGGGGGAGATGAAGAGATAAGAAAACAAAGAATAAAAAAATAAAGTATGAGTCTGGAAACCACAAAATATATAAATCTTTGATATTAACTGTATTTCATTAAGTTGAAGACCTGTTCCTTGTATGAATCACAATTACTTTATATATTACCGGGAAAGGAAAAATGCTGCCATTAAAATTTGATAATGATGCTTTCTTATAACATCAATGGTAAGTCCCATTTTGAGATCAGAGGTGTGATAATGTATAAATGATGACAAATGGTGATTGTGGTTATGTACTCTATTACGTCTAGGACACTGCTCCATCCATTATCTTCTCTTACCTCTGAAGCTCCAATCTCTCTGACCTGCCTGGGTCATTCTCCTCTGTCTATACTTTACTTTACCCTCCTTTTCAATGTGGAAACAAAAACCCAGCAAAGGAACTATAAACTTCAGCTCAGCTGAACTTGGTAACCCAGTTTGCTCTGTTTCAAATGGCCTAGCTTTCTACTCAAATCTCTTAAATTCTTTTCTTTCCTACCTGTCTCAAATGAAATAGCACCTCTTAAACAAAATTCCCCAGAAATCACCTCTTCATATGAAAACTCATAGGACTTTGGACAGTTTCTCTTTCCACATCATATATTCTTTTTTCCTGCATTTAAAAATTTTTTTCTTGTGAAGAGATATTTTGGGTCTCATCACCACCATGAGGTGGGTAGGGAATTTTTCTTACAAGGAAATGATAGGAGGCATTGGAAGAGCATGTGTCTTGTGATCAGGTAGAACATGTAACAGCTGTGTGAGTGTGGATAAGTTGTTTATCCACTTAACCTTCCATAAAACTCAGGTACTTGTTTGTAAAACAGGAATCCTAGCATCTATATTATGGTGTTTCATGCTGTCATTGTGAGAAATAATAATGCTAAAGCATCTGGCACCATGTTTGGTACCAGGTGATAAACGTTGTGATTTAATTAATTCTCTTGTTTATCTTTGTGTCTCTCCTATCTTTCTTTTTGTGGAATAATATATATATATATATATATATATATATATAAAATAACTTTTTATATGCAAGGCACTGAGGATATTTACATGATGTTTACAACTCAACCTCCAACTCTGAATGAGCTTACATTTGCCAGTTTGTGGATTGTTTTTTACTTTAACTGCTTACAAACATCAATGAGGCCTTCCTAGCAATCTTATTTCTAACTGCAATCACCACCCCTCACCCTGGGCCAGTACTCTCAATTCCCTCTGGCCCTATTACTGTACATATTGTTCAATGTCTCACCTACTAGGATGTAAGTTCCCTCAGGGCACAGATTATTTGTTTTGTTGACTGATGTATCCCAAATGCTTAAAATTTGCCTGGCACAGAGTAGTTGCTCAATAAATATTTGCTGAATAATAGAAAAACAACTTTGTACACAATGTTGTTAAAGGTCTGTATATAAGGGGGCCACACATTAACTGCTAACTTGACTTCTAATGTTTCCATCTTGTTGTAAAAAACTTGGCTTATGTCAGTATTCCCTGTGGCTCGAGATGACATTTTCAACTCTTCTCCCACAACCTTTCTTTCTCTTCATGTGCCAAACCTGAAACAGGACTTGATTTCCTCAGCTACTTGTTGGCTTTCTATGTGCCACCAAAGAATCTTGTTCACCTTCTCATTCATGTTTTTTGAAAGAAGATATCCTGGGGTCAAATCATTTCATGTTTTATATATATATATTAATGGACTTTATGTTCTTTTTCCACATAAGTAACAATTTACAATCATAACATAAAGAAGAAATGAAAACCTGATGGGGGCTGGCCCAGTGGCGTAGTGGTTAAGTTCGCGTCCTCTGCTTCAGTGGCCTGGCGTTCCTGGGTTCGGGGTCCCAGGCACACATCTACACACCACTCATCAAGCCATGCTGTGGTGGCGTCCCTCATAAAAAATAGAGGAGGATTGGCACAGACGTTAGCTCAGGGCCAACCTTCCTTAACAAAAAGTAAAAAGCCTGTTTTATTTACTTCAAGTTGCTTCTCTGATGTACAGAATCTCCTTGTAAAATAAATAATTGTATTGTAAAAAATATGTGTATATATGACTCAATAGATTGTTTGAAATTCCATTTCTTTCTGTACGTTCTAAACAAACGTGAGTTCACATGCAGCATTATTTTTAGAGCAATGTGCACAGTCTCTGTAAAATCGATTAAGAAGTCTATACTTCAGGAGTCTAGATTTTAAAACATTAATCCAAGTTATAAAGAAATGTCATTTTGACACATTGCCTTGTTAGCTACAGAAATATGTCAGCATTGACTAAATAATAAGCCTGTGTACAGCAGAATAATTTCACAGAATCCATTTTTTTATAGAGCATCCCACAGTGGGTTGTAACTGCAGAGGTTGGAGGCTGACAGGCTTTGGGGGGATGGCAAGCAGGAGGGAGTGACAGCCTGTGAAAAAACAAAGCCATTTGCCCAATAGAGCTCTCATCTCTGGACTAGCACACCTCCTTCTATGGCAGTTCGTAAAAAACTCACAAAAAATCACAGGATTACAGGTAAACAGTAAAAGGAGATATTTTTATTGAATCAACTTCTCTTCTTTCATCTTCAAGTGGGAAAAGGAATTAGTCTTCCAAAATACAATTTAAATTGATTCATGGGATAAATGTCAACCTTACTGTTTTATTCAGTTGTTATTATCCGCCAATGGTTAATATTTCTAGTGAAATAGTAAGGGAAAGACTAAGTATTTGTGTGTTTTTAATAGCGCCATAATAACGTCATGAATCATTTCATTGCAATGCTCAAAATTTTCATTTTAATGGGAGCAATCACCATCACAACAGTAATCAAGAGGGCTTGGTAAAGCTCCTTTGACATTGTCTTTGAAGAAATTTCAGGGAGACCTACAGACCTCCTCTCTTCCTGGCGTGTCACTTCCCTCTGCCACAACACCATCTGTCTCATGACTTACACTGCCCCAGAGATTAATTCCTAGAAGGAGGCAATGATTACAGTGATTACTTCTACTACCCTAAGGGAACAACAGTGTTCATTCCACCATTTGTTGTAACTATTTATTCAGCTCTACCCTAAGTCTAAAACTTTCAGGTGACCCATCATAGGATGGACATTTATCCAAATGGCTCTATATACTGCCTAATCTAACCTAACCACCCATCCTTTCTAAATCTTGCAAACACTTTCATTATATGTCCCAGAACTGAAATCCAAATCTTCCACATCTTCAAAAACTTCTCAGAACATTCCTTTCACCTTCTTGGTCCAACTGAAACATGGAAGAAAAAAAACAGCCATCTCTCCTCTGTAACCATTTTCAGTGGTGGCTGTTTTCTTCCTCCTACTTTGGGTACCACAAGCCCTGGAGGTGGTTTGCTTCTGCTCCCCACTTCCAGACCTCCCCCCACTGCCCCAACCCCAACACCTTCTCAAACCAACAAAAAGAAACCTGCTTCATCGATGGCCATCAGACCATAGCGCTTCCTTGTTACACAACCATTTACGTTTCCCAATCAGTCTTAAATATCGAAGATTTGAAGATCCTTACACCAGATTCACTATATCATCTCTTAATGAATGCACCCACTCTTGCTCTTGGTTACTGAAGCAACTGTGTTAAGAAAACTTCCAATTTATTGATTTCTGAATCTCCTCATCTTCAAATAACTTTTTCTCCATCTCACCTCAGCTTCCTACTTCCATGTTTATAGTCTAGAATCTCTTACTACCTATAACTTTATACAGTAAAAAAAAAATCTCAATTTTGAGCACTCTGCTTAGTAACACCAGCTCCTCTTTTTACTGCTCATTTTCAGCAGTAACTCTAACTCGTCATTATCCATTGTCATTACGGTCTCTAATCCCTTGGTCCTGACACTTTTCACTATGTGTTATCCCACTCTTGTCCTGATAACCTCCATATCTAGATCAGATTCCATGGGACCAAGGAGGCCTTAATGTTCCCCTCAGCTTGACTAAGCTTTAGACAGGCTTCTTTATGAAGGTAGATCCCTAACCTCCCTTTTTTTCAGAGCATCTACTTTAGAACATTCGCAATTTTAAATTCTTTCTCTTCCCTTTTTAGATGTAAAATTGAGTCTCTTGTCAGTTTTACAACTTTGTAATGTATTTTCAAGGACCTGGGAGCCATCCCTTTGAAATATAGTCATCAAGAAGGATAGGGCCCCTCCCTCAGAGTCTCTGTGGGAGGGTGGGAGCCTAACATCTTCCATCAGCCTTCCATCTTCCATTAATTAGCAAGCTCAGAGGGTCTAATCACATTGACCAACCCACCAAAGAGTTTTCTCATTGCTTCCACTACTCATTTCCTATTCTTTCTTGAATACACTCCTATCAAGCTTTCTACCTTTATGAGAAACAACTCCTGTCAATGGTACCCATGACTTCTTTGTTGCCAAAACTTTCATTCAAATAACTTCTTTCCATCCCACTTGACTTCTCAACTAACTATTCTCTTTCTCTCTCTCTTCTTTTCCAATATTTTCTTGACTATGTTCTGTAACAACACATTTCTGGCTAACCTTCTATATTTTGACTACCTTTTCCAAGTCTTCTTTGCCAGCTTCTTATCCTTTCTCTAATCCTTAAATATACTAGTTCCCCAAGATTAAGCAATAATTGGCTCAGGCTCTATCTTCTTACCTTCTATTCTCATTCATTAGGGAATATCCTCTACTACACTTTATTTAAATACACTAGGGGGCTATTTTGTCTCTATATTTCTGCTCTTAACCTCTTCCAGAGCTCCAGCCTGCTACATCCAACTGTCCATTTAACACCTCTACTTTCATAAAAAAATAAACTATTTTTATATTGAAGAAAAATTATTTTGACTCTACTGACTACACACAAAAGTTAATGGAGGTGTATCTAAATGAGGTAAAGCGAGTCAAATGTTTCTAATCTCAAAATGAAGTAAAATGTTTCATAAAGCATTGCTCAGTATAGTAGAGACCTATTTTTAGGGTATAAAAATTGTTAGGATCATCCTCTCTAAAAAAAGCTAATGCTAATTACGTATTACCAAAAAGCAGATGAGTTTTACTATTTTGACATAAATCCAAGGCATGCTACATACTTAAGAAACAACAGGAATATAGAAGCCCAAGTTTTCATGGTCTATAACTCCTCTGAAACTTTACGAGTTTGAACAAAAGTCATAGTTTTCATAGCATGTTCCATAGAGTTCCTGGTTCTTTGAAGACGATATCTCAGGGATTAAGTAGAGGATGAAGAGAAGCCGGCTATTGAAGGCTGTAGCTCCCTCAACCTCCTCAGCCAAAGTCATTTTCTTTTGTCTGTTTTATAAATTGAGGGTTCCTGTAAAATTTGATTAGACAACCTCTAGGACTATACTATATAATATCGGGTTTTAGCTTTAAAAACAGATAATCTTCTATAAGACAAATTAATCCTAATGGCATATTACTTAATACCATCGCACTGCAAATGTTGACTCTGCTTAAAATAACACAAATATGCTGTCAATTGTCAATGAAAATCAATATTTAAAGTATAGTGGAAGAAGTCCTAGGACCAGGAACTCATTCTTCATTTTTTTTTTCCATTCTACTGATTAACTATGTGAGCATAACTCATCCTGCCTTATGGGGCTCTGGTGAATATTAATTAATTTAATCCCATATAAGATTCTGGTCTTATAAGTCTAGCGAGTGCTTAGTGAAGAGCTCAGGGCATATTTCTTAATTTTGAATTCAAAAGAAGTACATTTGATGGTAAGCTATCTCAGTTCTATTACTTATTTCACTCACTAATTTAACATTAATCTATCAAATGTTTTTTAAGCACCTTATCAATACATGTCAGTTTTGTATAGATTGAGTATACATTAACAGTAAAATAAATATGATTCTTGCCCTCATGATGATTATGTTCTAGAGAGCAGATAGATACTAATGATATATTTTAAAAAATAAGTGTGTGTGTGTATGTGAGTCAAATTTGGTAAGTACTAAGAAAGCATTACCAGATGACATGACATTGTATAGCTCACAGGTGAACTGGGATGTAGGGAAACATTCGATAATTGGAAAGTTGAACCACTAATAAAAGAAAATAGTTGTATAACATTTTAAATTAGTAAAAAGGCTAAAATCATGATTATTTTAAAATAAAAGCTGCCTTTGTATTTAAAGTACAAGCAATAAAGTGTTATTTCACAAAAACCTCTAGGGGAAGTTATTTTAATGACTATAACAGAATAAATTATAATTGGGCTTTCTGTAATTGCATGTACTGTGTGCTTTTGAAGTGCTCACATTGCCTGAGGTTATATTTCTTACATTCTTAATTATTCCTACAAAAGTTTTCTTCATTATTAATTTGGCCTCTCTATAAAGTAAGAATGAGCTAAGTCAATTTCAGCTTAGCTCCTTTCCAAAGGATCATTGAATTTAAAAAACCCTGAGACTTTACTATATCTAGAAGTTATAATTATTAATGCTTAGATTTAAATATTGAACAAGTAAATAAATACAATGGAATAAAAAATAAAGTAAGACTTTATGTTGGTGCTAGGATGTTTGACACAAATATTTCTACAGCCCAAATTCTAGTACTGTTAAAATTTTCCTACTATCATGCAAGATCATACTTTTAGATTTTTGTAGAAAGACAACAAATTTATATACTAAATATATTAAAAATTATTTGACAAAATATGTTGTCAGAAGGTAATATTCCTGTTTATGTTGTCTTAATCCAAAGACTAGCTTCAAACAGTGAAATTGTACGTTTTTTAATACAGTAACTATAACTGCTTTCCCACTAACACAATATTTCAAACAATTATCTGAAAAAAAGGAAATTAACCAAATTATTTTACTGACTAGAAATAAAGACTAGGAGAATGCTTCTTTCACACGCCCTCATCTTCCTTCCCTCATTTTAGATCTTCATGCTCTGAAGAGAATTCGGAATGAATGAAATGACTTTACTTATGATCAATGTAGTTCAATGTTGACATAGGGTCAGCTCCATGGCAGTATTTATTTTTTATTTCTTTTTACTTTTTATTTATTCCTTTTCAAATCTTCATTATCTTCTCCTCCATAGGTAGCTAGAGCCAAGGGCCAAAAAGAAAATATTTGTGCTTCGAAAAATTTCTATGTAAAGGCTGTAAGGATTATGTTATAGATATATCTGGGCTACATAATATTTAGAAAGAAAATTTACCCTGGGTAGTTTGATCATTTCTGATTAAGATACGTGCATCTTCTCAGCTTAATCTATTATCAGTGACTAAAAGTCCATTTTCTTCAGTTTCAGTATTTATTTATTCGTTACACTGCATTAAATATAAAAACTAAAGTAGCTAATGATTTTGCAACATTTTAATATCCTCTCATGGGAGCTAGTGACCCAATAAATTCAAGTTTGAGCTTGGAAAGTCCTGAACATATTTTCCTATTTTATTATCTAAAAATATTAAGTATTACTTTTAATTCTTAGGTGTATGGAGATATATGTATATATATATATTTTACCCCCCCCAAGAATTTGAACTTGGAAATCAATTGGCTATGTCTGAATCCTGGATCTTCTATAGTTTCTTTATGTTCCCTTGAACAAACTGTTTAACCGTTTTGTGCATGTGTGAGGAAGATTGGCCCGGAGCTAACATCCTTTGCCAATCTTCCTCTTTTTGCCTGAGGAAGACTGTTGCTGAGCAAACATCTGTGCCAATCCTCTTCCACTTTAAGTGGGATGCTGCCATAGCATGGCTTGGCAACCGGTGCTAGGTCCACACTTGAGATCTGAACCTATGAACCTGGGGTCACTGAACAGAGTGTGCAAACTCAACCACTATGCCACCGAGCTGACCTCACTGTTTAACCTTTATGCCTCAGTTTTTTCATCTGTAAAATGGCGTGATAGTGCCAAGAGAGAGCCAGTTAAAATCTCATAGACTAGTGTTATGAGCATCATGAGATGTAATGGTCAGAATGGGGGGGAGGGAACTTTATGGAATTGGCTCAAGTGTTAGTGGAGGCTGGCAAGTCTGAAATCTGCAGAGCAGGCCAGCAGGCTGGAGATGCAGGGATGAGTTGCAGTGAGACAGTTGGCCAGAAGAATTCCCTCTCCTCAGAGGAGGTCAATCTTTTTTGTAAGACCTTCAGCTGATTGGGTGAGGCCCACAAACATTTTGAAGGGCAATCTGCTTTATTCAAAGTCTACTGATTCAAGTGTTAATACCATCTAAAAAATGCCTTCACAGAAACATCTACAAGCGTGTTTGACCAAATATTTGGGTACTTTGGCCTAGCCAAGTTGACATAAAATTAACCATCAAGCCGGGCTAAGACAGAATATTATGGTATAAATTATTTTCTCTCTTTCTTCCATCAGTCAAAATTATGTTGTCAGGTTTCCCTTTATTGCTATTTAGTGTTCTTTTATATCCGTGTACCATAAAAAATGAGTTTTGCCTGGTACTTGGCTATTTCAGATAATGCTGCTATGAACAGTCATTTACAAATATTTTGGAGCAAAAGTACATAGTCTTCTCTATGGTGTATATAGAGGAGTCCACTCTCTGGCTCAAAGGCGTGTGTATCTTCCAATTTTTAGATTGTGCCAATGTGTTCTAAACGCGTGGTAATAATTTACAATCTCACAGGCAATAGATAAGAGTTCCAGTTGCTGTACATTCTCATCAACTCTTAGTACTGCCAGCTATTTTATTTTTTGCTAATCTAGTGAGTATGTGGCAGGGTGTACAGTTTGCCTAGGATAGTCATGGTCTGTGTCTATTGTCCAAGGACAATTATGATCAGCAGCCAGTATCATTCTCAATACTGTCTCAGTTTAGAGGATAAAGTTTATGACCAACACGCTATATAGCTTGATTTCATTTTACTTTGAATCCGCATTCCCCTGATGAATGACAATTTTGGTCGCCTTTTGTATGTTTATCACACATTTTGAAATTTTCTTTTTCAATATGCTTCTTAAGTGCTCGGGCCAGTTTTCTATTTGATTGCAGTATAGACTGAATGTTTGCATGCTCCCAAATTTATATGTTGAAACCCCGAACACTCAATGTGATGGTATTTGGAGATGGGGCCTTTGGGAGGTAGTGAGGTTTAGATGAGGTCATGAGGGTGGCGCCTTCGTGATGGGAGTAGTGGCCTTATGAGAAGAGCAAGAGAGAGCCATCTATCTCACGCTCTCCGAGTGGATGCGCAGAGGAAAGGCCGTAGGAGAACACAGCAAGAAGCTGGCAGTCTACAAGGCAGGAAGAGAGCTCTCACCAGAAGCCAAACTCTGCTGGACCTTGATCTGGGACTTTCCAGCCTGGAGAGCTGAGAAAATAAATTTCTGTTCTATAAGTCACTCGGATTATGGTATTTTGTTACAGCAGCTCAAGCTGACTAATACAATTGTCTGCTTTATATTCCTTTATGATTTTTTCTTTATACATTTTAGATATTGGTCCTTAGCTATAAATATTTAAAAAGGTTCTTCCATCCTAAGGCTTTGTTTGCACTCTCTTAATAATTTATTCATATACATATAAAGTTTTAGTTTTAAACCTCCCTGAAAATATTAAAGGATTACCCTTAATTTTTAGGTGTATATTTTTTTTCCAAGAATTTCTAAGAGTTCTTTTCATGTCTAGTTATCCTTGTTTCCTTTCTCCTCATTTTGGTTACATTTCCTTGTTTTATTTATTTATTTATTTGTTTGCTGGGGAAGATTTGCCCTGGGCCAACATCTGTGCCTAACTTCCTCTTTTTTTTTTTTTTCATGTGAGCCACTGCCACACCAGGGCTACTGACAGATGAGGGGTGTGGTTCCATGCCCGGAAAGCAAATCCAGGCCACTGAAGCAGAGCACACTGAACTTGAACCTCTAGGCAATCAGGGCTGGCCCTTCTTGTTCATTTTTCTTTCTTTCTTTCTTTCTTTTATGTGAGGAAGATTGGCCCTGAGCTAACATCCATTGCCAATCCTCCTCCCTTTGCCTGAGGAAGATGGCCTCTGAGCCAACATCTGTGCCAATCCTCCTCCATCTTATGTGGGAATGCCACCACACTGTGGCTTGAAGAGAAGTGCCAAGTCTCTCTGGGATACGAACTTGATCTCCATCCAGGCCACCAAAGCCGAGTACATGAACCCAACCACTACACTACCAGGCTGGGCCCTCTTCTCATTCTTTGTAAAAGATTCTTTCTTCATTTACTTACTTGAGCACCCCCAAAACACTTATTTAACAATCCTAAAAATGATTGTTGTAAAATTATTTTTATTATGAGAAAATGCATGTACTTATCATGGATTTGTTGAGATAACTCCTTTAGGGTTAGTTCTTATTAGTAATTTAGAGTTTTGATTTCCAGCATCATTTGAGCAAGTATTATTTTCCAAATTACCACAATTTTATCCCTCTATTTCCTTGTTTCTTTGCTTCATTACCAGCAATTTTGCCTGTATGCCCCAACCCCTTCACCCCATCCTCGGTCCCCTAAGGGAAGGGTCTTGGATCTTCCAGTGACCAACCCACAATTCAATTTTAAGGCACTGTCTGCTCCTCCTGTGTCTCTGTTCCACAGTTAGACGTGAACAGTAGATAGAACTAGACATTATTTTACTATGTTTCAAGAATCTTTTCACCCGTAAAGGAATCTTCCCTACCTCTTAGCTAAAAGTAAATGACCACAGAAACTGTGACGCTCTGCAAAAGTCAGACTTCAAGACCCTGCTACCTCTGCACCCGGTACCCCGCAGTCCAATGGCTCTATTCCTGCACATTTCTTTGCATTTCTGCTCAATTTCTTGGCCATGAAAATGTAAAGCTTATTTTTCAAGTTGACCATGATATCTTTTTATGTCTTATCTTTCATTGATTTTTATTTGAGCAGAAGAATATACCAGAGCATCAACTTCCTATGGTATTCTGGCTAAAAGTCTGGTCTCATTTTTTCATAAAAGATATTTTTATTCGGAAGACAGTTAGAAATTGAAAATATTAAGAATATCCTCCAATCCCTTGATTTTCACGTTAATCTTCATCCTTTGACCTCTCTTTTGTAAGGAATAGCTGTGCCCCTATGTAGCCTTACCAAATCTCTCATATACCCCCCACCCAGATAGGAGCTCTCCTGATCGGTGCTGCGTGTTGGGGATTTATTCCTGCTTCCACACAGTGACTCAGGTGAAGGAATGGGGATCCATAGGAAGCATTTTTGTTTTGAGGAAGGGAATTATCACTTTGAGGTTGCTTTAAATAAAACGTTCTTGGCTTTTAAACAAACATAAAGGTATGATGAAAATTTTTGAGCATTTTTTTTGCATCCTCAGTTACTAAGAAATATTATTTTCTGGTTTCTAGGGAATAGAGACTAATGAAAATCTGCTTTTTTAAATAAAACAGTTACTGGATCTATGTAGAAAATTATAGCTTGTGGCTTATTCTCAAATTTTAATTTCATTCTATCATTTTAAAAACTATGAAACAAGTGCAATGTGCTATGTTTATAGTTACCCACCAATAAGTGGATGTTTCTAGTTTGAAGAGCAGAAGTATCACATTTTTAAGTTTTATAGAATATATGATTTCCTTAAGTTTTAATGTTAATTCAATAGACTTTACACAACACCCTATTCTTATGTTTGATGAAACAGAAATATATTTTTATTTTATTCCTCAGGTAAAAATATAGATGTAGAATATCACATCTAATATCCAGAAAACTCATTTGATTTTTTGTGCTCTTGTTAGCCCTGTTGCAATAAAGCTCACTACATAAATCAATCACTTCCAAGTTTTAATTATCGAGTTACATTCGACAGAACAGAAAAAGAGTAAAGCAACTATATCCATATGCATTTAAGAACTGCACTTTTAGGAATTAAGGCATGTCAGTAGTTACTAAAGCACTTTTTAGTTACTGCTAATTTGGTAACTCAATGCTAATTAGGGGGAGTTTTCTTAAATGAAATTTTATTTCTACACTGTATCTAGAAGCAGATACGTAGTTTCTATACAATCATTTCCAGAAATGTAAAAGAAATTACTATTATTTGTTTACAAGCCAGAATACATGTTAAAGTCAACCCACTTGGGATGATCCATTTTGTGGGGTTTTAAGTGCAAACGGTAAACACCTGACTTCACACATATAGAAGAAATGTAAACCACAGCAGTCTGGATTGCAAATATTAATTTCAAGACGTTCTAACTTGACTGTAAAATTTCTTTAACTCAACACGCATACTTATTACAACATTCCTTAAGAGTTTTCATCATCTCTAGATGTAGAGTTTGGAACACTTTTGAAAAACAACCACCATACATTTTACCATGTTATGATAGAACAATAGAATGTTTATTAGAAAAATCTCCTTTATAGGATTAAAAAAATACTGAAAGAAACGAAATCTGTGAGTACTGGTGGACCAATACTTTATTTTAGAAATTTAAAATTATTTTTGAAATAAATACCATGGAATATCAGTTTTAAAAGAGTATTAAAAAGATCTTCTATTTAAACAGTTGAAACTTGAAATTTTGTTTTCAATAGGAAATGCTGTAGCTGCTTTCATATTGTGAGAGGGATTGGATTTTGAAGAAATTGCTGGTTCCAGAAGTAGTGTTCAACAGCAAAGAATCTTTTCTCTTCCATGGACAAGAAAACAGAACCTTCTCAGTAAGAAACGGCCTTATAATTTCCACCCTCCACCCTTACTCTTTCCCTCTTTGTACAATCCAGTGTCATTTATCTCTTTATTTGGTGTTCAAAATAACATTTAGAGTTGTTTCACCTACATTTATCCATCTCTTCTTCAATGTGTAAGAAGCTTCTCAAATTTAATAAGATAAAATGAAGCTCTTGGGGTCAGCCCAGTGTTGCAGGGGTTAAGTTCGCACATTCTGCTTTGGCGGCCCCGGGGTTCGCCCGTTTGGATCCCAGACACAGACCTATGCACCACTCATCAAGTCGTGCTGTGGTAGGTGTCCCACATATAAAACAGAGGAAGATGGGCACAGATGTTAGCTTAAGGGCCAGTCTTCCTCAGCAAAAGAGGAGGATTGGTGGCAGATGTTAGCTCAGGGCCAGGCTTCCTCAAAAAAAAAAAAAAAAAAAATGAAGTTCTTGACTCTCCTACCCCAACCTGATCTTCTCACAGTAAAATTCACCATCATTCACTCAATTTTTCGATCCAGGATCAGCATTAGAGCCTCTTTTTCAAAACTCAGTTGCAATTCGTCACCAAGGCTTGTCACTTCTACCCATCATCCTCTCCCCCAAAAATATTTCTCAAATTCATTCATTTCTTTCCAACTCCAATGCAGATCCCTCATTCACAACGTTACCACCATACCAAGCAGTGAAGCTGGCCTCCCTTCTTTCTACTTGATCTTCTCCGTTCCATTCTCACAAAAGCAATTCAGATGGCTACACTTTTCTGCTCACACCCCTCAATGACTTCTTAGTACTTTTCTAACAAACTCCAAACTTCTTACAAAGACCACAAGTCCTTGAATGCTCTGGCTAGTTAGCAATCTTCCATCCTCACTCTCCTCCAGCAACACAGACTTCCTCTCTGGCTCTCTAGTCTTAGAATACTACTTTCTAGTACTGCTTCCGGGCAAATGAATATCCTGATCCCCCTCCCTAGAATGTCCTTCCCTCAGCTGTTTGCTTGGATGGCTCATTCTAATTTTTCAGGTCTCAGCTCAAATGTCGCCACTTCCGAGAAGTCTTCCTTGAATATCTTATCCAAAGAAGCTCTCTCTGTTTTCTGTCCTCTTATAACCCTATTCTTTTTCTTGAGAACATTCAACATAATCTGAAACCAATCCAACTATTTGTTTCTTGTTTACACTCTTAATCTCAGTTAGAATATAAATTTAGTGAGTGAAAATATTTATCTGTGTTATTCATCATTTGATTCTGGGAGCTGATATAGTGGCATCATGTAGGAAAGGCTCAGTAAATATTTGCTGCTTGTTTTAATTTGGAGGCTGCTCAGGATAAAAGCTAATACCACACACCTTACAATCACAGCAACTTCATTGCAGGTCCTTTTATGACTTCTGTCCTTGGACAACCCACTTCACTAATGTAAGCCTGAATCTTCATCCTGATTATGTATGCTAAAATAATAATCAGTAAGATTTATTGAATATTTGACAGATGTAAAGCATTCTGATAGAGATTTAAATGGATCAATTATTTTAACTGTTATGATAATCCTATGAGGTAGACCGTATCAACATTCTCATTTTTTAGATGGAGAATATTGAATAATTGACTTAAGTAACTTTCCAAAAGTAATATGACTAACAGTCTTATCCCAGAGACCATACTCTGAGAATGAAGTCTGATACCATCCATAAAGCTGTTGTATTGGTAGTTATTGTAGTCATCGTTGAACCAAGAAAGTATCACTAAGACTGGAAACTACTTGAATTACATTCTTTGAACGAAAACTCAAAGTTTAATAGCTACAGGACGTGAGTTCTGGAGCCTTCTCTGTGTTATCCTGTATGGCTGGTCTGAATCATTACACCTGATTTCCTGATATCAGATGCCGAAACTTCTTTTGAGGGTACACCATCCCTGAAGTATAATTTTGAATGTTCACATCACTATCTTAATTAAATCTTTTGAAGTTCAATAATATTTACATGATCAGCTTTTATTTTCTCAGATTTCTTGTTTGACATCTTACAAATTGATGTAAGTGCTCTTATTTAAAAATGCAGACAACCATTACATCTTATCAGAGGCCACATATTCCCAAGAAAAAATGAAGCAGTTAAAAACGTAAATATTTCATTTTTTGGATATGCTTGTATGTTTCAAAATGTTCAAGCTAAAATTATTGAAATAATAATTGAGTAATTCTCTACTCGGCTGCTTCAGGTCAAAGATACATTTTCTGTGTCCAGTTAGAATTTATTTCACTCTCCTTTAAGCTCTTATAATAGTTTATTCACACCACTTAGCCTATCATCAGTTGGGAAGTATTGTGGGGTTTCGTTTTGTTTACTTGTTTGTTTTGAAATTTTATACCCCCCATTAAATTCTGAGCTCCTCACGGACAAATGCCTTAGGGCTAGATTTACTAGCTCCATTGTGACTGGATGCCCTGATTCTTGTTATCTCATGTTCTCTCTCTCACAAATTCCTAAATGTCTGTGGGTTTCCACATTTTCCCCAATAGTAAAATATGGAGAAAGTATAGCAATAAGAGGTGATTCATGAAAATCTATGTGGGTGTCACATTTTGGTGTTCTGATAGTCTTCTGAGGGCCTCCTTTCTGGAAGGGGGAAGCTAACAACGTGGAAATATAAAGCAGCAGATCAGATCATTGCAAACTGTAAGTAACCTGCATACGGTATTTTAACTGGGATTTCAACACAGGTAGCCAAGAACCACAGCCGCAGGTCCTACGTTGACAACCTCCTGTTGCATGAGCCTCTGAGTTAGAAACTTTTTCCAAGTATATCATGACTCCTCGTGAGGGCAGCAACAGAAAGAATGTAAAATAGCCTTAATTTGTTGATGACCCCTCTCATCCGTCTACACCTCCTCCTCCCGGGAGAGTCTTGAAGGACAGTTACAAAGGACAATATTTTATCTATTCTTGCATCAATAATATTCATGGATTAAAAGCATTTCTATACAATAATTTTTCCTGTGATTACAGACCCAACTTTCTCCTCCAATAATTTGTACCTAAGGTAATGCTTAATCATTGGTGACAATATTGGTGTATGGAAAGTACCTTGTGAATTACAGTGATGCAGAAATCCTAGCCCTATATCTGACTACAACCCTTCAATGAATGGAGCATTTCTTTTACTCTGTGTTCAGTAACTGTTTACAGGTGTTTCTGGTCCTTTAATACTATAAAAAATTATGACGAAGTTGGTACTATTTTAACCCCATTTTCCAAATGAGAAAATTGACGCTTTAGAAGCTTAAATAATGGTGAATGATAGAACCAGGATAATTCCAGATTCTCTCTGACCTCAAATTCTGTACTTCAGTCTTAATCAATACTTTCAGGGCTTCCCCATTATAAACTGAAGTAAATTAGGACTAGCTAGCTGGTTTTATCTTCAGTATATTTCAGACTTTACTGAAATCATGTAATTATGTTATAGTAACACACAATATGTAGATAGGTGAAATGAAGCAGATTGGAAGATATGATGTCAATACCGTGTAATCTACTATTTTGTAGGGGGAAAATGCTAGATTTCCCTGTTGCCTCTCAGAATTATTATAAATGCCACACGCGTTCTTTTAACCCTTATGAAGTGATAGCATTCTTTACTAATTTCAAACAGTATTATTCCAATGCATGAACACAGTCTCCACTTTGCTGGCCCTGGGCTTTAGTTATTTTTCCCTGCATAACATCACAGTCTTTATTGGGGGCCTATGTTAGGATGTGTTGGGTGTGTGCTTGGTGCTGAGGACCCGTGGATGAATGAAATATTGCTTTGTTTTCAGAGATATTATAGACTAGTAGTGAAAAATGACAGATAAGCAGATATGTAGTATTCAGTGGAAATAAGTATCAGGTCATAGATAACTGCGTATGACGTCTTCTTCATTCCACACTCCTCCAAGAACCAGGTATAAAGAAGAGGGAGAAGGGGGAGGAGAAAAGGGGGAGGAATAGAAGGAGGGAGAAAAAGAACCAGAGCAAAGCACTTGCTCAGAGTCAAATCGTCCTCCAAGGTATAGGTCAAGTTCCACCTTCTCCACAATTCTTTCTCTGACATCCCCACTTCAAAGTCAACTTTCCATTTTCTGAACTTTCATAGTTGTTATTTTGTGTTGGTCAGCACATATGATTGCTCTACATGACAATTTCTCTGCTAGTTGGAAAACATTATATATTTTATTTATTTCCTAGAATAATAGCATGGGTACGTTAACTCAATAGATGTCGAGTGCATGCATTTTGATTAAGGAAATAAAATTATAAACAGAATAAATATAATCATGGAATGTCTTATAGCATCACCTGTCAAGTCTTAACATTCCTCAAGCTCTTCCCTCCACCTCCCAAAAAATGCTATTTCCATTATTGAGACTTTTGGACTTTTTTCTCTCAAATATTTCATTGTCCTTCCTGACTATCATTCATAACGTGCTTCCATCCTTTCTAAACATTCTATATTTTGCCTTGTGTTTTATTGATCTCACACTATATGGGATACGATATATTTGCACATAACAGGGGTCTATCCAGTATATTATTAGTTAAATTCTCATTCTGTGTCTTATTTGTTTGTTTATTTGTTTTTAACCCTCTGGGATACATTCAAGTGTTTTGAAGACGGAGACAGCCAGTGAATTGAGGGAGGAACATTTTTCTTTCCCTAGGATGATGACACTAATTAAAGTCATAGTTTTTCATTGATGGCTTTTAAATCATCCAAATGTTTATTTCCAGACTTTCTCTCATGAAGAAAACAAAGGAAATTATTTTCAGACTGGCAAATAACAGTAATGGTTTCAAGCACTCTATTTAGTTCTTGCTACATATATTTATCACTTTCTGTGTTTGCCCACATACTATTTTGCAGTTAATTATTTAGAACAGTAGGTTGCCCCTTCCCCAAATAGAATAAACTAATTTCAATTTGCCTTCTAACTAGAAACAACTGCTAATAATATGGAAATTTAATGAACACAAGGCCAGGAATTTTTCCCAGAAACTATTTCCATTATATTCACATAACAATCTTTAAAAACTACTACATTTCAGAGTTCTTTGGTAATGGAGGAAAGAAGTCATCGTAATTTCACATAGTCATGCTGTTTTTCTGAATAGTTGGTGACTGTGACAGGTCATTTTTAATCCAGCTAGCTGTTTACATTATGTTAATGCAAAAAATCCCAACTAAGAATTTGCTAGCTCTTTGCGCTGAAATAATGTTTGTCCTTAAATAGCTTATTTCTTGATTCACCAGCAAAACCATTTTAATCAGTTTATTGCCTACATCAATGTACATTAACAGCAGGACAGAGTCGGTTTTAGGAATTAGTGCAAACGTTTCTACAGTCTGTTTTTTGCGTTGGCTCCTGGAACATGTATAAGAATTGCGCAGTGAAAGCCTTGTCACAGCATGGCCAGGCCCAGAGGAAAAGTGAGATCTGAAGTATCTAACCTCAGCAGAAACAATTCTGGACAAGAATTTGCAGATACTACTGATGCAGAGCTTATCATGTCTGCACTGCTCATCAGTAAGAAAAACTGGTGGGCATACTCTATCTGCCTCAGCCAAAAATTCTGATAAGAAGAAACTTGCTCGTCCAAATAATTTGGATCCTCACAGTGCATTATTTTATTCTTTTAGCTGGAGGTGGAAAAACGCACACAGACACACATGTGTACACACACATGCACGCAATTCAAATCACCTACCATCTCATACTAAAATTGTCCAATTAATCCGTCCATCTCCCTACTGAATTGCAAACGTAAGACACAGCTCTCATTATTTTACATTGTTTTATCTCTGATTGCAAGCTCTGTGCTGAGCAAATAGTTGGAAATGAAAACACAGTAGCGGCTACCCGGTTGCCACGTGGTTAGGTTCACGTGCTCTGCTTTGGTGTCCCAGGGTTGCAGCAGTTCGGATCCCGGGTGCAGACCTAGCAACGCTCATCAAGCCATGCTAAGACAGCATCCAACACAGAACAAGCAGAAGACTTACAACTAGAATGTACAACTAGGTTCTGGGGGGCTTTGAGGAGAAGAAGAAGGAGGAAAAAAAAATGATTGGTTACAGATGTTAGCTCAGGTGTCAATCATTAAAAAAAAAAGAAAACACACAAGTACATTTGAGATAAACTGAAACCAAGAAAGTCAGAGAAAGAAAATTTCCTTCCCTAGTGTTCAGAGAAATGATGCTCAATAGCTTAACCAAGTCTATATGGTCCTTATCTTGGGCATGAAGCACCATCAGTAGACCAAAAAGGGTAAGACTCGAGCCACGTCACCCAGTTCCCTCTATTGCATTTCTTCTCTGTCCTCTCCATCATGCTTACCATCTTTGCAGATGCTCTGGGCACCAAATATTTTCTTCATTTAAATCTTTTAAAACAAATATGTAAGGTCAAACCATAGTAACCCATAGAAATAGGCATTTATACAAATCAGAATACAAAAGAGTGGTTCTAACTTATAAATGTTCCTTTAAGCTGGCATAGTGACTAGGCTAGAAGAACAATATCTGTACAAATCAAAGGCAGACACAGCTCTCCCAAACCAGCATCTTGAAATTTATCCTTTTCATTGAAACTCTGCGCCTGCCTCTGTGCTGTTGCGGGATTTTAATCATCAGAAAATTTAATGAGAGTCAGGAGTTAATGGCTTGCTTTCTACAGAGGAAAGAGTGTGGAAACCCAAATAGATAGCTGAATATCTCAGATGTAGGAAAAAGAAATATTTCACATCATTCAACTTGTGGGAGCAAATGGATGGTGAAGCTTAGAACTTAAAGAAGCAGTTGGACTAAAGAACCAGGACAAATGATAAAAAGCTACCATAAGCATCAAATCACAATTTCAATACAACACTGTTTGGATTGCAGATAAATAACCGCCTGTTACTCGGATGGAAAAAATATTGGACAAAGGTTGTCTCAGTTACTATTGCTATGTCACAAACCACCCACAAATGTAGTGGCATAAAATATTCTTTGTAAACATTTTAATATCGTCAATTAGAAAATACGTAAATAAATTTTTATTAAAAACACCAATAGCTAAGGTTTCTAAATTGAAATTTAAAGAAATTAAGACTATTAAGAAGAGTTCATTTTCTTTTTATATTATCCTTCTGGGAACTTTTTCAAGAGTGACCTTGCTTCATTCCTGCTCTTAAGCAGCTCTCTAAACTTTGATCCAGTACTTTCTATTAACTCAAAATCTGTGGGGCCATCTCAACAGTAGGATGGTCTGCTGAACTGGCTTATGAATAGCCTCGGTTCCTCGAACGTTAATAACCTCCCTACTTAGGGCCTACTTAATAGTCTTTTGTCAGAGATGTGCCTTTCCACTTACAGACTTGAAAAGTTCCAATAATGTTTTTAGGAGCTAAAAGTCAGGTGAGAAGAAATATATCATCAAGCGATTGCTGCCTTGAAATTGCCCAGTAGGAGACAAGGCTTCTAAGAAATTGTCTGAAGTTAATTGCACATTTTTATTCCCCTTTACGAAGAGAGGTAGTGATACCTACAGTAGGTTAATACTTCCACTTGAGAGCTAAATAAAAGGAAAATCTTTCTGAACTTGGCAAAGCACAGCAATCAATTTTGTCCGTTAGGAAATAAATTAGATGTACAGCTACTAGTTAGGCTTTGAAAGCAAAAAGCTAGTCATTCTTAAGGCGCAGTAGGGTGCCCATGAAACACCAGATAAAATGGGGTCTCTTCATTACCTGAATTAAAATTCATCTTTATTTCCTTAAAGCTGATCAACTCTTCAAAGTCCCATTTAAAAGTCAACTACTCGTTGACTCCAGCTGCTGGTGATTTTGCTTCTTTCTTTTTCCTCCATTTTGAAGTCCATATATGGCACTTTTCCCAGTGGATCATAGACATTGGGTACATATATTGCATTTCTTCGTTAACATAATCTGACCATACAGCTTTCCCAATTTTGTAAGGCATAAAATACAGTAGTTGAGTGAAAAAAGTAGTTTTTCAATGCATTTGAAATGAATAGCTGTTGCATTTGTTGTACAAAAAAGTAACTGTATTTGCTAAGTAATGTTATCTCCTAAATAGAATGGAAAAGACCATATTTGTCTGTCTCTCTCTCATGCACACACCCACAGACCCTCCCTTCTAGACACAATTTGTATTTACATCTGCTACGTAAGACACACACACATAACACATGCACAGAAATGCTCAGACATCTGTCCTTCTTTTCTCTCTCCAGATCTTAAATATTAGAGCCTTTCCTCCTTCACCTGTCATGATACATTCAGTAGTCTCATGATCATTCCTAGGATATTTTCTTTTAATATCCCTTGCATTTTCTTTCTTTTTATTTGTTTCTAAAACAATTGAGAGATCTCCTTCTGCTCTATCTACTTCTCATATTTTTTTAGTTTAAAATTTCTCCCCTAAAATCCTGTACTGTTACAAAATTCTTCACAGATCTCTTATACTGGAGTATTTTCATTTTACTCTAAGTATGCCACAAATATAATCTTCCCCAATCTCTGTCTTTATCACATCATTGCTTTAATTTCTATAGTAGCTTATCACATTAGTGAAGTATACTGAAAAATAAATAAGTTTTTATATTAGAAGACAACAATCCTTTGTAAGACAGTGTTTTTAAGCCTGTTTCCCCTTAGGGAGTATAATGTCTATCTCAAAATGCTTTAAAATTAATTACATGTGAATATGTAGAGAAATTATTTTTAAAATTTCAAATACTAGATGCATATATGCAAATATATAATAATAAATAAACACTTCAATCTGGCTAGCTTCCTTCTTGTGTATTGTCAATTTATTATTTTCCTTCATTCTCTAGCCATATGTTGGAAATTAGCACCCCCAAAATTCTCTATATGCTGCTTGCTTTTATAATCTTAAATTCTCTACTACTCTTTCATCTTAGTGTACAGAGATCTCACTAATAGTTAGATTTAAATTTTATTAGTGCTTTGCTTCTATTTATTCATGCAAAATCTCCAGCTCTCTCACTATCTTAAAACTATGACTTAACATGTTTTCTTTATATTCGTAAACAACTTTCCTACAGGAGCCACTGATAGTGTATGCAGTTCTGCTTGGCATCATTGTTTTTCCTGCCTCTCTTCCAACTCTTTGAGGTTTTGCTTCTTCTCTGTTTCATAGAGCAGTGCCAATTGGGCCCTCCAATGACAGAATGAAGTGCTGTCTGTTGAGCATTCATTCTCTCTTCTTTTAGCAAATATCTTCCTATTTTCCTTGGAGAACCACTATTCTCTGAATCCGTGTGATTTTGGAGGAGTTGATTTTACCCCCACTCTAGAGGTGAGCACTTGGCCAAGACTGGCCACAGAACACCACACGCCCCTGGCCAAAGTGAGAAATTAATTTACAGGCATGTGTCTTTGAGTTAGTTCAGTCCTAATGCTGGGGCTTTTGCTGGGAAGTGTGGAGAGATACACCCTCATTTCACCTCTTCTTGGACTTGGGAAAACAATAGCCTTGAACCTGGTGGTGACCATAACTGAAGCCAACTCTGAGAAAAGCAGAGAAAAGAGATGGAGGAAGACTAATTCCTTATAATAATGTGTGATTCTGCAAAACAAATGGTATATGAGAGTTTTTCAGCCACTGTATTTTTCAGTTACATGAACCAAGTCTTTCTTTTTGTCTGTCTAATGATAATTTAAGTTGGGTTTTCTGTGCCTTACAACTGAAATAACCCTAAAACTCTGTTACTATATTTTCACAGTTTTACCATTCATCACATTCTGAGGATATCTTAGGGAAAAAGGGTAGGAAAAACAATTCTTTCCACATTGTTTAACTCTCACACCATTGCTTGTACTCTAAATTTGTAAAGACTCATAAAGTAGTTCTTTCAATTTTCCTTTTCAGTGTCTTCTGTGTCAGGGACCCAGATATGAATCCAAGGGCTAGATGGTTTTGAATTCCTTCTATGCACTGGCAAGGAAGTTTGGGACAGGTTCAACATGGAGAGTAAGTCATCCCTTTGAGTGAGTTCTCTTTTAAAATACTGCAAATATTCTTCTGTTGGGCTCTCTCTGTAAGTTTGTTCAATTTATACTAGATATAGATTGACTTTTTATTTAATTTTTAATCAGGCTTCTCCTCAGCCTCTATACTTCTCTAGACATATTTGACTCTCTCTCATAGATTTAAGCCGTGCTTGTTTCCATCTGGGTTCTTTTACATGCGTCTTTCCTGCTACCAAAATGTCCTCCACTTTCTGTACTGCTCTGTATAATAGAGTAGCTATTTAAATCTAAATTAATTAAAATTAAAAATTCAATTCCTCAGCTTCACTAGTCACATTGCAAAGGCTCAGTAACCACATGGGCCTGGTAACTATTGTTGTGGATAACACAGATATAAAACATTTTCATCATTGCAGAAAGTTCTATTGGACAAAGCTATTCTAGGTCATTTTTCAGAACCTGGTTTCAAACAAAAATCACATTTTAAAAATGCAAATTTCTGTGTTGCGCCCCAAACCCACTGAGCCAAAACCTTTGAGTGTGGGTAGGTATTCTGAGGGCTTTTATTGTTTTTAAAGAAAGAAAAGTTGCTGGGAATTTGAGGCTATCTGTGCTGAGCCTGGGTTGAGAATGATACCAAGGATGTAGTATGATCCATCTCACCTTGGATTTCACGTCCTCTGAAAATAAACTACCTGGCTACTATTTATTATTTGGTAATTTGTAATGTTCCCTGTCACTCTTCCTCCAGTACTCAGTTTCAGCTGGATACTACACAGAGACTAAAATCTAAATGTCATCAACTTGTTTTTTATATGCCAACTCAACCATTGTTTTGTGATCTTGAGCAAGTCACTTAACCTCCTGTATCCTTTATTCACATGTAAATAAATGTCAAGTGGAGACAATTAAACTGTCTCTAAACTTTAAACATCAACCATACTTACTTTTAGCATCATTTTTCTTAAAAGATATCCATCACTGTTCTGCCTCTTTCTTTGAAAAAATATTTTCAAATTTAATTGAATAATTATTTTTACTAATATACACATGATTTCTGGTGATTAATGTAGTATGCTTCTTGAAGATGCACAGCTCCAATTAGAAGAAAGGAAATGAGAGAAAATATACAAGGGGCAAAAATTCAAAATAAAGAAATAAGAGAGGGAGAAAAATAAAAATAAAAGAGAGGTAGAATTTTATCCTGTGGTCTCTGCTTTTTTCCATCTTCTAGTTTCTGTGTAATATCTTTTTGGTCATTTGTAATGAAAAAATACATTTTTTTCTTCCTTTTTGAGATAATAACCCCAAAGTTGACCATTCGTAAGAGATAGGGTGATTTTGATATTACATGTTGCATCTCATGTCCTTCTTATCAATTTTTATGTGCTCAGTTATTAAAGTCAGTGTACATAGACAGTAGATTAAAAAAATGGAGTATTATAGGTTGAATCAAATAAGACCTTAAAAGAAATGTGAAAAAATAGCAATAAAATATAGTACATTTCTTTCCATTTAATATTGTATTTCCTATAGATTTTATATTTTTAGGTCTATGATATACAATGTAATTCTGATGCTACCTACCTGGATTCAGGCCAAACTTTACAAGTTAAGGGCACAGACCTCTGACAGACCACTCTCACTGGTCGCCCACACTTCTGACCAACTAGCTACAAATCTGAGGTTTCTCATTACCCCTTCAAGTTTGATAATTTGCCAGAATGACTCAGAGAGCACAGGGAAGCATTATACTTTTGATTACAGTTTCATTACAGCAAAAAGGGATACAAATCAGAACCAGCCAAAAGAAGAGTGTCACAGGGCAAGGTCTAGGAGGGTCCCAAATTTGAATCTTCCATGTCCTCTCCCTGTGGAGTCAGGATGCATCCTCTTCCTGGCATGTCAACATGTAGCAAAATGCACTGAGTACTGCTAACTAGGGAAGCTCCCCAGAATTCTGTGTCTGGAGTTTTTATTGGGGTTCCATTGCATGGGCATGATTGAGTGAATCACTGGCCATGTGATTGACCTCAGTCTGGAGCCCCCTCCCCCTCCCCAAGGTCAGACAATGTCATAGGTTTCAAAGCCCAACCCTCTAATGACATGGTTGGTCTTTCTGGCATGGCCAGTCCCCATTCTGAGTGATCTAGTTCGCATAAACTCAGGTGGGGTCTGAAGGGCCCACCATAAATAACAATAGCACTCATCACTCAGGAAATTCCAAGGGTTTTGGGAACCATAGACAAAAGCTAGACAAATAACCATGCAACAGATGAATAGTGATTTTATCTAACTATCTGCATAAATTTTGTTAGCATCTGCTTGATAGCATTTTACTTGAATGATAAAGGAATGGTGCAAATTTTATTGTGTGATGGTCAATTGTTATCAATATATATTTCCACTTTAAACAATAAATTTATGGTTAAATGTAATGATGTAAATATTTAACAAACACTCTTTGGAAGAAACAGTCCTAATTTGTGTCATTTGTCACTTTCCATAGTACAAATGACTTGCTACCAACTTGCCATTTGTAAAGGTGGAGTTGGGAAGAGAGGCACAGGATGCTTCTAGCTTGTCTGAGCTGGCTCCAACACTCTGCCATCTAAGAGCACTATACAATCGCAGATTTGATTCATATATTTTGATATATTTCAGTTTTAACTATCAAAGGGTATAAGGGACTAGATATTAATTCGTATGTATTTTGACTCAGCAATGTGACTCATAGAGGTAGATAAACATATAAAACTCAAAAGCAATCTGAATAAATAATGCAGGTAGGAGATATCATTTGAGGAAAAAAGCAGATGTGATTAGAAAAGAGACAATAATATAGAAAGAATATTAGTAAGGATAATAGCTGGGATCTGGAAAGCAAAGGACATTCGTTAGAAACTTGTCAGTAATGTTCTAACAGTCTACCATCTCATCTGACTCTTGGCTCCAGTAATTTCTCTAAAAACTTTAATCCAGAAGTGCCTGGAATCCGTGGAAAATTACTTACAGGCAAAATTCCAGCTACTGCATTTCAATAGCAGTAGAGCTATATAGACACTTGAGGACATGGATCAAGTAAAACCTTAAGAAATACAGAAGACCAAGCTGTGTACATGTAGCTAATGTTAGCTATCAGACAATCAAGACTTGTTTAAAAAGACCTTTCATTTTTATTTTTTTCCTAAGGAGAACTTCTAATAGAAAAAATACTCCATATGTTTCTATAGCATGATGTTTATGTCAATGCAGTATGCATATGTCAGTAACAACATGTATACAACATGTATAAAGTTTCTAGAGAAAAACCCATTCCTAAAGATGATAAGTGAATGCCATGAATTCATTTAAGTGGGACAAGCACAATTTTCCAACCTTGATCAGTTCACCTGGCTTCTCTGAAGCACTTCGCTGTCTGCCAGCTGTCAGACGTATTTTTAATTAGGTGCTAATGAGGTAATATATGTATGTAAACCATTTCAATCTTGTTCCAGTTTGCAAGGACATCTGTGAGGTGGGAAGTGAGAATCCTTGATCTTTGCCAGACGTTACAAATTACAAAACTATAAAACAGGAAACTCAGGTACTCAGAATGACTCAATTTAAAAACAGGGCAGGGTGCTATTAAGAAGGTTAAAAAGGACATTTTGCTCAACTTAGTTGAAAATAGAGATTTCTTTTCCCCCAATTTTTCTTGCAAGCTATATTTTTGGGTTGCTTTAGTGCTCCAGTGTAATATACAACGAAGTGTCTCCACGTGTTCTCATTTGCTGAAACTTAGACTTTGAGCAGAGTTTTGCATAATTGTGTGATTTTTTTGGTTCAATTTATTTCAACAAATGTTATTGTATAATTATACACGACATTAGCACTTTGGCTCAGATAAGAAGGAAACTATCTCCAAACTATCTTGCATGCAGCTGCTTCCAAACAATGTTTTTGACTTAATTTTAAGTACAAGAGTACTTGCAAGTGCCGAGCGAAGTGGGTATGAAAAGGGCTTCTCTTAGTCGTCCACAGGTGTTAAATCCACCACAGTCCTTTTTTTTTTTTCTTCAGAGGGAGCTCTAGCGCGACTGAAGTCAATGTTAATGGCAGAAAATGACAGGTTATTTTTTTCTCATCACCCTCTTGTGATTCAATTCACTGCCCTTGCCAGACTCACAAACATTTTTAGCAAGTATTCATTAGTTTATTTATTTACTTTTATTTTAAGTAGCTAATGATAACCAATTCACCTTTTCATTTGCTTTTCACTGTCTATAAAGTATCACATCCATAGTTTTGCCTATGTGATCGGTTCCCTGTGGCTGAAGGAGACCAGCAGCTGTGTGTGAGATCCATGTGAGATCAGAGCATTGCCAGGCTCTGATGGGTTAATTTATGGGGTCTAATCAGCCCAATTGCCAGTTAAGAATGCACCTTTAAGAAGAATTACATCTATGTGCATGTTTTAATGGGAATACTTTACTCAGACTAAACTTGAGTGATTAATCTTTCTGGTTAAGAATCATTGTTTTATGATACGAAAGTCAAAGATGGCACCCTTGGCACTACATTAGGGCCCAACAGAAAGGTGTATACAAATATCAATGCCACTACCCATCATCCCACACCACTGTGAGCTGTTTCTGGGAAGTTACCCAGGCATGCCAGTTTTAACAGCACCCCTGGTGTCTCAGATGTGCAATGGCATTAAGGACCTCTGGAAGGTAATATTTGAAAGTCATGATGAAGGCCTTAAGAGAAAAGATATACCTCTCAAGGAAGAAGAAATTCTCCCTTCATCTTGCCTTCACATCTGAACTGCAATATCAACTCTTACCTGGCCTCCAGCCTGCTGAGTCAGCCAGATAGTAACTTCATTCTGCCACTGGCAGTACGAGCCTTTAATTTGCTCGTCACATCAAAGTGTGATAGTAAAAAACAAATTAAAAATACCATTTAAATCCCAAACACAGAATAAATGTTGTTTCCCATTGGGAGAATGTGCTCTGGTCTACCTGGAGGCTGCTTTTGAATGATGCTTCTATGGATACAAGACCTTAAATCTCATGTTTATCGAATCATCCAGCCTGCATGGTGAACATGCATATTTGCAGGTGTACCATTGAGTTTCAGAATCAGCAGATTGGGGTATGTCCAGGAATCTCAATTTATATAAATATCACATACAATTCTCATTCAAGTGGGTCTTTGACCAACACGCACAAAAGGACTAAATAAATTCATCCACGATGGAATCTTTGGGGGCACAGTAAATAAGAATTGACTCTTTAAAAATAATTAATATATTCAATGTATTCAAAATATGCTACAAAAAGTTTTAAAAATCTAAAGAAAAGGCTTCTCTCAATTTCCAAGTTTCCAAAAAGATCCATGCTCTTTTTGCTTCCATTCTGTCTTCTGAACTTTTCTTCTGCTCTCCTTTTTCCTATTTTCTTTTGCTTTCTCTTTTTCTCTCTTCTCCCTCCTGTCTCATCTCACTTCTTTCTCCTCCTCTCTGTATCTAATATTCTTTCTCTCTCAATCTCCACGGCTATCTATCTGCAGCTCTCCTTTTCTATGTGATTGGCTCCCTCTACCAGTGTGCCTCGTTCTGCCTCTCCATGCTCCTTCTTTCTTCGCCTAATAATGAAGACATCACTTCCCTTTATAGACCTTATTGCCGTGGTCCTTGTTACTCAATCCCTTTCTCTAACATCCTCCACCATCGCGTTCCCTTCAGCCCCAACACACACAGTACTTCCTTGGCTGACCCCTCCCTTTCTCTATTTGTTCTCTTTCAATCCAGCATGCATCTCCTACTGGAAGTTTTCTGCACACCTGAGTTCAGTGTTGAACACAATCTTTGTTCATTTAGCAGAAGCTCCATAGGCATTCGTGTGGAGTGAATTACTCTCTAGCATTCTTTCTCATAATATATGGACTATACACCTACCCTGAGGAGGAAATTGGAATTCTTAACCCAACTATCTAATCAGCAACAAATTGTTTTACAAATCCGTGTAAAAGGGAAAGAAGTAAGTTGGCAAGTACAAAATGAGAAAGTTTTCTACATATGGTCATGGAAGTGGGGTATTATGATTATTTTCCTTTTCTTTTTTGAAAACTATTTACAAAACAAGATCCAGAAAAGAAAGAAAGTTAAAGAATGAGGTAACATTTGGCTGGTTATTGTAGGGGAGGAGGACATTTCCTCTACCCAAATGGGGGTTCGTCTGGCAGGAGAACGAATTAAATTTACATGAGACATAATTGCAAGAGAAAATTAAACAAAGCTTTATGAGGAACCATGGCCCGGGGCCTTTCTTCCAGAAGGAAGAAAGGGCACTGAAGAAGTGGGGTGCACATAGTGGTTATATACCCCCAAACGGGGTGTTTCACATGTGATTGAAATGTCCCTCCCACAATAGTCACAAGATTGCCCTGTCAGCACAAGGCTTGATGGACACAGCAGGTAGTGGTTGGCTATCTCGGTGGCTGTAGCAGGAGGCTAGTTGATTGTCTGGAGCTGGGCGGTCACAGGTGAGCGCAGCAATCAGTTCCTAGCCTAAGGAAAGATGCTTAATCCTTAAGAAATGCCAAAGTTGGGAGGGGGAGGGAAGTCAGTTACAGGAGGTTACCAGACTAGCACAATAAAATGCAGATTTCAAGTCCTTGCCTTTGGTATTGATTAAGAGTTTTTAGAGAGAAGGTCATCTCCTTTCTTCTTCCTGGTACAGCGAGGGAGGCACCTTTACAGATAGAGATTTACCCTACAAATGTAAATGTGTCCTAACAAAGGGCAAGTTCCATTCCTCAGAGCCTCCTTCCCTGTCCCAGTTTATCAAAAGCAATCAGCCTCAAATAATCCTGATGCCAAAGAGACATATCTTGGGGTGGCCAATTCCAGGTCCCCACATTATCAATATGATTTTGCTGTTTCTCTCTCTATTTGTCTCTAAACTGTTTAATATTTATCCTAAATCTAGCAGATCTTTGTGTACATGCTAGTTTCCTTTGCCTTTTAATTGTCTAGCATTTATTAGTCAGTGCAATACAGCTATTATTATTTACTTGAAATATGAAATCCTATGATGAAAATACATAGCATTGCATTTTGAAAGATAGAAGAAATGTTGATTATGATGCTGGGACTTCTAGAGAACATAAATGCAACTCAAATTTTCACTTTGCCAGGGTACATAGTAAGGCAATGTTTCCTACAGACCCTCAGTATTGAGATAATATTTTATTATGATGTTATATAAATATATGTGTGTATGTAGACAGAAAATTAAATACAAAACCCTTTATTTCTAGTTTTACATATAATTATAAAACAAAAGAAATTTTAAAATTAAATATAAAAGGAAACTGAAAAACAATCAAATTAACAACATTGAAATCAATAAACTATCAATGATGTGTCTAACAAGTATTCCTATAGTTTTATTTATTGACAATCTGATATTCTTATTTTAAATACAATGACTCTTCTCATTGAACAAAGAACTAGTTTTTAAGTAAATCATTGTTTTATTGGATGAGTAATATGTATAGTGTAGTCCAAAAGGCAGTAAGGAAATGCAATAAAATAAACATCTGTTTTCTGGAAACTTCTTCAAAAGGGGTTATATTTACACATTATGGATTGTAGCACGTCAGTACCTGTTAGGATGGGGTGTGCATAGTATATCCAATCACAATGTGAGTAAGATAATGACTGAAATGAGGGAAGTCCTATTGACATCTGCATACTTCTACATCTGTTTATTATAGGATACTTAAATATTAACAAATTATTTAGATGACTCACGAAACATTGTTTTACATCTTATTCCAACATTATTTGAACTTCAAGTGATATTATATATGATTCAACGAATGGGTATATGTGGTAGACTGAATAATGAGTCCTGAATACATACCTGTATACTCGAAGTCCTGAATACATACCTGAATACCTGAAGAATTAGAATGCCCTAATTCTTGAAACCTGGAACTGTTACCTTGTATGACAAAAGGGACTTTAAAGATGTGATTAAGTTAAAGGTCTTGAGGTACTGAGATACCCTAAATGTTCCCTGTGGACCTTTGTTACGGAGTGAATTGTGTACCCCCCCCCACCCCCACCAAATTCATATGGTGAAGCCCTGACCCACGTGACTGCATTTGGAGATGCATATGGAGGTAATAAAGGTTAAGTGAGATTATAAGGGTGGGGACTTAATTTGATAAGACTGGTGTCTTTGTAAGGAGAGGAAGAAAAAGAAGACAACTCCTTCTCTCTCTCTGTCCATGCATAGAGAAGAGGCCTTCTGAGGACACAGGGAGATGGCGGCCGCCTACAAACCAAGAAGAGAGCTTTCATCAGAAACCAACCCTGACAGCACCTTGATCTTCAGTTTCTAGCTTCCAGAACTGGGAAAAAAATAAATTTTGTTGTTTAAGCCATCCAGTTTGTGCTATTTTGTTATGGCAGCCCTAGCCGACCAAAACCCTAAACTCTAAGGGGGAGGGAGGGAGATCTGACCACAGAAGAGAAAGTAGGACATGTAATGATGAAAGTAAAAAGTTGAAGAGAAGCTAAGAAGGGGTCATACACCAAGAAATCCAGGAAGCCTCTAGAAGTTAGAACAGGCAAGGAAATAAATTCGCACCAAGAGCCTCCAGAAAGAACCAGCCTTGCTTCCACCTCAACTTTAGACCAGTGAAACTGACTTCAGACTTCTGGCCTCCAGAACTGATGTTAATAAATCTGTGCTATTGTAAGCTGCCAAGCTTATGGTAATTTGTCAGAGCAGTCATAGAAAACTAATACAGTATACATTTATCTGTTACTGCCATTTTAGTACTTTTGTCATTAATTCATGAGAGATATAGCACATTATTCCATTGTGCTGTGATTTGTAGGATTTCAAAAAATTTCTTTTACAAAATGACTCAAGAGTAAATTATTCTTAATAAAAGTGGAATTGCCACAAAGAAATAAAAGTGTTAACTTTATAATTCAGGAAGAGTACAAGAGTAAATATTGGTTTAACATGAAGACAAAGAAAACTAATAGCTGCCGTATGTGCTATAATCTGATATATGGTCATGTGGGGCCAACGTTATCCACAACACAAAGATAAACACAGGTAATGAACATCTGAAAGTATTTGGTGATATGGTGGTGGTCCATAATTGGTTTACGTAACCTATACAAAGCTGAATCAACATGCAGTTCAGTTCAATGTTTAATCCAAAATATATTATAATTAACATGCATGATAGATTGAAAATAAATTTAAATCTTTGCCACATTTGAAAGAAATTCCAAAGTAGGTGCTATTGTTGACATACAACAAAACACTTTTACAAAATTATCTTCAATATATATTGGCCCACAAATCCCCACGTCAAGTACAAAGACATCCTTCATCTCTGTCAGTTTATAATTCTCAAATTCCCCTAATTTCTGTCAAATCTAGTTCGTGATGACACTTGTATTTCTCCTCCACTCTCATGTTCTTTCTCTACCAGATTTTCTTCCACTAGTAACTCTGCCTTTTCTACTATGCATTCCAAACCTTCTTTACATAAGCTCTCTTTATTATTAGTCCACTATTCACAATAGGCCACAAGAATGAAGCTAGAGAAGCAGAATTATCTTTAGTGTTTTTGGGGGGGAGGAGATTTGTGAATCTGAATAAATTTACACATTTTCTATATTGTGTACTTTTTAGGCAATCTTTGAAATAAAAGCATGCAATTAAAAATAAATTATTAAAATGGTAAATTGCAGATCATATATTCCTGAAGATATAGAAAAATGTAAAATCTACTATAAAAAGTAGTATAATAACAGGGCTAACTTCCATGGTTCAAGGATAATTGATTGAATGTTAAATAATTCAATTCACACAGCTTCAGGAAACACCTTTTCCTAGATTAAATAAATTCATCAGAAGTTGGCTTATTTTATTAGTGAAACAAAATAAATTGGTTTTCCCTTACAAATGCTGTCTTCTACAAGCAAGGGGTCAGACTATAATGATGCTGTTTTAATTTTTAAATTATTATCAGTATCAAGATTTATTCATAGGAGTGTACTTTATCTGAAGAAATGAAGACATTGAATAATTTAGAACAATTGGGGAACAATTGTGTGTAGTTAAAGAGTTTGAGAAACAATAAGGAACAAAGGAGGAATTAGACATACTAACAAGTCAAGAACAATGACTGCCATTTACCATGCATGTATTAAGCGCTACGTATAAAGTTTCTGAGGAACACAAAATTATGTTATACTTCTCCTTAAGGATCTGATAAACCAGCCAGGTAGACAAACATATGTGTAACTTATAACTCAAAGCAAGCTTTCCTACCTGCTAAAGTAGCAGTGTCAAAAATTGCTCTGAGAACACAAAATTAACACGATTAATTCTATTTGGCGAAAACACTGCAAGTGAGGATTAAGGCTCTTTATTCATCCCATAGAGATTAAAAACCAGGGTGGCAGAGATATGGGTAATGGCATTCAAGGCAGAGATAAGAGCATGAATGGATAGTTCATTGTGATGGTTAAGTAGGAAAGTACAAGAGATGCTCTGTGAAAGACATGTGCAGAGGGATTTTAAGATTTATGCTGGAGAAGAGACTAGGCTGAAAAAATTAATCAGGTTAGCGCATGGTAGGTCTTGATTTTATTCTGAAATCCGGGACATGACATGAGTACTCTTTGTTTTAGGCAGTGAACCAGCAACTGGCAATATTAATGTCATTTAGGTGACCGCTGCCATAGACACAGCAAGAGTTAATGACAGCCTAATCTGGTGTACTACAAATGAGAACAATTTGGTGTAATGCTCTTATATTCTGTACCATGTAAACATTTTGTAATTATTTTCTATGTTCCCCTACTACATAAAAAAATATAAAATTAGTTTATTGCTTTTTCGAAGCCTATATAATATAATTAGCCTGAAGCAAGTGGAATTTAACAATATGTATTTACCATTTTTTCCAGTGAGTTTAGGTGTTAACCATCCAAGCCCATATTTGGAACTCATTATAAGATAATTAGAAACATTTGGAGTTTTGATAATCAAACACATGTTATCAATCATGGTTGTCTAAACATGATAGAAAAGTAGATATCAGATTATAAAAACAAATCATAAGCATTGTATCTGGTTTTGGGGTTGATCACTGTGTTCTGATTTTTTTCAAAAAGCTATGAAAACTATTATCACTTTTTATTCAAAGCAGTATCAAAACATTTCTGGCAAGATAAATCATGGTCCCCATTTAACTAATGTAAAACAGGTTAACATGCTGACACTAAAGTGAAATCAAGTTGCTAATTCTTCTAAAAACTATCGTTATAACTTCAGTATGCTACTAACCTCAATACGACTTCTGTCTTTTATCATAAAAAAATTTTAAGTGCCAAAAATATATTCAATGGGAGTATGCTCACACTTATATCCTCTATTCTTAGCAAAAGAGATTAATTTCTCTCTGCCTTCATTCTTTGCTCTTGATCTTGGTCTGATCTAAGAACTGTGTTTCAGAATTTGATAATGGGAAGAGAAAAGTACATGAGGAAATGCAGATTATTAAAACAAGTAGTTAGGAAAGATGCTCGAGAGATTAAATTGTCATATATGACAAAATATTTTACATTTTGCATTGGGGCGTTAGACATGAATATTTTATTTTGTAAACTTTTTGTTTTTTTAATATATACTTTGTGTTTCTATGTACGAAGTGTAATAATTTTCTTTTTCCTGAAGAAGATTTGCCCTCAGCTAACATGTATGCCAATCTTCCTCTATTTTTTAGTATGTGGTGCACCAGCATAGCATGGCTGTTAAGAGAACGGTGTAGGTCCAAGCTCAGGAACCGAACCCCAGCCACCAAAGTGGAGCATGCTGAACTTAACTACTAGGCCACTGGGGCTGGCCCAATAAAATTACTTTTTAAAACAGTTAAATAACATATGCACTGTAAAGAGCCTTTCCGGACTGAAGAGAATCAATACAGGTTGAATTAAAAAGAATTCAAGTGAAACAACAAAAATGATATTTCCTCTCTTATTTTCTTCATTATTGTAAAGTGTGGTCAAAACTACAGTTAGTAATATTTACAAATAATTATATGATTATAGCATTGTATGTGAGAATCTGAAACATTCTATTGGAGAAAAGAAAAACGTGAAAAAGTATTATTGGCTTTTTGAATACTGCCAATTTTTCTTCTCTGCACAGATCTATTAAGTGGATGTCATCAATCTCCCCACACTCAGTTTACTTTTCTTCACGTAAATGGAGATTGTTTTAAAAGTAAAATAAAAATATAGCATATTGATATTCAACGAAGAAGCTCTTCTCTAAGAAATCACTCCCAATATGTAGCTATATGAAGAACAAAAGGCAGACCCAATAGCTTAAGATATTCCCACCCATACCTTAGATTTGCTTATAGGAATGTTTAGTCTGTATTGAAAAACTCATCACATTTTTAAAAATTATTACAAACAATGTCATATGGATATGGATATGCTCGGACAAGATAAGTTACTGATAAGACCAAAGCAGCTGATTATTTCGGTGCTTGAATTAACGTGAGATGGGGCCAATTTGATGGACCACAGAGGATGCAGTCCTGACAATGCACAGCTCCCCCTCCCCAGAGTGGAACCAGGAAGTCAATTCATGTGTCTTTGTACTTTCTTTGTAAAATATGACTTAATTAAGAACCTGCATTTGAAAGTAATCTTCAGAGTATCTGGTGACATTTAAAGTAGAAGTTATGGCTCAAAATTGTGCTGGACAGCAGTTTCAATAATGAATGCAATATTCCTATAGTTTTTGATGATTTTTAACACCTTTGAATAGGAAAGCTCTAGTTTGGCTAGCACTTATAAATCTGTTGGTTACTTTACTCACTCTTGTGCCTGCAATTAACAAACAATACAAGGCATTTGATGATATAATCTTAACAGTAGAACATATAATTCCATGCAGACATTCAAATATATCTTGAAGTAGAAAATTAAAGTTTGGAAGCAACATATTTATTTATATAAAAGAAATTTGACACATACATTGCCCACCCATCTTTCTCTATTCAATTTTATCAGGCAATTTGAGTTAGGAAAACCTCCATCAGTTTTGTTTATTTTTGTTGCTCTTTCCATTCTTTACACTAAGAATAAACATAGTCCTGAAGCATCCTGGGAAAAGGCTTAGATAAATAATGAGAGGTAATCTCTGGTTACTGCTATGCCTCTAATTAGCGGGTGGTCTTGGGCAATCACTTCCTCTATTTATGCTTTAGTTTCCACACCTGCCTTAGAATATACTACATAATCCATAAGGTTTTCTTCAGTTTTAAATTGCTAGAAATATATCTTTACGCAGGAATCTATGATTTCCTTTGATACCTTAATCTTTCGGCTGGAAAACAGATCACAGATCTGTGAAGGGCAAGTAGAAGAGACACTTCAAAATGATTTTTATTTTACCTATTATTGGAAAATTTACTGCTTCTGGGTTAATGTATCCAATCATCAAAATGCAGCATAACATTCTCAGTTGCTAATGGACAGAAGCATTTTCCATGAGTCCTTTATGATCTCAAACATCCTTTGTCTGACTCTGCCATAGATATGTAGCAAATATTGTAACCAATGGAGATGGCCACCAGTGATTCTGGACTCCAGAAGAGAGAACCCAAAAGAGTCTTTGATCCCTTGTGAATTTAACAGTTTAGTACCATGTTTTTCAATTGTTAGACATAAATATTCTGGATTATCTTAGGTAGCCACATGGACAGACCATTAAATGTCATTGAAAAAAGAGAAAGATACATAAGGAGAAAGATACTCCTTTATCAGCTTTGTTTATTCTTTTCTGATGAATTCAAAAATAAAAGTCTTATTTGGATCTAATATTTTTTTTAATATTTCTCTATCACTTGTTAATCTCCATTTTCAGCAGAGCTTCTCTTGGGCTCAAAACATTTGGTGGTCAGCAATATTTTGTTGTCATTAAACTTATTGTTATGATTACAATCCATTTATTAAGAGGATGTTCATTTTAATTTACCAGAATGATCAAATTTCATTTAAAATAAATGTATTTAATGAAAATATTAATATACAGTACAAATAGGGTAAGCTGTGTGCAGAAACAGTAAGTAATATAGTTCATATGTGGGTATGGCAAAAAAAATTTGGGTGATATTACAGAAAAGATGTAAGTTTGTGAACTACAAATTTTGTGGAAAATCACAACCTTCGGAATGAAAGAGAAGAGTAAAGCTCCTCTCTTCTCCTCTTACCGCAGATAACTTTGAACAAGTTGTTGGAACTTTCTAAGCCTCAGTCTCGTCAGCAATTTAAAGATCATGATATCAGTTTTTTTCAGTGTTGCTCTGAGGACGTAAGTAGAGGTAAAGCAGCTGGAGATTGGATGTGCTGAAAAATATCAGTTTTCTCTCCCATATTAGACAGGAATGGATGTGCTTTCCTTGGTTCCTAGGATGGATTAATATGGTGTTAAACGTTCGAAATAGCAGAAGAACTATATAAAGCACCGAGGATTTAAACCTTAATTTATCCTTCCTTTGACCTTTTGATTATTTAGTAGTAAATTAGAAAATAAGTATATGGATGGAGAAGAAAGCAAAAATGAAAGAAGGGGATGTATTTAATGAGTATATTGATAGATTCCTACCTCATACAATACCATTTAAACAGCAAAAACAATCAAGAATGTTTGTGCGTAGAACTCCAATTTCATACCGACATCTCGTCAATCTCGTCATGGTCAATGACAAATGAAAGTGTAAAATGCAAGAGTAAAAATGAACATTGCAACCTTACCACTGGAACATAAAGTTAATATTGTAAGAAGAACAAGGAAAATAGGTTAAATTCTGGAAGGGAAAGAGGAAAGTTTGGGCATACATAGCAAACTATTAAGTAAGAGAATACTGAGTTTTGGTCAACAAATGTAAAATATTTACCTGAATTATTAAACACTGAATTATGTCTTACGAATGTTCAATTTTAGAGTAGTAGGTGGTAGAAAATCTAAATGGTTGATTTCCAAAGCCTGTCACCTACCATGTTCTTCCCTAATACTAATAGTTTATTGACTTCATTTCTCTCATCATTTCTATTGGAAGAAAGATGAGCGGAAGGCAAGAGGATTAACTTCCAGGTCTGCAGACAATATTTGGATGACCTTCCTTCATGCTAACCAGGCTCATATTGTTAGAACTATGTTAATTAGAATTAACTATGTTAATATACTGTATGGATTTTTAATAGCTTTGTCTTCATAATTAATCCTCTTTGAATAATTTTTTGTGGTAAATTTTTTTTTAATTTGTTTAAATTTTCACTTAGTTTCTCTTTTTCTTCTCCGTTGCTATACAGATGTTCAAAAAGAACCACAATAAATTAGTTCATAAAGGGCATCTGGGGTGTGGAAATCCCCTTTGGATGTCCAGAAACTAGCTTCCATCAGTTTGACAAAGTTGATTTGTCTCTGGGGGACTGAGAAACACTGATCAAATTCGTAAAAGTCTGATTGACAAGTCAGAATGCTGACTTATTACCTTTAAATAGAAGTTGCCTTGACATAAGTTGAAATACCCCTGGGAAGTGGACACTTTCTTCTCGTTATCAGGGTGCCTGTGCCACAGAGCACATTGGAATTTACCAATGGCTTTCATAAGCAAAAAATGTAGCAAAGGGTGTTTAACGTCTTGAGGAATATTTTACCCAGGATATGAAAATGTACGACTAGTTAATGGCTTCCTAAGAGAAAGGCCTACAATGCCAGCAGCCAAAACATCACATAAATCCTTCAGATATTTTCTCTTTCTTTCTTTGACTATGTTTGAAAAAAACTTGACAAATTCTCCTAATCTATATACTTTTAGAATTAATAAAACTAAATATATCACTCACACTCAAATCCATACAAGAATGTCTGATGCTGTGCTCTACCCAAGCACACTGACTGAAATAATACAATGGTCCCAGTAGCAATGCATTTTTTTAACTACCTCAGAAATATACATATATGTATACAGTATATAAGTATGCTTCTATAGATAGCTTACCTCAAGCATTGTGAACCAGTACTTTCCTTTGCTTTAATTTTTTAAAAAGAATTTGTTTATTTATTTATTTATTTAATTTTGGTGAGGAACATTGGACCTGAGCTAGCATCTGTTGCCAATCTTCCTTTTTTTTTTTCTCCCCAAAGCCCAAGTACATAGTTGCATACCTTAGTTGTAAGCCCTTCTAGTTCTTCTGTGTGGGATGCTGCCACAGCATGGCTTAACGATCCACGAGTAGATGGCGCCCAGGATCTGAACTGGCGAACCCCAGGCCGCCAAAGTGGAGTGCACAAACTTAACCACTATGCCGCTGGGGCTGGCCCCAAGAATTTATTTTTTTAGAGCAGTTTGAAGTTTACAATAAAAATTGAAAGGAAACAACATAGATTTCCCATTGTTCCCTGCTCCCATATATGCATAGCCTCTCTCATCATCAACCTCACTCACCAGAATGGTACTTTTTTCCCAAGAGTGAACCTATACCGATGCATCATAATCACTCAAAGTCCATAGGTTACCTGAAGGTTCACTCTTTGTGTTGTACATTGAACAGGTTTGGACAAATGCATAATGACATATATTCATCATTATAACATTATACTGACTATTTTCACCGCCCTAAAAATTCTTTGTGCTCTGCCCAGTCATCTCCCTCCACCTCTTCCAGCAACTACTGATCCTTTTGATCGTTTTATTGTGTCTCTAGTTTTCCTTTTCCAGAATGTCGGAGTTGGGATCATCCAGTATGTAGCCTTCTCAGATTGTCTTCTTTCACTTAGTAAAGTGTGTTTAAGATTCCTCCCTGTGTTTTCATGGCTTCAAAGCTACCATAAACATCTGTGTGCAGGTTTTTGTGTGGATATAAGTTTTCAGCTCCTTTGGGTAAATGCCAAGGAGCGTGATGGCTGTATCATATGGTAAGAGTATGTTGAGTTTAGTAAGAAACCACCAAACTGTCTTCCAAAGTGGCTGTACCATGTTGTCCCCACTGGCAATGAATGAGACTTCCTGTTGCTCCATATCCTTGCCAGCATTTGGTATGGTCAGTGTTCTGGATTTTGGCCATCCTAATAGGTGAGTAGTAGTATCTCTTTGTTGTTTTAATTTGCATGTCCTTGATGACATATGATGTGGAGCATATTTTTACATGTGTTTTAGTTTTTAAAAGAAACTTATCTCAATCTTGTTTTTGAAACCTGGAGAAATAACCTATGTGGAACCCACACAAATCTAAATATGACCTATACTTATACATAGTGTGAAGATGACTATTTCAAATTGAATTTTATTATTACTGATGCTTTCGGAGTATTACAGATTCAAAGCATTTGTGTCTATTCAGTAAAATGATAGATGAGTACCTCCATATGGAACCTAAATCTTATTAAAAATAAATAAAAAGACTACAATATATTTCTGTAGCGCTACAGCCAAAGTTCCCTGTGAAAGCATGCTGTTTATGAGCAATGATTTTTATTGTAGACAACTTTCCATATAGAGACTCCTTGAATTCTCCAGTGTCTGGTCAGTTATAAACCTGAGCTCCTGTTGACAGCAGAGTTTCTTTACAGGTATTGGTTTGTAACTTCCCAAATTCAATTTAACTAACAAACACGATTGAAAGACCAAATAGCAATTTTCCACAGTTAAATGTATGTCACTGTTGTTCCCTCTAAAAAGTCTGTCTATGACAGAACCAGTTATACACAGTGGATTAGGGAAAGAAATCATGAAAGAGAGAGAAAAAGAGATAAAAAAAATCTACGGCATAATTAGGGAACCATATGTTTTCTTGCTGCCCTATTTTTCTCTGGCACTTTAAAATATTCTCCTGAGTTCAATTATCCTAACCTAGGCGCACAGCAGGTTGAATTTGAAGAACATTTATAAAAAGAGAATGAGTTTCATCCAAAACTCACAACACTGAAAGGTAAAATAAAGTTAGCAAAGAAATATTGATATAGTGGGGAAATATAAAAATAGGGATATGTTTTTGTTTTATTAGATAAATGCATTATTTGTAAATTTTATTATTACAGGGACTTAAAACATTATTGTTATAAGAAGAAACAAATATGGGTGCATTAATATACAGCTTTTTAGCTCTCATTGATCCTCAAATTCTAATAGCTTTACTACATGTACACTATTGGAATTATGTACAATTTGATCAAAGGTAAGGTTTTTCTCTATAAAAAGGAGATCATATGAGATTAGCACTGTAATTAAATATCCAGAACACTGCTAACAACAAAAAATAATTTGACATGAGGTAAATATGTTTGGATCATCCCAAAATTGAGTTGTAATTTAAACAAATATGAATACTATTCACTGTGAGAGATGGTTCTTTTTTAGTTTTTCCAATATCCATCTTTGCTGATTACTGTAAATTCAATACTCCAAATATAATCTTTCAATAGAATTCCTGTCCTGTATTTCTGACTACCTGTTTAATATTTCCACTCAAAGGCTTGGTAGTATCTTCAGACTTCAGGTGTTCAAAACTAGTGTGATCTTTTATTTCAGTGTATTCCTTTTATTACACAACCCCAGGAGTTTCATTAACATTATCCACATTTCCCAGCATTGGTGATTTTTTCTCTTTATTCCACATATCTAGCCATGAAGTCTTATCTTTGTTATGGTCTCTCAAACATCGTGTTTCTTCAATTTTACTCTAACTGTACTTATGTAAATTGTTATAATTTCTCACATACAAGACCAAGTACTTTCAATCTCTTCATGTTTTACTCAGTGCTCCTCATGTTTTTTTTTTTTTTTTTTTTTTTCTGCTTAAGAAATTTTAAAAGCGGGTTATAGGGGCCAGCCCAGTGGTGTAGTGGTTAAGTTCACATGCTTCTCTTAGAAGGCCCAGGGTTTGTGAGTTCGGATCCCGAGCATGGACCTACACACTGCTTGTCAAGCCATGCTGTGGAAGCATCTCACATATAAAATAGAGGAAGATTGGCACAGATGTTAGCTCATAGAAAATCTTCCTCAAGCAAAAAGGGGAAGATTGACATCAGATGCCAGCTCAGGGAAAATCTCCCTCACACACAAAAAAAGGGATTGTAATTAAATACTTCCACACATCATTTGCAGAATTCTATAGTGTACCCTCATGCTAGCACAAAATATTTTTTTCATTATGCCTCATATGGAGCTTATACCTGAGCAAGTATTTTCTCTTTACTATCCCCCTTCCCTCCACCCTCAAAAGAACCCCTGCCCTGTTTCCCTGACCCGCCTTTCATTCCATCCCAGCCTTCTTCATCATAAAAGCCATTGGTCACACTACTTCTCTCTCATTTTTCATCCTCTCAAACTGTAAATATTACATCCATTTTCCAAAGCCAGGTCAGATTCCATTTCTTTTCAAAAGATTTTTCTATTTCATTCATTCACACATGTACTTATTTGGTTATGCAGCCAACACGTATTAATGGAGTGCCTAACTCTGTGACCTAGACTGATCTGCTGCTGCCATGAAGTGTGCTGACCATTGTGGACTAAAATTTTCCCTTTCCAGGGCCCACCCGTGGCGGAGTGGTTAAAGCTTCACATGCTCCGAGTGGCCTGGGGTCTCAGGTTGGAATCCCCGGCTCAGAGCTACTCCACCCGTTAGCCATGCTGTGAAGGCATCTCATGTACAAAGTAGAGGAAGATTGGCATGAATTTTAGCTCAGGGTGAATCCTCCTCCCCTGACCAAAAGATCTTCCATTTCCAACTTGTGATCCCCACTTTGATTTCTTTCTGCTGAACACCATTGTGCATATTCTATAGTCTACGATTTATATTTTGCCCACTTGTTAACGATTCAAAGCTCTCCTACAGGCTTGGAATGTAGGCATCTCAGGGGACCATGTGACTTACATTATTTGTATCCACCAAACAGCCAAGATCCCAGTATGGTGCTAGCACCTGGTAGTGTCACAAATACTTCTTAATTAATTATTTGATTACAGTGCCAATAAATGTTTTTAATAGATTCGTCTCTAAGTTGCAATGGATCCTCATGACAGCAGTCTAGTGAATTTCTGAGGTGTTACTTCAAATATTAGAACTTCTATTTTTTATGAGTTTAATATATCAGAGAAAAACAAAGACTATGGTTTAAAAGAACAGTGTGATATAGCTATGACAGTAAAATTCCAACTCTGGCAAGATAATCTTCTTCAAAAGTTTTCCTTACTGCCCCCCACTCCAGTGTTATATTCAAAAAGACAAAAGCGGCGTTAAAGTCAATTTGCTTAAGTATCAAGTAATCTGTATTTTGCAAAAATGATTATTGCAGAGAGAAATTAAAAAGAAAAATAATATTCCAGTGATCAAAGTCTCTCCAGGGAGAGGTTAGAGGAACTGAAGATCATAACAGATGTTTTCAGCTCTCTAGTTAGCTAGGGCTATGATGCAAATAATTGTTACTGCCATTATCTTTGAAACCAGATGTCTGATGTCCCTATGAGAGAGAACAAAATAATAATAATAATGGTATAGATGATTTTCAAGCCTATTGCCGAGTTACAACTTAATATTGATTTTCCTCTGCATACTGCTGACAGGCATGCCAAAATGTTGAGACCAGAAACACTTTTTTTTCCTACATTTCACTAGAATATCATTTACAATTAAAACTTAATTTATTATTAGTAATGGCTTTTACTGTCATAACAGGCTACTAAGTTTACAGAATTAGGAATAGGGAAACAAGAATCTCTCCAGAAATTCTCTGTGAACTGATTTGAGCCTGACAAACTGTTAAATTAATTGCATGGCATGTTTATCCAGAATTTTCTCTGTGGAGGCAGCCTAGTGCCTGGCAGTATTTTTGTTACTCTGATTTTCTGGCGAGGCTTAGGAAAAAAATACGGCTTTTTATTGGGGTTTCTTCAGGGGCTCAATTCATTTTGAACATGGCATATTGCCCTCTAGCTGGCGCGTTAATTAACCAGAATTAAACAGAGCTGATTTACTTGCCAAAGGAGAAAGGTTTCGATGACACAAAGGTGTTCAGAAATACTTGACAGACGAAACACTGTCAAATGATGTCCATCAGAAGACAAACCTGCATGTTAAAGTCTGCAAATAATACACCGGTCTGCTATATGTGATATATTTAATTATAACCTACATATGCAGGTTAGTTTTTAAACTTGTTTGAAAAATTGATACTATTTTAAATACAGTAATATATAAAGGAAAATAATAAAGGTAAACAATTACCTACTACTCAAACCAATAGACTACCTTTTAATGTGTTGCTTTTGCTTATATTTACATACACTTGCAAGTAAAGACATATCACTTCCAAAATTATTTTTAAATTCTTTAAAAATAAAAGAGATGAAAATAAAATTGATAAAATACTGAAAGTGTTGTAGCAAATAATTAAGGATGCCTTCTGTAGGTTTTCATTGATAATCATGGAAAGTGCAAATTGTGAAAACTCAAGTATATATGCAAAGATAGAAATTCAGAATCTGGAAAAACTTTATAAATCATCTAATGAAAACTTCAAATAAATTATTACTTTATAATATTGACAGATGGTATTTCTGCCTCAACTTGAACTCCTTCGTGGGTAGGGAACTCATCTCCTTAATGGACCCATTCTACTTTTGGACTACTCCAATTATTGGAATGGTTTTTACTATGTATGTTATCATTTCCATTGTATATTAACATTTTTTTCATAATTTATGGCACATTTCCTCTACCTGAAAAGCAGTAGCTTTTCTTAGAGTATTCTTGTGTACCAATTTTCAGATGTCATTTGGTGAGTATTAAGACTATCAGCATATGAGTAAGGGATGGTTTAAAAAAATCTAAGTAATTCACAAAAAGCTTATGATTCTCACTTAAAGCCTAGGATGATTTACAGCATTTTGCAGATGGGAGCTAGAACCATCAGTAAGTTATTGCACAGACAAGTAAACATCCTTACACCTTCTCTACAGTGTAGTACCATGGCTACAGCGCAGGAAGAATAAAGCATGACCTCGGTGCTCAAGAAATGGGGATTTAGTTTTATTTCTGTTGTTAATTCTATTATTAGTCATTAGCTAATAATATCACTTTGGATGAAGAATCTCACTTCTTTGAAACTGTGTTTTCTTACTTAAAGAAACTACATTACCAACAAGATATTTTTAAGACAATAATATTATGCTATTTAGAATAAAAACATGCCTAATGATATTAGTGCAAACCATTTGAAACTGGAAACATCTGTGTTGCTATATCACAGAATTCACTCTAAGGTGAGACTTTACAACAAGCTTCATGAACACATTTTTTGAAGGACCTCAGGCCAATATGATAATTGAGACCTAGTGATGGAAGAATGTTTTCCAAATATTTTAGAAGTATATTTTATATTAGTATCCACTTTCGTAGTGAAAGCTCACAAAGATTAAAGCACAAACATAACCAAGTATTCAGCATGATGCTGTAGTCAAAATAAAGTAGATGATGTCAGAACACTGGGTTCTTCTCTCAGATCTGCCAGTTACCAACCCAGGCTTGGTACAACATCCAGGGTCTATTAAACTTGTGTCTCATGAATGGGAGAGTTAAAAAAGTTGAAAGGAAAATGTGAATATTCAATTTATAATACAGTATTACCAAGTAGATTATTTCAAAAAACCCCAGGGAATTGTTTATTTTATTATATCTACCTGAAATAACTTTATTTTATAGTTTATAGCAACAAACATTTAATAACTGATTTTAATACATGTGAAATGTATATATATATACACACACACACCTTATATATGTATATGTATAATATTTCTCAAATGTATAATCTCCCTGTAATACATATGTAACTTTCTATGTTACATTATATATATTCAAATTAAATAATCTAAATAAAGAAATATATCTAATAATGAAACAATTCACTAAACTATTTCAACGAAAAATGTGGGCTGATTAGCACAGCTGATGAAAGTTGGGCTCAGTCCAAGAAAGTACTGGAAGGAAGTATGGAAAGTGAAAAGAATAAGTTATATGCCCAGCTGGATGAAGAGGTGGGGGTAGGGGGTGTCTGTGTACCTATAATTATAGAGCCATTATTTGGGTCTCCATCTGATGTTTATTGCTTACTCATGCTATCACGTCTCTAAAACATGTGCACACATTACCTTAAGCTATAGAAAGTATTATGATTACTTGTCTTAAATTTATTTAAGACCCAAAAACTTGTGGCAGCTGTTGTCATGCTGGTGGGAAGTCTCTCAGGATTCTCTAAGAAATGAAGTAGTTAATGTGACAAAAATCTGTTCTGTAGGTATTTTAATATATTTATACATCCTGATTTAACTCCCAAACCACACAAACTAAAACCCCAGTGCTTTTTCCCATAAGACATGATCATATAAGAATTAAAAAGATATAGCGATGTTATAGCTTCTTCAATTAGGAAACATCTTGATTCTAAGAAATGTTAGAAGAGAAAAGCTTTGCCAGTTGGATATTTTCCAAACTCATTTATACTCAATTAAGAACTTTATTTTTAATCTACAGAACCATTCAAATCAGTAATTAGAAAGCATGGCTGAACAACAATAACAAAAAAAGGCCCCTTGCATATCGCTGTGAGAATAGCAAGAAAGGAATGAACCATTTCTTTTTTTCCAGCTGGATGCTATCTCTTTCTGCCTGCATTAGAACGTATTGAACAGAAATGAGCCATCAGTATCTGCTAACACTCAACACATCAAAACACTTACAATAAGAAAACACAGAGGTTGTTTAGTACTGTGAAACAATAAGGAAAATTTATTGTATAAGGAAAGATATGCAAAATGCCATTCTTATGAAGATTCTTTTCAGTCACACTTTACCTATATGGAAAAGAAAGGAAATCTCATATTCAGTACATTTGTTTCCTCAAAAGAAGACAGATAATTCTATCAAGAAGAGTAAAAGACCCTTGGTCCTTCAGTGTATAAAAAAAGCCTTACACGGGGATATAACTATTCTAATTATTAGAATTTAGCTTCAGCACCAAACTATGAATTTTTAATTCAGATTATCCACACTTTATATGTTATGTCTCACCTTCCACAGGACTCTCACTATAGGACAGATACTTTCACAGGAATTCTTGTGGGTTTTTTTTCCAAAGCAATAAAGACTACAATGACTATACAATGGATTGTAGTTGTGTGTTCCTGATGTCACATCTATGATGCTTGACACGATTTATTACAACGTTAAAGCTGAATAAAGAAAGTAGCTTCTCCTTTTGCTAAACATATTTATGTCCTCATTTGGCTAAAACTCAAAAAAAGTCATATAGCGGTGGTATGAAAATTTCATCTTCAATTCTTATCATAACAGATAAACTTGAAGCAAATAGACTACAAATACTCTAAAACCATGGATAATATGACAGAGATATGAAATTTGATCTATTCATTACTGAATTGTGAAGACAAACTATAAAGGAGGCATCAGTAGCTGACGCTCACTGAACTAGTTGATAAAAATTTTCTAGTTAAAGTCAACCCGTAATCACCAAATGTACCTCATTGCGTTAAGCTCAAAACCACAATAAACAAATAGTAGGTGTGCTCTCAACTACAAGACAAATATGCTTGGTTCTGTGGCAAAAATGTCAACGCTTAGGACTTATTTTTAAAAGAGTAAAATTGATATGAATCTGAGTTTCTTCTGAGCACAATGTTTTCAAATTTTCTATAGTAGTTTAGATTTATTCTGCTTCTAAAACTTTGCAGATATTAGCTCACTGCAATGTAGTTAAGAAACAGGCTTTTTTTTTTTTTTTTTATAGGATCATTCCCAAAACAGATGTCACCAAAAGGCTGATGATTCTGATTTACATAATATGCTAAGCCTGTCAAACAAATTATAAAATCAAAACAAAATCTCAAAAGTTTCACAATTGTCCTATAGTGCATCTTAATGTACTAAAATCCTTTAGATTGAAAATATTTTGATTTCATTCAATTGTGACATTGAATCAAATATAGTTCTTAAAATTAGTCCATAAGGCAG